>NC_044350.1:27567558-28202558 GCF_007364275.1 Archocentrus centrarchus | reverse complement strand
CACCCTCTCTGCTCAAGGATGCTCATTCACTTTGAACGTAGATGACCTCGTTTACTCCTCTTTCAAACCATCTGTCTTCCTGGTCCAAAATGTGACCACTGGCATCCTTGAAAGAGTGTTCCTTCTCCTTCAGGTGCAGAAGTGAGTCTTGTCCTGTCGAGGTGGTTCTTCTATGTTGTGCCATGCGTTTGTGGAGTGGCAATTTGGGTTTTCCAATGTAGAGGTCTGAGCAGTCCTCACTGCACTGCACTGCACAGCATACACTACGTTCCTCAGTTTGTGTTTGGGATTTTTGTTCTTAGGATGAACCAGTTTTTTGTCTTAGTGTATGGCTCAGTCTGAAGTACACTGGGATGCCATACTTGGAGAAAATTCTTTTTTGACAAACCTGATACATAAGGGATGGCAAAACTATTCCGTTTGTCAATCTTTCTCCCTATTTGGTGTCTGACCTTCTTTCCTGTGCATCTTCGTTGATTTGGTGAAGGCCCAGTTGAGATAGCCACATGTTTTAAGTGCTTTCTTTACATGTGTGTGTTTACTTTCCCTTCAGCCTTAAAGGGAATGTTTTCCGCTGTGTTGCAGGGTCCTGATCCCCCCAACTTTGTGTTCCAGTAATCTGTGTGTGGGGGGGCTTCTGGTAAACTTCAGTGTTAAGGCTTCCATCTTCCTCAATGAGCACAGCACAGTCCAGGAATGGTAACCCATTATGCTTGGTATCCTCCCTGGTGAATATGTTTTAATCCACTGAGTTGATCTTGACCCAGGAGTCATCCACATAACTGTACCAGTGGCTAGGAGCTATCCCTTTGAAGACACCAAGAGCTTTACATTTACTTCATGTAAAGGTGGGTGACACTGGGGAGCCCATGGCACATCCATGCTTCTGTCTCGTTGTATTTGACAAATGCAGTAGTAAGGCAGAGGTCTAACATTGTGCAAATCTGTCTTCTGACCATCTTCACTGCCTCGGTTGTAGGTATACAAGTGAAAAGTGAACAGAGATCAAAGGACACTATGGTTTCATCTGGATTCAGCCTAAGTTTGGGGACCTTGAGTGAAGTCAGTGGAGTTTATTCTGCACTTCAATCATGTCAAAGACTTGGTTGTTATATTTAAAATCCAATTTAAATTACAAAAATTGTCATTGTCCAACAAAATATGAACCTAACTATCAAATTTTAAAATGTGCATGACCTGAAAAATTTCATCGGATCACGCACATTTTAACTTTATCAACAGCGATTTTGCAACCTAACGGTTCTGTAAAATTGCTTCCACCTACCTCTTGCAGTAAGACAATATCATACTCTTCCTTAGCCAACATTTCTCCAATCATGGCATAGCGCTCAGGACAGTATTTGCTTAGATATCGGATCCCCCTGCAAAAATAAAGAACATGGAGTATGACTCGTTTTTTTTTTTTTAAATGGGTGCATCACAATAATGCATTAAGAGTCTCTACAAACCACAGCCACTGACCAGCAGTTCAGAGAGAAGACCCGCACACTGATAGACTCTGTGTTAACCATGCTGGCAGATCAGTGGAGTTTCAGATCAGGAGTGTCGGCTCAGGTGAGGTGACGGGGATGGATCCTAAAGTGTCACATAAAAACAACTGTTAGATGTTGCCTGAGCTTCACTGTTGTTATTGTTAGCCGGCAAATGTGGGTGTGTTAATAAACTCTATACATACACGTATGCGCTGTAATAAAATGGGAGCAATGAGGAAACACAACCTGGCGGATAGATAAAAGTGGGGAAATACACAGATATGAATTCATATCACATAAAGAATAAAGGTTAAAGTGGCAAAAAAGAAAAGTGCACAATAAGCACTAAAAGTGCAAATGCAGCACACTGCAGCCTGACTGGCAGGTTCAGCAAAATTGTTACTAACAACAATGTGAAAAACTCTGAAATACTCAATTAGAAATCAAACTAGGCAAAACTGTTTTTGTGATTGTGTATTGCATTTTTTTCTATGTAGCATTTACATGTTTTTTCTGCACCATCATCCATCTGTAAACCAAAAGACAAATTTATATTATAGGTCAAAAGACATGATTAAAAGCTGACCTAGTATGTCACATGGTAGGCAAATTTTGCAGATTTTTTCATTTTCTTTTTAAAGAAGACAAAGTCGGAGTGCAACTGGCCTCCAAAAACAATGCTGACATAGCTAGAGAGAAAAGGGGGAAGCAGCAATGCAGTGAAAAGAATCAGAGGCTCAGGAGGCAGCAATGCTATTGAACAGACAAAACGTGTCACGTGTGTCAGTAGACGCTTACAGCATAAATAAAATATGCAATGCCCCTGCCATTTAAAGATCATTAGAGACAAGGTGCACAATGATTCTGTGCATGCAAAATGTAGGAAGAGGGGATGGGTGCTGCACCACTCTTATAAAATTATTTTAAAAAGTGTTAATAACCGTCAGGTAACCGTGGTTATCAATGGTGACCTTTAACAACTGCTCCTAAACACAAGCTAGCTGGTTCTCGTTTACGTTAACCTGTTGTCGGTGTTGTGCCAGAAAGTGATTTCTGATGTTTCTATCCGTTTTCTATAATACCTTTGTTTATATTGATAAACAGACTGATATCAAGACATTACTTTTTTTGTGCAAGTATCTTTATGACTTGACCAGCCCTGTCTTGGAAAACATATTTTTTATGCCAATGGCTTTTGACGGATAAATAAAAGGTATATAAAAGTGACTTCGCCAAAAACTGATCGCAGCGTCTACACGGTGACAGGGATGTTCTTTCCGGCTCAAAATGACTTGATATCATTCATGACAGATATACCTGACATATGTTGGACAGATTATAGGCCAACAAGTCATTTACTGCAGTTTAAACGCCGGCAATCCTTTTCTGGCAAATACCGGAAGTCACATTTTGGAGACGATCACTTTTGGCACAACACCGGTTTTTGTTTTTTTTTTACAGGTTATGCTTTACTCACCTCGAGAGCCTGTTGACGTCAGCTGGAGTTAACGGGGTCGTTCATGCACAACTGTGTCGTAAATTTGGCTTTGCACCCAAAATTTGTCCTGCTGCCGTGCTAGCTCACTGTCGCTGTAATCCTAGTTAATAATTATGAAGACAGCACATTATCGGTTGGTATGCATCTCAGACGGCAGATTTTAGTCGCTTTCAGAGGTTTCCGTTGCTGCGTGGTTTCCCTGCCTACGTACGTCAAGTCATCCGGGATAAAAATAATTGTTATGACCTTCCGGTTTCATTTTTTATTTTTTTTTGTCTCAAATTAAAATCGGAACCGCGGTATTACTTTTTTTAGCGACAGGAAATCTCCCGCGCAGAACATATTTAAAATAAGGTAATTGTTACTGCAAATGCTTTCTTTTATCGATTTAATTTTAAATATGCCCAACAATCAGTCATTGCAAAGTTTTATTTTGAAAACGCTGTTTCCGGACTGAGGCATCCGCGGCCGCGCTTAATTATGGGAAGTGAAGTTCTTTAAGCCAAACACGAAGGAATCAGTGGAAGACGTGCGGAGATTAGAAGTAGTAAGTAAGAAGACAAAATGTGTATACGTATTATGACCAAAAAAAAAAAAAAAAAGATTTTTAAGGGCTAAATGCATTGATACACCAATAAGTTGGGTAGTATAGGCTTGTTGTCCAGATTAACCAGTAATTATGAATGATAAATAAGTCAAGTACAAAAAGAGTAATTCTGATTTCAGTTTACTGAAATCTCTGACATCGCATTATAATTCCACAGGAATAACATCTTGAAAATTAAGGGGCTCAGAGCTGATCACTGATGTAATCCCACCCCCACCTTGAACCTATCTGTCATCCCTACTGCACACCTCAAACACTGTCTTGCTGTCCTCATCCAGTCTTGCATCACATACTTATCTGTCACTCTGACTTCATGCAGTGCCATGGTTCCTCTCTTGACACCCTATCATATGCTTTCACTAGATCCACAAAGATACAGTGAAACTCCTGACCTTCTCTATATGCCTTCATCTGCTGCTCACTGATCATCACCTCTCTTCTTTACCCATCTTCAGCAGCTCTTTCCCATAGCTTCATGGTATGGCTCATCAACTTTGTCCCTCTGTATTTGCTACAGTTCTGCACATCACCCCTTTTCTTGAAAATAGTTACCAGTACACTTCTTCTCCATTACTCAGGCATCCTCTCACTCGCCAGGATTGTCTTAAACAACCTGGTTAAAAAGTCCACTGCCTTCTCTCCTAGACATGTCCATGCTTCCACAGGTATGTCATCTTGAGCAACCACCTTTCCACTCTCCAGCCTCTTTATAGCTTCTCTCACTTCCTCCTTACTAATCCTGTGCTTCCTGATTTACTGTTCTCCATCCATCCAAATATGTATTCAGCACAGCCATTTCCATCCTTTTAGAAAAATCCACAACCGCCTGTCAGACAGGCTCTGTTTAAGTGATTTCTTGATTCGATAGGTCTGGCAGTAATCAGGTCTGGGTGTGTTTGAGTGGGGGGATGACTTTTTTATATAGCAGCAGGTAGATTTTGATTTCTTTTTACCCTTAACAAATGAAACCATTATTTAAAAACTGCATTTTGTCTTTACTTGGGTTATCTTTGTCTAATATTAAAATGTGTTTGATGATCATTTAACTGTGACAAATATGCAAAACCTAAGAAATCAGGAAGGGGTCAAACACCTTTTTTTTCCTTTTTAATGGCACTGTACTCTCCATCATATCAGCCAGCTTTCTTCATTTCCCAGTCACAAAGACTCTCACCTCCACACTCCTGGCTTTCCTTTGGGATTTGGAACATACCTTCCTCCTCTCCCTTTCCTTTGTCTTTGGCCAACAGTAGCACTGTTTCCATCAGCACCCTGCGGGCCAACAGCATCAGAGTCGGTCGTCGTTAACGTGAGCCCCGACTGATCTGGTTTGGAAATCTCATTCTCTATGATCCATATATTTGATTTGGTATAGATTTTACACTGGATGCCCTTCCCGATGCAACCCTTCCCATTCATCTGGCTTGGGATTGGCACTTTGAGAACACTAGCTTGTGGCCTTTCTGGATCAGAGAAAATAATGGGCAACAGATATGGAACAGGTGCTGGACCAACAAAGAAAATCTTCACAGCACAAAAAAAAAAAAAAAGGGCAAAATGCACACTTGAATTGGTGTCTTCTTCACTGACTTCTTTTTTGGACCAAGAACAAGTTACAGCATTTGTGCATAATTAAGAGCACATCAGTGGGCAGACTTTGTCTTTTTCACATTAGATCTTATAGCAACAGTCTTTGGTTCCATATGCCTTTGTAATCTTTGTTTAAAAAAAAAAAATCTATCCATCCAGTTTATCCCAGCTGTCAGAGGTCAAATGGCAGGGTACACCCGAGACAAGTTGCAAGTCAAAGCATGCTTTTGGACTCTGAGAGGAGACTGGAGCAGCAGGAGGAAACCCACACAGTCACAGGGAAATATATAAAAGTCACATGGACAGGCCCCACCTGCAGGGCAGGTTCAAATCCAGAACCTTTGTGCAAGGCAACAGTGCTAACCACTGCATCCACTGTGCTGTCCAATGAAAGAATCACCATAGACAAAACAAATTTACAAACACGTTTAATGACTTTTCTGGGGGGGAAAAGGCCCCAAAGGCACCATGCGTCATGTATTGTTAGATACATTGGATGATTACATAGTCCAACCTCTACTCAAAGTATAAAATTGCAATGCACATTGGTAACAAAGACAATAGTAAACCACCTTAAACCGAAAAAACAAACAAAAAAGAAAACTGCCCACACCATTCAGAATATGATACATTAGATATCTCATAATTAATTATCAATACCAGAACAATCACACATTATTTTCAGTGAAGCATATGGCAAACACTGAAAGTCAAGACAACTGAATCAAAACAGAATATTAATCTTGATAATGGCAAAAACGTCTGTATAAAAGATAGACTGAGAGACCTACGAGAAGAGGAGTGTTATTATATCTAGCTTGTGAAATATGACATTCAAAGCCAGGTGCAATATCTTAAATTTGAACCTTTGTAGCAAAATTGTCCAGTGAACCACACAGAGTAGACACTCATCTAGCAGGACCCATGAGATGACAGCAACTTTTGTCCCTAATATGAGTCCTGCAACACTTTTAAACATCTCCATTGCAATGGAAAATTATCAACACATCTCCAGTACCCCACCCTGCCCCCCCGCTATTTCTTTTTCCAGCCCTATAAATAACAATCAATGGTCATACTCCACAGCACAGAGACAATAGCTCTCACGCAAGTTCAAACTGATTTAAAAATTATTTCATATGTAATGTCAGTAACAAAAATGTCTTAAATATCAAAATCTGATATCAACGAATGCAGCTTCTCCACACATTACAGAGAGAAGTGAAGCAACTGTATCAACTTCACAGCATAGTCTCTTTTTTAAACAAAAGAAACAGTGGTTAACTTCTCTCTGCTTTAACCATGGTCTCTGTGCTGAGTTTAGCTGATCACAAGTATGAAGACCCCCCCCCAAATACTCCTATGTAACACATATTCCTTTAGTATCCACTTACTCACAGTACAGAAACAATTCATTTTATTCAGTTACGCTACATACCTCAGGCAGAAAGTAAGCACTGTTCTTGTTGCTGGTGCTGCCCCCCCCCCCCCCCCCCCCCCAATCTTTTAAGTGCAACTGAGCACACGTCTTCAGAGAAATAACAGGGCATCTCATAAGTAAGGCAAAGCCCTGGCTTTATGTCAGGATAGCAAAGGTACAAGACATCCCTAGTGTCAAAGTCAGTTATAGATAGATCCTTGTAAGACCTGATTTTTTTTCTTAAAAATTGTGTAATAATATATGTATAAAAAAGAAGAACCTTAATAACATGGTAACACAATTAATCTTCCCTCTACACTTGGACTGTAAAACCTGGGATGATTTTTTTTTTTAATTATTTTTTTTGTAAAACAGACCTCATCAGAATTAGTTATCCCACTCCTCTGCGTGCCCAAATACAAGAACTACCTCAAAAGATGTTGATCTGAGGTTTCTTTCCATTTTTTTTTTCAAAATACACCTGTATTAATATTTTCTTTTCATTTAAAAACAAGAGGTAGTAAAAAATAAGGCAAATCCAAAGTGGCAGGCAATCATAATCTTTGGAAAAAAAGGCACTTGCTTTCCTAACAAACCTACCACATCACCACTTGGCTCCCCTTCCATGGTCCTATTCTCTTGACTTTTTCAATCCTATTTACACTTCTCTTGTTGCTCAGAGTGTGTTCCCTTGGATACTATGAGAATCTTTTCAACCATAAACACATTCTCATTCCCTCGATAAAACATTTCAAGCTCAATCAATTACCTTTGCAAAAGTGACCCACTTCATCTAAATCATGTTTAAACACATGGAAAATAGCTCGTTGTCCGCAATTCTTCAAAATTTCTTTGCGCGCTGGCACGTACGTTGAGATTTGCATTCTTTTTCTTTTTCCTTGCATACTTTTTTAAAGCATAAAAAAATGTGTCCACGTTAGTTCGGTCTAGCATTGCTTTGAATGTTTTTGTAATTTCTCCTGGATGGTTGAGCTGGTTAAAGAGAGCTTGTGTCACACTTGTGTGGCTTTTCCAAAACCTCTCAGAAGAGCTGTTAGTCTTTAACAAGTCTGTAGACGTGATACTGAGCTCCGTGCTCACTTGTGGAAACCTCAAAAACAAATGCTATACAGAGCAAGGTCTCCTGGGTGTCGCGATTTGTCACCACCTGAGGAGAGGAAAATTCAGAGTAAGTAAAACCAATATAGGATTTTTAACACCAATACAGATACCAATATTTGGTCATTTAGAAATCTGATATTTCAACACATCGACCTATTTTCTTCCCTTTCAGAGACACCAAATATCAACACATTACGCTAACATTTATTATGTGCAATTATTTACTTGTCAATGCTCTGCCTGACTCTGCTCATATCAGTTGATTGTCATGTTTGTGCCCCACACACTCCCAACAGGAAAGTTGCAGAGTGCCCTCTGGTGGACAAAGTATGTAATACTCATAGGGTTGAAGGGTGTTTCAACCATCTCTTCCTTACTTTTATAATTTTCATTTATCAGGTGTTATAAATTCAAATACCAATGGATCAGCAAATAACCAGTATCAGCTGAGAAATCAGCTGGGCTCTAGTTTCTGCCCTGGCCAATCAATCCTGGAGTTGTGAACAGCATTTCCAAAACCCTCATGCCCTAAAGCTCAAGTAGTGTAGGCATTAAGCACATTAAGCATAATGTAGTGTTAAACATGACACCCCCCCCCCTTTTTTTTTTAAAGGAAAATGTATTTGTGTGGATGTGGCCTTAGGTTACCTAAGCTGTTTTCATTGAAGGAGAGCAAATATACACTTTAAAAACAGTCAAAAGAGTCCTTTAAATAAATAATATATAATTGAATGTATTTTACCTGTAGGATAGTGAAGTTTTCAAGAACACTGTTCATCATGTATTTTTCAGGCAAGTGTTTGAGTTTGTGGATAAAGTTGATCATGTACTCGCACATGGGAGAGCGGTGGATCCTGTAAACACACTTGCCTCCCTCTAGGCGGGCGTACTCTGTCTGCAACACACGCAGGCGAGTCAAGAGCAGACACTAATGAACAGATAATATTAAACATGTGTCTTAGAAAAGACTCGGTTAATGCGCCAAATTACCTCCACTTTCTCGACAACCTGCTTGCCAAATGAGCAGACTTTGGTTGAAACAGTGATGGTCATGTTCTCAATGCTGCTGTATTGGCTGCTGACACCGTAGAATGAACCTGGGCCATCTGGCATACCGCTGCTGTTCAGATCAGCCTGCAGAGTGCACACATGTCATCGTGACACAAGGCCCTCACAGAACATTAACTTTATTAAAAAATAAATAAATAGACACATAATAATAATGCATTTAGTTGCTGTGAGACAAAAGAATTCTTGAAACTAGACATCTGGGTATAAATAATGCAAAATGACGTGGCATAAATGAAGAAACAACATGATTGTGAAATGCCTTGTCTTGAAATCATGCACTTCACCACTACATGCAACATGGTGTTGTAAGAAAAGGAATGAGTTTGCATAAGTTCCTACTGTAAAAAAAAAAAAAACAGATGCACAGTAACATTAAGTGTCAGATTACAATAACAACCCACCCAGAACTTTACTAGGAAGAAGGCATTCTGGGGCCCTTTCTCATAAAGCTCTTTGAGCCCACCCTTCTTCTCAGGGAACTTGTCGTAGATCTGCCGAATGTCCACAGCCTCAAGGAGTGGATCGCTGTAGGAGGGATTGGTCTGTCCAATGTGGACAAACAGGTGTTTGCTGTACTACATTGGACAGAGACAGAGGAGATATGAATGTTGGCTATAAGACTTAATTTAGTACTCTATCATCACCATCAACATCAGCAGCATTTCTTGTTGCATCAGGAAAAGAAAGTGGGATCTACACTAGCAGGAAAATGCAGATGGGGTCAGACCACTTATGGCCACAATGACTTAAAACAATTTCCTGTTACCGATAAGCTTTAAATCCTGTTTGGTTGTGATATGGTGGCATATTCCAACTCACGTTGTCTGGGTCTCTCTGGACCTCCATGAAGGCTGAGTACTCCAGCAGCCGCAGCTTAGAGGAGGCAATGGTCCGATCCTGCCACACTGGCACTGCAGTAGCAGATGGAGCAGGAGGTGGCGCCAAGGGCTCATAATCTATGTGAACAAATACATACACAAAAGCATTAATATATCACAACTACTTCATTTTTAGGTGTCCATTCATTGATTTATTTTTTCAAACTCACTTGGTATGGGTGGGTTTACAGAACTCGGTAGGCTTGAGTATGGGGGCTGTGCAAATGGTTTGATACTGAAAGACAATGAATGAAAGTGAGACAAAGACCAGATTTTTGTGGCACATGGGCATCTCTATTATGCAGAATTGTTAGTGTATCAGTGTAAGCATGTGTTGCTGCACCAGCTAGGCGTAAGTCCACCTGCTTCTTTGCTTAATCGTGATGCAAAACAGCATCATCTAATTCTGCTTTTGCCCACAAATCCATAAAAATGCCTCCATTTTTGTTTTTTTTCAGTTAACACAAATGATCAAACACTACAAGGATTTATCTGCCACATTCCTCTTTCTCTTAATCAAATCTGAAGCAGTTCATTGCCTGGTGGTGGTGGTGGTTTACATCAGTGCAGAAAACATACAATGCAGTGTAAAAGAAGAGTTAGTGCTGCTTTGTGCTCAAAGTTGGGCCTTGGCTAGGGGGAACTTACGCATGGCTGGTACGGCCAAGCCCAGGAGTCCTTCCCGGGTTGAAATCTAGAACCAGCCTGGTGTACAAAAATTTGATTCATTAAACATCCCCTGCAATACCCACCTGACATTAAATCCAACGTGATCACTGATTCATTCACTTATTCATGCTTTTACTCATCTCTATCACCAAATTCGTAATTCAGAAATGATACCACGACACCACAAAGAACCTGTGTGTTCAGTACAGGGGTTTACTTACTCCTGAGAAGGTCCAGGCTGTCCTGGGATTTGAGCAGGCCAGAACTGGAGAGTGAATAAGAAAAAAGGGTCAGTGCCTATGCAGTTTTCATCAGTTCAAACTGCAATGAAAAACAAAATGAATAGTGGTCTCACTCTGGCTGGTGGGTACGGGGCAGGAGGCAGTGGTGGAAGATGTTTATTTATTATACTTGGAGAGACAATCTGTGCAGACGACAGCGCTGCCATGTTCTGCAGGGCTTTGTCTTTAGATGCCTGATCCTGCAGGTTGACAGAGAGAAAATGAGGAGTCAACCACAAGGTGGCAGCCTAACCTCAACATAATCCAATGCTGTATGCTATCCTAGTTGACAATACAAAACAGTGTCACTGTTTGTGTATGTTTCATAAATTATTAATATGTCTATTTTCTAAACAAGGTTATCATTAGCTTAGCTTAACATTCAATCTGTTGCAAGGTATCAATACAGCATTGTTCTGAAGATGTTTGTTTGAAAGAGCAGCTTTCAGAAGGAAGCAAAGAGAAGTACAGAAAAAATTCAAGGTCAGTGTGTTATCAGGGTCACCACAGGAAAACAGAATAAAAAGATTCAAGTTGCAGCAATGGAAAATTTAGATTTGAATTTTCTATGAGAGACTTGACATTGCAGCACAAAAATTATCCAAAGGCAACCAATTGGTATCTAAATCACATGACTTTTTTTTATTATTTTGAAGCTACACATTGTTTTCCAATTACAAAAATCAATGAAAATTTCTGAAATGCATTATCTTGCTCTTTCAGAAGGGAGAACCCGAATCAAAGAACGACACCTTATGCCAAGCAAGCAGGACTCTGACTTCTGACAGAGGCTGGAGGATATTATGCTACTGTAGCAGGATGTGGAGCAGTACTGTGCTCAAAGCGTGGCCGTTTTGTAAGCATTGGTTCATTGTGGGATTGCAATGGGTTGGGACGCCATGCCAGCAGAGGGCCATAGCAAAGGGACAGTGCAGTGTTGCTGCCAAACAGAGGGGAGGAGGGAAGCATATTGCAGAAGTCAAATTCACTTACCAAATTCATCGCCTGAATCAAAAAAGAAAGAAACCATTAGTACTGTGCAGTTCTCAAAGCTATGTTGAGATTAATCTAAGTTTTTGGGCGGCATATGTATAAATTTGAGCTTTCAAATCCAGATCCATAATTTCTGGTTTCGTATCGTGGACATGAGGTTGAGGTTAATGACTAACAATTCCAAGCTGAGATAAATATGTGGGAAAACACAACACAGATTCACTATTTTATTGAGCAAAAGGTAAATCTATTATATCAGATGTACAGCTGGTAGATAAAGTTGCAGCTGTCTTTTACTTCATTTCATTTTCAAAATTTTAATCACGTGGAAGTTCATTCCTTCATCAATCCCGTCCAGGCCATCAAAGATGCACCCATGATGCATTATAAAGCCAAACGACTCAGTTAGACTAAACACATAATCAGTAGTTAACTTGTAACTTAAGTCCATCCATCCATCCATCCATCCATCCATCCATCCATCCATCCATTCGCTTCCGCTCATCCTATTCAGGGTCGCGGGGGGGCTGGAGCCTATCCCAGCTGTCATAGGGCGAGAGGCACTTAAGTATATATTTAATTTCAGTGAATGGGTTTGGTGCAAAAATGTATCAAATCAAGCATTTGATTAGTTTTTTCTTACTGTAGGAACGAGACTGCGTAAGGCATCTAATGCTTTCTTCTCAAAACTGAACAAAACATTTCTTTGGCTCTTCAAAGTAATTCTTATAAATTATTTCATGTTAACTCTTTCAAACAGAAAGCGTGTTCCTTAATCTTTCATGCAGGAAGGATAATAATCCTCATATTTTGAGCCTAGAAACAAATGTGAAATTAAAATGCTACATACACATGCTGTCCCGGTCATTTTAAAAGTGTTTTTTTTTTTAATTCAAACATTCACGTGAGATGAATGAGATGGTTGATACAGTGGCCTCTGTGACCCCTGTAATATTAGAGGTGAACGTCTAGACAAATAAGGGAGGAACAAGAGGAAGATTTCACCATAATCAGGAGAAACCTCTTGAGCTCAGACATCTCATTTTAAAGGGGGTCCTATATTTAATATAATCTTGGAGTTTGCGTTGAGCTCAGAAATCTAGTCAAAATATACGTGTAAAGGTTGATGCAGCCACTTCTTTTTAAGTACTGTTGGGTGTACTGCTCTGTATGCAACACGCTACCACTTACTAAAGGTTTTTTTAAACAAATCAACACTGCTCTGAATGCCGTTTTCCCCCAGATTAGTCTGCGTTAATTCAAGGTTAGCATTTAAAAAGTTGCAGTATCTGTGGTACTAGTGTCTGAATATTGTTTTGCTCATACGTGATTATGCAAAAAACCAACAAAAAGCAAAGAGATGAAAGGGGATTTAAGAACTCAGACAAGTCAAAATGAGTCACATGATTACAATGACGGATTAATCTTTTTTTTATGCTGGGTTTTTCAAAAACATTTAAAAAAGGCACACTCTAGGAACTTAAGATATCACAGAAAAGAGCGTTTTAGGGGAAGAAGAAGTCTCAGAGGAGTACAGTGTGATGCAGAAGCATGGCTGGCACAGAGGAAAGATACATAGCTTGAGCAACATGCAGCTACATGGCCTTTCACTCAAACTTTAACAGTTTGTGCAGCATTCATTTCAAGCAGAGGCTATAGAATGAGAGAATACTTTTTAATTTGAAGGATGAGATTAAATGTATTCTGAATACAGCTCAGACCTGCGGTTAAAAACTCTCCCTGTTGGTATCCTGTATGTACAGTACAGATGCAGGATTAGGACTATTTCTAATGCTTAACTGCTGAACAGTGTTTTGCATGGCAAGCTTGCATCTACTTATGTAGCCAGAATAGGCCTCACATCAAATCAAGAACTGACAAATATAGTCATAAATTAGCAGGTTAGTGCAAAGCCAAGCATTTACCAGCCCCACAGGCCGCAGTGAAGCGCATACCTTTAGCTTTGACTGGATCTCGCGAGATTTTCTCCGGGCGAGAACCTGCAAGTGGCTAGAAACCTGCACAGAAAAATAGCCAAGAGGAGTAAAGAAGAAAGAAGACAGAGAGAAGGGAAGAAACAGAGAAGCCGTAACCAAAGAGGAAAGAGACGCCCAGTCAGTGTTGCCGGGAGGCAGGCTGACGGCACCTACCTTTATACCCGCCTGGTATTCACGAACTTTCTTCCGTGCTAACACCTGTATGTGACTAGACACCTAAAGGGGTGTGAAACAGTGTTTGAGCATAAAAATAACATGCATGCAGATCCATGTGCACACACACACATCCATGCAAGTGCAGGCAAGCACGCGCACACACACACACACACTCACACACACACAGTCTTTATAGGAACAAGGACACACATTAAGAGATCTACACAGCAAACAAGAAAGTGGATTTTAAGGATAAGGTTGGTGATATTCCATATAACGACTGGGCAGACAATTGCATAAACCAATTAACTGAAATTATGAGCTATGAGTTTATTCATAAAGACAAAATGGCTTTGTTTAATGTTTTAGTTCAACTCCATTTTTGTCAAAAAAATACTGAAAACATACTGATTATACTGAACATGACTGCTACATCATCATAAACATCATCAGAGTGGCACACAACATGGCAGCTTAGTCTTTTAACTACAATAATAATGATAAAGCAAATATTAAAACCTTTGAAGAACTTCTTTGGAATTAAGGATGTCACCAGACTCCATTTAAAAACCAGTTGTTTTAATGTACTGATAACAGATTTATTCTACATTACTGTGTCAGTATCCAAACATTAAAGTTAGAAAAACTCGTTTACCTGTTTTCTTGTCCGGGTTTTGCCTGTTCTCAGCTTGATGTATCGTGCTATTAATTCATTGCGACCTGTAAAAGAGGAAAAAAAACAATGAAATACTGAATGGAAAGTAATGAAAGTTGGGGGTTATCTTACAGGATGGTGATTAGGATTACACTAAACACAGACACAAAACAAACAACAGTTGTCTCCAGAACCACATTTTAATATAATGACACAAATACACACAGAATGGCAAGGTGAAATAAAAAAATCATTCAACATTTGAGGATTACTCACAATATCCAAAAATGGACAGAAGGTGGCACTCTTGCCATGTTTTGATCTCATGTCAAAAGAAACGCAATGTGGCATTTCCCAGAGCGCAGACGTTTGTCAGGAGCCACAGGCCACAGAAACACCTCTGTCTACTATAGGGAGGTTTGAGTTTTTTAATTAAAGAAATAGAAAATTTCAGATTTACTTGTGTTACACCTAGGGATTCCCTAGCTCGTTTCACACCTCCTTAAAGTCTGCTCACATGGCTCTGAAGCCTGATTACAAAGAGTGCTTAAAAAACAGAACCATGTTTCTTCATGGCATGACATCTACACTCGACATTCTGCACAAACAGGTTGTGCAGAGAACAGGATTCTATTTTGAGCTTTCATGGTGCTCTATACACTCAGTGCTGTGCATGAGATTCATCAAGCCATATCTTTTCAGCAAACTGCAGATGTGGTCATGCAAAAATCATCTTTTGAGTATGAGAAGTGCAAAAAGTATTATTATGTTGTCTAAATGGAAAATCAGTCCATCAGTCTTTTTTAGTTATCTTCTCTGCCAAGTCACGCTTATTAGGTTTCTGTGGCTGAAAATCGGGCCAGAGGGAGAGGTTGAACTGCCGCATCATTATGAATAATGGGCCTAACTCTGCTAAACTTGCTGACATAAATTTACACCAACAAAATTGGTCAAGATGTGCCTTCCTGAACACACAACAGACTGTGTCTCTAAGATGTTCAACAGCTTTCCAGACACATTATGACAACAGAAACAAGTCCTGTTTTTTTCATACGCTCTTCAGAGCTTGGCCTCCAAAAGGCCATGGTTAGTGTAATTACCATAAAAGTACTGCAGGCCATCTCCAGCAGGCTTGCAGCACTCATCGTACAAGCCAAGCAGTCAGTCCGGCAGTCGGCCAGCAGAGCAGAGCAGAGCTGAGCTGTCTGCCGATACTGAGGTAGTCCCTCCCCTTCTGCCCCGGGCCAAGGATGGACACACCCGCTTCAGCGCCTCCGCATTCCTAGCATTCCTCTAAGCCTGTCACATCTGTGCTAGCCAGTCTGATTGGCTTGGGCCCGTGAACACAGCCAGAACTCGGGTGAACACACATATGTTCATATGCACTCCCAGCCCTGGGACAAGCAGGGGTTAGAGCCAGAATGGCGGCCATTAGGATAGGGTAAGGGGCAAAAGGGCAGCTGAGAAGGGGGAGTAACTCTTGCAGGAAACACAAAGCCATAACTGTCTCTGCCAACAACTGCCACCTGGCAGTAAAGTAGCCCATTTCCCAAAACAACAGCACAGTGTGACCCCACAGTCAGCAGACAGCCGCACCTGCTGCCGACCATCCCAACAGAGGGTGGCAGAGAAAGAACAATGACACCAACCCCCTCCCAACTGTCCCTCTCAATCGCTTCAGCTGGGGGAAAAGCAGTACAGCACCCACAACCGCACAGCTCTGATATGTATTTCACAGATATTTCATTGCAAATTGCTGTATAGTGAGATGAACTGGGTGCTACAGGACTGACTAAGAACAATAAGAACTTGAAAGACGTGGATGAGGTGTAACTCACAGACTTTCCAGACTGCAAAGATGCTGAGTAAAATCAAGCTCAACTTTCTGTTATGGTAATGATGTCAGCACATCATAAAGATTTCTGAAATTTCCCACAGCAATGAGCACAGTAATGGCTCAGAATCAAGTGGTAAATGATAACCTGTTTCATTCATCCTTTGGACAGTGAAGACCTTTGGCTGATCGGAAACATCTGAGTTCTTTGAAACCAGTGCTTCTGTTTTATGAGATACACAAGCTGGCGTCGCAGAAGTGACCCCAGCGTTTGAGTCTAAAGCTTCAAATAAGCCTTTATACAACTGAGTGAAACAGAGCTGAATATAAAACATGTTTCCTGCTACTTTTTCTGCTCTGTGGAAAAGACTAACATATCATAATGTAAAAACACATAACACAAACTTTTCCTACTTAGTAAAAGTCAGACTGATTTTGACAGAATTAGTACAATTCTTAGTTCACAGTGGATCTTGGAAAGATGACTTATTTTGTAGAGTTTTTTCTTCCAGATGTAGAGCAGCTGATTCATACTCAAAGCTTGCAGGGGAACTCCTGAACAACTGAAGGTAGTACCAGGAATTATTTCAACCATCTGATATGAACAGTATGACAAAAGTCTTTGCAGATGGCAACTACTGTACAGTTCACACAAGGAAGTGACTTCCTTTTTTTTTTAAATTAGTTATATTATTATATTGTCCTTATATTGAGTATAAACTGCAAAATTCTATATTCTAGCCTGGATGTAAGTGGCTTACATTTTAAAACTGTTAAGAAAAATTGGGATTCTAATTGTAGATAGTGATTTTGCCCCCACCTTTATTTTAAGTTACTTGGCTAAATTATCAGTGACATCAGAAACATAGTGACATACAAAACTGTGTGTAGGTAGTAGATAGTAGTCATACCCTCAGAAAAGACATTTAAATAATTAAACTCCCAGGATGTCAAAGCAGCAGCAACATTGTATATTAATTGACATTAACTAATACTTTAGTGGAGCTCTTCTTTAGAGTTAAGACCCAGAAAAACCGGTTAGATTAGCTGATCATTTTTGAAGATACTACTTCCTCAAACCTTGAGAGAAAGAAAAAAAAAAAGACAGAGAATTACTGCGTCTCCAATCTGCAGCCGTGGTAGCAACATCTGCTCAGATTTGACACGGTCAGTGGGATCAGAGAGGGAGTAGTACAGACTGCAGGGGATCATGACAGGTGCATACAAAAAGACACAGACGCTCTTGTACAGTCGCATGCAAAGCCTCATTGTCCTCTGATTTCTCCACATTTGCTCTTTCTTCCTTTCCCCCCCTTTCAAACGGCTTATGACTTTCTTGTTGATTGCTCAACACCCACTCAGATCGCTGCAGGCTGCCATTCTTAACCTCTTCACTGACGGGACACGCCCATCTTTTTCTTAGACTAAATGATTGCTGGAATTTTCCACTTACACGCTAAGATAGTGAGTGAAAAGGTAATCTCTCTTCACTCCCCATAACCCCCACCCCTCCAGAGCTCTTTATACGCCCTTATTATCTTCCCTCCTTCCTTGTCATAACACTGAGGTAATTCAAAATTTTTAACATACTGCTCAGCCATGACTGAAAACATTCCTTGCATCTCAGTGAGTAACTGACAGGGAAGCTACATGCCTGCTCAGTCATCATTACAAGCTGCCCCCCCCCCCCCCCCCCCCCAAAAAAAATAAAACAAACACCTTTACACATATACTGTATTTTCTCACAACTGTACACATGCACTGCACCTGCTGCTAATTCAAATATGGTCCACGAAGGCAAGAACAGACATAAGCTTCTGTTTAGCACTCAGATCTTTCTCCACTTTTATTACCCAGAGTGCTTTGCAGTAGTGACAGCTGCAGGTCTGAAAGAGAAAAAGGTGTGTGCTTAGGTTTTGACACACCTGTTGAGGCCAGAAAACGCAGGTGAATAATATGTCAGCACAGCCCCAAGGCCAAACAAGCCAGGCAACATTTTTTTTTCCATCTTCTAAAAGGTACTTCCTCTGAATTTACTGTGTACAGTGAGCCAAGAATTTCATTTTAAGGTCTCGACTGTTCTTTAAATGTTTTGCTTTCAGTTATCTGGAAAGATGCAAATAAACTGACATTTGAGTTCCCTTACTCTGAACAAATGACCTGAAAATCAAAGCAATCAAAGGTTTGACATTTTAGAAAATGAGCTATTTTATTTACTTAAGGGATGACTGATGCCCTCTCACCTGGCTGTTATAAGGATACAGCCAGCAGCTTGTTAGCATAGCTTAGCATGAATCATGTAAACAGAGGGCATGGGGTTACTTGGTCCTGTACTCGTGTAGGAAAATCCACAAATCAGCAGCTCCAAAACGTAATAGTATACACATTCTATATAGTTTAATCAACAGTATAATAAAGTTGATGTATTAAAAAATAAATAAAAGAATGGGGTTACACAAGTCCCAGTAGAGTATGCTTTTATAGGGGTTATGCATGAATTAGCTACTTGACCTTGAGACAGTGACCTCTGGGTCTCTAACATAACCTCCTTATTGCTTTTACACTTCCAGAACATAACTATACATAACTATTACAATATTTTTTCCTTCTTGTATTTGAATAGATCAAGGCTTTGTGTCAAGTCTTTATGCTAAGCTAAACTAATCACCTGCTGGCTATAGTAAAACTGAGTAAATCCCTTCTCAATATTACTAAAATGTTAAATGACTGCAAATCAATTTAATGCAGTTCTATTTAGTTTTGGCACACTTTACTTTCACAGTATTGTGCTGGTTTTGAGCAGTGTTTTTTTTTTTCTCTACCTTTTGGACCCTGTCCTTAGAAGCTGACCTTAAGCAATGTCCTGCACCCCGTCTGAGCAGCTGCTAAAACACCAGTTTACACAGATAATCCTCGTGCCAAGTCAGAAGCATTTACTTATCTGTTTCTCAGTGCATGGTTGCATAGATGGCAAATTGTATGCGCCATACTTTCTTTTAAAGAGGCCCCGGTGCATTCTGTTACTGGCAGCAACAGCTGTACTGCTTAAAAATTGCCGCAACTGTGTAATTACTTCTGTTGTGCCAAATATGTCCTTTATTGTCAAAGCAGTCAGTTAATTAAAAATACACATGATCAAATCTTCATTAACACCAACTTAACAGCAAGACAATTAGAGTAAGAAGATCAAATTTTGAATAATTTAGCACTCTGGTGATATTGCATAAAGGTGTACTTCGCACTGCACTAACGTTAGTTTTGACAAATTCCAGAGTTGTGACAGATCGTGAAGGCTTTATACTACTATATTTTTTTATTATATTAATATTCTGAAACTCACTGTTAACACATGCTTTAATAAAACTGAATGTTAGGCCTATTTGAACTCTTTGTCACCCCTGAGCTGTGCAAGTGACTGGAAGTGGTACTGGGAAGTCTAGACAGGCTTGTGGAGCAGAGAACACACATGTATAAAGCAGTCATCTTGCTAATGGAAATTTGCAAATGTTTCCCAGCAAATAAAAATCCTGGCAGAAAAAGTGGAATTCCCAATGGGAGGGATGACTTGCCTGCATTTGGAGGCCACTGGGAGACTGAGACTGCTAGGTAGACAGTATTACATACAGTGCAATCGTTAACATTCCCCTAACCTCATGTCAGGGCAGCTTTTAGATGTCTGAGGTAATCACCTTGTGAGAAGGATTCTTCTGGGGCATGCTTTGGCTCTCCCGGCAGAGCCTCAGATGACTTATTGTAAAAGGAGAGGGTGTTTAGTGCTCTAGAAAAAAACAGGCCTCTAAAAGGGGTCCTGACAGTTTGTTGCTGAGGAGGGCAGGTTGTGCAGAGCCTGCCTCTTTGTTGATGTTGTCATGACAAATGGATGGAAGTGAAGACAACACTGCGTGGCTAAAAAGGACTGAAACATTATTTGGGTAAATTTAAAGATGCTTCAAAACTTTATGCTCAAAAGCCAAAGTATGTTCTAAACTAGCTCTGGCACTCAGTAGAAATATGGCACGATATGTTTCCCATTATATTATGTATATGTTTCTGCATATGTTATTCAAATTTGAGTAAAATAAAAAGTTGATAGATGTTATCTAATCCAGCTGAAATAAAACTTAGAGCATTCATCACTGAATCGCATCCAAATGAAGCCCGACCAATATTCTGGTCAGCCAGTTTGAACCTGTCATAGGTGTATCAGCATACAGTAGGTGGATGTTGTGTGACAGACATTTAGGTCCTTGGGATGATTTGTGCCATTGCAAGTTGACTCTGTGGACCTGATAAACTGAACTGAACTGTTTATGCTATAAAATGTTAGGATCCATCAGCAAATCCCCCAAAACATTTCATTTTAAATGATCCAAAACAGAAAGCAGCAGAAATATTCATTAAGCAAACTAGTTATTAGAAGTTAATCTACACACACAAAACTTGATTAAGTATGTTTTGACTAATTGTTTAATCCAATACTCGCTTCATGACTACTTTTTCTCCTGAAGGCAGGTTGAGAGTAACAAAAGAAGCTGCAGCAGTGGCTGAGTAATCTCAGGTATGTGCTTGTCCTTGAATATCTGAATCTGCTGAACAAATGAGAGGATAAGATTCCATCTTGGTTGAATCACACCAAAAGAATCCTATCTGACGTCAAGCAAATAAAAGCCACAAAAAAAGCAGTGCTTTAAAAACAAACACTGATGCTTCTAAAATACACGGTCTCGCTGACATTTTGGTGGTCATGATTGATGGTTTTTATGGTTACACTGAAGCTGCAATAAGTTTAAACTTTTAGAGACTTGATGGACATTAATTAAAGGGCAGCAAATTCCTACCAAGCACGTGGGGGGGGGGGTTGAGTTACAATGGCGAAAAGAACATCACTTTGCAAAAACCGTAAATGAGCTTTGCTGAGGGCGCAGCAAGCAAAACATAAAGAAAACAGCTCGATTCCTCTCAATCAACATTTACTGCTCCTCAGCAACATTTCCAAAATTAAATGCAAAAATGTCATGAAGAAAACACAGTCTCGACATTAGGAATGAGAAAGTGTGATCAAAATAATGAAAGACAAGTGTGTTAAATTTCCCACACCTGCGTGTGAGTGATTCTACCGATGGTCTTGCCAACATATCCATCTGGAGTTTTTCAGGACATTAAGGGCTCAACACCTGCAAATTTAATGGACACACTGCAGGAAACAGCACAACTATTCCGAAACCATATGGATGTTTAAACTCTTCGACAGAACAGCATGCCAATGTGATGTTTTTGTTCTGAGTCTTGATTCATGCTGGGCTAATTATTGCTAATTTAACTGAGCTATCCTGCATCAAACGCAACAGTTCTCCTGAAAACCAGCTTCAACCAGTCACCTACAGGCAAAATCCTCCCAGCAATACCGGTATGGGTTCCAGAAAAAAAAAAAAAAAATTACAAGATGAAGTTCAGAGATAAAAAGAAAACAAAGAGAGGCTTTGCGTCTGAGAGCGTACTGTGGAAGAGGATAGGCCATAAAACAGTAGGCAAAAAAAAAAAAAAAAAAAATCAAGCCATAAAAACACTGAAGAAAAAAACAGGTGTAAATCAAGGGGAGAGCAGCCGATTTGCTCTCAGGACAGCAATAACCAGCTCTGAGAGTGCTGGTGCAACTGGAAGAACCTGCCCCTGGGTCACAGCACGACAGGTACTAACTTGTTAAAGAGAGCTCTGAGTGGAAAGAAAACATTCTGTATCGAAGTTTTGAGCGCAAAAAAAGAAGAACAGTATTTTTCTCATTTCTTTTCCGGAAAGTACTGCCAGTGTTTGTTTTCTTTTAGCCACAAATCTCTACAGAATGAATGTTTTTCTCATTTTCATGCATTCATTATGGAGTAGATTTCCATGTAATAGTTGTTTTGTTTCTCTGGCAGTTATCCAGTGAACTCACCATACATCTTTCCCTCATCTGACAAGATGATTTTCCTCCTGCCACAGGGAGGGTAGATGGCGAGGGCCTCCTGGAAGCTCTGCTCGATATCTGGGGACCACACCCCTTCAGCGTCCCCATCCATGGTCTTGTCTTCGTTGTCCCCGTCCAGCCCATCTTCTGGGCTACCGTTGGCACTCCACTCGTTGGACGCAATGGTGGCGGCTCCCCCTGGGCCCGACCCTGAGCCCCAGTATCAAATGAGATCTATAGGAGATCTGTTGAATAAAGTTGTAAAAAAAACTTTTTATTCCATACTAATCACATTTTTTTTTTATGATCATCATCAGAGAACACCACAAGAAAAAGTGTTCTTCACACAATTAGCAAGTTAAGTGGTTAAAGTCTGAGCATATGCAGAAACATGGCATCATTATTCCACCATTATTTGGCAACAGTAGTTGAAAAACTATTGTCTGCTTTGCCAGAGCCATGATTTAAGTCTTAACTGAATCTAAAACAAATCAGCGAGGTACAGTGTTCCACTTCGGTTCCTATTCTCATTTCTATATTTATTTATTTAACATTTCAGCAAAACCGCACCTGTTAGATATCACAGATGTCGCAATACTAGAAAAGTATATTAAAAACATTTTATCAAAATCAAAGACATTTTCTGGAAAATATCATCCATGCTGGTGCCATTTATACACTTAATTATCCAAAACACCGGCCGGCATTAACTGCATCAAATTCTCGCCTAGGGGCCAAAGTTGAAAGTGCAGGTAATGTGAAAACCACCTGGCAAAAAAAAAAAAAAAAAGAAAAAAAAAAAAAAACTTTTTAAATGACTGTGTCACAAACAGAAACAACAAATTCTTTCGCTGAGTCTAAAATCTAAATGCAAGGTATCATTTGTCTTATTGTTGTGACAATCATGTGTGGAGGTCAGTTTGTGCAAGTGTTTGTGAGGCTGAAAACTGTTTTAGCTGGATGGGGGGAGTTTCTTGAATTTGAAGCAGTGATATGTGCTAACCAGCAGGCAAACGGGTCAGGAGACTGAACAACTGTCTTACACTGTTCTTTATTTAGAGGTTATGAAGCAACACTGCTGAGCTTCACAAACAAATCTCAACTGGATGCCTTCTATAAACTGATACCAGATAACCTTGAGGAGATATCTGATAAAACTCAATTCAGTTATGTCTAAGACATAAAAGTACTGGGTAAACTCAAATTCAAGAAGACTCAAATCTCAAAATTTGTCTTTTTTCTTAGAAAACTGGAAACATTTGACTTGCTGCAAAGAAGGCCCAGAGCTGTGCAGGTTCTTTAAAGCATTACAAGCGATCTCCTTGAAAAAGGAATGCTGTTCATCTATAGGCCCACTACCTTATTTGCCATTTTCTTCATTGCAGTCATTAAATTTGTAAGAATAAACAATGCAAACCGTAATCATTATGATAATTTCCTTGATTTTATGTCTCTGAAATGGCCAAATGAATTCAAGATATTCCATAAAACGAACTTTAAAGACCTCACTAATCAGCGCTGGCCTCAAAGAATTCTTGTGGTCTGGGAACTGTGTTCCAGTGTGGTTGGCTTATGGCTGACTGCAGGCATGGATCTTAAGTATTTTTCAAGCTGCCTTTTCAGCATTGTATTGTTTCTAAAATGGAAGCCTATGAGGTAACCATGATCATCCCAGGATGCTTATGTTTCTGCTTTAGCATTTCTGCAGATACTGACAAAAATAAAGTATAATGGATAAATAGAGACATAGCCAAAAGTCAATATTCCTTTGGGAAAAATCACAATGAGGAGAATTATATGAACACTTAAGGTTATTTGATCAAATGCAAACATGTAATGGCAGAGCCTATCCCAGCTGCCACAGGGCGAGAGGCAGGGTACACCCTGGACAAGTCGCCAGTCTGTCGCAGTGCTGACACAGAAAGACAGGCAACCATTCGCACTCACATTCACACCTATGGGCTGTTTAGAACCACCGGTTAAACTAACCCCTAATTGACTGCATGCCTTTGGACTGTGGGAGGAAGCTGGAGTACCCAGGCAGACACAGGGAGAACATGCGAACTCCACAAAGAAAGGTCCCGATCAAATGGTTACTAACTACCACGCCACTGTGCTGCCCCAAACAAATAAATAATAATAATTGTAAACTCCAGTTCGTAATGGCAAAGTTTAATTGTACCAAAGCTTTACAGCTGTTACATTTCATTTAAATATGTATTTATGATGGGAAACAAAGACTATGGTATAAAACTAAATTGCATTTAATAAAATTCTATTATATTTATATAGTGCCACACCATATTGTAAGGTCAAGACTCCACATTATAAATGGAAACACAACAATTCCCTATGACCAACACAGCACAACAGTGGGGAGAATAAACTCCTTTTTAACATCAAGAAGCTTAAATATAAAATTAAACTACACATACACTACAATGCATGAAATTCATAATTCATAAGAACAGAAATTTCTCATAGCCTTTTGTTTTCTGTGCCCCCCCCGACAACACAGTCACTTTACAGTTACTGTAGCTATATCAAAATGTCTGAGAACCCCTAATTGTTGAAAAGCAGAGGCGAAGGATTAGTGATGCTTTCATTCCCTTCCCATTATCATTTAAAAGGAATTACAAAAGATCAAAGACAAGTAGAGCACGACAATACTGTTCCTGCAGTGAAATTCAAGAAACATGCAACATTAATTTTATGGATGTCACTGAACCAAAGCGAGAGTTTGAGAAATATCCACAAGTCAAGCTGCTAATTTTAGCTGAGACGGTCCTGGTTATGGTGGACCCTTTGAGACAGGGTCACGGTGTTAAAACTCAACACTGAAACTGAGCACTCATCAACTGCTCAAATGATCTGAGTCCTCACGTATCACTGGGCTGGACCGCTCCCAGTGCCTGCTAAATAACTCGAGTTGAGGTTAGTTTGACTATAATCTGTCTAGACAATTTGTGGCGAAAAAAAGATACTTTACAGATAAATAAGAAGTAAAAATGTATGAAAGCAAATACACAGAAAGTCCTTAACTGTCTTGTGTCCAACCTTTTCACAAACTATGAATTGTCAAAGAAAGGTTCCGTGCTTTATTCAACCAACAGCTCAAAACCCCCAAATAAGCCGTTCACGATCATGCATGGCACAGTATAGCATAAAATCTTCACATGTCAGAAGCTAAAACCCTAAAACATTTTTGCTTGAAAATCAATCACAAGTTTAGTGAGTGTGGTTGTCATGCTGTCTGCATTGGTACAAATTAAAAGCTAAAGAGCACAAAGGTCCATTATATCAACAATAATGTAACCATTCAATACACGTCTGTCGCAGCCTCAAGTATAGCATATGATGGTCATGTAGTTTGGTGTGAAGATGTCTTTCAAAGTATATCATTAATGAGTGCGCAGGTGCTGTGGGGGTAACAGCTTCAGCAAAGCCAGGACAGTAATCAAAGGCTGATGGCACAGTTAGGGAGGCGGGGAGGGAGAGGTGGCTGCTCTGTTGTTTATCTCCAATTATAGCAGAGAAAACACTGCGAACCTCCTCTGCACTGTGAGCTGTGAAGAGCAGCAAACAGCGTTCAGTGTAACAACAGATCTGACAACCTCAATGGAGCTCCAAGTACTCACAAGAGCGTGTTCAAGTGAGGTGCTGCAAAAGAGAGGCTCTTCACCAAGAGAGGGGCCTGAATTCCAGACATGTCCTTATTAAGAAAGGGCTGCGAGTGCTCACTGTTTCTCCTCCTGCCTCCCTTGTGTCAACCCAGCGCACTCCCTCCCCCTTCTGCCTCACCCCCTCTCCAACAAGCGCTCAGAATGTCTTTACCCAAATAAGGACAGGAGACCAGGGGATGCATGTATGGGAGGAGTGGGTGGTGGGTGGGTGGGTTGGATGGTAGGTTTGAGAGCACAGGGGGAAGAGGGGTGTATACGGGGGAGGAAGAGGGCTGGGGGGGGGGGGGGGGGGGGGGGGGGGGGGGGGGGTCCAATTTAGGCGTCCACTTTGGAGGCTGGAAAACAGTGGGATTGTTCCAGCTGGAATGCAACATCAGCAGTGAGCACGCTCCCACTTTGTGACGCTCGGAGCTCAGACTAGAGGGAGGGCATTGTCAGTGGAGCAATTTTTCAATACATCTTCTAGTGGAGTCACAGGATTTAAGACAGGACAATGGCCCTGACTTCATGATAGAAGTTAGACAGTTTTATGGAGTCAAATGCAACAGCTAGTTTCATACTTGTAGAAAGCGCCAATTAAATGACTCGGGGTGAAGAGGTTTGGGATTTAGTTGTCCAACATAATTTACTCCCAACATACCAGTAAGGCAGTTGTAATTAACATACTGATTAAATTAGAAGAGTTCTCACCAGTGCACTGTAATGTCCCTTTGAGACAGTTTGGGCGAGAAACTCCACAACACAGTAACAACTTGCACAACTCAAAATGCAAACCGTCCTCTGTGCACCTAGAAAAAAGGAATTAGTTGATGCTGAGTGCCTTAACTTAATGAACATGTTTATGGAGTAGTAAGTATTTGTAAGGCAAAAATCCTCAGTGCCTCCACTGCTTCTGTGAAAATTTACAGCTTTTTTTGTATTATATGAGATTTTAAATTGAATTATCTTAACTACCTTAACTTAACGGTTGTTGCAGACCAAACAGACCCTTTACTGAAATGGCACTCACAGACAGCAGCAGCCCCCGCTAGCAGGAAAATGCGCCCTGCCACACTGCAAAAAAACATTTAGGAGTAGCTCAGGGGAAGCGATAAAGAGCACATGGCTTTTACCTGACCTCCAAATTCCCCAGATCCCAATCCGGTCAAGCATCTGGATGTTGCACATGAACAAGCCTGATCCATGGAGGTACCACCTGCACCCCACAGAACCTAAAGGATCAGCTGTTCTGGTGCCACAAAGGGGACATACACACATCAGGCTAGTCGTTTTACTATTATGACCTAATTCAACATTTATTAAGAATGAATCATACATATTTTATTTTCTGTGAAAAAAATGAGAAAATGGCCACTTTCATGAGTAAATCATAGTATGAAACATATAAATCTTATAAGGCTTTTTTCTGTTTATTTTCCATATAGTTTAGACAACTGTGACACATATTTGACATGTTTTAATTTCCTGACATTTTATAGCATGAATGAGTAACTGTTATGGAACTGTTACTGCTCTAACCAGCAGCTCCCATGTACAAAACTGTGTGTAAGACTCTTACAGCTTTCAGCAGATGGAAACATTTTTTTATGTGTCCTGGTTGGATGACACACTGCTCTCACATTTTGCACAAAAAAAAAAAAAAAAAAAAAATCAGGGACACACCTCCCCTCCCTCTGTCTGGGAGTCAGGCCATGGGACACAGAGACAAACATGCTACAGAATTCCAATGTGCAGCAGGAATGTAAATAACACTGCAAAGCTATGCGGCTTGCACATTCATTGAAACTCCACCATTCATGCACCAGAATCCCTCTACCCATTTTCCCAACCCTGAACCCAGCGATCACATTGCAGTCTGTTTTCAGCAATCGGCTTATCTCTGCTCCAGCTCCATCTACAAACTGACCGGAGTTTGCTGGCACTGCATTGCGTTTCCCTTCTTCTTTCGAGACAGGACTGCGTGTGATAAAATGTGCCCATGAATTCCAGAAATTCTACTGAGTCATCCTCAGCTGGCTTCCTCAGTCAAACTGAGGAAAGTTGTCAATAGAGCCTAAATCAGGAAAGGGAATCCAGTCAGTCACAGAATGCAGGAACTCCTACAGGCAGGAAAACAGAGCTTGTTTCTTTCAGTAATAATGAAATAGATATCTTGGCATTCAGCAGCTGGCAGAATAACATTTACTCAAACAGAAAAGGCAGAGCTCACACATTTTTATATGTTGTCTGTTATTCCTCAATTTTATCTTCCACTGAACATGATATCATCTCGGGTCTCTCAAATGGACCAACCAGATGGGTTTCTACTTACGCAGCGGAATTCAAAGACTACAGTGAGGCAAGACCTTGAGTCAAACTTTCTCTGTCATGTCTGATTTTTATGGCCTGATGGCAACATCTCCTCTCCAGTCCAGCAGTAGGAAAAGAACATCTGTCAAACCTTGAAGACGTTTAAGACCAGACAGGATGGATCATAGAAATACATTTAACAGAGACTAAACATCCCACCATGAGAGCCATGTGAGCCCACTGAGCTAGCAGAGCAGTATAAGGACCACAAGGGCACAGTATGTGTCCAGTAGCTTACAAGTACAAAGTTGGTTTTATAATTCTGCTGTAAAGCAGTCAGGAAAACTGTTATTTTAATGCCCAAGTTACATGCACAAAAAACAACCTGAAAAATGAAGCCAAAGTGGCAAATGACAAAAACTGCAGTTTCTCTAACGACCACTGGACACTGGCTCCAAAAGCTAGTCAAAGCCCATAGACTCATATGCTAAAATGTGCAAATTCAACCACAAAAATCACATGTTTATAGCAATATAGAGCATCTTGTTCTATATAGCTAAGTCACCCCTTCATAACAGGTGTAAAATCTTTTTTGTTTGTTTTGTTTGTTGAGGGTTAAAGTTAGGAGCTATGACACAGGGCTATGCCAATCTTTTCTATGCAGTCTAAGCTACTGTGGCATTGTGGGTGGGCCTACAGGGCTTGGGCCCACCCTGACTGCCCATGGGAAGTATTTTCTTAAGTTTTATTCTCAGTTATCAAATTGAATATTCAAATAAACATGAGACTAAATGTGTTTTCCTTTATAAAAAAAAAAAAGAAGGTAAAAACCAGCATTTATTAAGTTATCACAGGCAAATTCTGATGATCACAACACCCCATTTCACATTGACCAATACCTGTTAAATCTGAGGAAGTACGTGATGGTTCAGAGGTTGTACACTGCTGTGGATGTCATATCGTATGACATGGGTATGACATTTGAGTCCGTTTGAGTCTGGAGTTTTGGTTACACTGAACTTGCATGGCTTCTCTGTTTATGAGACACACTCTCAATTATAAAAAAAAGTGACAAAATCATTTGTCGTGAGAACTCTTAACAAATAAGTCACCTCTAATGAATGGGTGTGTTTTCTGTAGTTTCTGGCTGCGCATTCTGAAGTCACATAATGCAGCAAACACATATTTGTATTGAATGTATAAAATTTATACACATGTGCACCTACTAGATGCTTTAGTATTAAAAACGTTAACTTATGTGATTACAAGGCCCGGCCCACATTACTCTGGACCGTCCAAAATCGAAATCCTGCTGCATCGCTTGAGTCTAAGAGTCTGACCTTGTATATGTAACACATTAAAAAGTCTACAAACACCAGAACCAAATATAACAAACAAATCTGTGTATTTTCAGATGATCTCAGAATGGCTGATGCAGAAATAACCCTTTTTTGTATTGGTGGTATTTAAGCACTAGTATCAAACTGTCATAAACAAGATATCTGACACCACCATTAGGTATATTTGCAATATATATTTACAGGTGTTTGCCAGTTTCTGAAACAGAGAAGTTATATATCTCTCTTATCAAAATGAAGGTGTGTGTAACACAATAAGTGTGTATGCTTGGCAATTTTTTTCAGTGTGTCAGCCATAATTTTTGTGGAGTTAAGACATTTATAAAAATCTCACTGGCTGAATATTAGCCTGCAGAAACCCATTTTGGCTCTAACGTTTGTACATCAGATTTATTTGGCCACTTGTGGTAATGCATATCATTTGTATTATTTATTGTTTTTCAGACAAATCACAAGCAAACACCATGCAAAGATCAGCTTCCTTCATCTATCCACATCTCTGCACACCCCATGACTCACTTCTACTGACTCATGTCCCAAAGCAGATTGTTAACAGATTTCCTTCAAATCTGTCGCTTCCAGCATTGATCCATCAAGCCTGTTGTGTTTCCATGTCTCTCTGTCATTGCTCACAGTCAGACTGTATATTCTTCCATCTGTACACTACACGATTTGTTCCTGTCTTTATAAATGAAGTCTTTGTTTAGTTGCTGTAAGACTTGGGATACTTGTTGGCAAAGAACAGGCCCCTACTGGCAGACACAACCCCCACCCCCCCACCCCCAAACTTAGTTGGGAGTTAAACACACCTCCACTGAACTTAAAGTCTCATGTATGCACAGTTACAAATCACAGACCCAAACTCCTCCACATTAGAGAACCACACATCTTGTTAAGGTTGAAGGGCGCTCACAGCTGTAGTGTCAGTGCTCTCGTTCAAAGTGAGACCCCGACACACACACACCAACAGCCTCACAAACACACACACACACTTGACAAGGGAAACAACAGGTCTTGGCGGCAGAAGCAGCAGCTGCTCTCTAAGGTCAGATTACAGATAAAGAAAACATTTTAGGTTCTGGGCCAGGAAAGCTGGTCTCTGACAAGAGCTCGAAACTTGGCCTTATTCCTCCTGACTGCAGTACTGCTCCTTCATTCAGGAGATAAATCTAAGGTGATGAGCTGGCAAAAGTGTGCTCTGTGTTTGCTGAAGGAACAACCGCCTTCTTCACACTCATGAAAGCATGATCACCATGTTTAAAAAAAAGAAAAAGAAAAAAAAATCAGAGTCACCACCTTCCCCTCTCCCTCCTGTGTCTGTGTTTGGCCCTAATAAATTCTCTCCAGCTCCTCCAATAACTTCCTCCTACTTCCTATCTGGCACGGTGCTCAGGAAACAATCAGAGCTGAGAGTGAGAGGAGGGCTGGATGGCCAACAGCTCACACGGCAAGAGACAGAAAGAAAGGCAGAGGGAAAAGTTAAGACAAACACATGAACACACACATGCACGCACACACCATATGCACTCTTTGTCAAGTCAGACTTTTGCATTTTGATACCATCTGCATGCCCAAGGAAAACAGCAATGCTTAGAATAATAACTTGCACGCAGAAATGAAAGTGATCTGAGCTGGAAGAGTCTGACAGGCATTTCACAATAATTTATGCCATAAAAATGAAGAAAAATGACTATTATTTATTGCTTTCTTTTAATAATATCATAAAACACGGAAACACAGTGCAGAGAGGCAGAGACAAAGAGGTTGCTGGCTTCCTAAATGAGCCACTGAGAGTCTTGGGCAAATAAATGAGTATCAGACATCGAGACACAGCATGAACATAAGGCCTGATTCATTCATTTGTTGCTCTATTTTAAAACTGGATGCTGCTGGCTATTTGGTCTACCTTGAACTGTGACACGTTCAGAGAATTAAGCCTAATCCAGCTGAAGAGGGAAAGACTGACACAAAGCAGGGCGAGAAAGCCAGAGAGCTTTTTTTTTTTTTTTTCTTCTTCTTCTTTGCAGCCTGAATCAGCATTTTAATCGGAAATTTTCCAGGGAACGTAGCAGAGAAGCCATTCTAGCCTGAATTGGTCATTTTGTGGTGAGAGGAGCGGTTTAAAGCCATAATCTGTGAAACCTTTAAGACATGCATAACTTTGCAGCAGAATGCACCAGCCAATAATTCATGCAACCATATAAATCGTGGCACAAGGCATTTAAAAGAAGCCACGGCTGTGATCAGAGCTGTATACGAGAGCTTTTCACAAGAAAAAAAAAAAAAAAAAAAACACTCAAAGCTTACATTAAAAGTGCACCCAAAGATTAAACTTGTTGCATATTTATTATACAAAAATCTAGTCATCCTAAAAATGACTTGTACACCTGTGACACTTTATATTAGGAACAACTAAAATAAATAACCGCGCTGCAGAAGGAGATCATCCCCCAACCCAAAACACTGTGAGCAGAAGGATTAAAGGAGTTTCACATGAGTGCCCTTGGGTCACTGGAGCTCCAGCACAACACAGGCCACACACACACACATGCACACACTTTATGAAACAGTGCAGGAGTGAGCCTCCTGTTCTTTATAATGGAGGCTGGAGAGGAGACAGACACCGTCACAAACAACAGTTCTTTCTGAGCGCTTCTTCTTTCGAGTACATACATATGGAACATTGCGCCTAACAATTCGTTGCCAGAGGAAGAACGACTAAAATGTTTAGCAACTTGGGGACAAATGACACAAAGAGTATTCTGTTCTCAGCCACTCCCCAGCTCCTCCCCTCAGTGGTCTGAAGAGGAGGCCAGAAAGCTTATCTGTTAAAATCTCATGGTTTGGTGGATATGTAAACATGCGCAGTGAATTAATGTGAATACGATGTGGACAGATTGCATTAGTGGCAACTTTCAAATTTAATTCAATTTTTAAATAAATATTTATTTTGTTTTTTTTTCATTTTTACACTTTCCTTGTTGGCTGTATCACACTAATAAGTAGCTCATACCATGTTATGTTCTTCATCAATCCAGCCGCTGCTAGGCTGATAGTACCAAACTGCATATTGTAATCCAGCTTGTCATTAATGCCCTTCTCCTGAGAGCTGTATTTTTTTTTTCTCTCAGGCCCTCTGTGTCCTCACTGCACAGACATAAGTGGTATTTGTTCAGATCCGGGTTGACAGAGGGGTAAGTGTCCACCATTTGGATGAGAACTTCAGGTGAAGGTGCTAAAAAGCAACCAATGTCTGCACAAATGGGCAAAAGCTTATTAGCTGGTCTTCTGTGGGTTTAACACAAACGGGTGAAGCTGCTACTGACAAACGGTCAACAGACCGGCATTCAAAGTAAACTCTCTGCAGTGCAAACACAGGATGCACTTCACCACTGGAATCAGCCCAACACCACACATTACTTGAAATAAATACAGCATCTACAGTTTCTGATTAAGCATACATATAAAAAAAAAAACCCATAAGGAGATTGATTTATTTCACACTAATGAAGAGAACACATGCTCATTAAGTCTTCCCTCTTATAAACAGCCTGAAGGAACACAGCTGGGGATTACAAAAAAAGGGAGAAAACAGCCACTTTTAGGGGATACCAACACAAGTAATCTAATTGACCTCCATGGCATGGTAAAGCTGTAAAACTTTCCCCTCATTTAACTCCTACACAACTACAAAGTGTAAATGCTAAATCCACAACGGCCGAGAAAAATAAAGTATGTTCAAGGAGAGAGAAAAAAAAAAGAAAAGACCATTGTACACTGGGAGGCCTGATGCATCCAGGCTGCATGAAAACAATGAAAGGGAATCTGACGGAACAGCAGAATGCTTAATCCTCTCCAGATTTACCCATCAGCATCAAAATCTATTATTAGGCATCTTGGCGTGTCTCATTTACCAAGGACACATTGTTTGGTTGTTCGGGTTGGTCGTTTCATTTCAGAACATTTCGACATGTACTTCATAAGCAGGGCTCAAACTTGACAACAAGGAAAAAAAGATACCCCATTGATATTATCCTCTTGCTTTAAAAGACTGCAGAACACCCTTATAGGACCAAACCACTGTCCTACTTTGATTTATAACAGTATTTATTAAAGACTGTGCCGTTAAAACACATTTAACTTCTCCCTTGAATTTTAGAAAATGTTGTCGCAGTGGAAACAGTAACAGACAGACGTTAACAGGTTATTCTGCTAACTGTGACCAACCTGACAGACCGCATTCTGCTGTTCAGTCAAACCTGTTGACTGTCAGTGATTTAGCTGTGGAGTTCATATGACTGCACAAATTTAGGATAAAGGAGGTGCCAAAATGGACACATATTTTTGCCCATGTCTCAACCTACCACACACAGTCAGATGGCAGGTGTGTAGCCTGAAGTGGCACTCATATAATTATACAATTAGCTCGCTACATATCCATGAATCTCAAATCCTCACCTATGAATTATGTACTTAGAAGGACTTTGCAGAGTATCATCACATGCCACAATTGAAAAGTTCAAGATAGATACATAGATAGATAGAAGTAGTTACTTTTACAAGTTTTTCAGTTTTTTTCAGCCAATAACCCAATAATATAATATATACATTATAATACATAGTCAATAACATTTTGAAATCAAACACTTTATGCCTTAACAAAAAAATATTTCCAGTCTTCAGAAGTTGGTAAAATCGAGTGAATCTTTTTATTTTATATTACTTTGCTTTCTCTAACCTTTTTTTTCTATGATCATATGTTTACAATACATATTCTTGGACACCTCACTGTGCATGTGCATAAATAAATTCAGATTTTTCTTTCAGTTGTAATTCCAGATGTGGGTGAAAAACTTTGGTTTTCTAATCTAAAACTGTAGGTGTGGTACGATCCATTTAGAAGTTATTCATTAATTTTTGAGTGTCTTGATGAAAAAAATATTTGGATTAAATTGATTTTTTTTAAAAAAAAACGTATAACATGGTGCAATGTTGTTCACAGTCTGCTTAAATTTTAAATCTTACCAGTGCCGGGTAAAAGATGAAGCGAAAGTAGATGTAACTGACACACACAAACACACACACACACACCTTTTTTCTGTGAAACTAATTTGTACTTCCAACTCCATGTAGGATGCACTAACAAACGTATTTAACCTCGATGCTAAATCAGGAAGTTGCCTTACTTTAGGGATGCAGAGGTCCAAATCAGACTGAGGTTGTGTATTCCTCTTAAACGTTTTCGTCCAAAGCGTCTCTCTCCGTGCCTGTATGTAAAACTGTTGGATTCTCTTTGAAGAGCAAGGCTGGAAGTGTTGGATCCAGGTACGAACTGTGCGAGACAGAAAACAGACATGTTTGTCCAATTTCCTTCTGTCAAAAGAGAAGCTTTTTTTTTCTAATAGTATGTGCCAATGAGCGGGCTACCGGTGGAAATATGATTGCACATAGGCTGTCAAATATATCCCTGCACATGGGAAAGTCAAACACAATAGAGTATCAAACTGCAAATGTTTTCTTCCCTCCCAACGCAGGGAGCTCCGCGGAAAAATGTAAAAAATGACAATGATCTGAAAACTTCACCGAGACAAGCGGCATGAAAAAACTCCCCAGAAAAAAAGGCTGTGGATAGAAAGAGGGAACTTTTGTAGAGGACTTACCTTTTTTTTTTAATTCTGGCAGTCAGCTTATCCTCCTCAGTGGGGGGAAACTGGTCAATTTAGTAACTTTGTTATATTTTGGCGCGCTGTTGTTTTCCTTAATATTTCTCAGAGGTTTGACAGTATAAGTGGAATGTTAAGTATGACTTTGGTATGAAATCAACGCACTACACTGGAAAACGAAGGGGGAGGGAAAAAAAGACTTTTAAGGAGGAGCCATTGGTGCGCGTCAATCAACAAGCTGTTGGGGGGAGGGGGAAAGGGGGGGGGGGGGGGGGGGGGGACTTCACCGCAGGCCCCGCCCACAAAATCCCTGAACACTGACTGAAACCTCTTGTCCGCAAAACCAGTCTGACAGTACACACGCGCGCAAACATGTTCGTGTCAAAGGTAGTAAATATATATATATATAAAGGACATTTATATAAAAGCTTTTTAGCTCTATTTCTTTAAATAAATATTATCTTTCTCTCTTTTTTAAAGTTGGTAAACAAAAGCCCATATTTAAAGAAACATGAGATGGCATAATATTATTTTTAAAAAAATTTTTTGTATCTAACTAAAAGACAAATAGGTCTTTAAAATGGTAAAGATGTGCTGTTAGCCATATGTAGAAATGTAAATCTGTGTCTAAAATCATTAACGATAGATCGACATAGTTATAGTTTGTATATAATGGTCAAAATTACAGTATCGATAAGTGGATAGTTCACAACAAACCACACAATCACAACTCAGTAAATGGGGTATAGATCAAGCATCTCTATACAATTCAACTGGTACTTTCAGCTGCTCCCTTAATTTCAAGGGGTCACCACAGCTGATGGAGCTGCATGTTTGATTTGGCACAGATTTACACCAGATGCCCTTCCTGTCACAGACCCAGGTAAATGATTAACTGGCTTGGTGGACCACTGAGGCTGGGTTTATGTCGCCTCCTAGATTCAAATCAGGGAACCTTTCACATTTACAGTTAGGTGAATGTGTTAACCACTACACCATGGAGCCACCTCCAAGTGTCCATGATAGACTTGCCTTACTTTTACAATGAGACAGAGAACACATGAATTCTAAGGTTACACATCCAATAAGAAAATGATGCCGTCTCAAGGTCACTCAGAACAAGCAGCATACACTCAGCAATTTCAATCCGATTCTGCAGATGTTATTTTCTTCTCATCTATAGAACAGGAAGCCACAACTTGATGTTTGGTACCTCTTTTAAAAACCTCAGCAGGCATGTTTGGAACATAACAGATGATAATGAATCTTTGTTATATTACTGTTTAGATTTCAAAGAGAGGAAAACCAATCACTGGCCTTCATGGTAATGTAGTAATGCTAGCAAATACACTGTAAAGGCTGTATCTTATCAGAATCAGAATCAGAATCAGAATCAGAATCAGAAGGTTTTATTGCCATATGGGTGAACAGGTTCACAGCCTTAGGAAATTGCTGCGGTACTTCGTGCGTACAGAAAAAAACAAATAAGTATAAAAACTATAAGACAATATACAAGTATACAAATTGCAAATATACAGAGATATTAGAGCTATAACTATAGCACAATATTACAAAATAAAAAGCCAGGCCTCATCTGGTTCTTATCTCATACCTGAGCTATGATTGAAAATAATAATAGTAATACTGGAAAAAATAATAATAAATTATGAACTTCAAGTGCAATCCCTTCTCCTGGACAACTTCTTGTAAGGAGCACAGTTTCCTTCTTTCCTCCCTAGAATTTTGCCACTCTAGTTTTCCCTTTCCAGATGTTGGCATTAATGTAGTCAGACTTACACAACCCACAGAACTTTATTTTAAATTCCATTTTAAAGATTTGATGTGTTAATAAGTCAAATTTGAGTCTGAATTATGAAATGTAGCAGGAAGATAATTTAATAAAAAAATATAAATTCACTGCTTAAATGTTACTGATGGACACACACACACACACAAATGAAAGCAGAGCTTTTACTTGTAATAAAATATTTTTATATTATCATCCTACATTAATCTGAATTGAATTTCATAGATATTTTGTTTATTTTATAATTACCCTGGGCATCCATATAATCTGTAATCTGTAATAGTCTTTGTTGTAGTTTTACCTTCATATTTTAATCTACCCATATGCATTATGAATTTGTTGTGTATATATACACTATCATAAGTTGGCTACACTGTCATCTTCCTTGTGTCATTGCTTATTTATGGAAAAAAAGGGTTTAACTACTACCTGTGGGTATCACTATGAATCTTATAAGCTTATGCTCACATATTTCCATCCAGCAACAGCTCCTTCTGTTGGTCAATAACATGGTTGCAACATTTTTAGATTGTATACATTTATACACCACTGACAAAAAGATAAGCGTATTGTATAGACTCAAGGTGGGAAAATTTTTAAGTGTATTAATATATCACTATGACTACAATAATCTTGTCACTTGTGCAGCTAATGCTCATGTTACAGGAAAAAAACAAAACAAAAAAAAACAATTGGGTAACAAGAACTCACCTTACAGCATCTGTCCAGAAGAGCTGCCAACTTTAGGCTTCATTTAACCTGCGAGTCTGGACAACTGCCGGAGCAGGTTCAGGCAGACTACACACCTCTCACTTACTCTGGAGGCCCTCGGTTCAAACTAGTTTTTCCATGCTGAGTGAAGCTCCTGTTAATGTGCAGGCAACTGAAGAAAACTGTGGGTGTCTGTAAAACTTGCAACTGGAAATGTGAATGTGACTGATTATCTACCAAGTGCCTGCTCACATGAGACATGAGCCATAAAACATATGTTATAACTGTGTGTTATGATACATTAAAAACAAACAAAAAAAATAGTGTATAGGGCTTTAAGGGGTACTGGGGTAATCTGCTCCTTACACAAGAGTTTTTCTCGGAGTTGTCATTCCAAAAGGGGCACTGACTGTCTGCAAAATCTAATACGGTTTATTATATTATTGTGAAGTGTACCAAAAGCAGACAAGAAAAGACTGGAAAAAAAAAAACAAAAAACATGTATTTATACAAGTTGACTTCAAGACAATTTAGTTCAATTGAATTCATATGAATTGTTACAATAAGCCTGCAACAAAGGCAATGTTCAGGAACATAAAGAATTAAAAAAAAAAATCCACAACATACAAAAGCCTACTGCAAACAAATATTTGAAGACCCATAACTTACATACCTAGAAAACGACTAAATTATCACAGCTATGCACCAGCTATGCACCAGATACATAAAATCGTTTCACAGACACTAAATACAGAAAGTCAAATAAAAGCTGGAAATAAAAGTGCATCTTTTGCACAGATCATTTATGTCACAAAGTTTAATTTTGATTTTGCAGTACAGAAAATAAATATTTTCATTATAAGCCACATTTGACACAAGACAGTGATAACCTAGTAGGTTTGGCGCTATACAGCAGTACAATACAACAAAGCAAAACAAGTCAGAGTTTAACATCTTTTAATGATGTTAATTATCTTTAAAGACCTTCATAAATGAGATGTACGATCATCTCCCTGAAACATAACTCTGCAGTCACCGGAGTCCAATCCCAGCGGTGTGTCTTTCTGTGGTTCCCAGAAGTTTCGATGATTTCAGTGAATTTCTGAGAATGAAAAACAGGATTCTTCCGCACCGTGTCATGCAAGATCAGATGATAACATGTCAACGATTTTGTTTCCTACACTTGGGGGCACTCACATGAAGCACAGAAGCGCAGCAGCAAGTACCGTCACATTTAAGAAACCAATGCTGTTATCGACACCTATCACAGGAAGTGTAGGCGAGTCCAGAGACACTGGGTTGATCTTATGTGAGATTGGGTTTGCCAAATGCTGGTGTGTGTGTGAGTACACAACTGGAGGGTTTTTGTGTTATTCACAAGCGATTTTGCCATCAAAGCTTGACAATGCAATGGAAAAGGCCTGCACAGCACACAGCGGGTAGTTGTAGTCCAGTGTGAAAATGTCATCAGCTATTCGTCCAAACTGCATCACAATGTAGTCCACTGAAAAAAGCAAAAGAAATAGTTAATGGAGTAGTTCATTAGGTAAGTAGATAGGTAGGTATGGAGTTAGGTAGTAAGGTGGATCGTGACAATATATGCAGTTAAAAATAATGAAATGTTTTCCAATTTACTCCAAATTCAAGGTGAATATTTATATTGGTTCCTTCTGCATAAACTGTTTGACACTGTTTGGTCACACTAAGTCTGTAATGCAGGTTTAGCATATAAACTTTAAGAATGGCTCGGCATTTTGAAACAAAACATTTGGCATAATGCTCATCATGAAAAATGAGTTATTTCATGTACGAAAAACTGCAGTTCTTTTTTTTTAAGCTGTTTTTCTTGTTTTTTTTAAACTGTGTCTAAGAATTGTGCTAACAAAAGTAAAATTATGATTGACCTATGTTTGTTGTGCGACAATTAATCAGCCACTTTACCACACTTTACTAGTACCAGGTTGGACCTGCTTTTGCTTTCATAACTGTCTTAATTCCTTATGGGGCAGCACGGTGACGCAGTGGTTAGCACTCTTGTTTTAGTGCTAATCACTACATGTTCTCCCTGTGTGTGTGTGTGTGTGTGTGGGGGGGGGGGGGGGGGGGGGGGTCTCTCAAAGTATTCTAGCTTCCCTCCCACAGTCCAAAGACATCCATGGGGTCACAGATTGAAAAACTGCCTAGGGTGTACCCTGCCTTTGGCCCTCTGACAGCTGGGAAAGGCTCTAGTCATCCTGGGACCCTGAATTGGATAAGTAGAAGAAAATGGATGGACTGGCAGATGGATAGATTCAACAATGTGCTGGATACATTCCTCAGAGATTTGGGTCTCTGTAGTTGCTGCAGATTTGTTGGTTGCACATCCATGATGCAAATCTTCAGTTCCATCACATCCCAAAGGTGCTCTATTGAATTGAGATATGATGGCTGTGGAGGCCATTTGAGTACAGTGAATTTATTGTCATGTTCAAGGAATCACTTTGAGATGATCTGAGCTTTGCGAAAAGATGTGTTATCCTCCAGGATGCACCCACCAGAAGATGTGAACACTGTGGTCATAAAGGGATGGACATGGTCAGCCGCAATACAACAGAGGTAGGCTGTTGCTTTTAAACAACTGGTACTAAGGTGCCAGAAGAGCGCCAAGAAAATATCCTCCATACATTACACCACCAGCAGACACAAGGCAGAATGGATCCATGCTTTCATCTTGTTCACCCCAAATTCTGACCCTACCTCAGCAGAAATCAAGGCACATAATTCAGGAAACATTTTTTTCCAATTTTCTGTTGTCCAGTTGCTGCTATATGATTGGCCAATTAGATACTTGAGATAACGAGCAATCAAACAGGTGTACCTAATGAAGTGGCCAATGAGTATATGCTCATCGGTTTAAAGCCTATCATTGTCAGAAATTAAAAATACTCCATCCAGCAAAATAACCTATATGCCTCTGGGTTTTTTTTTTTTTTGTTTTTTTCATCTTATCAGTAAACTCATTTTCATATATTTGTCCAATGAAATAGAATGCAGTACCGTATTTTCCGGAGTATAAGTCGCACTTTTTTTCATAGTTTGGCTGGGGGTGCGACCTATACTCCGGAGCGACGTATATGTGACATTTATAACACATGAACCAAAATACTCCAGCCACTTGACATCTCCGTGAACTGCAGCTTTAAGGCAGTCTTGCGTAACCTGTGGGCGCAGTGGATGGTGGATGGAGAGCACAGCTTAACGGCAACTGGGAGAATGCGCCACCCAACTTTCCTGGAAGTCATTGGATGGATCAAGAAAACATGGGCTTCAGTGACAAACCATCCTGTTGGGATTCAGAAAGGCTGGAATAATTGGAACTGCAGCTGACGACGAGTCTGACTAACGCGACACAGAAGAGGAAGCGGCGCTTCGTCTACGGAGTGTACGGAATTGTTTAGAAGTGACACCGAGGATGAAGAATTCAATGGATTGATGGTTTGGTTAACTTGTTAGTATGTTCTTTATGCTATGGTTATCTGAATAACTTAATGTTACGTTAACATACCGAACACGTGTTCGTTGTGCGTCATGTAGCTGAATGTGCTACGTTAGCATAACGTAGGTGTAACCGTGTTCGTCCTGTTCTTTAATCCATTATTATTTTAAATTGCCGTTCAAGATGGAATTTCTGCTCTGGGTCTCGGATTATATCACCCCCCCCCCCCCCCAAAAAAAGTGCGACTTATAGTCCAGTGCGACCTATATATGTTTTTTTCTTCTTTATTATGCATTTTTTGGCTGGTGCGACCTATACTCCGGAGCGACGTATAGTCCGAAAAATACGGTAGTTGTGAACAAACTAAAAAGATGAATAAACGCCACTCACAGTCTTTGTTATGGACTATCTGGAAGTTCTTGATGGAGGCCTGGGTGACCCTGCCATTGAAGTTGAGCACATGAGATGCTGTCTCTTCGTTCCACACAGGTGTCTTGTTGTGAAGCTCGATCAGATTTTCCATCCTTCTATTCTGGAATCTTATCAGCAAACCGTCACATTCCTGTGAAGAATTGACAAAACATAAGTCAGTGAACATCAACATCAAAGCCTGATACACTTCCCGCCAAAAGTATTGGAACGGTGAGGCCAATCCCTTTGCTGTAGACTGAAAACATTTGGGTTTGACATTAAAAGATGAATTTGAGACAAAAGATCAACATATCAGCTTTTATTCCTCCAGGAATTGTTCAATGCCCGCTGCCAGAGGAGGGCACAGAACATCCTCCGGGACACCTCACACCCTGGACATTCTTTGTTTCAGTTGCTGCCATCAGGCAGACGCTTCAGGACAATGAATGCCAGAACAACTAAACTGAGAAACGGCTTTTATGCCAGAGCGATTATTGAACTGAACTCTGTGCTGTCAAATAGAAAGTGATGTGGGGTGGTAGTGCTGAGTGTGTGTGGGTGTGTATGTGTGTACTGGGGCTGGTCTCTTTAATTTTATTATTATGTATTGCGTTTTATTAATTATTTTACTACTCATAGTCTCTGGAGCTTGAAAAAGGCGACTGGACTTCTTTTTGTTTCTTGAAGACGTTTCACCTCTCATCCGAAAGGCTTCTTCAGTTCTCAACCAAAAGGTGGAGAGACCCAGGTATTTAAACCCCTGTGGGCGTAGTCCCCTGGAGGTGGTTATGACCCTCTATTGATCATGTGCGTGAACACATGTGCCCAGGTGTGAAGGGGGCGTGGGTCATATTTAATCAGTGGTTTCAGTTGAAACCAATTTAGGACTCCGCTCCATTGTTTCCTGTGGCCTATTGAGGTCACTGGAACAAAGGTGTGAATGGGGGTTGAGACGTCTGGGAAGGGAGCTCAGGACAGCACTGTAAGCGGGGGAAAGTTGGTGACGTAATCCACCTCCTCTGTTCAATGATGGTTGTCCACAGTGGACATAGATGGCTTCTTTCACTCCTCTTTCAAACCATCTGTTTTCCCTGTCCAAAATGTGGACATTGGCATCCTCAAAAGAGTGCCCTTTTTCCTTCAGATGCAGATGTACTGCTGAATCTTGTCCTGTCGAGGTGGCTCTTCTATGTTGTGCCATTCGTTTGTGAAGAGGCTGTTTGGTTTCACCAATGTAGAGGTCCGAGCACTCTTCACTGCACTGAACAGCATACACTACATCGCTGATCTTGTGTTTGGCGGGTTTGTCCTTGGGATGAACCAGTTTTTGTCTTAGGGTGTGACTTGGTTTGAAGTATACTGGGATGTCATGCTTGGAGAAAATTCTTCTGAGTTTCTCTGACAAGCCTGACACATATGGGATGACAATGTTGTTCCTCTTGTCCTTCCTATTCTCTGTAGTTTGTGTTTGGCCTTCATTCCTGTGCATCTTAGCTGATTTGATGAAGGCCCAGTTGGGGTAACCGCATGTTTTGAGGGCTTTCTCAATGTGTGTGTGTTCCTTATGCTTCCCTTCTGCCTTAGAGGGAACACTTTCCGCACGGTGTTGTAGGGTCCTGATCACCCCAAGTTTGTGTTCCAGAGGGTGGTGGGAGTCAAAGAGGAGATACTGGTCTGTGTGTGTGGGCTTCCGGTAAACTTCAATGTTGAGGCTTCCATCTTCCTCGATAAGCACCGCACAGTCCAGGAATGGTAACTTGTTATCTCTGGTGTCCTCCCTGGTAAAACGTATGTATTTATCCACTGAGTTAATGTGACGAGTGAAGGCTTCCACTTCTTGGGTTTTGATTTTGACCCAGGTGTCATCTACATATCTGTACCAGTGGCTAGGTGCCATCCCTTTGAAAGAACTACTCATACTACTCATACTTTTATTATTTATCATCTGAGGCACCTGGAAGGACTGCATTTCAAATTTCGTTGTGCAACTTGTGTGTGCAATGACAAAGATAAAGAGTCTAAAGATAGATTCTTTTATTTCCAGGTATTTACATCCGGATCTGATACCCAGTTCAGAAGATAGCACCTTTTGTCTGAACACACCCATTTTTCCTGTGACCAAAAGTACTGGAACATGTGACTGACAGATGTGTTTTTTTGCCCAGGTGTGACACTGATTATTGAAACACTAAACAGTGCTGAATGTCTACACTCAGTTTCAGATTTGGGTTCTGCCTGTGCAGATTGTGCATTTATATTTAGAGGAGCAGCAAACATGAAAACCAGAGAGCTGTCTATGAGTGAAAAACAAGCAATTGTGAAGCTGAGAGAAGATGGAAAATCAATCAGAGCCATTGCACAAACACTGGCCATAGCCAGTACAACTATTTGGAATGTCCTGAAGAAGCAATTAGTCTCTGGTGTACTAAGTAACAGATGTCGAACAAGTAGTCCAAGAAAAACAGCAGAAGTTGATGACAGAAACATTGTAAGTGCGGTAAAGAAAGACCCTAAAACAACTGAGGGCAGGCGTAAAGGTATAACAATCTTCAGTTCGTAGAAGACTTCACGAAACAAAAGTACAGAGGCGTCACCAGAAGATGCAAACCACTAATCAGCAAGAACAGGAAGGCCAGGTGGCAATTTGCCAAAAAGTGCAGAGACAAGCCTCAGAAATTCTGGGACAAAGTTTTATGGACAGATGAGCCAATGATTAACCCTTACCAATGGGATGGAAAGGCTAAAGTTTGGAGAAAGAAAGGATCTGTTCATGATCCCAAACATATGAACTCATCTATGAAACACAGTGGAGGTGATGTCATGGCTTGGGCTTGTGTGTGTTCTTCTGTGACAGGCTAATTAATCTTCATTGATGATGTCATGCATGATGGGAGCAGTAAATGAACTCAGGAGTCTACAGAAACATTTTGTCAATTTAAAGAGAGATGGGACCAAACTGATGGGAGATCCTTCATCATGCAGCAAGATAATGACCCAAAACACACTGCCAAAACTACAAAGGAGTTCATCAGGGCTCCTTTCGTTGAAGATGAGGTGGTTAGGGCATCTGACTGGGATGCCTCCGGAGCGCCTCTTGGGGGAGGTGTTCCGGGCATGTCCTACCGGGAGGAGGCCCCAGGGCAGGCCCAGGACACGCTAGAGAGATTATATCTCTCGACTGGCCTGGGAACGCCTTGGTGTCCCCCTGGATGAGCTGGAGGAGGTGGAAGGTCTGGGCTTCTCTGCTTAGGCTGCTGCCCCTGCGACCTGACCCCAGATAAGTGGAAGAAAATGGATGGATGGATGGATGGATGGATGGATGGAGTTCACCAGGGGCAGGAAGTGGAAGATTTTAGACTGGCCCAGTCAATCTCCAGACTTAAACCCTATAGAGCATTTTACCTGCTAAAGCAGAGACTGAAGGGAGTACCCCCCCCCCCCCCCCCCCCCCCCAAAAAAAAACCAAAAAAAAAAAAACCCAAAAAAACAAAAACAAACAACTGAAAGAGGCTGCAGCCTGGAAAAGCATCACAACAGAAAAATACATATTTAGTGATGTCAGTGGGTCACAGGCTTGATGCAGTTATTGCAAGCAAAGGGTTTACAACTAAATATTAAGTCTTATGCATTTTAATATATTTTGAGTTTATCTGTTCTAATACTTTTGCTGCCAAGAAAAATAGGTGGACTCAGACAAAAGGTGCTATCTCCTAAACTGTGTATCAGATCCAGATGTAAATATCTAGAAATAAAAGCTGTTGTGTTGATCTTTTGTATCATAAATTTTCTGATGTCAAATCCAAATGTTTTCAGTCTACAGCAAAAATAAAGTGATTGGCCTCACTGTTCTAACACTTTTGGAGGGGAGTGTATGTTCATACCCTCTGCCCTTTTGTTGCTGTGAATGCTATATATGTACAAAATAACTATTGGAATTGTGTATTTATTGAGGAATAGGAAGCCTGAGATTAGTCTACATCCTGACAAATTATAAATCTGAAAAGCAGAGTAAATCCATTCTTATTGAGTACTAATAGCTAAGAACAAAAATTTGGGCACCACATGTCACCTTTCATCAACTGAAGTGAAATTAAGTCAATAAAATTGTTGCATGAAATGACAATTTGTAGTTGACATTTGTATTTGACTTCATTTGATATTTTCCGCTAGTCATCCGCTGCCTTAGCTTAATTTACAGATCATTAGTTAGTTGCTTAGAGGGGTCCACGGTTACTGAGTGAAAGTACAATGTTTGAAAAGTTAGAAAAAGGTAGTAAGCTCAGGAATTTTCCACTAATGGCTTCTTCTTCATTTTCTTTCAGCTGGCCCCTTTAGGGGTTGAAACAGCAGATCATCTGCTTCTATTTTGCCCCATCCTTAGCATCCTCCTCTGTCACACCAACCCTCACTACATCCATGAATCTTTTCTGTGGTCTTCCTCTTTTCCTCCTACTTGGCAGTCCATAGTCAAAATCCTTTGTCCAATGATACTGTTGACCACAATATTTTATTACAGAGGTTAGAGCATGCCGTAGGTATTAAATGTACTGAGCTGCAGTGGTTTGAAACATAACTAACAGACTCCAATTTGTTCATGTCAATGGGGACTCTTCTTCACACACTAAGGTGGAGTTCCACAGGGTTCTGTGCTAGAACCAATTCTATTTACACTATACATGCTGCCCTTATGCAGTATTATTAAAAGGCATAGCATACATTTTCACTGCTATGGAGATGATACTCAGCTTTATCTATCCATGAAGCCAGAGGACACACACCAATTAGTTAAACTGCAGGAATGTCTTAAAGACATAAAGGCCTGGATGGCCTCGAATTTCCTGCTTCCAAATTCAGATAATACTGAGGTTAACCAGATACTTAGTCTGGATGGAATTACTTTGGCCTCCATTTACACTGTGGGGAATCTTGGAATCATTTTTGACCAGGGTATGTCCTTTAATGCACATATCAATCAAATATCTAGGACAGCTTTCTTGCATTTGTGCAACATCTCTAACATCAGAAATATCCTGTCTCAGAGTGATGCCGAAAAGATAATTCATGCATTTATTACTTCTAGGCTGAACTGTTGTAATTCATTATTTTACCACCTTCACATACTTCTCTTGCCACTTCTGACTTCCTCATGTAGTACCACAGTTCCTCTCTTGGCGTGCTATCATACGCTTTCTCTAGATCTACAAAGGGACAATGAAACTCCTTCTGACCTTCTCTGTACTTCCCCATCAACACTCTTAAAGCAAACATTGCATCTGCAGTGGCATGAAGTCATACTACTGCTCACTGATCATCATCTCTCTTCTTAATTTAGCTTCAACAACTTTTCCCCATATTTTCATGGTATGGCTCGTAAGTTTTATCCCTTTGTATTTGTGACAGCCTTGAACATTACGCTTATTGTTGAAAACAGGTAGCAGTACACTTCTTCTCCATTCCTTAGACATCATCTCACTCTCATCTTACACTCTGTTAAACAGTCTGGTTAAAAAAATCCACTGCCTTCTGTCCTAGGCAGGTATGTCATCTGGACACAGGTATGGCAATTACTTAATCAGTCACAACAGTTTAGTAAGTTCTGAGATTTTAAAGCATTAGAAGTTGCCCAAACCTTTGCTCATGACACAAATGTTATTCTGTTTTTAAAATTTATGAAATGAAACAGAACAATAACATTTGAAGAAGTTGAATTTGGCCAGGTCTTGCTTGTAAATGAGAACTGGTTCTCAAACATTTTACCTGGTAAAATAAAGGTTTAAAAAAAAAAAAAAAAAAGAATGGTTCATTATAATCTCAGTTTTTAGCCGGTTTGTATCTATTTTTCATTTCAGAACCCAACAAAAACTGACAACCCAATGAATATTCAAACTTTGAATAGGACTTTATCCGTTCTCCCTGACCTAGTGTTTTATATAATTCTACTTATAATGAATTTACATTTCTTGGTCGGAGTGGTACTCGCTCATTGTCTTTGTTCATTCCTGGAATGATGACAGTCATCCTTCTGGGCCCTTTTATTCCTAAGACATTGGTTTCCTGGTGTCAGAAATAAGCAAAAACAAGTCAAATTAACTTTACGGTACTCACGCAATGCTAACTGTAGATAAATGCTATGCAGTAAAATGACTTACATAGATGATGCCTGCTAACTCTTGCCGAGCATTAGACATATCTGGAAGAGCTTTTTCTGGATTCAGAGCATTGTCAAATACAGTGAACTTAGTCCCCATTAAATTTGACCTAAGCAATGTACAAAACATATTCAGTTAAAATGGACAAATCAGTACTTTTTATAGTTGATAAGACGCGTTTCATTTACCTGCTTTGGAATTTAAAAAAAATTCCTTTTACCTCAGTTTTCCAACAAAATTCTCCCCCCCTCTTGATAAGTCTGTAGCATCAATGGAGATGAGGTAATTTGAAGTTGTACTTTTCTTTCTCTTCCGTCCAGCCAATAGAAATGTCTACAAAGGGAAAAAAAAAAAAGGGGGGGGGGGGGGGGGGGGGGGGGCAAAGACAAACAGCTAAGTTTTAATAAAAGAAGGAAAGAAATCTAATTCAGACAAATTCCTAAAACTGTCTATAACAACACTAATAAAAATAAATTGAAGAATGGAATTACAGGAAGAAGTGCTGTTATGTTGTTCACAGATTTAGTCTAAATATGGCTACTTCTTGAAACATGATGCCGACCTTTTTTTCATTGTCTAGATGAAGGTAATACAGAGGGTAGAGGCTCTTATCCATCCCTCTCTGGTCTCGAGTCACTCTGCATTTGACAGTCACACCCTGAGGCGCTGGCTCCATCACAAACTTCTCCAAATTGTCAAACTCAATTTCAGGTGAGGGAGACCGGTCCTGATCAAGAAGAATAGACAAGAACAATTTACAACACAGTTCACTCTGAATGAAACATGACATTAGGTGACTAAAATGTTGTGGCTGGTTTGTGGGATGGGAGATACTTTTTCTTCTTCCCTTTGCCCTTCTTCTTCTTAGTTTTTTCTTCTTTTTCTGACTCAGAATCTTCACTTTCTTCTGCCTTTGCTGAAACAGACAGTGGAGTTATTATACACTTATCTGTGACTACAACAGAGCAAAACCTTAGCAGTAAACTTGCCTTTCTTCTTTGTCTTCTTGTCTTTGTTCTTATCGTCTGATGTTTGAAACATGGTTGCAGAGCTTGAGTTGGATTTCTTCTTTGATTTGGCTGACTTTGTTTCCTCTTCACTGTCATCGCTTTCTGATTTGGGAGCTGCTCAGTAAACAAGTGTAAAGCTTTTCAGTTTTTGTCATTTTGGCATCAAGATGGATGCTATGTGGTAAAGTAGAAAACGTCTGGTAGAGTAAACAAAGAGAGCTTTACAGCTTGTCAATATCAAAAATGTAATCACCTTTCTTTTTGCCTTTAGAATGCTTGTCTTCATTTATCTGGAACATTGAAGCTGGCTCTTTCTTCTTGTCTTTTTCCTTTGACTTGGACTTCTTTTCTTTTCCATCAGAATCTTTGTCCTCTAAGGAAAGAAAAGCAAGTATGATTTAAAAAAAATGTTATCTGTCCTTGAATGTGATAAACCGAAGAATCGGGAGCACACACTGAGGAATGTCACATAATGTAAATTTCATTGCAGAGTTTAGTAGACAGAAATCTTAGTGAACACTGTGGAGCGAGTGCCAAAAAATGCAAACTGTAATCAATTGAGCCAAGAAAGTGAGACAGATGTGTAACAATAGAACTCACTCTGAGTCTGCTATTTAGACTTTGTGTGGACTCACTCTGAAATCTGCTCTCGCTGCTTCTTCCAGCTACTTTGCCAGATTCTGACAGCTTGAGAATGTGGGAGGGATTCAGGCTCAACTGGGATATAACCAAATTTCAGTGTTGAGATTCCATTAGAGTAGTAGCTCTTTTTGAACTTTCAGTGTCAGGGAAAAGCAGATGAAGCATGAGAAACAGGGTGCAGATGATATATTTCTGCTCGGATTCAAGCTGCCAAAACTTGGAGGTCATCAAAGTGAATGAAATTTGTGGAGCAAGTTGGTTTTCTCAGAGCCTCGATTGCACTCGCAATACTCTCAGTGCTTACCCTTAAAATACTTTCCACAATGACGAATTTGTCCCAACATGCCCTCCCATTTAGACTTGTTGACTAATGACTGCTAAAAGTTGTTAGTGCTCCCTGATAATTTTTGGCAGTAATGAACTTTGGGGATTAAGTGAACATAGTTAAATATCTGCCAAGGTATGCATTGTTGTGCTGGTAAAAACTACTCTAACTGCCTGCTGAGTAAGTTACAGAGCATTATTAGCATTCACTTAAGAGTTAAGTTTGTAGTTTCTAATATTCACTCTCTTTTAACTCTCTCCTGAATCCTGAGGATAATATCTGGCTTTTTTTTTAATTTCCTTTTTAAAGTTAGCTGTGCCCGTTGTTTGTGGCTGAGCAGAGAGTGCACAGTGAGCTTTAGGGCTGTCAAAGAAAGCGGACAACAGCACAACCTAAACACAACTATTTTAGCTGCAGGCAGGAAAACCAAAACAATAAAGTACAAGGTGACAAAATGCTATGGAGAACATTTGTGTTTTTCACTTCGCATTTCTGCACTCATACTTAATTTTTACTCAAAAAATAAGTCATACTAAAAGCGGTTCACTAAATGATAGTGACACTTTTTTTCCAGCCACATTTTGTTCACATTCACTGGGCAAATAAATGAAGGCTACAGGAGCAAAGACGGTTAGGAGAAGGGTAGAGATAAGTGCTCCCAGGAGAATATTCATGCTTATACCCCAACATGTTCACAATGCCAACATGCTCAGCAGTATTACTGTTTACGATATTTACCATCTTAATTTAGCATTTTAACATTTTTTAACAGCAATAAAGACAAAGGACAGCTGAGCCTGATGGGAATGTCATTAATTTAAGCAGACATTGTGTCAAAATGCTATAAGCACTACAGGGATTATGTCAAGATTTAGATTTAGAACAACAGTGTCTGTGTATGTTCTCAGTCATCCAGGTCATGGGAGTCTCAAGTGCTCGAAAAGAAGGCAACTGGACTTCTTTTCTTCAGCCTGGATAAAAGTGGTATACAGACCTACTGACTGACACTGACTACACTGACTACACTCTAGCAGCACCTGAGACTTGCGACAGCATTGAATAAAAGGCCATAACCTGTTAGAAAACATGGCTTCAGATCTCCATTTCATTTTTGTTTTCAAGTTGGAAATAGGATTATTTCACTGATTCAGTTTACTTATTTATTATTCTATTTATACATCAAAAATGCATTGTTCACTGACTTCAGAAACACCCTGGTGTCTAACAGCATGCTGTAATAATTCTTTGCATTTTCCACAGTTAATTATTTAAAGGCAAATTAGTTACTTCATTGTTATGTGCCAACATGGCCAAGTAAATGTTTCCAGTAAATCACGCACATGCCATTACACAATGAATCATCTAATCCTCTTAATTATAATCTGGTCATATAACTGCTGTTTAGAGCGCACCATTACTGCCTTTAGAAAACAGATTTCTTCTCCTCATTGTTGTACCTTTAGATTTAGATTTCTTCTGCTGGGTAGAACTTGCAGATGGAGAACCATCCTTAGATGCTTTTTTCTTAGTTTTCTTTTTGGGCGTGTCTTCATCGTCTTCTTCATCGTCGTTGTCTGAGTCCGAATCTGTAAGAATAAAAAAAAAAAGTCAGTGAACTCAAAGTATATTCAAATTATGAGTTGTGTTTTTTTTTTTTTTTAATAGGAGTTATTTATTTACAGTCACAAATCTCACTATAAAAAAAAGCCATTAAAGTCACTACTGACTTACCTTTTTTCTTCTTTGGAGCACTTTTGGCTTTCTTTTTAGTCTCTTTCTCTTTTTCCGGCTCCTCTTTGTCTTTTTCCACCTTCTTTTTCTTCACTTTCTTTCCATCTATAATGTTGATGAGAAAACAGGCATGTTACCGCTTGGGTTAGACTAAAATAGTGAAATCACACTTTGTTATCTCCTCACTCTGAGTAGCAGAACTGTCCTCTTTGGCTACATCTTCATTCTTCTTGGTCTTTGCTTTTTTGGGCTTGGTCTCAATTCCTTTCAGCTTGCCTTCCGTTGTGCCATTGGCCTCTTCTTTCTTCTTTTTTGGTTTCTATGGATTTTCTTTAAGGACACAGACACACACGCACATAAAAGATTATTGGCAACTGCCAGGTTTAGCTAAAATAGCAAGACTGTTATCAGTAACAACTCACCATTACAAGTTCAGATGTGAGGAAAGCAGCAGGAAGGAAGATAATAAAACAGTTAACAGAAATGATGCCATTATTTCTCTCTATGCTAAATGATTCACATTAAATTTGTTTATTTTGCACTAGCAGTCTCTTTGAAATATGCATGATAAGTAGAGTTTTTGATTTATAAATGAACAGACTGATGTTTAAATGAAGTGAATGAAGAAACAGGGCATGAGGTAATGATGATGAATGATGATGATGCATGTAAGTCTGTCTTTAGAGCCAAATAATCTGTTTCTATTCTTGACAAGACAGTTTTATATCACGCACAAGAAAAGGAGAAACAAGCTATCAACAATCTTACAATAAAAGCTTCAACATATAGCAAATTATAAACACACTTTACTGCCCAAGAAATGCTAGTTTAGCCAACACTTGTGACACACTGGAAAAAATAGCATTTCAATTTTTTTTTCAGTAAAATATACATATATTACACAAAAAAGGTTGCATTTCACCAAATATTTAATACATTTTATAGAGTCTGAGGACAAAACCTTTGTTCAAAGTGACAGGAACAATATGTCACTGTTCCAAGTTACAGACAACGAGGTCAGTGTGATCGCGGCCAGCTGAGACGGGAAAGTAATCCTATTAAATGCAGGCCTATTTGTGTCCACAGGAAATCCGCATGTCAGCATTATGGCAGGAGGTTTGACACTTGCCATACTGTGATTGCTGCATTAAAGTTATCAAAAGTCACTGCACACTTTAGCCACATTAGCCCATTTGTCTATTATATCTGCCCATAGGAATACCACTTAAAATTATGATACCCAATTTGTAAGTTTATACTTCAACAACAAATGTAGTTACTTTTGGCAAATTGTACAGCTACACGATATGCAACTGTAATACTTTTAAATAGAAAAAGTCTTTGTTTTGTTACTGTCGCACATTATTTCCGTACACTTGATTATTCTGTTCATATATAAAACAGTATGCCTGAAACTGCCTTTTGGATTTATAAACTCCAATCATAACCCCAAATATTGAGAAAAATTAACAGAAGTTTTGATTGATAATGCAAGGTTTGCTAAGATACAGCAAAAAATTCTGATTAACATGTACAACACTTATAATTTTAAGTAACAACAGAGCTGTTTTATAAGCAAATGTCACAATGAAGTTAATGCACCCACCCCAGGACAACCATCCCAGCAGCATTACAGTTAGCTTGAATATCTGGATTACTGACTGACTTCAATCCCTGAAGCGTGCTTACGCAGATGTATTATCTCTGAACACATGATCTCCATAAACGTAAGTGATACAAGATGTGAAGAACACACATTTTGTAGCTCCCTCCAAAGATGATTTCTACTTTTGAAGTTAGGTATGAATACTGACCCTTTCGGATTATCTGTGTTGCATATACTTCCCATCCTGACACAGAGCAGTTATCTTACATGTAGGTCAGAGATTACTTCCTGCATAACCATACTCCAAACTGCCTTAGATTTAAAACTTTAGAGTTTAAATATAGTGTAAGTTTTACACTTCAAACAAGAATATGAGACTGCTTCACCAATACAATTTTAAACTTTGCACAAACAGTACATCAATCAATAATGCTATGTGAACAAGTATTAAGAGACTCTTAGAAAAATAATCTGTGTGGTCCATTAGATGCACCTTGCCAGATAGTAGCACATTTAATCACTGAGCAGGCAAAGGAACACACAAAAGCAATCTTATTCCAAAATATATTTTTAAGAAAATCTACAAAACCCTAACTCCAACCTTTTACCTTCTCTGCAGACATAACGTGGCCTCCGAATTCAGCTCTCCCACCACTTCTTTTTACGGTTTAGAAAATAAAAAAAGCAGACTTCTCAGGAGAGATGATGACAGAGTGAGAAAGCCCTGTACTCACTGCATCTCCATCAGCAGAAAGTTGTTAATAGGATTTATGTGTAAAGCCATCTGCTCTGCAGAAACACGTCAACAGGAGAAACCAAGAAAGGATCGGGAGGAGGGAGAAGAGTTGTTTGTCACGTGTTTCCACCATTCAGAAAACTACAACTAATTTTTATTTTCAAGGGCCTCATGCCTGTGCCAGCTTCAGAACAAGGCGCCTTTCTTTGCCCCCATTGTGTCGTATGTTGGACTGACAGTCAGCAGTCATCTTTACTTGCAGGATCATATTTACCAGGGCCTGCAGCTGTGTAATAGAACCATAAGCAGATCCTTCATCCTCTTGTGTTTTGGGGCAAAACTTATGAAAAAACACAACAAAATCTTCCTTTTAATCTGGCAGAATAAACTTATTTTGTTTTCTGAATCAACTGCTTCTAAATATGTGAAATGTCAACAAGACTGAGATTTAGTGATGTTTTTATTCTTTTGAAAAATTTATAGTATGTTCCAAAAAATGAAAATACACAAAATAATTTCCTAAAGTCCAAAAGTCCAAGACCCAAAGATATTAAGTTTACTTTCAAGGAAGAATAAGAAATCAGCTTTAAGAAGAAGCTTGAATCATTCAGTCTTTGGTATTTTTACTGAATAAAATGACTTAAACAATTAATAAAGCAGTCAAACTCTTACCTTTGTTATAGCCTGCAAACCCTATGATGTGTATATTAGATTAACACAAAAGCAACACAAAGCTTTCCCTTGTTACTTACTGGTTGGCTAGTATCATTGGAAACTGGGTGTGATAAAGCAGTAATAACCTTTCAGAAAACCCGATGGATGGAAGGAGGAGAAAACCCTAGGATAAAAAAAAAATGCTTGCATGATAAAACACTATGCAAAGCTCTAAAGTGCTGCATGGAAATGTTTACATACTGTGCTTGACATTTGTGCAGGCCTCTTTCACAATGTGATAGGCATAGATTGTAAGATATCCAGCAAAAACCATTTGAGTTTAAACCTGTTTCTACAGACATATCAGTATCATCACCAAAACGTGCTCATTTATGAACATCAAATTTCTCAGCAGGTATGTGCTTTATAGGCAGCAGTGCAATTGTCTCATCTACCCACAGGTCTCCATACGCACACTGAAGCCCACAGAGGAGTCACATGACACAACTTCTAAGAGGATTTTCACCAAAGCAACAGGTCCCCCCCCCCCCCCCCCCCATGTACTCCCACACAAACATGATGCCATGACTGTTCAACTGGGATTACTCTAATCAGCTACTCACCATCTGTGCACATTTCTAGGATTTTTAATAGAAAATTTGTGGAGGAACCGGGTCTCAGATCAAGTCTGTGTAACTGCACCATCACACTGCAGTGTAAAATCAACTAGACTACTGAATCTAGAGATCTGGCTATAACCACAAGCACTGTGGTTTCCTTTCTGCATTAATGTAATAAATAGAGATTAAAAAAAGATTCACCATCAAAATAAAGTGTGATTTCCTCAGCCGACCACAAGATGCTGCTGTGCTCCAAGAGACAGAAAACAATGCATAAAGCAGCTGGGAGACACCAGAGGGCACATGGAGAGACTGTAATTTGATTCATCTCGACATATTTTAAAAATGACTGACTGAATCGCAACTGTAATTTTAAAAAATGCATATTACAGTTGACAGCATATTTATCCACAGAAAAGGAGGTTTTACACATCATTATGCCCCATGCTGCTGCAGTCTCAGCACTCACATACAAGACAGGAGAACATAAAGCTGAAGTTAACAATAACGTGATTGGAAATAAAGAAGGAAAAGTACTAAGATTTGTCATTCTATGAGGGCCAAACTCTGTCTTTCTGCATCACTGTGCAGCTCACGCTGTCCAGTTTGCTGAAAACGGTCTAGACTAATGGCCTTGCTGGCATTTCTGCAAATGCTTGACAGTAACATGGCAGCTGGCAGGCGGCCTAAGGAGGGCCAGTGACCTTAAAGGAGCAGCGGAGAAGCCATCGTGATCTTAAAGAGACAGAAACCACGGTGTGTTTCTCACCATACAGTGTGTCTCCAGCCCATTTAAGTTTTATTTTATGACTGCAAGCAAGACAGTAAACATTGTTGAAGCAATGAGAGGCAGTGTCACAGAGTACTCCAGAGCGGCTGTAAAAGCAGCTCTTACTATACCAACAACTGTAACAACAAGCCCGAATGAAATGAAAGCACATTAATCAAAGTTATGGTGAAATGGAGGCCATTCAAAGCAGTTGTGCAAACACTAAGCCAGGAAGAATTATGTTAAAATACATATAGATAGACCTTCTATTGGCAGTGACCTGGATTTGAGGAGGGGGTATGATGGTATTTTAGTTCACCCATGGGTTTAGTGCAGAAACCGAATGCGGGTGAGGACGTGAACCCAGTGGCACTGTAAAACTGAGTGAATCATCAACTCAGAGAAGGGTCATATCGCAGGAAGCACAAACAATGAAGATGAAACAGGGAAATCTGGTTTACATGAGTATATCCCCAAAGGGAAGACTGTTTGAGGAAGGTGGAAGGATAGCAAAGAAAACAATGGTAGGAGGTCTCTTCCATTCATTATAAATGGAAAGGAGCAAAAATAACAGCTGTGATTGTGCATAGATCAAACTTCTCAAACTTACAAGTACAAGTCACACACACACGAGCGCGCACACGGCATCACATCTCATGTATAAAAAAGTCTATTGTATTGCTTAATAAAAATACATATATAAAAATAAAAAAAAACATAAAAACTACAACCATTTTCACACATGGACTTCCAGAGAATTTTAGGAAAAACTGGTTGAGATTAATTCCACAGTTGCCGTTTCTCTTCACCATCTCACACCACAATACCTGCATTCATTTTAAGCTCCTTATATCATATTTACATTTAGATTGACTGAATTCTTCTTTATTAATTCTTCACCTTCTCACATAGCAGGAAATCATCATCCTCATCATGTCATCAGTTACAGGTGGAGGATCTGAAAGAAACATTTGAACTACTTATAGTTCAGTGGATGCACATTTCTTGACATTTATTGTTACAGTAGTATCCCATGTTAGCACTAATTGTATGAACTGAGGCCAAGTTACATGAACAAGTTTTCTGAAAAATAAGGAGACTCAGTGTTTTTACTGTGCCCCCCCCCCCCCCCCCCCCCCCCCCCCATGAAGGCCCATTCGGAGCCAGGAAAAACCCTGTAAACAGAGTTGTTAGTGGAAAGCTTGACATATTGGTAACACTAGAGAAAAAGCTAAACAATCTCAGGACTCTTCAGGATTTGTAGTGAGTGGTTGGGGCTTCAAATGGATGGACAGAATTTCATGGATACTATATGTGTTCAGCTGTTGTATAAAAGACATGCCACTCAAGTCCAGAAGGGACAAACAGACAATTAAGCATTATTGTAATGAAAAACCTCTTCATTTGTACCACTTATATATATGGATTTCAGTGAAGGGCGAAACAACACATTATTTATTCGCACACTCCTCTATGGACCATTAAATTGGTGAGAAGATAAAAAAAACCATGCTGGAAACCAAAGTTTGCTGCCTCTCAAGCATTAACACACCAAATGTAATAAGGAGCAAATTGGGAACACTGTCTCCCTCACAAGCCTCTCTAATAGCTTATTTTTGTTTATAAAATCCTCTGAGCTAGATAATAGTAGGTCATATTATGGTTATACAGCATAGAATGTATTAGTTGAAACTACTGACCCATAAGGTCAGCTTATTTTGTAGGTCAGTAGGTCAGTAGGTGATGACAAATATAAACAGTCCCAGTGATGGAAGAGAGCCTTTACACAGTGGTGCCAACTAAATCCTTAAAAATAGGCAAACACACAAGAAGATGCACACATATGTGTAGGTAAATGCACTTCTCATATAAGATACTTGTACATACGGTGTTGTGCAAAAGTTTCAAGCCACCCCCACTCCCCATTTCTTTATAGGAAAATTGTCATGTGATGTGGAGCGAGAGACCCAAATGCAGACTTCTGAGGCAAACTTGTAAGAACCAAAGACAAGCCTTTATTAACATGGCAGTGCCCACAAACCAGCGCCTGAGAACATAAGAACACATCAATTTGTTGAAAGATGTAATTACACACTAATCTATGTATGTTTATGTCCAGTTTCCTTAAATTTTTTAAGAAAACATTTTGGCAGCTGCCTACAGGGACAGAATCTATGGCGACACAAAGACATCTGTTTTTTCTAACCCCTGGGAAGAAGCAATTGTTTCTAATGAGGTTTATATCCATTTGTAGGTTATGTAATCTTTACAGCGTTTCTATTGCACAGATAGCTGTGTGAAGGGTCAGTGTTTTTCTGGAGTACAAATAACAAAATTATACAACGTTGTTATGAATCTAACACAGAAGGATTCAGAATGTATAACACTGACACAATTTCACTGTCGATGTGGTAAAATAGTAAGAAATTAGTCCACTCATTATTTGAATTTTAGAGCAGGATATAATACAATTGTCCAGTACTCAAAAAGGTACGAGAATAACACAAGAAAACCTTGATACCTGGAATTTACTCTTGAAAAATGAGAAAAATGCTAGTGAAGGTAAAGTTACTGTGTCAGTGAAAGTCTAAACCTACTTTTTGCACTTCCTATCACTGGGTTCATTATTCTTTAACACCATTCTGTATAAAAGTTGCACAAAAAACACAGCCGGAGTGCTAAAAATTCTTGTGAAGGAAGCAATGTGGAGGGTTAGATGAGAATCCCGGAGACACTCAGAGCAGGAAAAAAAAAAAAGGCAGAGCAGCCAGGAGCGTGTGCGAACTGTAACACAAGCAGTGCTCAGCCTCGTGAGAGCTTGACACACATCTGAAATGTAGGACAGAGTATCCAGGAAATAGTGCTGTAGCTTGCATTTCCTATTCTCTGGGTGTCTGTGATAGAGACCAGGCTTGCTGGAGTGATCCAAACCACCATGGATCTCTAACAGATGCACTGCTGCCTTAAGGACTGAGCTGGCATGAATTGACATTACTCTGAGAGCAGAGTAAAAGTCCTGAGAGCGGTCACTGCCCTGAGCCCCCAAGAGAGAGCGGGCGGTGGGAGAGAGTGCAAAAAGACAGCGCTCTCCTCACAGATTTGTCCCCGCTGTTCTTCTGAAACAGGCAGTGCTCTCTTGAAACTGTGCCAGTGGAGGCTGGCCCAAATCTTTGCAGCTGAAACTTTTACAAGCTCACGAGCAGGAACAGAAAGACATGGTCAGATCTACACAGGGAGTTTGCAGCTCCTCTCCTCTTCTTCGGCCTACCGAGATGTCAAAAAAAAAAAAAAGAGTCACGCTTGCTTTCTTAGACAATGTATAGTCTTCAAGATTATCAGCAGAAATGTTCTGGAAGGAAGACTGCATTGCAAGAGAAAGGATTTAAAGTATATCTAAGAAATTAATAAAAGGAAAATGAAGACTCAGTGACGTCACTCGGGAAGCTGCCTTGGATATTGCCTGAGGAAAGATACTGATAACTGTCTGGGGCACTCTTGGCAGGGACAGCCTTGAACATTAAACCTCTACGCTCTATTCAGGACTGAATTATTGGATTACCAAAGTGATTTTCATTTCTTGGTGAAGATCCTCATGCAACGTTATTTTGAAACTGTTTGTTTACACAGACTGGCCCTCGCTGTTGCCCTTATTTTTTGCTTCAGCGCTCCATGACACAGTTTGTTACTTGAGGATGCATTGCTGTAAACATACCAGACCACTCATTTGGTTTGCTGTGTTGATAGTAAACAGCGTCTTCCACTCTCAGCTACAACAAAATCAAACCAGAACCTGATTGTCTTTGCTGCTGTGCAACAAATCCGAATAAAGACACAGGCAGGTGCAGAACAACTAAAGACGTCCTGAGCGACTATGAAAATGGGAACTGTGAGGCATGTACTACCTGGGAATGATGCCAACTGCTGACAAAAGGCTTTACTGCTCAGCTCCAAGAGAAGCCTTTAACTCATTTGCTCTGAAATGCTTCAGGAATATGTGGTACTGAAGTATTTGGCCAAATGTAGATAAATCTGTCAAACCTTTTGGCTTTACTACGAGACAGCATGTAAGTACTCACTTCTGATTTCTTTGCCAAAGCTTAGATCTCTGTCTCTTTCTCTTCATTTCTTTCTCCCCTCCCAGCCACAAATCCTACAGTCAAGTGAGACGTCTATTTGATGACACATACGTTTCATATGGCTTTTCCCATTAAGTGTGGGGAGCCTACTTGTTCAATTCCAGGCCACATGGACTTTGTATATATTGTGGAACCATGTAAGTAAAATTTTGTGACTTTGTGATTTCTTTACCTAGCTCCCTTTCTCCTACTGTCTCTCCCCCTTGGCAGTAGGGCAAAAGTGGGCAGGGAGAGAGGAGGGCATGGCCCAAAATCTGCTCTAAAGCCCCAGCCCCTGTTCGAGTGGGGTTGCTTGCTAATACACTACTCAGCCTTTCCCTCGTCTTGCAAGCAAAAGAGAGGGATGTGGAAGAGTATTCTTGACTCCTTTCTAACCCGCCTTTGTTTTTCGTCGCCACCATGGCCTTATTGTCTGTGGGTGAACGCTATGCTGATCTTGCCAAAAAAAAAAAAAAAAAACCTCAGGTATTTCTCATTTTTGATTATTCTTCTGTTTGGGCCTTCATGTTCCTCTTTGTGTTTAAGTCTCCCTCTATTCATGTCTGCACTTCTTTTACTGTCACCTTCCACACTGCACACGTGTCTCATTCACTCGCACCGAGCACAAAGCCTAAACCTTCACTGTTACTGAGACTGGATTTTCTTTCAAATACTACTGTTTCTTCTGCTAAATGCATTGTAAGCAAAGCTTTTTTGTATATACTTGCTGAAGTGAGAAGTCTGTTTATGTAGCACTGTTTGATAAAACCACGTGCCCCCAAGTAAAAAGAAATTTTAATGATAATGCTACTGCCTCTTGAAGTACAAAACTGCAGTAGAACTGAAAATTTCGGCATATTTTGCACCAAGTCACAGCCTAAAGACACTGCAACGCCAGTGGTTTGAAGAAACTTTGCCCATTGAAAGTGATTATTAGCTCCATGTTTCAAACAGGAAATTCTTGGTAATAAAAAGACACTTGGTGCTTGCACTTGTATTGCAGGACTGCTGCATAGGTGCATAAACTCTGCAATATCAAAAATCCCCCTGCTGTACCGTGTTTACTGTTAAACATCTAATTTACTGCAAAAATGAAAAAAGCATCCTATGTGCATCTAAAAAACAAACAAAAAAATTAATCTGTGGTTTCCCGTCATTCAGTCAAACTAAATTAATGAAGTTTTCTTGAATACTGCTGTTGCACAGGCCCATTCCAAAACCAGTATGAACCAGATCCATCTGTTGCAAGCACTGTGCTATACATGAAGGGGCTTGTATTTAGGATTACAGCACTCTGTTTCACATCAAGCCTGTTCAGTTTATGTGTGTTTGTGCTTAACCATAGAAGCTATTGAAAGACAATTTAATAGTTTAAGTTAGTAAATCTTCAAGAAAAAAAATTTTTTTGGACAGATTACAGTCTTAAATGAATTAGATTTATGCGAGCTGACTTTGTAAACATTTTGGCATATGCTGTGCGGGTTCGTTTGTGTACAGTCAAGTCAGCTCTTGAGTTTGTGTTGAGTGTGTGATAACAACAGATTATTGCATGCTGTACAGAAAGGCTGAATGAAGGAAAGAAAAGTGGGAGGGTGCAGGGAGTATGGGCAGAGAGAGAGAGAGCGAGCAAGAACGAGAAAATGAACTTATTTCCTCCTCCCCCCAAGTTCTCCTCGAATGAACTTGCTTTGCTGCTTGATGACATGTTGTTTGGAAAGCCATATCCTCTGCTATTTGTGTTTCTCTCCTGCCCATGATTGGAGTTACTCTGTGGTTACCAGGATCAAAGTCTCTCTTTTTTGCTGTTACATTTTATCAAATCATGCTGCATGCACACTTTCAGCTCTTCCTGTTAAAGAGAAAACAATTTCGGGCTGTAAACAGCACTTCCCACTCTTGACATCAGCTGTTTTATACCGACTTGAAATCAATCAAGTGAGAAAAAGGCATGAGAGCTCCATTAGGATGATCCAGATGGTTGGCCATCATATTAGCATTTTTGTTAATATTTGTGGAATAATACCTTGGCAACAAGATAAAGCCACATATAACAGTAGTTTACTACTTTAAAAACTTTAAAATACTACCACGTGATCATCTACAATTACAGACACTGACTGTACTAATACCAAGCAGCCAAATGTTGACAAAAACAAACCATTAAAAAGTACTTGCTAAGATTTTTTTTTTTTAAACCCAGCTCTCTTGAGAATGTCACTGTGTATATATATAAAGATCCATATGTGAAGCTGAGAAGTAAGTACAGCATAACATGAACATAGTCTGCAGTTACAGAAAGAGGAAACCTCCCCAGCCTGAAACCAAATGTGAACCACAGACAGTGGTCTTCAAGCCTCATGGCTGTAATAAAACACCATGAAATAAACAAACCCACAATGACACTTCACATTAGATGGAAATATTTTTAAAAGTGCATGTTGTCAACACCAGCCTTTTAGCAGTGGCATAAAATTTTATTTTAGTCTGGCCCATGGTTAATGCTCAAGGGGAAATGTTTAGTGTTACTGAAATACCAACTAAAATTACAGCACTTAAAGTTTTAAACAGTACTGTGATACATCTGGCAGATTGCACTTTCATCAGAAAACAATCAAAAAAAGTTATTGACACATAGTCATAAATACTCACAGCAATTTAGATAAAATCATGCTGAATGTATTCAAAAGGAAACCAAGACAGATATGTAACCAATGATACGGAACAGCAGCAGCCTATATAGAAAAAAAGATATTTAGTCAAGTATCCTGTTTCAAAACAGAATTTACTGCATTTTAAATGTTACAGTACCATCAATTTAAATAATTTTCAGTGTGTATGTGATTTTCAAAGCGGCACAGTGACTCTCATCTCAAGAAACTTAAGAGAAATTAAAGTCCACACCAAATGTCCTTCAGATATGAGGATATTGTATTTATTATAGAGATTTCTTTACTACTGGAGCTTTGACCAGAGATTCAAAAACTAAAGCTTGTCTAATTATATTCTGACATGCTGCTGAGAGTTAGCCCCTCTCCAATCAGACCCAGACATTAAATGATCTAATACAAGAACTGCCACTACCATAGTATTTGGCAAAACAATGTGATGGGGAAAATTACTTTTTGAGTAAACTGCTCACACATCAATAAAGAAATCTGAGAAGTAAAGCAGACAGTATCAACCAGTGCTGTAAACAAGAAATTTGCTATTTGCTTATTTATTGTTTCAAAAGAGCTAAAGTAAAGTGTAATTTAATTTAAAAACAATCCTAAAACAAGCGAATCAAAAGAAAGAAAAAGGTCTGACAGAAAAAATTTTTAAAAAGTTAAATTATAGATATTGGTTTGTCTGGAATACTTGCAAGTTCCCAGATATCTAAATGAAAAAAAAGGGGGGGGGGGGGGGGGATTTAAAAATTCAAATTAAAAACAGAAACAAAATATTTTGAACTTTGATGAGAATTGTCACAGGCAGCCAAAATTCCAAACCCTCTAGTTTCAGGTTTCCACATGTAACCAATGCACTGCACCTAGCCATACATTCATCCATTTTCTACTGAATCTGGATCTGGGTCATGGAGGCAGCAGTCTAAGCAGAGATGCCTAGACCTCCCTCTCCCCAGCCACCACCTTCAACTCCCTTTGGGGGACAACAAAGCATTCCCAAGCCACTTGAGAGACATGATCGATCAGATCTCACTTCCATACTTGGGTCTTTCTTCACCATGACAGATCAGTACAGAATCTGCATCACTGCAGATGCTGGACCAATCCATCTGTCCTATTCTCATGAATAAGACCCTGAATTACTTGAACTCCTCCACCTGGAGCAGCAACTCATTTCCAACGCAGACCTGGCATACTGTCCTTTTCTGGTTGGGAACCATGGCCTTAAACTTGGACATACGAATTCTTATCTCACTGAAATGCAAGCTGAAGGTCTTCACTAAATTAACCCTACAGAACCGCATCATCTGCAAAAAAGAGACGAGCTTCTGATACCACCAAACCCAACATGCTCCACCTCTTGGCTGTGCCTCTAAATTCTATCCTTAAAAATTATGGACAGAATCAGATAAAAGAATATATGCAGAAACTAAAATGTAATAAATGTCAAATATTTTATAGACTGGATAAAAAAGAAAAAAAAACTCTTCTAGATTCTTTTAGTAAGTACTTCTTGTAAGTACCGGTAATACCGAAACAGTATTTGATGTTTAATTAACATAAATAATTTGGAAATTATATTTTAATATACAGTAAAGGCATCAAAATGTGGACAGTTACAGCACACCAGATAGATACACACTCCTGTTACTTAAGTTTAAACAAGATATCAACATCACAGATGTTGAGACTAAAACCTCAACATATGGGCAAAGTATGCTTGTGGAACAGTGGACCTTTCTTTAGGTGTATACACCAAGGTCACATAGCACAGACAGTGTGCTGAGTATCTGGCAGCAGGCTATACCACCATACCTTACTGTGTGGCATCACAGCTCCTGTCTGACATGGCATCCTCTGATTGCTTGGCTGCCAACACTCTCCTCCCCCCCTTAGTGATGGGCTCTGCCATGCTGCATCCACGACATCACCCACTTTTGTCTCATTGAGATTCAGCTTGGAAGGCAGACAATGCCCATTTCTTGGCACAAAACACTGGAAGGAGCAGCATAAGAGAACCCAGATCAGTCCCCGACAGTCATGCCCTGTATTCTGAAGATCATCACGGACCAGCGCCAGTTTGAAATGGGTATTTTTTTTATGCCTCATTATGCTTAAATACTCAGTTGTTAGGTATCCGAGCATTTGACAACACATATATCATTAATAAGACAAAATTGGTGTAAAATGAGCTCCTCTGGGCATGTATATATATATATATATATATATATATAGTAGCTGTGTCAATGATACATTCATCGGAATGCTGATTGTTCCGAGTTTGAGATAAAAGTTACAGATGAACCACAAAGGAGCCATTTTCCCTTCATCGGCAGCTTGTGGATAAGACTATGTCAAACCATCACTTCTGGTTGTAAGAAAAAAAAAAAGAGAAATCTTTTTTTGGTAGTTCTTATTTGGTCCCACTCCCTTTTATGGACTCTAAGGATAAATAGCTGCTTACTCTTAGCACAACTAAAAGTAAGAGAACAAGTGCCTGAATTCAACAACATGTACGATACTCCAAAGAACAAATGTTTCGTTCTATTGCCTCTGTGGTGCAAGTTACATTATTGCTGTAAACAGGTGTCAATCCTACCAATAGATTATTTTGTAAGTTACTAATGTTTCACCAGGGAATCACATAGTCATAGTTGGTCACCACACAAATTTAGCTTGCTCCTGCTTTCACTCCGTCCCCTCTGCATTGGCCAGCCAGTTAGAAGAATCTGGTACCAGCATCTGATTAATTCATCATCTCAGTTAAGGCCTCCCACTCTCTGAAGCCCCAGTGAGCATGCTCTGTCACCACAGCCACACAGGCTGCCAAAACATTTCAATCACCGTAGGCATTAATTGGGCAAAGAGGAATTCATGAGCATTAATGAGCAGCCAAGCCACTTTTCAGTGACAATTGTTCACATGCTAATTTATGCAAAGTGTTCCAGCCTTTGCACTGTCTGGTCATCTACCACAACTGTGCCAGGACTAAGTCGTTTCAACCAAAGCATGGTTCTGTCTGGACTTGGACAGCTCCACCCAGCTTGTGTCCCAGACTCCAGCTGGCACAGTCAACAAACTTCTTTCTCAGTGGTTTTAAATTGGCTTTCACACTGAGCAAAAGGGGCAGTCTTGAGAAGTCAAACCTTCTGTTTCTCTATTAAAGTATCTCAAGCAAAACAACAACAAATCAAAACAAAGAAACCCATCAAAAACAGGATTTTGGGCATGCTTTTAGGAACTGAAAGAGTCAGTTAATATATAAACAAGCAATTCTTTACATTTGCTCTTAGTATTTTCCATAGCATTACTTGCACAAGTCTACAGACAGTCTATATACAGGAATTGCAAGGAGGAGACAGTTAACAGGTTGCTCCACAGATGTTGGGGAGGGGTGCCAAACAGCTCCCTAAAATGGCTGAGGTACAGCCATTTTTCTTCCTTTGCCATGCATTACTTTCTGGTTGTAGAGATGAAGGGAAGCAAACTATGAAAAGATGTGATTAAACTGAACTACTTTTTTAAAGAATTGTCTTGAAGTCATCCTAGAAATACTCAATTGTAGGGTAAATTAGGAAACTGTCGCTTTGCTTTGTGTGCCATTTTTTGAATTTAAGAATTGTTTTCCTGTTGTGTTGCACAAATTGCAACATTTTCTGTGGTAACAAAAATGTTTTTCTTTGATGTGCAGATCATTAACAAAGTGGCATTTTTTTTGCCCACTTTCAGCATACGCTGCTGAACAGTGTGAAGTATCTGTAACATGTCAGTCTTTAATATTTCAACTGTCCAGAGCAAGTAGTCAGATACAGTATATCACTAAGATAAACACAGCAGCACTATAATGAACCAGACCTTGATTTTACAGCTTTGATTACATTGGAGTTTAGAGATTAATCTGCTCCTAGAAGGTGTTTCCTTGTAATTCTACATCATTCAAAGGTAGGGGGTGTATATAAACAATGTAGTCTGTGCTGTGCATTCATTCTAAAACTGAAAAAAATAAATATTTCAACAACTGTGTGTACCAAATGAATCCTAAAGTCTATAAACTCATGTATTGTCTCTTTGTCCCACAGTTCGACTGACAAGTTTCTACTGCTACCTGAAAAACTCTGTCCTTAAGGTTGAGGTAGTAGATTGAATAGTTGTGGGGTTTATGTCCTCCTTTTGATATAACTATACAATCTACTGTCTTTCCTAAGGAAACAGGTTAAACTGCGGAGATGCCAAAGCCTGTACGTACACACGAGAAGCTCCACGGATAAAGGAACACATGACTTATGAAAATGAAAATAATCCAACCCACACCTGTGTAAAGGCAATTGCAGTCACAACAAAGACTCAAATGTAATTATCTAATGCAATGGTAGAACATCTCTATTCTATTCTACCTTTTCTAATTGGTAGATGATGACCAAAGTTTTGCAATAGAGGCTTTTCATTTGTGCTTGAAGTTGAGCCTAGCAAGGTGAGGTAGTAGGTTGTATAGTTTGTGGGATGGACTAAATCCTATTCAGGCGATAACTATACAGTCTATTACCTTCCTTGAGAGGTACAATGAGTGCTTGGAATGAGGTTCACTCACTGACCTTCATCATGAAGGAGCGACTCTGATGCCATCTTGTGGCAAAAAGACTTAACATGACTCTACAAATGATCTTAACTTTGGGACCTGTTTTGTCTGCCTCTTCTGGAAATAATCATAATCATGAGTTATAAGTGATTTACAGAGCAAAACATGGCAAGATTTTACTTGACAAGTTATTTTATTAATGAGAATTTTATTAAATACCTGTACAGGTTAAAAAACCCATCAGTGTGCTAACTCAGTAAGCAAATGTTAGCCATCTAATTCCCACTATGACTTCACAGGTGTAAAACAATTTCTTTTACAGAATATTTATTTAGAAACCCATAGTTATTTCATATCCAGACTCACATTAGATAATATCTATTACATTAACTGCACTGCCAAAAGCAGAGTAGGAAATTATCTATTAGGTTTTAAACTTTTACACATATACTGTAACTTAGTGGCAGACCCATGCAGGACTAAGTTAACAGAATGATAGAAAGAAAAAACTGCTTCGTAATATCGCAACTAACCACAAAGTTACCAAAGCTAAAAGTGGTATACACAAAAAGAAGAAGTTGAAGCTTTTTTTTCCTCATCTCAGCCGTCTGAGCTATAAATACCATTTCAAGACAAGTTTTTAAAATATGTTCATCTGGGTGTGGCGCTTGCAAGGAGAACAGTACTTGTCTGATTCCGTTGTGCCAAGTGTAAAGTTTGGTAGAGGGAGGGATTATTGAAGTGGGGGTTGTTTTTTGGGTGCTGGGCCTGGCCTCCTAGTTCCAGTGAAAGCATACAGACATTTTGGGCAATTTTATGCTTCCAACTTTGTGAGTTTGGGGATGGCTCCCTTCCTGTTCCAATCTGACTGTGAAACCAGTGCACAAAGCAAGGTCCATAAAGACATGGATGAGTGAGTTTGGTGTGGAAGAATTTGTCTGGTCTGTACCTCCATCCCATAGAACACCTTTGAGGTGATATGGAGTGGAAACTATGAGCCAGGCCTTCCCGACCAACATCAGTGTCTGACCTCACAAATGCGCTTCTGGAAGAATGGTCAAAAATTCCCATAAACACACTCCTAAACCCTGTGGAAAGCCTTCCCAGAAGAATTGAAGGGTGGGGCCAACATCATATTAAACCCTATGGATTAAGAATGGGATGTCACTCAAGTTCATACGCATGTGAATGCAGACGAGCAAATATTTTTGGCAATACAGTGTATGCAGCAACAACACTGATGAAGTTGAGTTGTTTTCATTGCATTCAATATCCAAAAGCAGTTCTTGTAATAAAATTAAAAGGTTCTAAGTTGCATTTTTTTCCTTAAATTTGGAATATTACTTTCTTTACTCAGTTCTGAAATCGAACAACAACTTACAAAGAACAAAATCTTTAAAGTTTATTGTTTATGTTGTCTGTTAATTGTAGAACATATATAAATGACATTGTAAACCCAACAAAGAGAAAATAGGTACAACTGTACAATAAATGCTACCCGTGTAAATCTAGTTTCCTGAGCTTTCTTTGAACTACATCTGAAATACAACTGTCTGGTCATCTTGTAGTTTGTGGTGATGTTTTAGACTGCACTGTTTTACAACATTTGTTTATTTTCATTTACAATACAACAACAAAACAAACTACAGGCAGAACAAATATAAAGTTTTACATTTTGAAGGGATTTTCTATTGGATTACATCAGATTGTGTTACAGACCATAAGTACATACAGTTAGGTCCATGATTTGCTGGACAAAGACATCATTTTTGTAGATTTGCCTCTTGTAGATCTGCTAGTTGATTTTAAATCAAACAATCAACATGTGATTGAAGTATAGATTTTAATTCAAGGGGTTTTTACAAAAGATATCCATCAGTAGCTTAGAAATTGTAGCCATTTTTTAAATCATAGCCATAATTTAATCATAGGGGCTCAAAATTAATTGAATAATTCACTGACAAGCAGTGTGATGACCAGGTGAGGCTAGTTACCTGCTTATTTCATGACATAATTTCTGAAGTTGAGGTTACAGCATTTCCTGTAATTTTTTAAAGGAGGTTAAAAGCAATGTCAGTATAAATGAAGAAGGCCATAATTAGGCTGAAAACAAAACAAATAACAACAATAAAAAAACTATCAGAGTGATAGAAAAAAGTTTGGCAGTGGCCTAATTGACAGAATGAAATCACTGGCCAGCTCAGCAACACCAAAATGCCACAAAAACCACAGATTGCAACTAAAATTCATGATAACAGAATTTTTTTCTGCAGTTACAAAAACCAACTTTACAACATCTAACCAAGTCGAGAATATTCTCAAGAATGTAGGCGTACCATTGTCAAGGTCAACAATGAAAAGACATCTTCGGAAATACACTATTTACAACACAAAAAATACTTTGGGCAAATCAGTGGTTAGTGCAAACCACTGGTTACACTCAAGAACAAGACTTTAGAAGAAAACCTCTAGAAGAGGCTGCACTGTTCTGGAAAAATGCTTTGGACAGGTAAAAACAAGATTAAATGGTATCAAAAGGATGACAAGAGAAAGAATGGAGAAGGAAGGAAACAGCTCATGATCCAAAGCATACCAATGTCAAACGTGGTAGAGGTATAGGCATATATGGCTGCCAGTGGGACTGGGCCACTAGTGTTTACTGAACATGTAAACACTATGAAAAATTTTGAAGTGTACTCTGCTCAGCCAAATGCTGCAACACTGATTGGACAGTGCTTCACAGTACAAATGGATAATGACTCAAAGAATACTGCAAAAGCAACCCAAGAGCTTCTCAAGGCAAAGAAATGGCAGAGTCACGTCAGTCATCTGGCCTCATCTCAACTGAATAAAGCATGCTTTTTAGTTAATGAAGACAAAACTGAATGCAGAAACACTGGCAAACAAGTAGCAACTGAAGGTGGCTGCAGTGAAGGCCCGGGAGAGGAAACAAGAGAGGAAACAACATTTGATGATGTTCATGGGTTCTAGATTTCAGGCAGTCACTGACGGCAAAGGATTTCCATTCAAGCATTAAAAACAATAGTTTAAATTATGTTATTTTATCTAATTTTTTTAACATCTGAAAATAGGGAACTATATATAAAAATGGCAGTAATTCCTAAACAGCTAATGCAAATTTTTTTTGTAAAACCCCTTGAATTAAAGCTGAACTTAATTCAAGGGGTTTTACAAAAAAATTTCACATATTGATTGTTTGATTTAATCAACTGTGGTGATGTATAGAGGCAAAGCTAAAAAAAAAAAAATCCAAAACCTATGGACCTGTGGACCTAACTGTATTTTTAATGCAGTGGTGCATTTCAAGCTGCCCCCACTCCATCCACAATTTTTATCACTTATTCATGATGAATGGGAAAATGCTTGATTGAAACACTTCAATAAAAGTTCAATAAAGGTCAGCACTACAGCATCAGCTACCCCTACTTAAATCATATTTATTCCACTTAGTTTCGCTTCCCATTAAAAAACAATGTGTGTAATATCCAATACAGATTGCACCATGTGTAAACACATGAAGAACTAGAACTTGAACAGAAACAGAGAAAACTGATATGAAACTTTGTGTAAAAATTCAACTTTTAATACAAGTGAAAGCTGGCCTTTTTCCTGCAACAGTTTTCACAATATAGGCAAAAACACATGATTTCCAAAGAATTATTTGTGCCCCTGAGCTTCAGCAGTAATCCACAGCAAACATTTAAAGCTATGGTTGCATAGTAGGAGCCGGAAAAAAAAAAAAAAAAAAAGAGGGGGTTTAAAATTTGTTTTAGTCCCCTAGTCAGCCATAATAAGGTAAACTGAAGAGATATGATTATTAGTATAAATGACATGAATGTCAGGGATGCAAGCTGAGATGACATGCATTTCCACACGTTAAAGAAACTGCTATCCATAACACAAAATTTTAAACTGCATACCTAGCCAACATATGACTATCCAAAAAGTAGAACATTTAAATTCAGGCCTGACACAGACCAATATAATATATAATCATCATCAAGTTGCATGTCTTACATAAATTAATTATCAACAGCCAATCCAATTTGATCTGTGAGAAAAAAAAAAGGGAACAAACAAGGAATTCTGCCTCCATTAATTTCATTCATTGACGTTACTGCTGGATCTGTCGTCTGTCTGGCTTGTCTGGGATTCCTGATTTTCTGCTGCACATGAAATATACCGTCTCCAAATCTTTAGATATGCTCTCTTGATTTTTTGTATTTTGAATGCATAGACAACTGGGTTGACAGCTGAGTTAGCATGAGAGAGCACAATCCCAACATAGAAAGCGTCTTCTGGTACATTGTTCTGTCCAAAGTAAAGAATACAATTCATTATGTGGAGCGGGAGCCAGGACAGGGCAAACAGGGCCAATACCAGAGACAAAGATCCTGCTAGCTGTCTCTCTTTCCTTAGGTAGTTGTACGAATTTGTGGCATGGCTGCCTGGTTTATCTCGAAGTTTTCTTCGGATTGTGCAGAAGATATAGATGTACAAAGCAGTCATTACCAACAGAGGTGTCAATGTGCAGAGGAAAAAGTTGAAATAAACCAGGTACTGCGGTGAGATAACCTCTATAAACTTGCAGGATGTAGAATTATTGTTTTTACTGTTGTGCCACCCAAACATGGGGGCAAAGCTGAGAGAGACTGCAACAAGCCAACATGCTGCTACCATACAACAAGAGAGTCTCTGTGTTACAATCCTTTTGTACCTATAAAGAAAAAAGTTACAAACTGGTTACATAAATCACATTTTTTCACCTGTTATAAAAATGTAAAGTGGAATTAAAAAATGATGCTTTGAAAGTTATTCTAATAGTGATTCAAAGCCATGATTAGCCATGCCATTTACACAATAATGCAGAAAGTTTTACCTAATAGGGATATACACCCGAAGGAAACGATCCACAGCAATAGCTGTCAGGCACAGAACTGAAACGAGGGTCAACAGAATAACCACACAGCTGATAAAGAGACAAATTTCGAATGAAGTCTTCACTCGTCCATCCACCAGTACAGCCAACGGTATGGCCACAAAGCCAACCAGAAAATCAGCCAAAGCCAGCGAGACAATAAGGCAGAAGGTCGGTTGCCGAATGCTTTTACTGGTCCAAAGGGCCAAAATAACCAACATGTTACCCAGACAGCAACAAAATCCAATGAGCACTTCCACGCATGTATAAATCGTCTTGTCCTCCATTGTGTTTCCAGTCTCAGTGTTTGAGGCACAGCTGCTCTGAGTGTGCGTGAGAGTCTGCTGTACCATTTATCATACATCATCTTCTTGTGAAACCTTTGAGGAAGTCATTACCGCTTTTTTTTTTTTTTTGCTTGTTTTGATTACACTTTTTTTTCTTTTTAATTTTAATGATGCACCATTTCAGAAAGCTTTGCATATGATTTGCAGGTTTAAATGACATGTTTTGCATGGTCACCGCATGGCCGTATTTAACTTTCAATGCTTTCCTGGCATACCAATAAAGGGAACAGAAACTTTAAAAAAAATAGAAACTCTAAGCATGTTGCATTACGTGGTTCAAGGAAAAAAAAAGATAGATAAGAATCGGCATGTTCTATCTGTTGTGAGGAAATTAGCTATTTTCTGATAATAACGTGGGTTGACCAGACTAAAAATACTTGCTAATAGTTCCTAGAAGCCTACATGAATATTTTGTCACCTTGTTAGGGAGTCCTTGTTTGGAAAATACCACTCCAGAGCCTGAATGGGTAAGTTAACCAACCCTTAGTCATACTGCAAATATCTTGTGTCATGCTGCAACACCCGATGTTGCTGCATGACTCTCACTGCAGCATAACGGAGCGTATGCAAAATAACAGCATTTCCCAGTGTACTTCAAACCCAGCCACATCCTAAGACAAAAAGTGGTTCATCCCAAGGAAAAATTCCCAAACACAAGCTGAGCAATATAATGTATGCTGTGCCGTGCAGCGAGGTGTGCTCGGAACTCTACATTTGAGAAACCAAAGAGGCACTCCACAAATGCATGGTACAACATAGAAGAGCTACCTTAATAGGATAAGATTCAGCTGTACATCTGCACCTAAAGCATAAAGGACACTCTTGTGAGGATGCCAGTGTTCACATTTTGGACAGAGAAGACAGATGGTTTGAAAGAGAAGTACAAGAAATCATTTTTTTCTAGTGTAAAACAACCATTGCTCCAAGGGGATACCCCCCACAAGGGTTTAAATACCCGGGACTCCACCTTTTGGTTTTTAGAACTGAAGAAGCCTCTTGGATGAGAGATGAAGCATCTTCAGAAACTCTCGACTTGAAGTATTCCAGTTGCCTTTTTTTTTCAAGCTCTTGAGACTACATGACCTGGATGACTGAGAACCGACACAGATGTTATGTGATAATATTGTGCATGCTCCTGACAAGTTACAAGGTTAAGTTGCTTAGTTATTACAAAACCAAAGTATTAAGCACTCATGTTATACTTTTATTTCAAATTTCCAGGAAAAACACTACCTAGGCCACTTTTTTTTTTTTTTGCCTACAATTGAATTATGTTGTGTCACTATAACTGCTGGCACATTATTTCAATAAATTCACACTTCCAATTTATTAGGGTGTCATCAATAACAGTGGTTCATTGGAAAAGAAGGATGGACAATGTCTTTCTTCTATTTACTTACTCTTATAAATACTGCTGCCTGCAAGCACTGATAAAACACTTTTCAGTGTAAAATGTTTAGACTGCAAAAAAATAATGCTGATGAATTTCACTACACAGAAAGACTGAAGAGTTTCATAGTTTAATAATAAAATATCTAATTAACAAAGATTTCCAAGATTTCATCATCTACAGTCATGATATCATTAAATATTTAAAGAATCCAGCGAACTCGCAAGGCCTTAAAGTGATATTGAATGGAAATCATCTTCCAGCACTCGGAAGGCAGTGCATTAACAACAAAAAGGATTCTGTAGAAATCACCATATACAACACAACTCTCACACACGTAGGGTCTCAGGGCACACACACAGGCCACAGTGGGGAGGGCCATTCACGTAGCTTTGCTTGCTGTGTCATGTGTCCACCCGCCCTTCCTTTTCAATTACCCTGTGGCCATTATGGCTCATGACACATAGGACCCTGGGAAGCAGGTGTGTTACCCAGAGGTTGCTCACCTCAATTTTATCTACATCTTAGAAAATGTAGATAAAGCATGCTTTTTAGTTAATGACTAGTAGTAGTAGCAGACCCACACAGCAGGAAAACAGACAACACAACAAAGAACAGAAGAAAGCTGAAGGCTTAAATACACATTAGGTAATCAGGGAAAGAGGAAACAGTAGGGCACAGCAGGTGAAGCAAATGAAACTAATAAAAGGGGAAGCAACACTAAACACAAAGCACAGGGAACACAAGACTGTCAAAATAAAGCAGGAAGTGACTAAACAAGGTACACGCAGACTTGACACGGGGAAATGGCACACAGACACTGGACAGAGACGCAGACCTGACACAGGGAAACACAAGGGACTAGAAATAAACAGAGGCATACAAAAGAGAACTAATAAACATAATCAGAGAAATAACTGAAACAGAACCAAAAGAATACAAAACACTGGGCCACTGGCCCAGGACCATGACACTTACTGAATCTTGGCCCCTGTTGTACATGGTCATGGAGGGTGGGGGTGGATGAGCTATCACCCACTGAATCCTAAAAGCCATGGTAGAAGTTAAAGGTACAGTCAGTCATTTGAAGTTATTTAATAGAAAAAAATGTTGTACTCATAAATATACACTAATTACTGTGAAATTACATCTTCCAACAAATTGATGCGTTCTCACAAACTTAGAATTAATCCATAAAAAATACAAAGGAGCAAGCATCGGTTTGTGGAAGCCACTATGTTACTCTGTCATTTTGAATACAGTGGCCGAGATAGACATCATAATTGCATTTTATATACATGTGCTGCCAAAAGTGTTTGGTTGTCTCCCTTCACACACATATGAGCTTGACTGACATCCCATTCTTAATCCACAGGTTTTAAAATGATGTCAGCCCACCCATGGAAATCGATTCCATGAAGCTCTCTACACACTGGTCTTGAGCTAATCTGAAGGCCACATGAAGTCTGTAGCAACTGACTCTGCAGGAAGTTGGTGACCTCTGTGCACGATAGCCTTGATTTGACATGGCCTACTGTACCACTTGTAGCTGAGTTGCTGTCATTCCCAATTGCTTCCACTTTGTTATAATGCCACTAACAAATAACTGTGGAATATTTAATAGTAAGGAAATTTCACAACTGGACTTGCTGCACAGGTGAAGTGATTGGAACATGTGAATTCAATGATTTGGATGGGTGGTGCGAATACTTTTGGCAATATAGTGTAATTGACCAAAATCTCGACAGACTGGATGACATTACTATGAAAAATGTCTTTTAAAAGTAACTGAAAAGATTACAAAAACCTCTAACATATATCTGCAATCTCTCATTACTAGGTGGCAGATTTCCAAACAAAATGAAAATAGCTAAAGTTGCACCTTTGTACAATATAAACATCACTTTGCAAATTACAGGCCTGTTTCTCTACTGTCACAATTCTCCAAAATACTGGAAAAACTCTTCATTGATATGGATTTAGATCAAAAAGATCATCATCCATGGTATTAACTGAATTAACTGCAGAAACTACAAATTGTATAGATCAAACGAAGTATATACAGCTAGAGCTTTTATTGACTTGAAGAAAGATTGTGACACAACTGACCATCAGATATTAACTGATAAATTGGAAAGGTGTGGCATTAGAGGGGTGGCATTGAAATGAAAGGTTATTTACACAATAGGCAACAATTTCTGAAGATGGGAAAACATCAATCAAAATGTTGTGAGCATTGCTTTTTGAGTCCAACAGGTGTCGATATTCAGTCCGAAAGTCTTCATGTAAATGTCTTTGCCTCATAGCATAACTGCCTAACTAATTTTACCAGGTAAATCCTCCATTAACAGTACGTTCTTTAGTCCACAACGTCCTTTATGATTTATTTTATTACCCAGCCCCCAAAATAGAAAAAACTGTGACTTTCAAAACAGGTTCTGCAATGTGCTGCATATTTCAGTGTGTGTATAAGTGCCTGAGCACAAAGGGGAGGGAACAGTGCCCCTGTGGAGTGAGGAAGAAAAGGATGGGCGATCAATGTGACCTATGCTTTTTTGTCTGCCTTTATATAGAGTCTGTGAAGTGTCACAGAGAATCAGCTAAAAAGTGTAAACAAATCATTATTTCTCCCTTTGAATCAATACTCTGTAACACTTGATGAACAATGACAGTGGAGGCCTCAGTGGCCACAAGTGGTGATTATAGGATTATGGTGCATTAAATTCTGTTAAGCTATAGCAATTAATTGGAACCTCCATCCATTTTTTTGCCCGTTTTTCCTGTTCAGGGTCATAGGGGGCTAAAGTCTATCCCAGCCATCAGATGGGGTACCTCTATCACTGGGCCTGACGGAAACAGAAATTATCAGTTGGTTGCTTATTTAGCTAACAAATTCATATTCTCAGTACAAATCAACCATTTTAATTCAATTCAATTCACCTTTGTTAATACACTGCTTAAAAAATGTATATATAGCATCAAGATCAGTTTCAGTTGCTTTGGTGTTAATGAAATTAACAACAGGTGCACTAGAGGAGCAACAATGAGACAACCCCCAACACAGGAATGGTTTTATAGGTGGAGGCCACTGACATTTTTCCCCTCCTCATCTTTTCTGACTATTTTTTCCACTAGTTTGGCATTTGGTTAGGGTCACTGGTAGCAATACCTGGACCCTACAGAGGTTGTAGAAGTAGTCCAACTCCTCCAGGATGGCACATCAATATGCACAATTGTCAGGAGGTTTGCTGTGTCTCTGTAAGGAAAATTTTAGTTTTCTTTATTAAAGTCCAGGAAAGGGACAAACTGAATGCAAAGTAATGTTTATTGAAGACTTGCAGGTCAGAGCAGTTACAAGTAAACAACATCAAGGTTGCTTAAGAGATGTGCTCAGTGAGGCAGTCTCACTGACCATCTTTTATCCAAATCTTTTATACTTCTTTTATATCAAATGTCTACGTGACATTACACAAGAACTAAAACAGACAATAACGGGATACAAATGAGGAAGCTTTATTCATCAATCAGCGACAATAGATTAATAAATGTTTTTCATTTTAGTCATTATTAAAACATTTAATTTTAAGCAAGCATCACATTTCTTAACAAAATGATGTCCTCATTAGGTACTGTTCCTTTCTATACTCTGCCGAGCCTCTGTGTACTTCCCTTTTCTGGCAGACGCTTCCTTTCCTCTTTTACACACAGGGGCACAGAAAGTTCAACACAATGACACACTTAATATAGTTTTCTTCTTAAAATCTTACTACCAGACTATATTCTCCTTTTCTTAATACTATTTTAACTGTGCTTCTTATTCTAAAATTATCCTAACTGATTTCTTATTCAATACTTTATCATAAGCAGAGAAATACATTTCTCTAAATCACATGCTATGATATGTCAAAGCTTGATTATGCATATAGTTAACATAAAAGATTAATACTAAATTTTCCTAACAGTCTCCCAGCACAGTCTTAAGAGCATGGATTAGATTCCAGGAGAGGGCCTGTTACTTTAGGAGACCTGGACAGGACCGTAGAAGGTCCTGAACCCATCAGCAGGACAGTATCTGCTACTTTGTGCAAGGAGGATCTGGATGAGAACTGCCAGAGCCCTACAAAATGACCTCCAGTAGGCCACTGGTGTGAATGGCTCTGACCAAAAATTCAGGAACAGACTTCATGAGGGTGGCCTGAGCACCCAGGTTCCTCTATTGGATTGGCATTTGCCATAGAATACCAGAATTGGCAGGTCCACTACTGGTGCCCTGTACTTTTCACAGATGAGAGCACATGTAACAGACATGAAAGGGTCAGGAGAAGCCACAGAGCAAGTTATGCTGCCTGTAACATCAACATCAGCATGACTGGTTTGGTTGTGAGTCAGTTATGGTCTGGGGAGGCAGGTCCGTGGAAGGATGCACAGAGCTCTACAGGCTAGGCATGGCACCCTGACTGCCATTAGGTATTGGGATGAAAGATGTATCTAATGAACACTGTATTGAAGGGAACTGGTCTTTACATTTAATATTCAGAACCAGTCCCTGTTTATTTTATATTGCCCTCCATTCAAGTTATTAATTTAGACACTTATTCCCTTTTGGAAAACTGTTGAAGTTGATAAATTCATACAGACAGACAGGGAGACACCAGCTGAATCAATATGTCAGTGTGAAATAAATTCTACATTAAACTGGGATGCTCAGAGTGAGGATGTTGAAAATAATTTTGTTGACTGGTACTGTACCAGCAATAAGTGACACTGTCATGTAATCCCTGTGGGACATGTGCAAGCGGATACCTGCAAGGCCATAATCAAATCAAATGATATTTATTACTTCTGTTAATAGATAATGATGGTTTGTGCACAGCTCAACAATCAGGCAGCTGATTTTATTTGTACAGCCTGGGAAAAGTTGGGACACATTACTTTTATGTGCTTGATGCAATTACTAACTTGCTGTGGTGCATTTCCCAGTTCAAAGATGGGGTCTTTTTTATTTTCATTGAGCCCCATATGAGACAAAATAAATAGTAGGTCAAAGTAGTAATCAATTGTTTGGTGTGGGGCGCAGAAACAAGGCTGAAAAAAATCAATGCATGGCAACTTGATGGGGATAGATAGCCACATCTGTGAATGAATAATTAATGGCACCAAAGACATATTTCCCAGGCATGTTACATTAACTGTTAATACGTAACCACATTGCCACCGTTGATTCATTTTACATTCCTGGATTATTTTAAGAAAAGAAACAAGCAAGCTGCAACAAGGATGTTGATAAACAACAGGCTATAATAATACATTGTCCTTCACAGTTATCATTTTGCCAGTACTGATAATGTATGTAGATTAACAGTGCAGTGACAGAGGCCCGATGAATCTGATTTAGTATTTGCTCACAAAAACCCTAATGCATTCACTTAGGCAATGTCCCAGAACAACATCCCCAGTCATCACTTTCTCTAAAGTAAAGTGATCCGACTGAATATACTTATGGGCACATATTCAATCTGCTTCCTTAAGCAACTAAATCCATCTCAGTGATTGCTTGCTCAGTAGCATTGCTAATGTCTTTGCATCCTTGAATGGACAATTAAATTAAGCTTTTGTAAGTAAATGAACTTTTATCTACTGCATGTGGGTAGGTCATGTTATAGAAAAGCATTTTTGTAGGTGCATAATAAAGACTAAAAGAAAAGGTTCTTATTTGAATTAAATGCAAACTTGAAACAGTCATATTATTTTTTACCACATAAATGTGCATTGAAGCATTCAGGTAAAGTTGTTATAAAGTTATAAGATTTTTGCAGTTGACTGTTGATTGTAATTCTATAAGTAAATGAAATAAGCAACATGTTGGACCTCAACCAATCATAACTTCATCTAAGACAGGTGAATTATTGCGCAATTCTAAAGCACAAGACCCCCAAATACTATCCGCAGTCTGGTATACACACACACACACACACACACACACACACACACACACACACACACACACACACACACACACACACACACACCTACCTTTTAGGGATGAACTTGATCATCTGGTGTTGTTTTCTTTTGAGGCCTTTGAAAAATAACATGAATTTCTATTGGTTAATTGTACTACCAGAATATTCAACAAGTCTTTGCTCCAGTTAGAGTGTAATTAAAGTATTTTTTGACACTATACAGTCTATGGTTGCCCCTTGTTAACTAAGCTGGCTAGAATAAGCTGATAACATAGCACTCCACACCCTGATCCAAAGGTGGGTTAAAGGTCTGTTAGGTAGGCATTAAACCAGTGTATTAAGAAGCAACAAAAGAAAAGGCTGGACAAACAGACAAGGCATTTCAGCCATCTCAGCATTAACATTTTCGGTGTTTTTTTTCCCTTTTCAATTAAAAGTTGTTAAAAGACACAGTAATGCAACCATAATAATAAATTTGTGATAAACGTTGTCCCACTGTTTGTGAAATCTGCTGCTGGCATCAAATTCAAAAATGAGCAGCAATTTTCTAAAGGCTAAAATTTCTTAATTTTAGCATTTGGTATGTTGTTTTTGTACTATTTTCAAACAATCTTAGGGTTTAAATGATTTGCAAATCATTGCATGCTTTTTTAAATTTATGTTTTACACAGCACTCCAACTTTGGTCGCAGATAAAATAAGATAAAATGAGTTCTAATGCACTTCCATCTCGCGGTTAAAGCTCATTATGATTAACGCCCTTATAAAAATGCTTCCTGCCAGTTATTACAGACCACAGTTCCTCTCAAAAACCGCAAACACACACAGGGACACAGATACACACTTAATGTGAGTAAAACTATTACTGCAGGATGCTGCAGGAATCAAAGTCCCTCCCCTTGATTTTATGACTTGTGAGAGAGTGAGTTGGTGAGAGCAAGAGAGACGAGGATGTAGAAGAGTGATGCAGAGTACCCGGTCCTGCGCAGAGCTTGCCTGACATTTTGAGGTTCCCTTTTTCACCATGCCAACATGAGCACAAGCTCTACTCACTGTGACAATGTTGAAAAGTGGAAATATCTCCAATCAGGTAAGGAACATACATTATAGAAGATGGAAAGAAGTTCCAACAACTAATTCTAGATTTTTTTTTTTTTAATAATCTGAGTTAAGAGAAGTGAGTAAAAATGACTTCCTGTCCTGTCAAGCCACAGGAAACTATGGATATGATGTACATCTCCATTGAGACAGCGATTGCGCTGGCCTCTGTAGTTGGGATTGTTCTGGTGGTGCTGGTGGTGTATGTGAACCGGTCTCTCCGCAAAGGAACCTTCTGCTTCATTGTGTCGCTGGCCGTGGCTGACATCACTGTGGGACTTTTGGTGATCCCTCTAGCTATCATCATCAGTCTGCAATATTACACTCAGTTCTACACATGCCTCTTGCTCTCCTGCCTGATACTGATGATCACCCAGAGCTCCATCTTTTCCCTGCTGGCTATAGCCATCGACAGATATCTGCGAGTCAAAATTCCCACCAGGTGAGGAACTGGTTTAAAAGCAGTTAGACCCTTTTTTTTTTTTTTTTTTTGGTAAATTGTTATTTGTTTTCCTCAATATTTAAACATAAATGGAATAAAATAGGGAATGTTTAGAAAATTACAGAATCGATTTAATAAATGATAGTCTGTTTAGACCAACAATTGCGCTGTTAAGAACAGAGAGCAATAGGAAACTGATGTCAGCATCTTCCTTGACTGAAAGTAACTGCCTGATCCAGTCCATTGCAGTGTTTCTGTTGAAAGTGAATTATGCAAATTTGTCCTACACTGAAACATGTTGTCTACTAAATTCTATGCATTGTTTATCGTATTTATGACATAAATGTATGTCACAAACAAATTCAGCTGATATCACATTATGTAACGTGTTATTTGAACTTGAAATAGCAGAACCTGTGGTAACTTTATCAACAATCACTTCTTTGTTGTCTTTAGCATCAGAGAGCCAAATTAATGCTCAGTCAAGTGAATTAGGTTCTCAGTCTTGATGTCTGACATACAGGAGCACTATAATTCGTTGCCTGATGCAATGCAAATCAATGGCCTGGACATTAAAAGCTTTTACACAAATTAAAATGTTCCTGTCTTTGTAAATAGCTGACACAGGTAACATTTTATGAGAGCTGGCAGTCTACCCTACAACTTTTTTATTTATCAGTTGGGTCCTGATACTAAAAGCAGCACTTGAGAAAACTTCTTTGAAAAATAACAAATGGTGACATTTGGTCAAAGAAATACTATAGTAGTACTGACATGTGCATTTAGGTGAATCAAAAACCTGTCATTTCTGTTTCATTATACTTCTCAGGTACAGCATCATAGTGACTAACAGGCGGGCATATGTAGCAGTTTGCCTGTGTTGGATCCTCTCCTTCCTCACCGGATTGGTTCCAATGACTGGCTGGAATAATTATGATGCACTAGGAAACCTCAGTAGCTCCAGAGAGATAGTCTGTGAGTTCACCAGTGTCATAAGGATGGACTATATGGTGTATTTTAATTTCTTTGTCTGTGTAGTGCCACCACTGTTAATAATGATGTGTCTGTATGGGGAGATCTTTAGGGTTATACGGAAGCAACTTAACCGCCGTGCTGAGGCCACGTGTGATGGAGAAAAGTACTTCCGGAAGGAGCTGAAACTGGCCAAGTCACTGGCCTTGGTGGTCTTTCTCTTTGCTGTGTGCTGGCTGCCAATACACATCATGAACTGCATTACCTTATTTTGTCCAGAGTGTACACCTCAGTTTGCCTCAAAAGTAGGGATTTTTATGTCCCATGTAAACTCAGCTCTTAATCCACTGGTTTATGCATTCAGGATGAAGCATTTTCGTGCCACCCTCATCCAAATCATTCGCCGTTCCATGGCATGTAAACCCATAGAAGCCACTGTGTACCCTGCAAGCACAGTAGTCCCAAATGAGAGAGTGGATGAAAACCTGTAATGAAGACTGCAATATTCCTGTGTTCATGGCTTCCAGTGGTAGTGCATCAACAGAACTAATGGGATTACATGGTATGTGGAACTGATAAAGAATTTGAGCCCATTAGAAGATATAATGCACCACTTCACTGAGTCTTGGGAAACACCCATATCTTACTCATTCACATTTCTTTTAGTCAGATTCTAATAAACCAAGCCTGCAATCAGAGGAAAGAAAATAATATCTTCATCAGTCTGACTTTGGTTTTTATTTAATTCAGCTCTTTCCTGATTCATATTGAATTTCAATATATTGTACTGTGCTGTAGATAAACATCACAAATGATAAAATAGATATGTCATACTCAGAATGCTTCATCAGTAAACACACACACACACACACACACACACACACACACACACACACACACACACACACACACACACACACACACACACACACACACACACACACACACACACTGAAATTTTAACCAGTTTGCAGTGTAAAAAGAAATGTTAGACATCACCAAAGTTACTATAAATTAAGGACATCATTCATGTTTGTGCAAAATCTACTGGCATCACACAGGACCAAAGTGGTGGTCTGACTTAAAAGACTGGACTTGTTGCAAAGATTGAATATGAAAAACCACATACTGGATGTTTGATGAGCCACATGAACACAATCAGAGGAGTGGAGGGATTTACTGGCATCATTTCAATACAGAGTACGGTGTGTTCTCCGGGTTTCACGGAAACAGTTCAGTGAAATGAGAAAGCTCTGCCTGGAATTCAAATTAATAAATTCAATCACTACATCAAATGAGACAAAAACTCTGCCAACATCAAAGCCTTTCAGCCATAAGTCTTTATCACAGGATGCAAGGACCTCCGCAGCTAATTCAGCGAGTTGAAACCATATTTCATAAGCTGTGGCAGAATGGTGAAAAGGCTCTGAAGAAATTACCAACAGACCATTATGCTCAAGTGATTTATTCCAACTCCAGGGCTAAAGCTTCTGCTAAAGCTGCATCAGTTCTGCTTTGTCATCAGTTTGACCTCAGGACTACATCCACTCAGTACTTAATACATAAAAGCAGTTTAATCCTCTTAGAATATTAAATGATTTGCCATTTGATATGTTTAAAACATCAGGCTTTGTGTGAAAACAGTGAGCTCCACAAAGGTATTTAATTATCTCTCTCTCTCTCTGCTTCCCAGTCACAAACACATTAATATGTACTATATGTTACTGTCTGTAACCTTCATCCTCGCCGAGGGATTTGAAACTGCTGAGTGTGGTCTAATCCCCAGACCTCATGTCAGAGAGGCAGGTACCGCATAACCAAACTGGCATTTACTGCCTCGCACTATACAGCCCTGTGAGCAGTGGCCTAACAATAGCTAGAGGGGCAAAAGCATGGTGTAAGTGTGAAGAGTCTCTATCTTGACTTCATTATATTGAAACCACTGATCTTCTTCCAGGTAAGACCCTTCATATTTCTCCTAAGAAAAACAATAATTAAGGCATCTACAAAACATTATCTCTACTTTAGTTTGCAAAAGCATTTTAATGTCTTGTTTTTGTTAATGTCTTCAGAAAACAACAGAAACTTGCAACGCCAAACCACTATAAGATGGCAGACACTCATAGAGCTGGGGAAGAAGAAGATCTGGAGGCTCCAGAGGACGAGCTGGATGAAGAACAAGATGCCTTGCTACACTTCAGCAAATATCGTGACACTCAGTTTGAGAAACCGTGGGAGCAGTGGACCTTCAGAGATAAGGCAAACTATTACATGGACCGCATCTTCCTCGGGTTTTTGTTCACTTTTTTGGTCATTTTCATTGTAGAATGTGGCTATAAAATCTGGTATGTAACAAATGTGAATAAGATTGGGGAGTTTGTATCAGATTCAGTGGTCTTTTTGTTCGACTGGCTCTTCACGCAGTTGAGACAGGAGGAGGTGGCTGAATTGTAGGCTGTTATGAATTGGTGATCGCTTGATTTTGTCATTTTTTGTGAGTCTTTTTTTCCTGCAATGTTTAAAGCATATGTGGTATTACAAAAGATCAGTACAGAATTCAGCTACATCTTAACAATATATTTGTAATAATAATAATAATAATAATAATACCTGAACATTATTTCTGATTATTTGTGATGTGATTAAACATTACATTAAACTAGCTGTTTCACTGTTCACTGCTAGTTACATTCTGAAGTTGGTGCATACTATTTAATGATTTGTAGCATGTGATCATTGTAATTTTTCCAAACCAACTGTGTAATTAAAAAACAATTTCAGCTGTGGTGCATAAAGGATGTCTGCTTTAACCCTGTTCTTTTCTGTCATGGGCTCAATATGTTCTTTTAAGGCTAGAACACTGCAACATATAAACAATAATGCATATAAACAATATTATCTCTGCGACCCAAAACTGCAATGTACATTTTTATGCGGATGACACTATATTGTAAATGTTTAGTCTGCTTTTGATAGATTTCAAAATTCTCTGATCACACATAAACTTATTTTAAACTCTGATAAACTTAAGTGTATGATATCGACAAGTTTACCTAAAGGTATCCAGCTGACAGTCCATGTTCAAACCTTTCATGGTTTGTTATAAATACCACGTGGAACACCCTTCAAGAAAATTAAAGATGAAGATTGGGATTTCATGTTTAAAAAAAAAAAAAATCTTGTTTCCCACTCACAAGTTGTAAGATCATTGTACAATCCATAGTTTTATCTGCTCTTGATTATGGTGATATTTTACATATGCATGCTTCTATATCTACCTTGAAGTCTCTTGATTCTGTATCACAGTGCATTGAGGTTTATCACAGGTGATTTTTTTCATACTCACCATTGTATCTGATATGAAATAGTGGGATGGTCCTCCCTAAGAAACTGAAGAGAGCAGGATTGTATGATTTTTTTTTTTTTTACAAGGATCTGCTGGGAAAATTGCCTACTGACCTCTGTTCCTTGACTGCATTTAAACACAGTACTTACAATGTCGCATCACAGGTCATTTTAACATTAGCTGTGTCTCTTGTCCACAAAGAACTTACATACAATGTAAACACTTCAAAGACTGCTCCCAAGGTGATTCCCGATACTTCTCAATCTTGTTTATGCCTTAGTAAGTCCGAAGTAGTTGTACGTCACTTGAATATTTTAATTAGATACCATTTTAATGTTTTCTTCCATTTTGAAGGGATATATTGCACTTTAAATGTATTTGACATCTACAGTTATTGGTTACTTTCAGTTCAGTTGCAAATTATATAATCTAACAAATTTTGAATTTGTATATATAAACCTACTCAGTTGTTACTATTAAATCCAGTCTCACCTGAAACAAAATAAAATAAAAATCTCAAATATAATATTTCAGTGTATTTTTATTAAAGGGGAAAGAATGGTTACTTTCAACAGTTATTGGACATTTTGCTGGTAGTGCATGTACATTTCTGCTAAAGCAATTATGAATAAAGAAATCCAACTTATAACGGAGCGTATACAAAGTTAACTAAAGTTAACAAAAGTTAGAAAAATTAGGCTATACTTTTTTATGCAAGGGTAATGAGGGACTACATGTATAGCACAGAAGCTATATTATAGTTTTAAAGGTCTAAAACTGTACGCTATATAAAGTTATATATCGATGTGGATGTGGAATTTGACCATTATAATAATAAGGTTATAATGGTAAGAATCAAATGCACGTAAGTGATCTTCTCTGTACCGTTTTCCAGCAGGTAGGCAGGCACGAGTAAAAGTAATTTCATCAACATCAGTAAAAAAAAAAAGCACAAAGATTTTGACAGAAATAAATGTGCAGTGTTTTTTGGATATGCCATGGGGAATGATATGATTTGCCTGGCCTTGTCTACCATAATACCCACAAATCGAAGCTAATAGATTCTGACGTATACGTCTGTCATCAAGCGGGCAAATGAAATCGACGCACTCCAGCTCCTACAACCTCCGGTACCACCCCTCTTCCTCTTCCGGATTTGTAGCGTGACCGACGTTTCGTGTCTGTTTAGACTTAAAAGTAAGTTCAAGTATCCATAATTTTACTAACATTATATCGCATTGTTGTATCGTAATGTGATTTTTTTTAAGGTGGCCCGTGTTCGAGGGCTGCTTTCATTCGGCTATAAGCGTGGCGTTGTTGATTGAAGTACTGTCACGAATGGAGGACCGCTACAGGGCGCCATGCTACCTGTGTTAGCCCCGACTCACATGTATCTCAGTATATCGTTACTGCCAACGCAGATGTCGTTACAGCTGGCCTTCCTGGCACTCAAACACAAAGTCGAACAGCGATTTATTTATTAGCATTATTTTTTCCGTGTGTAATTTTAATGTTTTTAGTACCACGATAACGGTAATATTATCCGGGCTAAACTCAAACTAGGTCACACATAGTATGGTTTTTAAAACATCTAAACCAGTAGGATATATATATATATATTTTTTTTTAATATATAAAAAACTACGGTCATACATGCACTCCAGATTTTTGTTTTGTGTAAGTACTCAGTTGGCCTTGTGCTGTAAAAATATAAATAAACCCACCGAGCATGCGTGGTAGCCCCCTAGTGGCAAGCCTGGGATATTTCTTAATATCAGACTGATAAAATTGTAATTTAGAAGAGTTTATTTTCTGCATTAAAAAAGATAAAAATGTGTTTTAACCTTCCCTTCAAACGAGAATCACCAGGACTGTGATTGAAAATATTTTAACCAGTTGGTATTTAATTTACTGGAGCATAAAATTTACTTTTATTCCACACATGGCCAGGAAAAAGCAGGGAGATGCCTACACTTATGTTGAGACAGGTAGCAAAGACTCACTGCCTTGGCTATATATGGACAACTCTACACCAAAGGCCCATTTTGAGCCAGGAAAATAGTCTTTCAAGTACAAATGTTAACCTTTAAAAATTATTTGGTTTTCATAGCCTTCGTGTTTTTTATAGTGCAGAGGAGACAGTATATACAACTGATCTCAGGCTTTGTGAAATTATGTGCATTATTTTGACCTGTTTTTGTGTATTTTCTAGCAAACCATTTTCTCAACTAATCGCTAAGTGTCAAGAATGATTGACAGCTGGTTGCCATGATTAGCTGTATTACAAACTGGAATATTGAGATTGCTCTTTTAAATTAAACCATCCGGTTTATATTTTAACTCTGCACACCATTTGTCTGTCATGTTTTTCACTACAGAATGCGTTACGTGGCCGCTTACCTCCTAGCTGTTCTCGGTGGAAACACCAGCCCTTCTGCCAAGGACATCAAGTCCATCTTGGACAGCGTGGGAATTGAGGCTGATGATGAACGCTTAAATAAGGTTCGCCATTAACAAAATTATTGAGCCCTTTTTTTTTCCTCTCTGAAGATGCAGTGTGGCTAAATTATCTGTTCTCTGCAGGTCATTAGTGAGCTGAATGGTAAAGACATCAACGAAGTCATGAACTCAGGTAAAGGCCCTTTTTAAAAAAAAAAAAAAAAAAAAACTAGAGGCCAAGATGATACACAAAGGAGCAGGCTAACAGTTGTTTTCTTTCCTCATTCACAGGCCTCTCTAAGTTAGCCTCCGTACCAGCAGGTGGTGTTGTGGCAGCACCTGCTGCTGCTGCTGCTGGTGGAACTGCTGGGGCTGCGCCTGCTGCTGGTAAGCATATATACATTATTCTAAGTGAAATTTAAAGAAGAAAATTTCAGTTTCTGCAAGATTGGATGATTTAATAAATCTGTACTAGCTTTGATGAACAAATTCAGCTGTGTTGGATATTGGTGCAGGTAAATATTTCTTTGTACTTAGTTTTTGAATTAAACATTATCTTTTGTGTCATTTCCAGCGGAAGAGAAAAAGGAAGAGAAGAAAGAAGAATCTGAAGAGTCAGATGAAGACATGGGCTTTGGTCTCTTTGATTAATCTGCCTTCTCTGTGTTTAAAAAGCAATAAAAATGTAAAAGGTTTACACAAAATCACGTTTTCTTTCTGTCCTTTAATTGATTTTTTTAAAAATGAGTTATTCCCTAAGACTTTAGAGTTGAATGTTCCCAAAATAAAGTGTCTGGGGCTTGATGATGAAAGCCTTTGTTTCCTGTTAAAAATAGACACAATTGGGAAGCTAGTCATCATTAGGCAAATCAGACCCTGCATGTGGTCAGTCTGTTCTATTGTTGGTGAGATAATTGAAACCACATAATAATACAGCACTGAGGGGACAATCAGTGAGCCAGACACAAAGTTGGCCACACAAAACAATTTCAAAACAAGGTTGGTGTGTTTTGTATGTGGTTTAGTCAATACGAATGACCTTCAGGGAGTTCAGTCAGGCTGCATATTCAGAGAAAAGAAAGTTTGGGAATTGTTTGAAAAAGGTCTAGCACGTGAAAAAACTGATACAGTTTTGATATGTATATAATTTACTGTGAGATTTACAGTCATGCAAAAAGATCAGTTCTTAAAAATAGGTTATTGCAAAACAGTTGAGAACACGATCAACAAATATAAAAAGACAAATGGTCTAGCAGATGGTAATGTGCCTCACACAAGAGTTTGTGTAATGTTCAGTGCTCACAATAGATATTTGTCATGGTAAAGATGTTTGCTCAATAAGTTTAATCATAATTGTGCAGGCATGGATGGACACCTCAGTTCAGCAGCTGTTATTGATAAGCGATGTGGTTTCCCTGTCATGAACCAAGATTTTGCAAGAGTGTAAATGAAACGTGAGTCATTAGTCACATCACAATTTATCTTTTGTAATTTATTTTTTTGATTGCATGACAGCATCTATAGTCATTCAACTGTGACCTGGATTTTTCTTTCTTTCTTTAAAAAAAAAGCCTTTATTTGTATCATTTGACAAACATATAAATACTTAAATTACACAAAAAAGGAAAGAAAAAACAAACACACATTACATGTCAATATATGACAGTTATATCTTTAAAAGTTTCCACTACCTGCCATCTTCCACATCATGTTTTTACCTTATGTGACTTACCTGAATTTAGGTCACTAAGTAAGCAAATTAAGCTCTTAATGCTGCCTTTGAAATTAAAGAATTAACATGGGTGTATGGAATTTGCTTCATGGTTTACATAATTAGATTTCAGCGGTTCGTGTCACACAGCAGTGAGTCAGGACGTCTTGGTAGAGTTATGATCACCATGCAGTTCATTTTACTGTTTTCAGTAGAGCTCAGCACAAAATCCCTTGAGTTCATAGCACTGTAAGTCTTAATCATGTAATTGTGTTAAATTCCATCTAATATTTGCTTGTCTCTTTGCTTGTTCCAAATATATTATAAATTCTATCAAGCAGCGTCTATACAACATTATTTATACACTTTGAACTGTAAATGTAATTTTTTTTTTTTTACTTTGAGAATGCTATAATTTTTTGCAAAGCATTTAGCTGATGAAAACACACTTTATGAATAGTTGCAGCAGCTTTAACAAATCAATTTCACTGTCAGGGTTGCACCGCTTTTAAAATATGTTGTCCTATGCTTCAGGCTATTTTAGCAAAACACAAAGATGTGGCTGAATCGAGGTCTTTTCATTTCTTTAACTTGTTCAATTTATGTCAGAAAAGTGCTTCTCAGTCTTTCTGACTTTTGACCTCTTGACATGGGGTAGTGTCTAAAAGCAACCTGCCACCTGTTATACTGTACAAAACTACTGGGCCACCTATACACTACTTACAAGAGCAACTCCTATTACAGTACCATGCTCAAATTCAGTGAGCTCTTTCAAAAGTTTGTAAAGGCAAACTGCATAGTTAGGTTCTTGATTTTATGCACCTGTGGCAGTGGGACTGAAAATACCTGAATTCAAAGGTTAAGAAGTGAGAAGTGAACTCCTAAACAAGTTTGTGCAGCTACGTATTAGACTCAGGGTGATGTTTCATTCATTCCATTTGTGTTCACTTTCTATTTAATGGGTGGAGGAAGAATAATGGATTGCCTGGAATAATGTTCACAACAATTATTTCCCCAACAAGTTAAGGCCCATGCAAGTCTCGATTTTTGTGTTGCTTTGTTTATGATCATCCTGAAAGTAAATTAAGCCTGACAGTGGCTGTAGATATACAGTAATTCTCAAGGGCAAAAACCAGAAATATAAATATCTTTTTAGTATTTAATATGAATGCCAGCATTCATGAAAACAATCATCAGTCATACTTTAGGTTACAAAAGAAAATTTAAAAAGATTGCAAGTTGTCTAGCTTATTAACATTAAATATTATTGCACTGCTCTTTCACATTATTACAAATCAACACACACAATTCAACCTGGCAACATGTCACAGCTTTTTTTTTGGTTTGTGAAACCAGCTAATGCAGTACGGTTTAGTAGTTTACTAATATCTCAGTTGAACTTGCATGTGAAAGACAACACTTCTCTTTATATTTATACTTGCCAAACTGTTTTATCAACAGTCATCCTGTTGCAACAGTTTCACAAGCACTCAATCACAAAACAGAGAAAAGAAAAAAAAAAAGTTATGTAAAGGATGATGCAAGTCTGTTAAAATATTACTTCCAAAGAGAAACCGGTGCATGGGACGTTTCACAAACTACTAGAAGTTGTCAGAATGTCATGCAGTTGTGTTTCTGCATGGCTGCTTCTCAGTCATCACTGTCAGACCATGGATGATCTGTGCATACCTGTAAGAAAACATGGGACGTTTTCAAAAACAAACCTTTTTCCATGCCATTTGTTTTTCAATATACAGGCTAGCTACATTATATTTCGTTTTTTTTTTGTTTTGTTTGTTTTAGAGATATACCGTACTCTACATCCAAAAATGAGTTCAAGCTAAAGAACATCTACATTCCCATTTCAATCAATAATTAAGCTTACATGGTTTAATTATTATAAGAACACCACGGCTGTTTGCTTCTAGTGACTACCATCTTTGCTTTATCTCTCTCCACTATATCTCATTCTTACCTGTCTGTATTCAAATCGGTCCCGTAGATAACGGTTTCCCAGACCGGTAATGTGCCCTGTATTCTGCTTGGAAAGCCCGGCTATCCTGGCCGTGAAGTCGAGTGTGAAGGCCAGTTTGACCAGCTCAGGTGCTGTTGGTAAGACGGTGGGAGGTTTTTGGGCTGGTGAGGCTTCTTTCTCAACATATGCATCAGCAAGCTTCTGGAAGGAAGAGTAGGTCATTTGCTGGAAGAAGTTGCTCAGGGTGGGGTTATCTTTCAGCTGTAAGACAAAGAGAAGACGGTTGTCTGTGAACAGTCTGCTGCCAACGGCCAACAGCTACTGAACAGTTTCACAAAATGGGGTAAAAAGCCAATTACAATTTGCTAGAGCCCAAGGCTATGTTATCAGTAAGACTAAATAATCTTCAGCTACAGCTGAGTGAGCAGAAAGCTTTTAGACAGATTTATGATGGGTGCAGTTGATGGTTATTTACCGTATTGATTAGCCTTCCACTTATTTTCTTTTTTTTACTGATTAATTGGTCTATAAAATATCAGAAAATTAAAAATACCAATTGCTCAAAAAAATTTGGATACATTTTAAATTCTGTAATACATATGTATACATATATGCAAATGTGTTTTTAAACACACGAAAAACAGGTTATGATGGCATAAGACAAAGGAAAGCACTGATGAAGCGGTAGCCATGAAATCTTTGGCATTTTTGCATGATTTAATAAATAATCAATTTGTCAAATGTAGCCACACACATTTAAATTGTGAAAATGTTATATGAAAAAAACAAAACTACTTTTGAAACACTATAATCTTGATCAGTCACATGACATGCTGTTATGTAGGACATATTTTACTCTAAACCTGTAGCTCAAGTTAGGCGTGGTGTAACTTCACTTCAGAAAACATTAAGCTCATGCAGAAGTAAATGCACTTAACCCACTAAATATCGCAGACTAACACATGAACTTGAAAGTGAATGCATCCTGGAGTTTGCAGTGGTTACATAAGCACTCTGTTTTAAATGCAAGGCATTCCTGGTAGCTAGACCATTTCACATGAAACTTTCAGCATTTCATTTTTATTTTTCCAAGAATGACAAGTAATACCAACCTTGAGCTCTATGGCATCCCCCTGTTCCTTTGTCAGAGCAATGATCCTGTTAATTATCTCCTCTGAGACCAAACAGAATGAAAAAGTGTAATTAATGCTCTCAGCAGTTCACAAAGGTGTTGATACCACAAGCTGTTGTACATAACAGTGTAGGTGTAACTGTATAGTAGTTACATTTTTAGCACAACTTTGCATTTGTTTTGGTTTTCTTTCATCAGTTTTACTGCCAATACTGCACTGTTTTCAAACTGAACTGTGGGGCTTTCAATTATTCAGCAATTTCTTACCATCTGAAAGAGATACAACTTCCTCTTTTTCTTTGACCTCATGGACAATTTTTTCCAGTTCCTCTGACACCTTCTCATAATAAGAGTCTGTTGGTGCTACGCTGATGACAGCTGCAAAATAAAAGTTTGGTTATTTGTAAGTGCGTGGGGTTTTTGTTGTATTCTAATGATTCTGCTGACTGTAAACAGAAATGTTGAGTCTTAAATAATCTTCAGTAAGGTTAATTTTTTAAGACATACCTTCAACCCCAGTGATGTCAACAGGTCTATTTGATTTTATCAGAGATAGTGGCCTTTTTGAGAATCTTCTTTTTAGGGACTTTCTTCTTAGAGGCTTCTTTGGTAAGGTGACTGGAGTCACGGGCAGGCAGGTAATTGCGGTGTTAGAGGTACTGGACTTGTCCGATGAAGTATCCTGCTCGTCATCTTTGTCCTCATTGCCCTTCCGGGTGAAAAAGCCAAGTATATTTTTCCAAAATGAGGTTTTCTTGGTCTTCTTTGATATTTTTGTTGGTTTCTCTGATTCCTCAGGACATTTCTCAGGTTTTGGTACAGGCTCGACTGGAGCGAACGTATCAATTTCTCCATCGTCTGAATGCTCAAGTGAAGGGGCCAGGTGAAGGGAGGGGTCACTCGAATGCCGTCTTGATTTTTTTGGCATTGTCACCCATTTTTCTTTCCTCCCAGCAGCTTTAAGCCCATGCGTACCATCATTTAGACTGAGGCTACGTTTGACGTACATCTCCAGGAGACGGGCTGTATCCCGGGGAGGCACAGAAATCAGCTGACCATGAGGAGGCCTTTGTTTTTCTTTGTCTTTTTCCATGGCAGGCTCTGAAAGGAAGAACAGGATATTAGTTCTTTTGCTTTGAACTTTGTCATTTCAATTCAGACGTCATGTGAGATGAGTAACATTTTCAGAGAATATCATTTATGTTTCAATCAAAATGATCAGATGGTACCATATTCTCATTTGTAAAAAAAAAGAAAAAAAAAAGTCTAGTTGTGTTATTAAAAAAATTTAAAACTGAGAAAAATGTGGCCATTTGTCGCTGTTTAGATCCCCAAATTAATCAATTTAACAAGAAAGGAGTCAGCACAATAATCAATGATCCTTAATTGCAACTAGCTGACAAATATTTATTATAATTTGCCCTTAAATTTTATTTATAAATAGTAAGCAGCTCCATGTAACCCATGTGGACACATTGAAATTACTTATTTTATCTGATCAACGGCACAAAACCGAAAGCTAAACAGAAATCAAACTACGCATCTTAGACTTGCTTAAATTCGGTTGTCATTAGTAGTCCGTTAAATTAGTTACTTTAAACTACATAGCCGGCCTTTCCGGCAGTAGAAATTTAGAGACTGTTTGAAACTACTACTATTCAAGATTTAGAGGAACAAGAATGTGCAAAACAAGAACGAGAAGCACAGTAGTATGTACAGTAGTAGGCCTAAATGTAGACTCACCTCTACCCGCAGTAAAGACCATAAATCTCTGCAAAGATCTGTGGAAGTGTGGCTATTGCAGTCACTCCGTGGAGTTGCCTTTTTAAAAAAGTTATACGGCTCCAAAGTTCGTCTACCTGCTCGCAAAGCCTCCTCCTAACTATTTCGGCAGAGTGGGCGGGAGGTTGGGAAAATAACACCTGTCTTCCTGGTTGTGTGCGTGTCCATCGACGTCAGGCGCTGCGCTTGTTTACAGTTTCACCGTCTCTCTCGGTTGGGCTGTAAAACAATAAACGCACCAGGTGCGTTGTCCCATTTTTACAGGAAGACATTTGACTTCCTCTAAGAGACTGTCGCCGTTAGAGGAGGCGGTGTTAAGGTGACGTCTCCTAAAATGACGCAATTGTAGTGATTTTCTTGGTTCATGCAGATCATTCAACCATTTTTGCACATTTTTCTTAATTTGTGATCATGTATAATGTGTCATTTTATCAGGTCTCTCTTGAAAGAGATCTCGATCTCATGAGACTACCTGTTAAAAAAATATTTGATAATAATTTTAAAGGGCAGAGAGTTACAACTATCCTTTATCTGTCAATGACTTGATAAGGAATGACTTGATAAGCCAAACATAATTGGCATTTGTTGTGCACGTTTGTCATTATTTAATTAGCCCTGTGGTGGATGCTGCCCCATGGTCGAAGGCTAGCGTCTCAGTAATTATAAAGATGCAATATTATAGCCTAACAACAACACAAAGAACAAAGAACAGTTTTCAGCAGCATTCCAGTAAACTGAATGGGATGCTCTTATGACTCACATAAGCTCTTATGACTCACATAAGAGCATCCCAATTTTCCCTGTGATTACAAGATTTTGTAATCGCAACTTTTCCCTTGCAGTTTTCCAGGCACACAGCACTGTTATGTAATACTGTCAGATATTTCTGATATGATGCCAGCTGATTTTATTAGTTATCTGTTACCTGTTTATTTACTGGAAGTGCATAAAGGTGCAGCTTTAAGGCATCTTAGTGGCAGATAGACTATTGATTGGCCTGTAGAGCCTTTCGTTTTACCTTATAAAGCAAGTAAAGGTTTTTACCTGGTCATATATCAATCTCAATTTCTTGCTTGTGCAAGTTTTACAAGTTTTGGATTGAAATTAACCGAATTATTAAGTAACCCAAAGTTATTCTACAAAATAAAAGTAAATCAGTAAATAAATAAATAACTTTTTTGAAGGGGTAGTGGGAGGAACTGGTTTATTTTTCATAGAATTACCCATACAGTGAAAGTTCATAGGGAGCAATAAAAGGAAAACATGGGCAGCACCCCCCAGGGTTACAGATACTTATCCTAAGTAGTCAGTATGTCAAAAGATTCTCTTCAATCACAAATAAAAATTACTGCCCGAATGTGGCCCACCCATCTCACACTGGTGCTGTCTCATACAAGAAACAAATATCTTTGCTTTATTGGTATGGTGGTGTATAGTACAGAGCTCAGTTTCTGTTGGAAGTAATTTAGAGGGCTGTTGATTCAACTTTATGGTCATTTTGCAGGTTGCTGATAACCTTCCTGACGTGCCTCTTTGTATAGTGTATTAAAGTTAACAGAATAATAAACTGAAGCCTCTCATGTGTCTAAACTATATCAGCAACTCACCATGATCTCATTGCAAAGTCTGAACAACAACAAAGAAATTCACACAAAAGTTAATGGGATATTTGCTATTACAATGGTGGCTAGAAGTGTACACACACTCATCATGGGCATGAATGTCATGATAATTGGGGATTTTAATGATTTCTTACTTGTTTCTTTTCCCATGGTGGAATGATTGTACAGCACACATCTTTAATGACCTTGAAAAGAAGAATTTGGTTCAGAAGTTTTAATTTATTTTGGATATTCTCTAATCACACAGTATCAAAAATATACATACAGGCTCAAACATATACACCAGGGATCCTCAAATCCAGGCCTCGAGGGCCGGTGTCCTGCAGATTTTAGATGTGTCTCTGCTTCAACACACCTGAGTCACATATAGAAGTCATTAGCAGGACTCTGGAGAACCTGACTGCATACTGAGGAGGTAATTCAGCCATTTGATTCAGGTGTGTTGGATCAGGGACACATCTAAAACCTGCAGGACACCGGCCCTCGAGGCCTGGATTTGAGGATCCCTGATATACACATACCCTCACTAATATTTGGTTAAATGTACCAGTACCACTGGCAGCAAAACAGCCACAGCGTATGATCCTTCTGTCACCATGCTCGACAGCTGGTACAGTGTTCTTAGGTTTGATGTGTGGATGAGAGAAAATCCAAATGAATTCAATCTTGTGCATCCAGGTCTTGTTTTTTGAAGTAATTGAAGATGTATGCTGCACAATCATTCCACCCTGGAAATAGAACAGTTCAAAGAACTCATTAAAAGTGCAAAATGACCATAACATTCACGTCTATGATAATGTATGCAAACTTCTGACCACAACTATAGATGTGCACTGTTTGCAGTACCAAAGGGAAACCACCAAGTGTCACTCTTAAAACAGCTTCTGCAAGCTTTCATGGCAAACAAGCATCCTACATTTTTTCCTGTAGGAAGCCATACAGTACTTTACTTATATTGTTCTTAAAAGTGTTTATTCTCTATAAAGTACAATATATATCGCAATATACTCAATATATATAAATGTGCAAATATGTGTATTTGTATTCTTACAATGCTAACTTCATGTTGCTTCACAAGTGGAAATAGTGTACTTGATTATACTATATTTGTTTGATGGTTTAGTTCCTTGTTACTTTTACAGATGAACTTAAAAAAAGGAGCAATATAATACATATTTACATCCAAAAACATGATAAGCCTGTTGGACATGTTACACAACTGCACAGTATAAAAAACAGTTTTCACTTTTGTTTTCTACATACTTCTGTTTATGTGACATGTTCATTTCCATGTAATTGTGTCTTTATGATGGCAGCATTTCAGAAAACCCGAATGCTTTATCTTCCCTATAGATTATTGCCATAGCTTTATGTATAGCTGACCTTCCTATATTTGGAGAATCTAAGTTAATTATCTATCTAGTGGCAACCCAGATTCATCTCTGTACATGGCCAGTATTCTTCCCAAACATACCGTGTCAGGTCTCTAATCAGACTTTATGGAAATTCCTGGCTGTTGCAGATATGGAAAGCAGCATTTGGTCTTCAAGGTAATGTATTACTGTCTGTTCCCATGTGATACTTCATGTCACCTGTCACCTTCTTCATTTTTATGGGTGTTAAGCTGGACAAATGTGAGACTCACATTTCGTCCCACAAGGTCTGGTCATTGACCTTCAGGGCTGACGCAGTGCAGCGGAGCAGCCACAGTGCAATTTACCTGCTGTAAATCTTTATTTCCTTGAATAATTACTCATCCTCTGTCTAGGGACACTCCATTCTTAAAATGATAGATGAGCATTACCAGGCAGCGCAGAGCTGTGGTAACATAACACATATAAACAGATACCGGGGCACATAGTGATCACTTTAAACGTCTCTAGCCAATATACTCCTGTACAATATACCCTAGATGCTTTTTGATTAAATAGTATAATGGCATATATGATACGCTGAAAACCAGTCAACAGAAAGGCTGAATTATGTAAGCTCATCATTTTAATAATTAAAGAGGTTTTTGGAACAAAGTTCTTATGCTGTAAAAGCTCAGTCAGGGTCAGAGGCGTATGATGTCACATTCCTACAAGGAAATAATGTGTAACATACAGTAGTTTCACATTTCTTGAATATTAAAGGGGAAAGAAATACACTTCACTTAAGACATAAATCTAAGCAGTACATCAATTTTTTATTAAAAATCTAATTGATCTTAACAGTTGGGCACTACAGTTTTAGCAAATTTGACTAAAACGGGAATAAACAGTTCTCTTGTTTGTATATATATCTTCATTTGTGGGTTAATAGAATTTCTGTATTTGTTTCAGTAGACAAGTATAATCTGCATAAGCCAGCAGGTCCCAGGTAATGGCTAATTGAGGCTGGCTCCAAAAACAAGTCAGTTTATAGTCCACAATTTTAAAATTCCTGAATTTACATTAAAACTTAGCACATTTATGGCTTGGTACACCAACAGTTTGGATGCTATTGCTAATTTTCCCCATTCCTGACAGCTGTATAGAAGTAAATCTTTTTTTATTTTTTTAATTGAATAAATTAAAATGGATTGAAGTGGACCTAATGTGTTCATTTCCACCTCAATATATATTTTTTTAATTCTTGGACTTCATCAAAGTAGCTTTGCATAACTCACAGTCAAAGATAATTCTTATTAATCTTCTTATTAAGGAGGCTCTCAGTTTATCTGATGACTGAAACAAGTTGTTTAAGCTCCTCTGCCTTCAGGGCACTTTTCCTTGAAATCAGCTTTTTGGATGACTGGCTGCTGTCCACAAACAGAAGGTTTAAACACCAGGTGGGTGGGACTGCTGTTTGCACAGCTTGAATTATGTGTCTCAGATATCTGTGGCATGTTGTTTGACATGCTAGCAGACCATCCAAGAAGTCTGTGTTCCAGTTTTTTGTTTTTTTTTTTACTGAGTTGAAGTCTAGCATTATTTTATTTATGATGACAAATAAGAATATTTAGCAGAGATCTGTGTTGGTGTGGCAGATGTACGCAGCCTACAGCCTTGAGAAAATTTCCATGTCCACAAGTCTGCTATGGTCCACTGTTTCTGTGATGTAAAATTCATCATGAGATGGTGACTGCAAAGGTTCATGTGGCCGTTTGTGTCCCTGCCAATTTTTTTTGTGGTCACGCAGACTTGAGTCTTTACATTAAGCAAGTGACCCAGCTGGTGGAGGACGTATTGCAGGAATTACTTTTTGGTTGTGGTGTTCACAAACGAGTATAACCAAAGCTTTAATTTTGCATCTTGCTAACTCAGCTTGCTACTGCTAGCCTGAAACATGCTAGCTCCAACTTATCCAGATGTGGTTATTTCTTAACACGGTTATATAAAATCAAGATGGGGGATCACCAAAATTCCAAACTCTGAGGATTCAGAATTATAGTCCACAAACCAGTAAGTAACTTCACTTTTATATAAAAGCGTGTAGCCAAGTCTTGCCAAGAAAAGATTGTCTGTGTTCTGTCAAACGTTATGTAGTCTTTAACTTACAATACGAAGTGCTTTTAATTGTAGACATGAACATATCACTCAGTGCATCTCTTTGGCTTACTGAGAAATAAACTATTGGGTTTTGGCAACACAGGAAATACCTGTTAACTAGAATCAGTTCATTGTTTTGACTTTTTAAAATGGAATTTATTGACAATAAGAAACATAAAATACCATCAGCCTTATCCAGTAAAGGTAGCACTGAGGTAAGAAGTTCTTCAGTTATTACCAGGAAGTTGATTTATGTACTATGTTTACATTTTAGACATAGCATAGAGGATCTCCAGCATAGGTGAACAAACAAAACAACAAAAGGGTAAGGAGAAGGACTTCCCAGCTAAGCTCCATCTGTGGAGCAGTGTGTTATCACACTATGCCAGGATGCCTGATCCCCACCCCACTGAAATGTTCTTCATCCTCCAGCGCTGAGAGCGCAGATGGAGTACCTCACAAGCTTAGTTTTGTTCCGTGCCAAAAATCTAGTGCTCATTTGTTATAATGCTGCTTCTCCCTTCTTTGTTTTTTTTTTTCAAGTCATCATATTAATTCTGTAGTTAATAAAGAAGCTATAAAAGTAATGCAAAACCCATGTCTAAAGGTTTGTGGTCAGCAAAATCATGGCACAGAATCAATGGTTCAAGTAATACTGTAGGTGAATGCAGCTGAACTTTAATCAATATTAAAGCCATGAGAATTGCTTTGCCAGTCATTGCAGCACTGACTTCACCCTTTGATCAGAACTCTATAACAGCAAGGTCATCAAGCCTTGATGCCACTATGAGCTCGGTCCTGCACATCCAAGTCCCTGGAAGAAATTGGAAACTTTTTAGAGGTTTATTGCAAACACAAGCTGCAGAGGTCCAAGTGACTTTGCCCTCTGGAGGGTGCGAACTACAGTACACAGGCTGCTGTCTGTGCAGCTTTGAAATTGGCTTAACGTGTCTGCTGACAAAACAGTAACCCAATCTACTGATATGAGACTCACTGTCTGAGCTTTCATGTGAGACCAGTCCATTGTTTTCTTTAAAGCAATGGGACAAAGCTTGTCACCAACTTGGAGAGTAAAAGGATAAACAGAGTCATGCAACAGTGATATTTTTAGATCCATTAAGGGGGCGCAGTACAGTGTGCTGTGTCACAGTGACTGGATCATCTGCTTTGAATGGATTTCTTGGGGAGAATCTTGATGTTAGGCAGGATGGATGTGATCTCTTTGTGAAACACCCAATGAATTATAAATGATAGCCTCACATTGGCTTTGACCTTGCCAGAGCCACCTGTCTGTTAAATGCTAAAATGCCATCAGACCTTATCTTTGGCTATCGCTGTACAATCAGTGATCAGTGAGGCAGAAGGGTGGCCTGCTGACCTGAGTGTTACTAGTGACACGGACAGACCTCCAAACAGACTGTAATAATACAGTCAGTATGTTTCAGCATGAAAACACTGCAACAGCTTTGTTTCACTGGAAGACTCAGCACACAAAATGCATTACATATACAAAATCTGCACTCATCAAACTTGGATATTGGTTACACATCCCGGCTGAGAACGTGTCATTCCTGTGACTGTATGGGACAGTAAAACAAGTTAAATAGTCAGTGCCTAGCCTTGGAAGCCAAGATAGATAATCTTATAAATGATTCATTAGCCTGCATATTTAATTTGGTGCTTTTGCTTCAGAAACGATCCCAGTCAAAGGCATTGTTAGGCACACAGTATTAGAATTTCTCCATCCAGTGAGGAGCTTTGCCAATAGAAAGGAAAAGCTAATCATGTTTCTACTTCACATTTTCCAGCCAAAGTCCTTCCATTTGCCTAGATTTCTGCATAATTCGGTAATCCTTTTTGAGCTTCCCACCTATTTCTAACAGAGCTGTATCTCCCTTATTCTTTATAGGCTAAAAGACTTTTTAGAGAACATAGAGTGACAAATATCGGTTCCTCCTTCTCAATATATATCAATATTTAAAACAGCCTGACTTTTTCTGTCTTGTGAGTGACACAGTGTTAGTCATGAGTGACTGGAGAGAAGATCTTTTTTTTTTTTTTTTATAGAGAGATGAAAAAAAAAAAATAGAGGGATGCATCATGATATCAGCACAGAACCAAGAGTGAGGAGGCGTTAATAACAGCTAACATGAGGCGTTAATGAGTATTCAACCCTGAAGCCATAGACTGAGACTTACACCTCAATTCATCACCATTATTATTAAACATGGGGGGGGAGGGGGGGGGGGGGGGGGGGGGGGGGGGGGGGGGGGGGGTTAAAACCTATAAATGTAAACACATTTCATCCCAGAAAAGAAATGATCTAAAGGAAACTTCACACATTCAGGATACATGTTTAATGAAAGGCACTCTTGCTGGATAAATAAAACATAGCAAATTATGACTTGTATTGTACAATGTTGACACACACAGTAACAGTCCTTAAATATTAAGTGCTTCATAACATTGTAAGTGCTGAGTACCCAAGTGACAACTGATGCCACCTTATTGCATTTTAATTACAGGTATTGCTCGTCCCACGGGTGAAAATATAGCATTCATTTTGTTTTTCATCCACATGTCACATCATTATTGCATATTGTATGGTTGTTAGAAAGGTACAGACTGTTTTTCAGCTACATCCATTACATTTCAACACAAGCTGTATTTATATATTTAATAAACTTACATACAGTACATTTTCAAGGTCAAAATGTGGCATGCATATGTCACACCAGTTCATATTTTCAAATGAACTGTGCACACTTATCATTTTTTCTCTTCATTTCACAAATCCACTTAAGGTATTGGCTTTTCCTATCACATGGAATACAATGCTCATTACTATTATGATTATTAAAATACTGCAATACATTCAGCAACAGTAAATATTCACACTCTTGTTTGCTGATAATAAGAAGTAAACCCCATTCCGGCACACTATGCCATGCAGTTAAAAATGAGAGAAAGGCAAATGGAGAAAATGTTCAAATAAAAGAGTGCAAAGTGGATTTTTTTTTTTTTTTTTTGCCTTTGTCATTTCTTCAGCTCTCTTAGGCTAATCAGAGATATATGTCTGCTCTCACATTTCTATACACTAAAAATGTTTTCCCTGCCAACAGTGGATGGTGCAAAAGTCCAAAAGTGCTTAAGAGATATGTGGAAAAAAGCATTAAGTGCAATGGACTGATGTGTTTTTTAAAGGGTAAATTCACATTATCACACATTAGAAGGTGATCCATATATAGTCTAATTTGCATAATTTGGAGCAAAATGCCAAATAATAAAATAAAATTTGATTTTAAAGCTGAAATTGCTTCGTGCAATGACTGCATGTACTATATTATACTGTATTATATTTATATTCTGCAGCCTATCTAGAAGATTAATAGCAGACATGCTAATGTGCCAACTATTTATCACACAGGTATTGTTATGCTGTGTCATATGAAGGAGCGCTGCGTCTCGACAAGTATAGATTTGCTGATAAGTCAGTGTGTACGCTGATGTCCTCTTGCCTGGATACATTCATCTGTCCTTGAAAATCATGCCAAGTCCTTTCAAGATTCTGCTGATTATGATGAAGTGTAGTCTAACATGGGACTGTGATGTAATATGAGCGCTGAGTATACTTCCAGTTTTAATGCTGCTCAAAATAATTTTTGATTTGTTTTCTTCTGTCTCTTAGTCTGCTAATACAGTCCAGAAGGACATTACACAACTGCCTACCCCGTCATTACAGTATTTACTCTAACAGTAAAGTTTTTCAAGATTAAGTATTCGCCTCAAGCACATATAAGCGATCACATTTTTCTTCAAAGTGCACTGGATGGAAGATAATATAATTATACATTTCAGTCATGCTCATAAAGGTAACTGACATAGTAGTTGTGGTAATTGCACTTTGACACATCCACATGCAGGCAGACAACTTATGTGAAAGCTGTCTCACCACACACACACATCCATAGATTTTCTTAATCACATATCTAAGTCAGACTTGCAGGGTGGCTGGAGCGTATCCCAGCTGCCATAGGACCACACGCTGCTTACTAATACTGCAATTATCTGCCACAAATGCTGTCGTGTTTGGAATACAAAACAGAGAGAAGATAAACTGATTATACCAGTGTATCTTATTAATGGATATGTTTGATTTGTCCATGTGATTTCATGCCCTCTGTATAAATAAATGCTTTTCTCTATCAGTGCATGCCATTCTTTTCATTCTGCCAGGTGCTGTTACTTTTGTTTAGGGAAAGTGTGCTTCCATACTTGTTTGCAGATGACATTTTCTGGGCAGCCCTCTACTGCTGCATCCATCACTTGCTTCTCCTCCTGCTCAGTCTCGCGGTGGTAAAAATAGTTAAAGTTAGACACAATGACAGGGACGGGCAGGGCAATGGTCAGGACACCAGCGATGGCACAGAGAGTGCCAACCATTTTGCCTCCCATGGTGATGGGACACATGTCTCCATAACCCACAGTGGTCATTGTCACCACAGCCACCAGAACCCATCAGGGATGCTAACAAACTGTGTCTGGGGCTCATCCACTTCTGCAAAGTAGATGGCACTTGAGAATAGGATGACTCCTATAAAAAGGAAGAAGATTAGCAGCCCCAGTTCCCTCATGCTGGCTTTCAGGGTCTGGCCCAAATCTGAAGCCCTTTTGAGTGTCGGGATAGTTTAAAAATTCTGAAAACTCTCACTAGTCGGATGATTCTTAGAATTGCCAAGGACATGTTCTGACTAGAATTTAAATCATCATCAGGTGTTGTAGCCAGTTCAGTTCCCAGGGTTACAAAGTAAGGAATAATAGAGACGATGTCGATGATGTTCATGATGTTATTGAAGAAATCACTTTTGCTGGGGCACACTACGAAGCGGACACAGATTTCAAAGCAGAACCAAATGATGCAAATTGTCTCCACTATGAAAAAGGGGTCTGTGAAATATGCCAGCAGGTTTTTAGTGGTTGGATGGAGGCCAGAATCGACTTGGGTGCCATTGACAGTTTGGGTTACACCTGGAATAAAGTCATTGTCCTCCCTGAACTCTGGCAGAGTCTCTAGGCAGAAGATGAAGATAGAGATGACAATAACCAAGACAGAAACCCAGAGCTACAGATTTGGCTGCACTGGAGCTCTCTGGGTATTCAAACAGTAGCCAAAACTGTCGCTGGAGTTCATTGGTGGGTAAAAGAACTTCTGGCTCTTTGATAAACCCTTCATCTTCACGAAATTGCTCCATCGCTTCATGACCAAGTTCATAGAAAACAATTTCATTAGCAAAAACATCTAAGGGTACGTTGGCTGGTCTACGGATTCTCCCTCCTGACTGATAGTAGTAGAGAATCCCATCGAAAGATGGGCGGTTTCTGTCAAAAAGTACTCGTTTCTCATTGGGTCAAAATAGCTTATCCTCTTCATAGGGTCACCAAGCAGTGTCTCCGGAAACTTATTCAGGGTGCTGAGCTGGGTCTCAAACATCAGTCCTGAAATATTGATGACAACTTTCTCATCTTTTTCTTCCATGCAGGGCTTTTTCAAACAAATCTTCATTTTCATAATAATCCCTCGGCATCTTACTGAAGACACTGTCAGTGGGAGACTCACTGTTGATCAGGAGCTTTAGATTAGAGATCAAACGCCACTGCTGGAGTTGGCTTTAGTGGTCTGTGTAAGAGGAGTGGAAGGCGAGAGCCCCTCTGCAACAGACTGATGGCTATGTCGTCCTCTGCGTGGCGATTGTTGAGGAGAAGTCAATCGTTGGGGTTAAAAGGTTCTGATCAGGGGGCCTCTGAGGTGGGTGAAGTTGGGTACCCAGAGTCATTTGGGTCTCCCAGGTTGATGCCAACATCATCCATGTTTTCAAAATTAACAAGTGGCACCTCCATTGCCTGTCTTGTCACTAGCCACAGCTCTGTCTTTCAGCCTTGTTTAGGAGACAGAGGAGGCACCACAGCCGGTGCCACGCTGAAGATCCTGGCAGGGTTTCCCTCCTTCTGGCTATCATTCAGGCAGCTGTACACTACTTTTTGGGTTCAGACCCTCTGTGCAATCTGTGAAATAGGGGTGGGGAAAAAAGGAATGTTGTGAAATTGGGGTAAATGCTGCATTATACTTCTGTCAGCTCTTGTTTGGATCAGCAGAGAACCTGCCATCTGATACTTTGCTTGTACAGTTATTTTTTCCCCCCAATTCTCTCCCATGACCTAAACGAAAAACACAAACTCGGCAACTTCGCTGTGAAAATGCTTACTCAGAGTATGGATAGTATTATTGCTTATTATGTGTGGGCAAAACTGTTTCAAAACAAAGACTCATCAAAACCAAAGCACATTTATTTCCTCTCAATATCTAAATGTTTTGATTGTAAGTGCTTAGCTAGTGACTTGTTTAATTCATCCAAACACTGTTCGTCCTCAGGATAGTCTATCAGCATCACGTTTATCTTATCTCTAAGACACTGTTTATCATTCCATTTGTCTGGTTCGGACAGGTAACTAAATCCTGACATACGCTTGAAGGCTGCAACCTCTGTGTCCACGAGACACCGAGGGCCCTGACAGACACATAGGACTCAGTTTCCACTTGCAATGTAGCAGATTCTGTAACAGTCTGTTCTTATGTCAGAATATTACATAGAGTTTATGAAAAGCACAGTTTGGTCAACATTCTTGGATCTCAGACATTGTAATTGATTCTAAAAGCAACTTCCTGTTGCAAATATCTTACAGCTAGCATTATCTCACGCTGAGATGACATTGAAAGACACAATACATCAAACGATAGCTTTACTCTTATGAGGTCCGAGCATCAAAATATCCCAAATCACATCCAGATTTTCAATTAAAATGATAGAAAGTTTAATATCCAGCTGTGTGCAGATGTCTGCACCACTCACCCATGTCCCCAGCTCCGCAGAAGTTACTGTGCCCTCTCTATTCCGCCTGGCAGCTCCCTTCTGCTCCCCTTCACTCCCTTCACTCTCTCTTATCCAGACTCACAATCAAGAGTGTCTCTAGCTCTATTAAAGCTCCCACTGGGTAATTTAACACTGTATAGGAAACCAGAGATTGCCAGAGGTACCCCGCACATACTCACAAACATAACACTGTCGCACACACGCAACCACAGACAAACTAAAACACGTACAGCGAACTTACTGTACTTTGAATGTGGGGGGTCACCGGGCTTGTTCTCTTTGCTCCCTCCTCCACCACTGGGAGATAGGTAAGCTCTGTGATAGGAGATTACTCCGCAGGAGCCAATCGCTGTTTGATGAAGCAAAGGGAGTGTGGGACCCACTCTTTTCTTCTCCTTCCTGCAGAGTAAGCATCCACATGCAGATCATCCAACACACCCTCACCTTGGGGATTTAACCATATTCTTTCCCTGTTACAACACTTGCCATAGCTCTCAATATCCTCAGCAGCAAAACATATCTTCCCAGGGGCTTCAACTTTCTCTTATTTACAATTTTGTAAATGTACATGTAAATGAACTGTTATTTCTTCTGACATTTGACATTCTGACATTATATTGAGATAACTGCCACAGTGTTTCCCAAATGTTTACAGAAATCTCCTTTTGAAATAGTCCTGCAGCCATGTGAAAATCTATATAAATCTATAAATTGTAACAGTTCCCAGTCTGAGAAAAATGAGAATTAAGAAGCATATTTGAATTAATTTATGATAAATGGTTAAAAATTTTCAACAGGGATTTAGTGTATTATTTTTTCAAGCAAATCATGCAGGTGAATTATTGATCTTTTACTTTTAACGCCAATATAACCTGAAGAAAGGAGTCCAATTATATTACATTGTAATTACAGAGATGCTTTGATGTTTAATCCTGATGGGTTTTTTGAATGAAAAGTTTAATCAAAGACAACCTTGCACTTTTTCAGAATAGGTGCCATTTTGGCAACAATAGGTTAAATATTGTGTTACCGGATAGAAAAACCAGTTGATTAAAGCCAGAAATCCTCCCTTCATCTCACGTTTGTTCTGCTGCAGTCAGGAATTAGCCGTCTCCTGGTCCCCTGTAACACTGAGCAGGACTACTTCAGGCATAGGCACATGGCTTCAAGGTCACAGAAAACTATTAAGATTTTACAGTCTGTGCTTTCCCATACATCATCATAAACACCCACTTCTTGGCATGTCATTATGTGTTTTCACATGAACATCATGCTCATGTGCATTCATGAATATTAACTTAAGGGAGATCTATGCACACAGAGTATAGTAGTGACACAGAGATTTGCATGTGCAAACATCAACCAGCAGCTTTTTTTTTGTGTGATCATGCAATGTCCTGGACATGTCATTGAGTATGCAGTCAGCTGAAGCATGACCTGTCCACTTCAACACATCATAATAGAATTTGCTACAAGCAAGGACAGAAGAGGGGTGTTCATATACTACATGAGTCAGGCTGAGAGGCTAAATAATCGATGCATTCCCCTGCAAAATGATTTGTGTCACTAAAAGGAGGAAAGGGGAGGTAAATGCCTGAGATATGAGCTTCAGGATGGGCGTGGACTGCAGCTACTGCAGTGTTACTTGTCTCACGAGTACCGACAGGGTACCAGAGGGATAGCATCTATCCCTCTGCCCTTTCATGCAGCCCTCAATCCATCATCCATATCTCCTCCCTCCCAACATCCAGCCTCTCCTCGATGACACTGTCACCTTACCAATAAACACAACGTGTTGACAAAGCAGTTTCTTCATCCTGAAGGCTCACGTGAACCATACTGACACTGCATGAGTACAAAACACCTCCTGCACACCTTTATGGAGCTTGACTTTGAGCCATGGACACCTGATAGAAATAGTAACAGCTGCTGATCGAAGCTTTAAAACTTGTAGTATTGAATGATGTGAAGGAAGTATCAAGTTTCTTTAGTAACACTAGCAATATCATACTGTTGAAATACAAAGGTAAAAGTCCAGCATTCAGTTTTCTGTCTAAATAAGGACAATTGTATTTACTTTAATTAGCTCTGGAAATTTTATTATGAGAATACCTTGAAAGGTGTTTCCTTAACCGGTCTTTTGCCCTGCAGAAAGTATACTTGACCACTCTCATGCAAAAAAGAAAGTTTTCACAGGACTATGTAGTCCTGTGAAAGTTAAGAACACCTTTACTGTTTCCATGGAAATTAGGAGGGCAATTCATGTGCTGCTAATCAAAGGCATGTGATTAACTGATCATCAACAAGTGTTACTACCTCTATGAAAGTAGAAATTTTGGCAGTTTGTTGGCCTGGAGCATGAAGCTATGTGTTAACATTGCCAAAGAGGAAAGACATCAGCAATGATCTTAAAGAAACAATTGTTGCTGTCCATCAATGTGGGAAGATGTTTAAGGCCATTTCCAAACAATTTGAAATCCATCAGTGATTCACAAGTGGAAAATACTTCACAGGAGTTGTCTCAATGAATTCTCCCTCCAGGGTCAGATTATGCAATGCTGAGAGACCCTACAGACTACAGGCCTCAGTTAGCATGTTAAATGTTGAAGTTCACGACAGTACAGTTAGAAAAAGACTGAACAAATATGACTTGTTTGGAAAGGTTGCTAAGAGAAAGCCTCTTCTCTCTAAAAAAGTATAAATATGATGGTGTGAAAGGTACGTTGTTTTTGAAATGTGAATTAACATTAATATTTGTATACCTCTTTTGTTACTTTGACCTAAAACAACTGATTTTTTTTTTTTTTTGTTAAATGTTAAAATGCCCAGCAGCAAACCTTTACAGCATTATATATAAAATAGTTTTCACCTCTAATCACTAATTCCCCTACTCATGAAAACTTACAACTAAGCTTTATAGTATTTATTGATAACTTACAGCCCAATATTGTTATTTGCTGTAGCACCTATACAGTTAGATTAATCCCTCAAGCTTTCTCTTTTAGCCAACAATGATCCTAAAATCTCCACTATTTTCCGCTACTGCTCCTTAACCCCTTAACTGGCAGCAAAAAAAATCACCTGACAAAACTACATAACGCCTTCTGGTTTTTTTTGGCTCTGAAAAACCCATTCATAGCCTATTAACTGACCGCGTCTGGTCCGCCGAATGAAGTGCATTTTATATGGCAGGCTAGACCCTCCCATTTTGATTGACACCTCATTCGGCCAACCATGTTAAGAAATGGGTTTGCTATGGGCGTCACGTAGCTTTGTCAGGTGATTTGAATGCAGCCAGTTACACGATTGGCCGAATGAGGTGTCAATCAAAATGGGAGGGTCTAGCCTGCCATATAAAAGGGGCTACAAACGGCCATCAGCGGGCCCTGGCCAGTTAAGGGGCTACCTACCTGCTGTTTGGCAACATTTTACCCCCCAAACAGCTGCTTGTAGCACCCTAAAATCAACACTATGAGTGGAATAACAAAAAAGTTAAGTTGTGGGGACAGAAGCTAAACATTGAGCTGAAAATGAAGTAATGCTCTCCCCTCAGCCCAGCTGGTTGTGGCAAATGACTGCCCGTCCCTGAGCCTGTTTCTTCCTGTTAAAAGGGAGTTTTTCCTTCCCACTGTCGCCAAGTGCTTGCTCAAAGGGGGTCATTTTGACTGTTGGGTTTTCGCTGTAATTATTGTAGGGTCTCTACTTTACAATATAAAGAGCCTTGAGGCAACTTTTTCTTGTGATTTGGTGCTATATAAATAAAATTGAATTGAATTGAATTTATGCTTAGCAAAAACTGCAAATTTAGTTGGCAATCCTCTGATGTTCCAGGAGAAGGAAATGCTTTTAATGTGCTTTACTTTGTAATTTGAAACACTGTAATATAAAACATTGATTTTAGCTGCTTTAACTACTGTTTTCTAACGAATGGTCTCAGTTACATTCAACTGCTACAGTAATAGGTCTCATGTTTTCAATTAAAAGACTAAGTTGAAGGGTTGAAGGCTATTTGTACATCTGTTTTATACATACTTTCATGGGTCCAAAACTGTTATTGCTAAGAGACTAAATACTTTGGATGGGAGCTTCCATTGAACATAAGCTGGAAACTACTCATCTTGTGCACATGATCTAGGTAATACTATCTCAGAGGCCCCATACGTTCAGAATGCATTGGCTTGCGCATTAAGGGTGACAGGATTTCAAAGTGCATGTCAGGTAGCACAGATTAGACATTCCAGCCTTGTAATTTATAGCAGTTGTAAAGGCATCTGGTTACTTCAGTCTAGTAATCCTATATATTGCAGCAGAGGGTGACCATCTCACAGGACCTGTCCTGGACTCATCACATAAACATCACTGTGAAGAAGGCCAGACAGCGTCTCTACCTCCTCAGGCGGCTGAGAGACTTCAAGCTCCCACTCAAGGTGCTCAGGAACTTTTACACCTGCACCATCGAGAGCATCATGCGTGGGAGCATCACCACCTGGATGGGAAACTGCAACCAAGCAGGACTTCAGGGCCCTAAAAAGGGTGGTTTGTTCAGCTGAACGGACCATCAGAACCACCCTCCCCAACCTGCAGGACATTTACACCAAGCAGTGCAGGCTGAGGGCCATGAAGATCCTAAAACAGCCCAGCCACCCCGGACACTCTCTCTTCTCCCTGCTCCCATCAGGCCGGCGTTACCGCTGCCTGAGGACTAAGACTGAAAGGTTGAAGAAGAGTTTTTACGCACAAGCCATCCGTCTGCTCAACTCTGAGCCCTAACTGGGACCATTATTGCACATGTAAATATTATAATTTATAAAAGTGTGTATAGTGCATAGTATATAGAGTATAGTGTATAGTGTGAATTACTTTTTTATTTTTATTCTTCTTCTTATTTATATGTGTGTGTATATATGGTTGCAGGTACAAAATACATTTCACTGTGCATTGTACTGTGTATAACTGTGCATGTGACAAATAAAACACTATCTTGAATCTATCTTGAAATTTCATAGTACTAGATATAAAACTCCTACACAGCTCAAAATATGTTAGGGAAGCTAAAGTGACGTGTTCATCCAAAACCCCAGTTAATGTGGATTTAGTTTTGAGCTCAGCCATAGTACCCTGAAGATGCAGTGAACAGGGTTTCTCCATTTAAGGTTTGGGATATTTCATACTTTGACTCTATATCTTGATGGGGAAGGGGGGCATAAAATAAAATTTAAAAAATGTCTATTTAATTGAAGTCTCCTGAAAATACAATATTTAAACAATATAGGTTTGTTCGAGATGGAGCCCATATGACTCCCCCATCTGATGTACCTTTGTTTAACCATGGAAAGCTTCACAGAGATTAAAAGTCTCATTTTCCAAGCCTTATTTCCCTCTGAATATAGGCATGAATGATCAATTATCTACAGGTGGCACAGTTTCAAAGACTGACAATTTGTGCAGTACTGGTTGCCCACACACATTCAGATCGACAGAAGGCCATTTGATGTAAAAACAAGACTCCAAAAAGCTCAAAATTTCATCACAGGATCTGTAGGTAAGCTTTGAAAGTGTTGGAGTCAAAGTGCAATCAGAGAGACTGCACAAATTTGACCTGCATGGGAGGCACACCATTAATATTTAGAGGGTTGTTTGAAAGGAAGAGTTTCATGTAAACAAAACAAAGCAAAAACAAAGCCTTCAAAATATTGTGGATGAAGGAATTGTGTCCTGCAGTGTGCAGCAAAACGTTAGTTAAGAGAGTAATGGTGAGGTTGTTGTAGATTTCCCTGCTGGGGCAATGATAGCTTATTAGGCCAAGGTTTACTCACACCCTGCGCAGACCGATGGACACCATTGCCAGACAGGTCCTTGAATGGAACCAGCAAGGGAAGAGAAAAGTTGGGAGGCCAAAGCAAACCTGGAGAAGAATGGTTGAGGGTGACGAAAAGGCTGCTGGAATGACATGGGCTCAGCTGAAGGGAATTGCCCAAGATCGAGGCCGCTGGAGGAGTACTGCTGTGGCCCTTTGCTCCCCAAGGAATTCACGGAATAACAATAAGTGATCTACCGTATATTTTCTTCGTATTTGCTTGTCCAAAATGTTGCATAATCATCAATTTTCAGATTTTTTACCTATTTTTTCACATTACTGGACACAGAGATCTCGAACTCGGGTTTCAGGTGATTAAACACTGTCTTCTGTCCACTGTACACACTTCCCTCCAGTGGACTAAGGATTTAGTTTGGATTGGATGATGGAGACTCCAGTGCTCATTCTGTGAACTGAGGACTCTGTTAAGGAGATTACGTAACACAGGAGATCAGCCTGGAGAATCACCCTCACAGATAAACTGTAATGACTAAATACTACAGACTTAATTGAAATGTCTGGATTGTTTCCAGCCAGCTTCACTAATCAAAAGACAAGTGCTAATCTTGGTTGACTCTTTGGACCCATCATAGCAGGAGGAAGGTTAGCACTGACAACAAACCAATCATGGTGCAGCCACAACATTTAACACCCACAATCCTCCATGGCTTAAACTCACTGATTAAATTATACTTTTCTTTTCCCGACATCTTTCCCCCCCATTCCTTGGTTCTGTATTTTCTGCACTGCTTTTCCTATTCAAGCACAAAAACCCATCTTTCTTTGTGTAACTAATGCATGCTCTCAGTTCAAACAAACTGTAGATTCCTTCAAAGCACCATCACACACTGTGGGAGAATTATTCTGAAACCATACAACAAGGATGAATGCCACACACCACCCACTGTTTTGATATCAGCATTGCTCACCATTGGACAGGGAGGTTCCATGACTGCAGGTGCTGTGAGCTCATCCAAAGCCTCCCGAGTTACACCAAGCCTCCTCCTCATGTTCCCATATGGCCTGTTGTTGTGTACAAAACATTATAATGATGAGATTGATGAGTGAGATTGTTGAGAGAGAATCTTAGCTGAGATATTCTAGCATTTAAATATTATGATGAGACAAAAAAGGACTTTTATATTCACTAGTGAAATGTATTTTACAATTACGACCCTCATCATTGTAATTGTAAAGGTGTTCAGTACTGTCCTACTAATATAACATGCAATAACACTTTCACTGTTACACTGTAAAATGAAAACTAGCAATTGTTGATCTCAGAAAAGTTTCAGATTTATTTGACTCAAAATATAGATTTGCCATCAGGCTAACCCTAACCCTAACCCTAACTTCACACTATAGTTGCCCTAATATTTCTTTCTATACTGTATAACAATCTCTGGATTACCCAGAAGCCTGGGCTACAAAAATAAACTGTTTTACTACTTCAAAAGTCTACATACATTAATAACTGCATAATAGTAATGCACTTTCTTTTTTGTACAATAAAATAAAGCCTGTATTTAATTTACCTCATCATCCAGCTGTAAAAGAAGCTTGTCTGCACTCAGTCACGCACCAAGTTTGATTAAATATCTGACCGGCAATTGGAAAGTCTTAAGCAGGAGTTGTAAATCTCTCCAAAGCATGAGGTTTTGACAGAAGGGAGGGCTGTTACAGTTCAATATACAAGACAGATGTTTTAAAGAACAACAAAATTCAAGTCAATTCAGTCAGTCTGGGTAGCACGCAAATAAACACACCCTCATCATAGTAACACTCAATGAGGAGAGACAGCAGCTTTTCGGCTTTTGTGCAAGAACGTTCAGCTTACAGGGAAATATTATGAGAGACTGTAACACTGTAGTACTGCAGCAACAGCAACAAAATTAATTCACATGGGGACAGTAGATGTCACTGTAAACTTCTTTGTGATTCCTGAGTGGAAGATTGCTCTTTTCACTAGTTTGTCTTGTCCGTCTGTCCTTCTGCCGTCAGTGTAACAAGCCTGAAAACGAAAGCGCACCTGTGTTTATGCAGCATCAGGATCATTTTTCTCATTGCTAGTAAAGTCCTGAACCTATCCATCTGCCTGCCAGGTGCTCTTGCTTGGCTCACTATCATATTTCACACCCATGCGTAGGATTCACTGGTCAAATGCCAGTTTTTTTCTCTGCGTGCTCACCTTTTTGCCCTCACTCCGGTCCATTTACTGTTTGTTGAAAGTCACTGGGGGTTGATAGACTTAAGTGAGAAAAATAAAACAACACAAATGGTTATGTCAGATCATTTGAATTACATGTTCATATGTCATAAACTCTAAGACCGTCAGTACAGTAATGGGAGCAGTGAACTAGTAATTTAACTACATTTTGTCATAATTTAGATACACCATTCATATTTGCACAATGGCTCATTTTTGTCATTTGTATATAGTTAAATAAAGAAAAACAATTTTTAATAATTTATAATTTCGTTAGCCGGATAGCATAATTGCCTAAGATGTATTTTGGTCAAATTGAGATATCTGCCTAACTCTACTTTGCTAACACTGTAAAAAAAAGTTTTACATTTTGTTAGCCTGATAGCATAGGTGCCTAACTATTTTTTTAAGTTATGATAAAAAAATGAAAACTTTCTTTATATTTTTTTTATTTTTTTTTTTTTTACATTTTTCTACAAAACATATCAGCTTCAGCCAAGCTCCAGTGATCCGGGCTCAAAATTAAGCCAACATCTAAATGCCAAAACTGCAGTTCATTGAGTGGCCATTTGAGGGTTGGCTCTAAAAGTGATTCAGTCCACATAAATTCCCATGTTTAAAATGCTCAGCAGAAATAAATATTTAAAGTCTTCTAAAATATAGTTTTGAGTTCTCTAGCTGATTCTCTCCCTTTTTTCACAACTGTCTATGGGATTAATAAAACTCAATAAGTTATCCATTATAAGTGTGAGATGTAAACTGGGACGCAGATGTAACTGTTATGGATAACCTCAGCAAACTGGAGTCATAGCATTAGCCCTGATTAGCAGGTAAAATAACACTCCACCTTTTCCCAAACCAACCAGTGGACAAAATGTTAACACCAAGGCTTTAAAATGAGATGAGTGACTTCACAGTTGATATGTACATTTTTCATATACAGAATCTGGCTTCATATTTTATGGGTTCTAACAAGTAAATGCCATAGCGCTAACATGCTAAACTAAAATGGCATCCACAGAATATACCTGTTAAGTATCAGTATGCCAACACTGCCGGTGTGATTGTGCGCAGTGTTACAATGAATTAGTTTGAAACATGTTGTAGCTCTTGGAAAGGAGCTGATTTATAAGGTTCTTCTTTGATCAGTGAGCACTGTATGTTACATTTTATGCAAAGCTACATTGTTTTTTAAATAAATCCAACTGTTTTGTTAAGTTATTCATTAAATTTCAATATAAACATTGCAAACCAGTAGATTGTTCTACACTTAATAAATATAATTAACATTCACCACCTTTCTTTAGGCCTTATCACCAGAGTGCAGCTCTAATACTCACACAATATGCACTCTATAAGTCTGCTTCTAATACACTCTCCTGGAACACCGTTTCTGTTTGGCTTATAAAATATTTCTGCACCAAACGCTTGTCTTTAATCCATGTGAGGTCTCTGGTTGCTTTGTTCAGCCTCCGTGTATTGATATGTGCAGGAATTAGATACCGCAGCGTGTGTGACAGAGGTGCTGAAAAGCCCTCCTTGCGGCCATGTTGGTGGGGACAGACGGACAGGTATTCAACTCTAAACACTGGGTATCTTCTTATCCAGTGGAAAGCTGTTGGTCATTGTTGCCATGGTGTGGCTGCATGGGCTGCTGCTTCAGGAGAATAGAACAGCTAGCCTATAAATCTTTCAGACTGCAGAAGTCAGAGCGCTGGTTTTCACACACCACTGTGGGTCTGATAATGAAAAACTGGCTAATAGCAGTTTATTGAGAAGTACTGTGTTTACAGCTGTGCATTTTCCTGTATAAATGTCTAAAGGAAAAAAAAGTACCCCAGTTTAACACCTATGTATCAAAGTTATCAAAGTACCATACATCATAAAATGCATTTTTTCCCTTGCATTATGACTTTGCATTCCTCAGTGGTACTTGATCACTCTCTTTGATCAAACATAAATAATAAATGAAAGCAGGCTTCTTGCACGTGACATGAATGTTCCACCTGGGAACTCAATTATGTCAGGAGTTCCAGTGTGTTAAATAATAATGCAGCCATTTAGGATCAGGCGGCATAGAAAATACTTACCTTCATTATCTACACTACTTGATTTGGCAGTGTATCTGAAATTAAGCAAAATTTAGATTATTTATTTATTATTTATTTATTATTTATTTACAAAAAAGTATGATTTTCAGGCTGCCTGGATAATTTGTAAATTAAAACTTGATGAATACCATTTTATTATAAGCAGTCAAAAGTAGTAAAACAAAAATGTCCAAGTTGTTATTATCTTTTACAGTGTATTTGTGTGTATTTTTAAGAACTGCTGCTGTTAAAAAAAGAACCCCAAAACCCAAAAAATCCAACAACCACTTTTTGCTTTTGTAGTGTTTCTGGGCTAAGCATCATCCACACTGATGGCAATGCTTTGTTTCGGGCCTCTTCATCAAGAGATCATTGTATACATAATGAAAAAGCTCAGTGAATGCAGTGGGACACATTGAACCACTTATGGTGCTGCCTTCCTTCTGCTGCTCAGCTCATTTTCTGTTTGTAACTCTAAATTAGATTGCCTGTTAAGCACATTTGAATGCCCTCTTTCCATCAAGATTTAATTTCCTTCAAATGATTCCTCTCTGTTTGAGTCATTGTGATAGAAATCATATGTGCTGCGATAAGAACAAAAAAAAAAAGGGTAGGAAAGGCTTGCATTTGCCAGCCATTAACACTAAAATGCATTTTTGCTAAAAAATATCAATCATGATCTGTGAGAATGTGAAGGGAAGACAATGAAAAAAAAAAAAAAAGATGGTACATTTAAAACCAAAGGTAATGTTAGGATTACCCTTCCTGCTTTGTGCACAATCTCAGAGTTGGAAGTGGGATGTAAAAGGGGGAAGAGGCCCTGGGACTGAGACGTTGATAAAATATTAACTCACACAGGATATTTAAAGCCTCTGACATTCTTTCATTGCTCAACATGTTAGAAATGGCCTCCACAAGATGTGTACACAGCCAGCAGCAGGGATAGAGTTTTCCCCTTAGGTTAAGTAATCAAGAGAAATCAAAGATTGATCACAGATTTTAACATGGGCTGACAGCAAGTTTAATTTAGTTACAGTTTAAATTAAAATGCTAATTTGGATCATAGATATCTGCCATTTTTAAAAGAACGAAGCGCTGCTGAGCACACTGTGTTCACTGTAATGTATTCAGTGACTTTTAGTTCTCAGCTTTGATAAACATTCACTGAATTGCATGTATGTATAAATGTTTTATGGTCACAGTGTGTGGTGTATTTACACCATTTGTAGATGCTGGCTCACTCCAAAAGGAAATGCTCATTGTGTTTGCCCTTGTATTTAAATGGTTAGTTAAATAAAAGATATTCAGCCCTGTTTTTTAAGCTTTTTTTTTTTTTAAAAAAAAGGATTTACATTTTGCAAATAATTTAAATCATATATTTTATTGAAATCAGAACAAAAATGATATATCAAATTTATTACTAAGAACTTGATAGATTTGATTTGATGAAAACTTAATTTGAATTTGATACTTGTACCCATGTTTGCAGGATAAATATGACAACAGCAGTTTAAGTCTAAGTCGAGAGACATGGAGACCAGTCGACAACATCCTGGCAGGGTCAGGTCGCTAAGGAAAAATGTGTATTTCCAGACCAGCTGGCAAGTGGTTGTTGGAGGTTTCTGGCTGTCACTATTTGAAATTAGTGGCTAAGAAGGTGCTGCACCAAATCTTCCTCATGATTACTTTGGTCACCAGCAGACTACTAAGTGGAGGGCAAATTTTGGCAGACAAGTCTTTGTCTTCCATGCAAACTACAGGTAACCACAGCAATCTGTTAGCAATCAAAGCAATCACAATGAGGTTTTCAGTGCCGCACTGTATACCTATTTGTGACCAGTTTAATTTAATTTAATTTAGTCTCTCAGTCTGTGTTAATGGAGCTTTAGCAATCAGTTGCACAATGACTGCCAGCAACCTCCAGCAACCACCTGCCAACTGGTCAGGGAATAGCCATTTTTCCCTACTAACCTGTGTTGCCAACCAATCCTTCGGCCTGTGTTACTGTGGCCTTCACAAGAAGTGAAAATAGGGGTAACCACAGACTGTATATAAAAGATCAGCATAGGCACTGTGACATCATCAGCGTTAACACCTTACTGTAATCACATTACATTTTTTGGGACTGCAGTAATATAATGCATTACTATACTAAATTCAGTAATCATGTTGCTTGTGTTACAAAAGTTCTTCAATTATCTGCAGAATGGGGCAAAAAGGAAGAGAAAAAAAAACATGCTTTTTTCTTCCTGCACTTTGTGTTACAATCAGCTGATTTCAGTTAGTGTACAAGTAGGAGGAAAACGGTGGAGCGGTCTATACAATGTGGATATTATTTTTATTGCAAAGGAGACAAGAGCATGATGGTAAAGTGCAAACTGCATCAAGGACAGAAACAATGGCATTGTACTGTTAAAACAACATCGCCTCTTTGCACACATCTGCACAGACAGCATGCTAAAACAAAGCTAGTGAAGAACCCAGAGTGATGATTAAGCTGAATGGACACTGGCCCCAGCCCAGCTGCCAGAACCTGATCTTCAACAGGTAACAAAGGCAGTGATGAGTGGTCAGGCCTGTAGCACTGCATCCTCAGTTTTCAACTGTACATGCTTCTACGGTATAATCACAGTGTCGATCATTTTGAAGCATCTTTGGACTCAAATTCAACTTTGCTTTGTGTTGTTGGCTTTGTGGTCAAACTTAAGAAAGATCAAATGTATGTTCTTATTAAGACAGGGATTTGTGTCAATGTGTGGGTCGCCTAAGGTTTATATTGTTAACTGTTATTACTCTGTACAGTAATGCATAAGTAATTTAATTAGTAGTGTAATAAATGACTTTCTCCGGGGAGTAATTAGGTAACGTAATGGATAACTTTTAAAAAAGTAATTGGTAACTGCTTTTTCTGAATCAGCACTGTGTCTCCCATTATTTAGTGAATTCCTGCTGTAAAGCCTTTGAAGTTAAAACCCAATATGATGAGTGAAGGGTGGCTCTGACTCAGAAACTGCAGTGTCGTCATTTGGCAATCAATCATAGTTGACCCTAAAACACAGCCTTCTTTATTGCCTATTTTCACTCTCAAATTGAACATCTATCCATTCATTTTCTTCTGCTTATCCAATTCAGGGTTGACAGGTTTCCAGTTTGTTGCAGGGCTAACACAGAAAGACAGACAACCATTTGCACTCACATTTACACCAGAGTACCTGGAGAGAACCCACGCAGACATGGGGAGACATGCAAACTTCACACAGAAAGGCCCTGGCCAGATAGTGGAACCCTGAACCATTTTGCTGTGAGGCAACAGTGCTAACCACCGCAACACCATGCTGCTCCTCAATTTGAACAGAATTTGCAACTCATTACTGAATAATCATTCAGTTGTAATTATATTAAGATGGACTTTGAACTAGCAAATGACACAATAACCAGGACTTCACGTTTTAGACCTTGAAGGTACGGTCAGTGGGGGAAACAGCATTCCTAGCTCTGTCCAAAGGTTCAAAATATCCAAAACCATCCTCAATTTCTAGATATACCTTGTTTGAAAAAAAAAAAAAAGAAGAGGAAAGAAATCATAAAAATTATGGTGGGTTATGGCAATTGTATTTAACTCACTGGAAGAAAGAATAAACCTGGTCTCTTAAAAAGTGTCTGATAAAATATTCTATCTTAAAAAAAGAGTCATTAGAGAAGGACAAACACTTGCTAAAGGAATTTTTCACAACCTCAGAAACAAAAATATTCCATGAAATTATGTAACTGAAAACATAAATCATTAGTTAAAAAAAAAGCACACATTAAAGGAGTGCATTAGTTACAGTTTTTAAGCTATGCCAGATGTTCCCACAGTAACCATCTCCACATTAGCACATCTCTAGCATATTTAGCTCCCTGTTAGTTCCTGTTACATTGTGCCTCTGTTCTTTCATTGATACAATTTGCCTCTTCAGACTCTTTCCAGACCCTCTTACCTTGAGACATAAACAGCTCAGGGCTCCAAAATATGAACTTGCTTTATTTGTCACTGCCTCAAATGATACAGACTGCCAAAAGCAACTTCTATAAAGATTGAACACACATCTGCTTCTAGAAGCAGAGGGCAGTGGGTTGCTGTGTACTGTGCCACCAGCTCATAGACGCGTCCTACTGAAACTTATCAGGTTGTGTAGCCTAATAATCACTGGTTTCTCTTTGACCTTCACCCCTGTTTGTCAATATTTGTCCACCTTTTCTTATCACTGTATCTTGATTTTGTTTACATTAAGTGGCTTCGGAGTATTCAGGGTAAATTGTATTTTCCACTTTATTTATTTTCAATTTCCTATATTTAGCACAGAGAACCAGACTTTGTCTGGAGTGGAGCATGCACAATTTCGTTGTACTATGTGCAATGACAATAAAAGGCTATTCTATTCTATTCTATCCTAGTATCTGGCCTGTCTTTAACCCAGCCTGCACATACACTCCACCCAGATGAGTGGAGTGTATGTGCAGGCTATTGTGTATGAATGTATTGACTTTCTATATGTCTATGAAGGAGAAGGGTTGGACTATCCTACACCATCTAAAATCCGAGGCCTATAATGCTAATCTCGTTAGACTGAATTACTGATTAGAAAATCAAGTGTTTATGTAGAGAACAGCCCAGTGTTTTTATTTCAAGCAGCTGTTTAAGTAAACTCAATGGATTTCTTAAGTACGTACTCAAGTCTAATGCTGAGGTACTTACTTAAATATTATATTTTATATTACCCTACTCTCAGAGGGGGAACGGGGTATTGTTTTTGGCATGTTTGTCTGCCTGTCTGTCTGATAACACTATTAGAGCAAAACTACCAGTCTGATTCATACCAAATTTGCACAAAAGGTGACCAGTGACCCCTAGATTGCCTTATTAAATTGCCATAATTGGGTCAAGGTCAGAGGTCAAGTTTTTCTGACTCTTGTGAAAACGATAACTTGAGAGTGATCTGAGGTAGGATGTTGAAATTCAGTTAATAGATGCATCTACTAAAAATCTCAGACAAGCTTGACTCTTCGGAATGATGATCCGAATGCACTGATGTACCAAACATATTTGCTTTAACAAGAACAGCTCTATATGTTTTCTATAGGCTATTCTTGTTAATGTTTGTATTTTTATTTATTTATCTTTTTATTTAGTTATTTATGCCAAGTCTGACAGGCAACAAGGAAGGGGCAAGAACAAGAGGTGGGGGGGAGAAGGGGGGGGGGGGGGGCAAAAGGAACAAAGGAAAAAAAAAAAAGAAAGAAGAAAAAAAAAAGAAATTGTAGAAAAGTAAATATACTCACACACACTCACACATCCATACATACACCCACATGCACATAAATATACACACACACACACATACAATTTTATTGTTTGTAGTAATGTGTGTGTATGCGCCTCTGTCATGCAATGTACTCAATAATGAGGGCAAGAAACTGCAACCATGCCCCCTGCGATCCAGAGGCGAATAGGGAAGGACCCAGGGGACCCCGGCCATCCACAGCCCAGGAGCTCAGAAGACCAGGGGCCACACATCCTGATGGTAACCGTGTGCACTCCCCAGAGGAGGAAGGAGGGAGACCACAGACGGAGCACCCACAGTCAAAGGGCTAGAGTCCAGAGAGCCAGAGGCGACGAGCAGCCCCCCCTCTCCGGCAGGCTGGCACCCCCAGCACGAGCCGAGCATGCAGCCCCCTAGGCCCCAAGCGCCCGAGAGCAGCCCGACACCCGGCAGAGCCCCCCCACACGCCAAAGAGGCCCAAGCCACCCCCAGGCCACAGCCGCCAAGGGAGCAGGTCAAAAGCCACACCGAGACATCCGGCCACACACCCCGGGACCCACACCCCAGGGGCGGCAGTGACGACCAGTGGGGAGCAGCGTGGAGCGGTAGGGAGGGGTAACAAGCTTGACTCTTGATGACCTTGAATTCAAGGTAAAGGTCAAAGATCAAGTTTTCTGAAAATCTTGTGAATGCGATAACTCAAGAATGATCTGAGGTAGGATGTTCAAATTTGCACCATAGATGTATCTACTAAAAATCTCAGCAACCTTGACCTCAGGGTAAAGGTCAAGGGAAAATTATGGGCATGGACAATATGACCTATGTGTTTTCTGAGACATTCAGTGTTTGGAGAGTGACACGTTTGTGAAATGGACAACATTCAAATCAGCTAAAACGTCTGCCAGAGGTGGGTTTTGTTGTCATTTTTATACTCAATTTGATCCTTTTATGATCCTTCAGAGGGAGGCTGACCCTTAGGTTGGGAACCACTGGTCCAAATTACTTAACCCATACATAATCTTTGTGTCAAATTTGACTCATTCTCACATTTGCCCGCAGTAAAAATTCTCTAAATATTTTTTCTTAGCCTGACATTTGATGACCTTTTCTAAAGTAACCCAAAATACACAAAAAGTAAAAATACTGACGCTGTTTCTGATCAGGTGGTTTTCAGATCCACCAGTGTGGGTCAAATCATGGAAAACTGTTAACTAACCCACTGACAAAATAGGGGTTGGGGGGTCATAACTTGCCATTTTAGTGAGTGTTGGAAGTCCCATGTCAGTAGTTTCCTACCATTGCTTTGAATCCTAAATGAGTACTTGACTTTTAATTCTTTGTAGGAAATTGTCAGATTTTGAAAGAATCTTCGAAGTTTGATTTTGCTACATTGTGTAGTTTCAGCAATGACACCCTAGAGGGCAGTAATTCTTTCTTCTTGACGGATCAGTTTTCCATGTAAAATCAAAAGTACATCACTTTCATTTTTACTGCAAGTCAAAGAAGAAATTAAGCCAATGGCTTGTACACTGTTCTAAAGAGCTCAGCTGAACCATTTCAAGACTCATGGCAGTGTTTCCAGGGCAGGAGTTAATGAGAGTAAAGCCCAACACCTTGTATTAACGGGGTGTGGTCTGATTCTGGGAAGCCCCGTTGGATTACCTCCAAGTCCCACAGCGCTCGCCTCCTAATTACAAGCTGGTAGGCACAGTGCAAGCCTGTATGACTACTCAACCATGCTCCTGTGGGTATGCTACCATCCCTGACAAACAATGCAGTCTCACTCATTGCTCCCTCACAACAGTTCTGTGGCAATGGCAGCCACCTGAAGCAGGGCTTTGTTCCTGCTGCCCATGTCCTTGCTCAGGCTGCTCTGTCCCATCTGCCTCTCGCTGTTTGCCCCGGTTTCAGCAAAGTGACTGCAAAATGCTGCACTGCATCGCTGGATCAAAGCAAGACTAATGACTAAAGCAGAGCTGTAGCTACAGCACCAAGGCCCCAAGTGCTCCTGCTCACAAGGCATTGCTGTAGTTAAAGCACAAGTGGACCAAAGATAGAAGAGGACGAGTCAGCAGATACAAGCTCCCCTCAGGTATAGATGTGTCAGGTGAGGAGAAGGGATATTCATCTATCAAAAAACATCATAAGAACATAACAATAAACATCTCATAGGTATAGAGACATATCTTGTTGTATTATGTCAATTTCAGAACCAAATTTTATAGCTCTGAATAAATTAATTAATTAAACCTTTAATAAATTAAAGAAAAACTATTTTTCTAACAAGTACCATGCATACAAAATAAGCTATAATTATCTGTACATATTTTATTTTTCCTGGTATGGATTTTCACATTTGGATGTCAAGACCAGAGATCCACAGAAAGTTCACTGAGGATTTCTTTAAAAATCTTTCCTCCTCTCCACCTTTCTCTGTCTCTGCTCACATTCTCCTCCTTCTCCTATCTCTTCCACCAACAAAAAGCTATTAATAGAACACCCTGCTCTCTCTTTTAAACTGCAGGGAGCATATTCCGTGCACTTAAAGGGAGGCAGAAGCTGAAGATACCGGGAGGCGTTTGAAAATGTCCTCTACACTGCCCGTGGCTACAAAGATGCCGGCTGTCCTAAGAATAACAACAAAGAAGCCTTTGATCGATTTACGGCATTTTGTATCAGCACAGATGCTCTTCAGCTAAAATTAGAGCCTCAAATCATTTTCAGACTAAATGCCTTGCGAACATTGTGACTTGGGGGGTGGGGGGGGGTGGGTGGGGGGTAAACAGTTAAAAAAAAAACACCTCTACTTGTGCTGTGTTCATACAGGAGGCAGCAAAACACACGATTTTCTAACTGAAAAGGGGCAGTAATGACACACAATGAACACACAGAACACAATTTCAGTTGAGTTATTATTGGCTTCATTTTTGATATTACTTTTTCAGGGTTATGATCATTTGGAAGGATTATATGTTGTTTTTTTTTAATTCCACATGTTTTTCTTGTCATGGATTGTCCTTTGTTGTTGTAAAGTGCAGATAATACTATGTTTTAAATTCAGACTTCACATACAGTATATAGTACATGGTTTTTACTCCATCATCCATTGGTTACTATTTACATTATTCTCTCATATTTCATTTCATAGAAAGAAAATCCATTATCCACTGTATCAACATTGATGGATGTTTTCAGGCCTCTATGAAACAGGGAGGACAAGGGGAGGGGGGGTGAACAACTGTACATATTTCAGTGGATGCCACACTATCAGGCTCTGGGGTCAAAAAAAAAAAAAGTCTTAAACACACATGCATACAGATTGCATATTGACTGTATTGTTTCCTGTACGTATGAGCTTTTAATAGGAGCCTTGTCACACAGAGCTGACATCGCAGTTCAAACAAACCCCAAAGATCTGAGAGCTCATGTTCACATTCAGCTAACATGAGTGTTTGACATACAGCAGCAGAATATTGCAGTGTTTTTTTTTTGTTTTTTTTTTTTGCTTTAAGGTTCCTTTCAAATGCTCTGCCAGCTCTTAGGATCAACATGGAATTTATGCCTGATAAAACATAAAAAATATGTACTGAACCTTCTTTTCCCCCAAAACTACCAGCTAATAACCAATCTCTGCATAGATTTCTCAGTGTATTCACTGTTGGGCACCCTTCTCATGGAGTGGATTTGCTGGTGGGTCCCTCATCAGGTGAGAGATGAAATTCTTTGAGGCTGCGGTGCTCCTCATAAAGCAATACAACTTCATGTCTAAATGACTTTGTTTAGACTGAAAATAAAAACATCGTGGAGAATAAATCTGTAGGTATACAGATGAGCATGATTCTACTTGTCGTTGTGCTTTAAGTAGAAATAATAATTGATATACAACTACAACATTGTGAACTCCAGTATATGCTACAGTGAATTTGGCTGAGGTACCATAGCATGCCTGCTGTCAAACAAATAGATAAATGCTAATGTGTAACATTTATGTTAAATTTCTGTCCAAAGAAATTGTAAAAAATAAAAAGACAATAAGATATGATGCATTGGCATGCATAGACATATTTTTTGGTCAGACTGTGAGTGTTTTCTTTTTTTCCCCACATACAAAGATATGCAAATGGCTGTTGCATAAATGCAGCTGTACAACCAGGCTAATACACTGACATTCAGCAGTTCTCCTTCTCTCTCCCTCGCAGAACACACGTGCACTCACACACACACACACACACACATGACTCAATACCCAAACCAATGCTCAACTGATGATCAATTGAATCTTGGTTGAATTGTGGCGCTCCATAAAGGTTAACTAACTTTCTTTCTTTCTTTCTTTCTTTCTTTCTTTCTTTCTTTCTTTCTTTCTTTCTTTCTTTCTTTCTTTCTTTCTTTCTTTCTTTCTTTCAAGAGGTAACATGTATGCTCTCCACACAACCCCCTGCACCATGCAATCATGGGAATATTGCTGAACAGCTATTGTTTTTCTTTACTTTGAGTTATGACCTTTTCTGCATCTCAATCCACCACCAAGCTACTCTTAAAAAAAGCAACACATGCAGTTTACTTACTTAAAATTCCCTAAAAATGTTTTAAAGATACAGAAAAACCGATTTGGACAAAGAGGATGTCAGAAGCCTCAGGTCAGGCAGTTGGACGAGCACGTATTGGCAGCAATGGTGTTAAATCATTTTGCTCCTGCAGTTCAAGTCTGTAGCGAGCAGAATGAAACCCTTAGAATAAAGATGTACATCCTAACATGAGAGAATTCATCGAGACAGTTCTTGCTACAGACCTTCTCCTAATCCATTACCTTTCTAATTACAGAAGACATCTGTGAAAAGATGTAGAAAAGCAAGAGACTTGGACCTTTAGGTTAGACAGTATCTGCTACACTACTGCTAATTATCCCTTCCCATATTGATATTACTGCCTTTGACTGTTACCTTGGCAGTGTTGAGCGAACAGTGGAAAATCTTAGCTGGACACAAGAATCAGGATTCACATTTGATGGTAACTTTTAAAGACAGATTTTGCTTCTGGCATCAGAGAATTTTCAAAGGACAGCCAGACTCCATTTAAATTCTGCCCAATTTAATGTTAATAAAGGCTTCGTGAGAAAAGATTCTGGCTAAGGATGACACAGTTTAGTACAACACGCTGCCTTTCAACAATTACTTCACAGAAGGCAGTTTTGTATGTGAGTAAGTGAAGCAAACGTCTCGTATCTAAATCCAGGTTTTATGTCAGGTTTGCTAAAAACTCACCAGTAAAGAAAATGGCTAGTGAAAGTGTGTCTTTGGCACTCCGAACAGGCTCCGACACAGGTGAACAACAGTGTTCAGAATTATAAAAATAAAAATAAAAACATGGCAATGTTGTGCACATTGTGGAAAGACTCTTGCTTTCTCTTAAACTTTGCTATTTTAGGTTTTTTAATTCTCATAAAAGTATATGAGCACTGTATATGTGTTCTTTCTGTATACATTTACTGCTTTATACATAAGAAATAAATATGTCTGTTGTAATAATTATACTCTTCTTGTCTTAGAGGCTTTTTCTTTGAGCTTAAACACATGCTAGGAATGTTTCTGAGGTCATGCAACACTAGGAGAGTAGCGTAAACCCAGCTAAAAGGCAGTTTGGGGGGAAGCATTTTTCTATACACTAGTCCTAAAAAGTTTCTATTTTGATTGTGAGGACGTGATCATGTGACAAGCCTGTGAAAAAAAAAAAAAAAACACTACTGCAATTCTATCACAACTGCAACTGGGATAAATGTCCAAAACTGGAGTGTGAGTTAACACTCAAAATCACAGCTTGTAGCTCAGTTTACAGCGACCTGGCAAAAGTTAAATGGCAATGACATCTACATGGAATATTAATATTGACAAGGATACCGTATCCTGTTACATTTAGGATTTGGCTTTATGATTATTTCTTAAGAAATCCTCCAACATACAGTTTTTAGGTTCTTGTAACAGCTACCTGCAGGCATCCCTTTAAAAGTGTGGATTTGTACAGAAGGCAGTGTGCAAACAAATATACAGTGGTGTGATGAAGCAAGTGGCAGTCGAGAAACAAGTGGAAATTTCTCAGTCAGATAAAAATGTCATGCAATAATCTACTGACTACAGTTACTAATAACAGCACCTACCTACCTACTGGCTATCGGATAAGTCACAGTTAACCTACTTATCTATATATGAATAAGTACTGTATGTGTGAAACTGTGGAAAACAAACAAAACAAGAAGAAACATTCAAGTTGTCCTCAAAGCTCTGCAATAAGACCAGCTTGGGTGAATGAAGGGGGGAAGCTTGCATTGCAATACATACAGTACATGTAAGACCAAAGCAGTGAAAATTCAAGGCCATTCTCAGTCATTCATCAGATACTGATGTCTACTGGGAACAAAGGTGTCAAACCATGAGCTTAGTGCTGATGGCTGTCATTCATCCTTGAAATAACGTGGTGTACTTAACCACCAATCTCGTCACAAGTCACCCACAGTCCATGTCAGTGCTGGAGTGGGCTTGCTTTATGCTCACACATCCTTTTTATCTCTAAATAGTGTAGCATAGGACAGTTTTGTTTCATTGGCTCCAGGAAGCAGCATATGTAGCGCACAAGTTGGGCTCTTTAGAAGCGCATGGCAGAGCAGTGTGCCTTGAGAGATGTGAGATCAAGGGACAGGGGACTAAAGCGGGACTTGTGTGACTTTTTTTTTTTCTTTTTGAGAACAATTTTTTTTATTCTCCCTGTGCTTTCTCCTCTTTCTTTTCTGTTTGTGCTCTACTGTTGTGAGTGGGAAATTTGTAGGTATTATTATTTTCTTTTCAAAACAGCCACACAGAGAAAAAAAAAAAAGCCAACTCCATGCAGAAATGCTAAATTTGAATTTTCACTCATTAATGTGGAGTTTTAAGGACAAGCTGTGAAGCGTGAAGACAGGATGGGCGCAGGAGGAGTGAATGGTATTTGCAATATTTTTCAGTCAATCGTCATCAACATCATGAATTCTATTGCCTTAATAGCTCCAGCACACATAAGGTGGGAGGGTGTATGCCAGTTCCACCCCGTTGCTCAGCTCCACATTTCCCACTGTGACAAGGAGGAAAATATAAGACCACTACACATCTGTGAGCATTTTGGTGATGTTTACATAGTTTGTGTTGGCCAGCGTGCAGTTGGCTGTCTTAAGGTTCTCCTCCTGAAAGTCCTCGTTGCTGTTGTTCACAGCCTCCTGGATCTCCATGTAGTCCGATTTACTGATGGTGGAGCCACTCCGGCTCTTTTTCAGTTCCTCAGCTGAGTCAGCTTTGGGCACGTTGACCTGCAGATACTGCGCCTGTTCTTCACCTTCAGTCTCACGGTGATAGAAGTAGTTAAAATTGGACACGATGACAGGCACAGGCAAGGCAATGGTCAGCACACCTGCAATGGCACAGAGGGAGCCCACAATCTTGCCACCAATTGTAGTTGGGACCATATCACCGTAGCCAACTGTTGTCATTGACACCACAGCCCACCAAAATGCATCTGGGATGCTTTCAAACTGTGACTCTGGCTCATCTGCTTCAGCAAAGTAGACAGCGCTTGAGAATAGGATGACTCCTATGAAGAGGAAAAAAATGAGGAGGCCAAGCTCTCTCATGCTGGCTTTCAGGGTCTGACCCAAAATCTGAAGCCCCTTAGAGTGACGAGAAAGCTTAAATATTCTGAAGACTCGCACCAAGCGGATGACCCTGAGAATGGCTAAAGACATGGCTTGCTGACCTGCTTGACCATCCTCTGGTCTGTCTGCTAGCTCTGTGCCAAGAGTGATGAAGTAAGGGATGATGGCAACGATATCAATAATGTTCATTATATTACCAAAAAATCCTGCTTTGCTGGGGCAGGCAAAGAAGCGCACTAGAAATTCAAAGGAGAACCATATAATGCAAAGAGTCTCCAGGATAAAGAAGGGGTCAGTGAAGTAGGTGGCTGTATAGCTGATGATTGTGGTGTTGGTCTCAGGCGAAAAGACTTCCGCTTGAGACTTGTGCATTTCCTCTTCATCATTACGGAAAATGGGGAGCGTTTCCAAGCAGAAGCTGACTATAGATATGAGGATGACCATGACAGAGATTATGGCAATAATCCTTGCAGGACCTGAGCTCTCTGGGTACTCAAACAATAGCCATACTTGTCTCTGAAACTCGTTGTCAGGAAGAGGCCGCTCCTCCTCCTTGATGAAACCCTCATCTTCTCTGAACATCTCAATTGCCTCCTCACCCAGCTCATAAAAGCGGATCTCCTCTGAGAAAATATCTACGGTAACATTGACTGGCCTTCTTAGTCGGCCTCCTGATTGGTAATAATACAATATGGCGTCAAAGCTGGGTCGGTTTCTGTCAAAAAAGTACTCATTCCTTAGTGGGTCAAAGTACCGCATCCTCTTTTTGGGGTCCCCCAGCAGAGTCTCTGGAAATTGGGAGAGAGTTTTAAGTTGTGTCTCAAAGCGCAGCCCTGAGATGTTGATGACCACCCTCTCGCAACACTCATGGTCAGCCTCTGGGTCGTAGTCCTGCGGGTGCCCCGGGTGTGCCGCCGCCTCATCAGAGGGGTCGGCTGTGGCAACAGTCATTCTGCAGGGGGAGGAGGCCTGCACTTTTCAGTGAGTCTGGGTCCTGCAGCCTGGAGAACTGCAGGCGGGGGCCAGGAGAGGGAGGGGACTCAACACTGTAAAGACCTGACGGCCACAGGATGTCACCTAGGATCTGACTGCATGTAGAACAGAGAAAGCAAAGACAGACAGCAAGGTCAGGTAAACCTGAGACATGATTCAGCACTCAATACTTCTTACGTTTAGTGGAGAGATGTCAGGAGTTTGCATAAGCCTTCAGATCAAATGCCTCAAAACAGAAGAAAATGAAGCCACCCTATAAAAATTGTCATAAGATCTGATATTATTACATGAAATTAGACTTGTGAGAAACCTGTCAGAGATACAGTGAATCAGCTCATGGAAACTTGAGGCTGTCACCCCTGTTCCTGACTTTGGAAAATTAATATGTAAATAAGCCACCCGCCTTGCATATAAATTGCTTCAATGCAGGTAAATGCAGGGGCTAACGGGCAAATAACACTTACAGAATTTCACAAATTAGGACACTGATCTGCTGCAATGGACAATATGTGCTGAAATGAATGGAAATACCTTTTCTAGTGAAGCCACGCATGAATATAGCAATGCAGCAGACACCAATTCATACAGACAGCCTCCTGTCTAGAATATCATCGAAAACCGCTGCAGTCTAAACACCAATGTATGAGACATGTTTAAGGTTCACTGGTGTGCCAAACAAATGCACAAATACACATCTGGCACATATAAACGACTTCAGTCTAGTTTTGATGGAGCATTTTAGTCTTGAAATGGTGCCTGTTACTGAAATATTCAAAAACATCTATAAATAATTTATCCATAGAAGGAAAGAGGTTCCAAGAGAAAAACGGTATCTCTCCTCTGCATCATCTCCACTGACAAAGTAGGAGCACAGTTTTGCAAAATAAAAACGTTTATGAAACACGCAACAAATATATAACTATATATAACTATAGGTTTACTGGTCATTATTCCTTCTTCTGCTGCAGTGCAAAATCAGTCCACCAACTACAAAACGCCACGAGTCACATTCACATTTAATCGAAATCGAGATGATAGGTAAAGCTGCTTTAATTTCATACATACGTGCAGACATCTTTTTTCCCATCTGGATGTGATTTGATGCTCCTGCTGAACGCTGGTATCGGGCTAGTGAATAACCAGCTGCGCTCACCAGGGCTTCTGTCTCCAGTGCAGGTATAAAATAAATTTCCAATTTGGGACAGTCGATGATATTCACCTCATGTTGTCTGCGGCATCCTTGCCGTGTACACCGGGTACAGTATGTGCGGGTGTGTCCTCGCTTTCCCCTCCCCGACTCCTTTCCTCCGGGTAGGCTGTCGTGGGATGGCGATTGGCAAAAAAAAAAAGGGAGGAGGGAACCGATCAAGGAGGTGCTGGTGCTTCCCTTAATAACCAAAGGTGCTGGGATCAGCAGAAAGAAATCTTCCTCCACTGTTCTCCTCCACGCAAGTATGACGAGCTGTTGGCTAGAAACAGCCGCAAAGGTAAATAGTCCTGATAAGGTGCTCAGAGGGGCAACATCTGCAAAAAAAAAAAAAAAAGGGGGGGGGGGGGGGGGGGGGGTCGAGGCGAGGAGGCGGAAGGGAGCTTAATCATATAATCTTATTACCACGATTTAATAATTTGGAGGCGTGTGAAAAATAATTCGGTTGCTCAGAAAATTTAATCCCTGCGTGCGTCAGACAGACAATTTACATTTTTGTTTCATTTATAATTTAGGCATTAAATTAGCATCTCCAAAAGATTCCAGACCGAGCTGCAGATATGCCCAGGCAAAGTCAAGAGCATCCCAGCATCTTATGCAGAGACAGTTCTGAGGATCTCCTAATAGCCTACATGGTGAGCAGAGCAGCCTCCTCAGACACTGACTTGAAACGACATGCGTGAAAGAACCGCCCTACGTAGTGGGCATGAAGATTATGCAATTTTACTGAGCCAGAGGCCCACGCGCACACATAAACACACATGTAAAGCGGCCTTTATTGGTCCTGCAGGGTCTCAGCTCGGTGGGAGGTGAGAGATTTTTAGGTGAAAAAAAAAAAAAAAAAAACTTTCTGGGCGAAATATCTGTTGTCAGCCTTGGCCTCAGGGCTGGTATATAAAGCTTAGTCAAACCTGCAGTCAGGCATTGCTATGCATACCAAGAGACAGGCTGGTGATGGAGAAGGCAAGGGCGGAAAAACGCGCTCCCCATCTGCACTATAGCTTAGCACTTACCTTATCTGCAGTATGGACAATTTAAAGGGGTACACAGCACATTCAGCAGCACTGTTGATGGTTAAAGGATAACATCTTCTCAAATTGTAATGGCAAAATTCAGGGTAAAAAAATATTTATTTCAGTATGATTTGTATATGTAATTTGTCTTCAAGAGTTTTTCAGGTATTTTGATCAAAAGCAATGACGGTAGTGTGACTATAATTCAACTTGTGGCTGCTATTTTAGAAAATAGGTAAGCACATTTGTCCCATTGTCCCATAAATGCTTGTTTAAGGAGACATTTTTGGTCATCTGTCTTTTCTTGTGCTTTATTACTATATTGGAAATAACAACAGCTTTACTTCTTTTTTTATTGCTTGTTCACAGCAGTTACACTTGCAGTCTTTCCTGGCAACATGATTCATGAATAATAGATAGGATTGAGGGACTAAAATAGAGCAAAACCTCCATCATTGTGCCTTGCTATATTCAGAATAAAGAACAAACTGTGTCCTTTCATCGCTATTGACACTGGAGCTAGGAATCAATACTGAAGCTAGGAATCAAAGCACCGTGGCCAGAAGTGACCTCCTCAGAAGCCAAAGGTCAGTGGGATTCCCTTGGACGTTCAAGGGAGGGAGGTGATTTAGGAGAAACAGGCAGTGGGGAAGGCAGCAGGATGATTTGTGTGAGACCTGGCTTCGCCAAGGTTAGTCCTGCCAAACCCTGAGACCATCATGGCTCCCAACATCTTCCCTGCTGTCTGTCTGCCTGCCTTCCTGCTGCCACACAAGCTGATATCTCTCTGTATCTCTTAATGGCTTTCCCAGGTTACTTATGACAGCATAGCCATTATTTATGAGCTGGGGGCCTGTTACTAATACTGCAAATGCACCCCCACCCCCCATTCAGTTCACTTTACATTAGGTGGCTTTCTTAAATGAAAAAGTGAAGGTTGTCAACACTGTAAATTTTTTAATCATATGGGGATGTTAAAATGGCTGGCTGAGAAAGGTGGCAGGTGAGGGTGCCAACAATGAATTTGTTTCCAAGAGGTATTGATCTCAGCATCTCCATCAGATGTTGTTTTGGCTCAGAGATAGGCAGAGGAGAAAATAAACTGGAGAACTGAGAGAATGGAGGGTCATTGTCACTGATGGATTAGATGAGTGATAAGTCTTTTATTCACTTGTTGTTGATCCAGACAGTTTTTTTTTTAACTGCTGTTATTTTAACAACTTTTCTGACAACAGCATTTAGCTTTATTGTCATCTAATCCAAAGCAGCAAGAAGGGTTTAAGAAAAAGTTATTCTATAGAAACTGACAGGCTGTAATGCAGTCTACTTGAATTTACATTCAACAGAAAATTTCATTGATATAAAAATAATATTACCTCACTGCCATACTGATATACTACTGGTTAAAATTTTACTGATTTCTTAGTGACTGTAAAGACACTGACGGGTATTTGTGAGAAAGGGAAGTCCCACTCTTATCTGGTGATTTCTATTCTAGTGTTGTAGTAACTGAATTTCAGTGCTGTTGCTTGTTTTATACATTATTTTCAAAAATGAAGCATATATTGTACAAATCTCATTTTTCATTTTACAAAATAAGGGACGTCTGAAAAATGCTTATGCTCTATTATTACTCGCTGACTTTGTATCTTTTTAATCATTTTTAGAAAGGCAGGTAGCAACAAAAATACTGGAAATTCACTTGCAAATTAGCTTTAGATTAGATTTAGTGTTTCCAAGTGACTCAAATGTGTGCTTACAATGTGGCAAATGTTGGTGCCATTTAGCTCATGCAGTCCCTGGAGAGCAGTGGTCTTTTCTATGGATGCTGGAGGTCTTGGGAGCCTCCTTACTCCTTCATACTGCATTGCAGCAGCCACAGGTTTCCAACACACACACACACACACACACACACACACACACACACACACACACACACACACACACACACACACACACACACACACACACACACACACACACACACTGTATGAACAAAGGGTCCAAATTTCACCATGGAGCTCTTCAAAACCTTGCCCTGCCTATTACAAGCTCAATAATAACCAGCATAATGTAATAAGATGAAACAGATGAGTGCTGCATATCGTGTTCATTCTTGGATTTTCTGCTGCATTAATACAGATTTTCTGCTTCTAGATATGATGATGCAAAACTCTCCTGTGTAAATCCTCATTAGCAAATTCTCTCATGCAAAATCATCAAGACTCTTAGACCAAGAACCTTGCAATAAAATGTCATCCTATACATTCTGGCAATTTTCTACTGTTTCTTTTCATTTCCTCGGGGTATCTAGCAGTCCAACAACTTTACTGCTAAAGACATTTTTTTTTTTCCCAATGCATCTTCAGTGAGACTCAATTTCTTTGACCCTCTGGGAGATGAGTCATTTCAGCATTGCTGCTCAGGAACTGAGCTGCCCTGCAAAAGAGGCAGGTTACACATACAAATATGGGACCGGGAATGTGGACACAATAAATAAGTGGCTGAGATACACAGATATAAAGCAATATAACCCCCTTTGTCCTTAGTGTCCCCTGGAGCTAACAGTACATCCGAGACAGAGACAGAGGGAAATAGAGATGAAGAAAGGGAAGACAGAGCACTGTACAAAGAGAGGGAGGAGAAGAAAAAGGGAGGGAAGGAGAGAGTCGTGCTCATCAGATTGAGGCCCAGCAGGAAGAGGGCAGATGCTGGAAAAGAGCCAGACAACAGGAGAGAGACAAGGACACTGGCCCACTGCGGTATACTGCCAAGCTGCATCTCACTTAGCCAGATACCATCGCAGGAATCTGCAAATACACCCACTTCACAAGCTCATTTCTCAAAACTTACATGCTTGTAGATTACCTGTAGACATTTTTAACACAACAAAGCTTGTATACTGCATGAGATATGTTGCTGTCATGCAAGTCCAAAGTTATTTCGGCAAAATGTGCAGTATTTTACTGAAATAAGTACACAACTATAGTAACAGCAGCAGTAAACTGACCAAAACATTTGGCTCCATTCACTTCTGTCAGCCACCCCGACGGTGAAACGAAGGTCTAAGCATCAGTGGGTGAGTGAGTCATTGTCACTGTTGCAGGATAGCCTGATGCTGCACTGTACAATGCTTCTGTATGAGTGAGTGAAATTTAAGTCAAGGTAAGTGCTTGTCTCAGGAACAGCTGGTTATATTACAGCAAGGTCATAGAAGAAATAAGATACTCTATGTAAAGACTTAAGAGGGTAAAAATAAAACTGTACATCAGTGACTATAAGTTTTTCACAAGCACAGCATGGCTCTTTTAATGGAAGTGGTAACTTTAAGAGCCACTCTTGAATATTTTACCAAATCAAGGTTCTGCTTCTTTTTTAAATGGTGAAATGGTGAGTGAAAAAAATTGCTATAAAAAAAAAAGTCTGGCTTACAATGTTTGACAAACAGTGCAGCACAGGTGAACGTTATGAGATGTGTGCGATTTACAGTGACAGCTACCGTGTCACTGATGATGCAATGCCCTGGTTTTTGTTTGCAAGTGAACCAAAACATGTGCCTCAGCCTTGAGCAGCAGTCTGGCCTGCAGTCGACAGAGCTGCCGAGGGACGCAGCAGCCGCTCTGACTCACACGACACCTGAGGGCTGAGCCAGGGCTGCAGAGTTTCCAGGGTCACAGGGTCTCAGACTTATAACCTCAGTCATACCTGACTATTCTTTCTTGATATAATTCATCACAGATATGTTGAAATAAACACAATCCTAGAAACAGTACTCACACCAGAAGAAATTGTCCCAAGTCAGCATTGTCACTGTAGCTGGGCGAATCTTTTGCACAGCCTCCTACGGTTGCCACAGAAACCATTTCTAGGGGCAGCAGTGGGAGGATTTGGACTGTGACATCACTACAGCATTTGGTGCCAACAAGATATTTCAGTGAAAGTTACAGCATGATGACAAAGCACTTTGTATCTCCTTGCAGTGAGGTGCATTAGTTAAATATACATGTGTTCAGAAAAAGTGTACAGCCTGAACTTTAGTCTTTCTTGTTTCACACTTCCACACCTGGTACATGTTTTCCAGCATATGGTGCAGTACCCTATAATACACTATGGTGCTTTTACTCCTAGCTTTATGTATGGCCTGTGGGGGGGGGGCTCTGATCTGCTTTCTAGGCTTTTCTTTGTCTCACTGAAAGCCCTGAACACTGAGCCTTGATGCAGAAGAGTGAACTTTATGAATAGCCCCCTGAGTGCCATTACATGTTCTCAAAAGAGCAGATGGATGAATGGCACCCAGAGAAATAATGGCAATATGTCTCATAGTTTCTATTTTTGGCAACACTGAGTTACAGTTTTAGGGCAAATATCGTACTACATAAAAATATAATCAGAGCAGGAAGAAAAATGTCCAGTGCTGTTAGTAACCCTACCGGACACAGCCGTTTGTCATTGCGTGCTTCAGTAAAGTTCAAGGATGACATGAGGCACCTCTCCTGGCAGACACTCCCCATGTTGGCATGCTGGGTATCATCAGAGGTAGCACGCTGCTGTGAGGCATGGCTCCTCTCATGTGGAGAATGTTGGCATGATGAGGACAGTAAAGAGATGAGAGAAAAGGGGAAGCCCAGGGTCTCCTCCAGCTCCCCCACCCTGACTGAACACAATCCTGGATTTGCATCCTTGCATCAGCCTGGAGCAGCGGTGTCAGAGACGACCAGCTGTGAAGCTGACTGTGATTTTGTGTTTGTGTACCAGGCATGTGTATGCACCTTCCACTGCCCAGCACTTTCTGCTTTCTAATGACCAAGATCCCACAACCGAGCGCCCCGAGGCATACCAGCTCTCGCTGTCATACTGCTGGGCAGTGCTCTGGCAAGCCCATTCACATGCACACCCAGAGAAGCACACGGACATTCATGGAGGAACAGTGGCACAACTTGGCATGTCACATTTAAACTATCAGACACACATCAAAGGCATAAGTGTAAAATAGGGCTGTGGAATTAATGGGATTTTAATTTTAGTCACAACTTTGATTTCCAGTGATTAGAAAAACAAGATGAAACAATATTGGACATTATTTTGTTTTCTCAGCACAACTCTTTAGTTCTCAAAGTCACTCCATTCAAGACTGGCATCTTTGGCTCCATTTACATTTTAGTGAAAATTATACTTAGGGTAGAAATAAATTCACTTTTAAAAGGACCTTTTTTATTATTATTATTATTAAGTTCAGTAAATTTACTAGACTATGTGTAGTTGTGTTAAATACTCACTGTCTCATGAGATTTTATGACTTTTTTCCCCATAATTGAGCAGCCTTACTGTGAATCCCGCTTTAGATCTCATAGTCTTAATTCGATGCTGACCGTAATAAATCATTTTAACATCTATCCTGACAGCCAAGTCTCATAATTATGTAAGTGCAGTTGGGTCTTTATACAAACCTCTCTTTCATTTAACAAAAGAAGCTTATGTTTTCAGCTGTTTAATGATGTCTACAACAGCTCATCTCAAGCAAAAAGTCTAAAAAACAAAAGCCATCTCATCTCAAATGAACAAGATTATAAATATGACCTGACAGTTAACTTTTTTTGCCTCAATATGCAAACACAATGCTGAAAGCAGAGACAAGTCAACGTGAGGATAACTACAGAGTTGAGTGAAAATTATTTTGGATTCATAGTTGTCAGCAACCTCTTTTGAGTTACCTGTAGTGTTTTGGTTTGTGATAAATAAATATCCTGCAACAAGTATTAAAAGGTCCTGAATTTTAAATAAATAAAGAATAGAATGTTATTCCTTAGGCATTTAGGTTGTTATATTGTTATATTCTTAGGTCTTCTTGGATCTAATGCAGAAATGGATGACACAGTTAGTTTATCAATTTAAAGAAAAACAACACTGATCTCCTTAGTAAGTTCACCTCTGATGCTGTCCTTACCTCTCTGAAAACCCAAAACTTAAGTAGAAGACATGCTGAGCCGCATATATCTCTTGCTAGCACAGCTGTCGAGTTTTGTAGAAAATGATTAACTGTGCTGGGTAAATTGCAGGCACCATTTCATTTTCCCCTGGTTAAAAATACTTTGAAGACAGGGTTAGACAGACAGTACAAAACCACTCAGCAGTTCTGAGGCAATGCACCTGGAGCTGCGGGACACATGGTATCTTGTCTGCAGGATTGAGAAAAACAGAAAACTCAGCAAAGAAGTGGTTCATGGTTAAACCAAACTGCTTCACTTCAAAGTATATTCATCTTAAAGGTGACTTTAATTCATCTTTAGCTTTCTATACCAACTCAAATGTTATGTTCACCTTTTTTTAAATGTTTGCTTTCTGTGTGTGTTTGAAATCTCTACCGACAGATTTGAAGAAAAATGACCTTTTTGTAAAAATGGATCAAATGTTACAAAAAGCAGGGAGTTTAAGTCAATTCTAAGGTGTTGACAACACAATTACATCTTATCATTAAAAAGAAATGCTTAACCTGCACACAACCAAGTGATTTCAAAACAAATTTGTAGATTTCTTTATAATACTGAAGGAAGTCAAGCAAAAATATGTCAGTCTCATGATACAATCACAGCAAGCTTTCTGCAAGGCAACACACAAAGCTACCATTGCATCCCTTTGCTTACTCTTGGTTAATGTTTCATCATTTTGTTTATTTGTTTCAGTGCTACACTGGCACCATAGAACGTTTCACGTGATGCTTCAAATTGGGGTTTTGGTCTGTAGCATACTAGCATACTGCAAAGCCAATTTCCAAGCCAAGTAACTGCAATGTCCTTTTCAGTGTTAAATGTAAGAAAGTTTTTTTTTCCCCTAGCTCTTTTTTTCTCTTGCAAACTGTAATTCTCTTCATCTCATGGGAAACATCAGAATTATAGGTCATACTAGACGCCTCTAACTGGATTTTTACATTAGTTTTCTGACCTGCATGACAAATCCCAGATGGTTACATTTGCTGGTTCCAGGACAAAGCATTGTTTATCCCTCGGCTGTTAATGTGTAACAATTTTTAAAACAAACAAACAAACAAAAAAACAATAATAATTGCTAGATTGATTATTTCTTCTTCACCAAACACAATTTTCTTTTTTCATGGTCTGAATGAAACCTAGGGATGAACACACAAACTAAGTCTAAGTAAGTGGTTTCCCTTCATGTTGCCAGAAAAAAGGCTTGCACATATCACAAAGGCAAAAAGATCCTTGAATGAGCATAAATTATTGCTCTTGCCATTGAGTCTGCTTTTATGAGGCCTGTAATTTTCAATTTCTGGTGACACTACTATGTGAATATAGTGCTGAGGTCTTTGTGGTGACATTATGCTGGACAACATTAAACTTAGAAGTGTATTCTAAGGAAAAACAGAAGCAACACCCCTGTAATCAGTCATAAACATATAAATGGATATTAATGTTTCCAATAATTATAGCAAAAAAAAAAAAAGTAAACTTCTCAAAATAACAACTCGGCCTTTTAGTATCCAGACATGTGCAGTCTGAGGTACCTAATAAAGTGGCGACTTAGTGATCATTTCTTATCTCATTAACAGACAAAAATTGTCTCATATATTTAACCAACAGTGATAATGAAGTTACTTATGTTTGGGATCTGTTCTGCATCTGAGATCAAACTCTCTGCAGACTTCCACTGACAACCTTCAAAAAATCTCCAGTAAGAAAAAACAATCATTTAAGATTTTGAAGAGTAGTGATGCTACAACCAAAACTAGTCACAGATGCAGAACATTTGAAAATCAGAGCTTTTTTTTCCAGTTTTTTCAAGTCGTTAAAGAAGCTGTGAGATGATCTTACTTAGGCACCGTTATATATATTCACCCCTCAAAACTTTTTACTCTCAAGTTCAATATTTAACAGTAACAATCGGACTGACCCACTAGAGGGCAGTACTGAGCTATCTTCATGGCTATTAAGTCTGTTGGTTCAACACTACGCCTCATTTTGAGATCAAGCATGACTCTAACCACTGTTCAAAGGCATTACAAACAAGTGAACTACTTAAAGATACAAGAAGCAGTTCATGAAAAATAATGATGCCTACTTTGATGTTACAGTAAATGATACCAAGGGAACCCCAGAGGCTCCAAAAAAAGTAATTAGATCTGGAATTATTGTGAAATTCATTGTTTAGTCAATCTACATACTTTTCAGACCATTTTTAAAGTCACAAGCAGGTTTGAACTTCAAATGTTAAGGTGTCCTTTTTTTGGTGCCACGTTTGAGTTATTACATTATTCTAAATATTAAATCACACAGAAAAATCCTCATCCCTAATCAGAAAGTTAATCTATATGAAAACAACTCAGCTGTAAAATGAACAGAAGCAAACTCATAATTGAACATTTATTAAAGTTCTCATGTCTGATGCAAGCAAGCATGAGATATATTGATATATTAGAGAAAGACTGCTTTGAGTTTTACTGTCTGTTTGTGCCACTTTGAAGCTCATATCCACAAGTCTGCAGGTGGGGGATGAAAGGCAGCTGAAAGGCAGTTGGCATGCCAACTCAAATAATGGAGTTTTCAGTAAAGCACTGATACTGCAGCTTTTCATTATCTTCATGTAATCCGAGGCCTAGGGGCTTAACTTTCCTCAAATAATCGCGCTCCTTGATTGACGCTGCCTTAATTATCTTTCAGGAATCTGATAAATCATTAAACACAACATATTACTTATCCAAAATAATACGCACCATTTTCCCCTCCAAGGACAAGAAGGCAAAACAACAGTTTGTGAAGATGCAACACAATGCCACGGAAGCATGAGAGGGGGTTACCCAGGAAACCACCGTCGTCATGGAGACTGCATCACAAGGCGGTTCAACAAGCAGAACGCGGGGACGCGCGGCGCGTTCTCCCTCCTTTTATCCACGCTGTTTTCACTCTGTCCTCACTGCGCACACGACCTCGATCACACAATTATTCACAGTTTTATTTTTTTCATGTTCCTCCTGCTTGCTTTGGACAAAGTTTGCCACCACACAGCATATTTATTCTAAAAAATATACTAGTGACAGTATGAGCCGGGGTCAGTTAATTTGAGTTTTATTCAATATAGGCTATATAGGCAGTTCTGAATAAAAATACAACTGTACGAAAAGCTCAACTTAGAATTTATGATAAGCGTTTCCATCAACACCACTCTGCGTTTTTATTACCTGAATAATAATCTGAACACCATGTGGACAGCTTATGATATCAAATATAACCTAAGCAGGCATTTGGCTATATAAATTACCAGTCTATTGATTTCCACGAAGCACAAGACGTCGTTTTTGGACTGGTGGGTAGATTGAGTAGAAGACTATATGCTACACGTGTATCCCAGTCATGAACACCAACAACGTTTGCATTATAACATCAAGATATGTAGGCATCGTGTGGCACTATACACTGAAAAAATATCTGTTTTAACAAGCTTTTTAAATGGTTCCTTCTGAATTGAAATAAACGTTTCTCAGTGCAACTGATCTTTTGGTCATATTAATACTTGTTGACCGCGGAGAAACACTCAAAACAGGTACAATTACACTGAAGTATTTTCGTATTTTTTCCCCATTTGCTTAGGCGTAAACAAAATATGCCTTGTTAAAACAGAGATTTGCAGCTTTCATCCACAGATATGGACTGACACGTTACGATTGGCTATATAAAAATATTATAGGTACTATTTCTTCATGCTTCATAAATGATCCATTGCGGGGTTCATTTACACGTCTGTGAAGATCTTTTTGATGTTCACGCAGTTCTGGTTGTTTTCGGTGGTGAAGTTGGACTGTTTGAACGTACTGTTGATGCCCTCCTCTATCACCATGTACTCTGACTTGCTGAGAGACGAGGAGCTGCACGACCTCCTCAGCTCCTCTGAGGGGAGGTGCTCACAGCTACCTACAGTGTGATACTGTGGGTACTCCTCTCCATCAGTCTCTCTGTGGTAAAAGTAGTTGAAATTGGACACAATCACTGGCACGGGTAAGGCAATGGTCAGCACGCCTGCTATTGCGCACAGAGAGCCCACTATTTTACCACCAATAGTGACCGGATGCATATCACCATAACCAACTGTGGTCATGGTGACAACTGCCCACCAAAAGGCATCTGGGATACTGGAGAAACTGGAAGTGGGGTCGTCTGCTTCTGCAAAGTAAACAGCACTGGAGAAGAGAATAACTCCGATGAAAAGGAAAAATATGAGCAAGCCGAGCTCCCTCATGCTGGCCTTGAGGGTCTGTCCCAAAATCTGAAGTCCTTTTGAGTGTCGTGAGAGCTTAAAAATACGAAAGACCCTCACCAGTCTGATCACCCTCAGGATGGCGAGGGACATCGCCTGCTGACCGCCGTTGGTTTGCCTCTCGGCCAGCTCTGTCCCCAGAGTGATAAAATAGGGGATTATGGCGACGATATCAATGATATTCATTATGTTTTTGGAGAAGGTAGTTTTGCTGGGGCAGGCAAAAAACCTGACCAGCAGCTCAAAAGAGAACCATATAATGCACAACGTTTCTATGACAAAGAAGGGATCTGTGAACGGGTTTGACGTGTAGGGAGCAGTGCCATTAACTGTGGGTGCCACTGTGGCTTGGTCTCTGTCGTCCCGAAATTCCGGCAGAGTCTCCATACAGAAAATAACAATTGAAATTAAAATAACAAGCACTGAAACGATGGCTATCCCCCTTGCTGGCCCAGAGCTTTCGGGATACTCAAACAATAGCCAAACCTGCTTTTGAAAATCATTTTTGGGGAGGACACGCTCCTCTTCTTTTATAAACCCTTCATCCTCGCGGAATTTCTCCATGGCTTCCTCACCGAGTTGGTAAAACCTGATCTCCTCTGAGAAAATATCAATGGGGACGTTAACAGGTCTCCGTATGCGCCCTCCTGATTGGTAGTAGTAGAGGATGGCATCAAAGCTTGGTCTGTTCCTGTCGAAGAAGTATTCGTTCCTCAGTGGGTCAAAGTAGCGCATCCTTTTCCTGGGGTCCCCGAGCAGCGTGTCTGGGAACTGGCTGAAAGTTTTCAGTTGCGTCTCGAAGCGTAAACCCGAAATGTTGATGACCACCCTCTCGCAGCATCCCTGACGGCTGCGCTCGTATCGGTCCACCGACAGGTGAGGCGCTGAGAGGACGGTGGACTCTTCCAGCATATTTTCTACCGTCATGACGCCCTTCTCGTCCACGGCATAACCCCGGTTGTCAGACTCGTCGCTGCCCCTGTGTCCCTCTGACGAGGGCGGAAGGATCACGCTGGAGGTCTGGTCATCCATACAGGTGGTTTTCGGTCTGTAGGAGCAGAGTGCGCCACGCCACTCCCAGCCAAAGCTTACAGCTTTGGAGAGCTGAGGCCGACGCCACTTACATCTCCTCTAACCATCACCTATCTCTGCCTATCCAAACGTTGAAGCGCTGCACTCCCTTCTGGCTTTTTTTTTTTTTTCTTCTTTCAAACACGTCGACACCCGCCCACGGCGTGCATATGTCTGACATACGTCCACCACCCGCCCAATCGGAAATTAACTTGACACTTAATGTCGAGGACCCACCCTTGTGTGGCGAGCTGAAAACACTTGATGAAAACAAATCCACACCTGTTAGATCCAAGTTTTATTCTTACGCTGTGAGCTTGTGCGAACTCGTTATCATCTTTATCACGTGGGAATGACAACAGATCAGGACTGCTGTCAGCTTTCTTTAGCAATAATCACAAAAAAGGCATTGAATCCAAAATATATGCGATTCACCTTAAACACAAATGAAAAGGAAAAAAGAAAGAAAGAAAGAAAATCACAGAGGGAAGCAGTGTCTTTTTTTATGATCTACAATCAAATCTTGGCCACGTTTTTTTCTAACTCAAAAAAAAAAAAGGAAAAAAACAAAAACAAAACAAGTGATGTTAGTTACAAAAATTGATATGGGATAATAAGGATTTTTATAATCAACTAAAAAAAGAGGGCCGAACCGTGGTAACAAGATATGTACTGTCTACAAGCAGCGCACAAAATGACATGCTTATATTTCTGTTATGTTATATTTCTTGTTGAGGGGGTGTTGCTCTCCATGGTGCTGAAAACAAGCGTGCCGTAGTTGGTAAATCAATGCGCGCGCTCTTCAGCAGCACTCAGCTGAGTTTATTACGTGCTCAGTTTGTGTGTATTCGTTAATAGATGCTTGCCTGGATGTCGCCAACATAGGCTCCGGGATCAGTCACCTCATTTCCACTCGGAAACACACACACATGCACGCACGCACGCACGCACGCAGAGACTTTGCCGCCATGTGTTGATAGAATCGCCTCAAAGAAGAGTCTGAGCGTCAGTCTTTGTTACAGCTGCGATTAATGACGAAAATGCAAAATCAGTGTTGTTTCTAATTTATACTGACAGGCTTCATCAAAGGAGCCTGTCACCGTCTGTGGTTTGGAACGGCAAGCGGGGTTAATCAGTTCAAATGGGATTCAAGGCTAATGCACAATGTGCCCTTTTGTTGTTTATATCGTGCCAGTCTAGGTTTAATTGAACACCAAACACCAAAGGAAAAGCTTCTCTTCTCCCCAAATACGGCAACATCTAGTACCCAACTATCAACTTATTTAGAAAATCCTCTTAAAGCGGATGACACTGATCCAAAAAACCTACTGACCTGTGCTGTGGGGGTGTATTCCAGGCCACAGGAGGCCTCTTACTGTAAAGAACACAATATAAAAAAAGACCAGTGGGCAAGTTTATTGGCTTGTGTTTACAGATTTCAAGACAAGGAAAAAGCGACATTAATTTATTTTCTTCATTAGCTGTTTAAGAACCACAGCACTATTTATTGTGGCACTGTCTTCTATAAGGACTTGTAAGGCCTACTATCCAAAGGAAATCTTAATTTGCCATCATAAAACTGTAAAAGCATTCATTTAACTGTTCAAATATGCATTCTGTGTAACACTTAAGAAGAAGAAGAAGAAGAAGAAACAGCCTTTATTGTCCCACAGAGGGGAAATTTGGGTGTAACAGCAGCCGCAGTTATTATAAATATAAATAAAGATATAATAATTCACACTATTAAGAAAATAATATATATAAAATCAACAAACAATATTAACCTTAATACTACTAATAATAACACTATATACAATGTACATGATGTGCCTGTGTGTTGAACACTTCTCATCAAACAGATTTTTCTGTCCCAAACATAAAAAAAGGTTCAATAAGAATGATACTGTCCAACCCTGTTTGTAATGCTACCTCTTTCTCAGGTTGTGTCAGATCACCAACTCCTCAGGCACAACAGACGTGAAACTAGCAGCCTTGTTTCTGAATAAAGGGAAATATACATAAGCTAAGAAATAAATTACACCAAAGTGCAAAATATCCGGAAGGTATAAAGTGATTTTGCCCAAAAACTGTGGAAGCAGAATATAACAAGAGAAAGTCATTAATGTTGGTGGACGCACACATTTTATTTGTTCTTAAAATGCACACTGTGATGTCCAAATTAACAATTAAAAAACAAAACAAAACTGAGTGACTTAACTTATTGACACTTGGCTGGCATGTTTGTAAGGTTGCAAATAGCTTTAAAGTTACTAACATTTATTGTGAAAAATGGTAAAGTGACTCACTGTGACAGCACTGCTACTAAAGCAGATAGATATTTCAGATTGTAGATATTTAATAAAGGTGAATGCAAATCTGCAAACACCCAGCCCTGATTTTCAATTTAGAGAAAAAAAAACCCACAATAAAGCTAAAAGTCGATTTTCCATGGCCATGTTTACATATTGAAATATTGATTTCATTCAGAATGAAAACAATGTGTGTATGAAACCACTGCCACTGTGGTCCGCATTAGATAGGTGAAAGAGCTGACAAGGCCTCAAATAAAAATGTCTAATAACATTAAGTAGAGAAGATGTCCATCTAAAGTGATGCCATTTTAGTGACAGGACCCCTAACCTGATCTAGAATTTGCATTAGCACTGGTTCCAGCTTCTCAAATCTGAGGATTAGTATCTTTGAATTTTGGACAATTAGTTGGATAATACTGGAAATATCAAAACACCACTTGGCATGTGGCATAAATTAACAGCCTAAATGTTTAATCAATGCATCAAGAAAATATTCAGCAAATTAATATGCCGAGAATATAATCACATGCTTGCAGCTGCATCCACACATTTTTTTAGGAGGAGAAACTTTGAAGTAATTAAAATGTATTTTAAGTTTGGAGCATACAGTAAATATATATTTCCCCACTCACCCTGTGAGTGGATTTTATCCTCCAAATTCAGGTCCTCTGCCAGAGGCCTGGGAGCTTGAGGGTTGAGGGCACAGTATCTTAGCTGTTCCTAGGACTGCACTCTTCTGGACAGAGATCTCGAATGTTGTTCCCGGAATCTGCTGGAGTCACTCTTCCAGTTTGGGGGTCACTGCCCTGAGAGTTGCGATTACCACAGGGACCACTGTTACCTTCACTTTCCACAGCCTCTCTAGCTCTTCTCTGAGCCCTTGGTATTTATCAAGCTTCTCATGTTCTTTCTTCTTGATGTTGCCATCACTTGGTATCGCAACATCTATCACTATCTGCTTGTCCACCACTACTAGGAGCGACAGGTTTTGCCGCATGTTCTCCTTGAATTGCTGTCTGTTTGAGTGGTGTCCAAAAAATGATGTGGGCTTCATAGATAACCGGGAAGGTTTCTGGGGAAAACCTGGTCTTGTTGGGAGAGACAGCATCCATCCCACTTTGGATGGAGCAGCTCTCATTTCTAGAAGTTTGGCCGAATTTATTAACCCCCCCAAAACGTGACTGCCCAGGGTTGATACCAGGAAGCAGAGTTGCAGTCTTACACACCTCTCTGCAGCTTCTCTCCTCCTGCCATCTCCCCAAAACCCATCCCCATAGAAATGGTGTCTGCTCCCAGACCACCAGAAATCAAACCAAAAATCAGCAAAAAAAAAAATTTAAGCATAAAAAATTCTAAAAGAAAAAATAATATCGCATCCTCAACTGCACCAAAGAGTAAAACAGTTAAATGTGGATTATTAAACATTAGGCCTTTCTCTTCTAAGTCCCTGTTAATAAACGATTTGATAATTGATCAACATATTGATTTATTATGCCTTACAGAAACCTGGTTACAGCAGGATGAATATGTTAGTTTAAATGAATCAACACCCCCGAGTCACACTAACTGTCAGAATGCTCGAAGCACAAGTCGAGGAGAAGGATTAGCTGCAATCTTCTATTCCAGCTTATTAATTAATCAAAGACCCAGACAGAGTTTTAATTCATTTGAAAACCTGACTCTTAGCCTTGTCCCCTTGCATTGGAAAATTCTAAAACCTGTTTTATTTACCGTTATCTATTGTCATCTGACATAACACTCCATCACCCTCTTTTCTGGTCAAATAGCCCTTACATATGCTGGAGGTGTGTTTGGGATCATTGTGCTGTTGAAAGACAAATGATGGCACCACTAAGTGTAAACCAGATGGGATGTCATGTTGCTGCAGAATGCTGTGGTAGCCATGCTGGTTAAGTGTGCCCTGGATTTTGAATAACTCGCCAACAGTGTCACCAGCAAAGCACCCCCATACTATCACACGTCCTCCTCCATACTTCACGGTGGGAACTACTCATGTAGGAACCATCCGCTCACCTTTTCTCTGTCTTACAAAGACATGGCATTTGGAACCAAAAATCTCAAATTTGGACTCATCAGACCAAAGGATAGATTTCCACTGGTCTAATATTCATTCCTTGTCTTCCTTGGCCCAAGCCATTCTCTTCTTCTTCTTGTTCTTCCTTAGAAGTTGCATCTTTGCAGCAATTTGACCACAACAGTTGATGTTGAGATGTGTGCGCTACTTGAACTCTGTGAAGCATTTAGGTGGATTCTTATATGGAGTGCTGTTAACTTGCAGTTTCTGAGGCTGGTAACTCTGATAAACCTATCCTGTGCAACAGAGGTAACTCTTGGTCTTCCTTTCCTGGGGTGGTCCTGATGAGAGCCAGTTTCATCATAATGTTTGATGGTCTTTGTGACGATACTTGAGGATACTTTCAAGTTCTTTTACGTTTTTGAACTGAGCTTCATTTCTTAAAGTAATGATCGGCTGTCATCAAAAAAAAAATAAAAGCATTGAATAAGGAGGTGTGTCCAAACTTTTGACTGGTACTGTATATGCAGGAATGCACCATGGGGTGAAACTACTTTTGGATTTATGTTGTTTAACTGAATTTTTAGAAGTCAGGCCATGTTTAAGTCATCTTAGTGTAATCGCAATTTACACCAATTCACTCCCACTTGACTGTTAATAACATGCACATAAATTTGATTTAAAAAAATTATCCTTTCCAGCAATATCATGCTGCTATTAAAAGGCTCCCAGTGGTTGCAAATCAGGACGCATGGGAAGTTTTGTCTGGGTTTTTGTCTCCATGGCAACAAAACATCAAGTGTTTTGTAAAGAGAAAAGGAGTTAAGTTGAAGAAGTTACATAATTTCCGGTCCGACTCGTGCAGAAGCGGGTGGCCCGAGAGATTTTTTTTGTTTTTTGTTTTTCACATTCCCACTGAGGAACGAACATATCAGAACTGAAAGGAACCAGTCTATTTGCATGTACTGCAAATATGCGTCTTTTGACTGCAAGGCCGCTTATTATATGCAAAAAAAACCTGTTCAGCATGAAAACACAGACGCAAAGCTCTAACCCTGGACAGGAGAAACACTTTACCTTCATAAGAAGATGCATAAAAACAGCCTTTGGCTGTTCATTCTCTGAGGGGAAAAAAAATACGTTAATGGCTGGAGCAGCAAAGTTAATGACGTAGTTGTTTATAGGTAGGGAAGGTGATTTCCTGATTACACTGTTTATGAAAGACAAAGAAAACTATATATAAACAACTTTAATTAATAAATACCCCTTGAGATGCCTTCATTGTAAAAGCCAAGTTGTTATATAATTTCTTAAATTTTCACAACACTGCAGGGGGTTTATTGTCTTTAACATAAGCCAAGAAATCCCTGTAGACCTCAACCTTGTTCTACACATGCTTATGTCTAATATCACATGCATTCATAAACGCTTAATAGCATTTCTATTCCACAAGGTCATTCGGTCCATTTTCCCAGCCCAATCTGTTGGCTGCCTGCTGAGAATAAAACAGACCTATTATGTATCCAAACCTCTGGAGCTGAAAGCCACTAAAGATAGCCTTTTATCAGTCTGGGAAGTTAGAAAATGACTTATTAACTCTGGTAGAAGTTGGAATTTTAAGTGACATTACAAATGATATTTTGTGTCTGGTCTGAAGGGGGATGAGGGCATTTAATATAATAATCCCTTCCCTAAGATCTTAACTGCATTTTTCATTCTTCAACACTGTCGACAGTGTCAGGGGAAAAGGGGGATGGTTTCCATCAGAAGTGACAGTGCTTGGACTGCTCTTTGAGTAATGAGGAGCAAGGCTTTTTTTTTCTGTTCGGTCTGGCTCACAGGCACACACTGATAGATCAATAGAGGCAGAGAGAGAGAGACCAGCATCTATCGATCAGTGGTGCATTGGCTGTTATCCCACATAGAGTCATCGAGCATTCACACTGTCCATTGCCACAGCCATCATAAGTCACTGTGAAGGTCAAGGTCATAAATAATGCAACAACATGTTTCTTGCGACAATTCTGAGCAGCCACAAAAGGGGTTAAATGAGGGTTGGAAAAGGTTGTGCCCCCATCAGTCCATATCATGTAAAGTACTGAGACCTAACAAATTCAAACCAATTAATTCATGTTGCCTTGAGGTGACTGTTGTGATTTGGTGCTATATAAATAAAACTGAATTGAACTGAATTGAATTCATGGCAGTTAAAACATCATAATCATAAAAATTACAAACCTGTTTACATAACATTAACTTATTTTATATTTCATATGTTACAAACTGATAAGTCAAAATATTATGCCCACCATGCCTATTTTCCTGTTTATGCTGCCATTATATCTTTCAGTATTCTCATCTGAACTGCTCCTTCGACCTAGCATAGTATAAAATGGACTAATGCCACGCAGTACAACAGCACATGAATGATCAGAATCAGAATCAGAATCAGAAGGTTTTTATTGCCATATGGGTGAACAGGTTCACAGCATTAGGAAATTGCTGCGGTACTTCGTGCTTACAGAAAAAAACAAATAAGTATAAAAACTATAAGACAATATACAAGTATACAAATTGCAAATATACAGAGATATTAGAGCTATAACTATAGCACAATATTACAAAATTACAAAATATACAGTGCAGAGACTAATTAAAAGATAGAAGAATGTAGACTATATTCCACTAATATGTACATCAGTGCAGTCAGACAGGTGCATAGACATAGGTGAATGATAGTGAAGAGTGAACATTGTTGCTAGAAAGAGCCACCATCTGTTGTTCCTGAGGTGGCCCATTAGCTCTCCTACAGGGGACACTCTGCCTTATGTGCTGAGCTACTGCCTTACTGCTCTCAATAAAAAAAAAAAAAAAAAAAAAAAACCCCACTGGCACTTTGTTGTTCAGTGTTTGTCCTCTGTCTCGGTGTGTTTTAAAGTGAATGTAAACAAGGATGAAGCATGTGATGACATCTCTTGGAGAGAGTATTGGGAGTCTCAGAATAAGAGGTGGTGATGCTGTCCTCACTCGTCCTCCCACTCTCATTATATCGTCTTTGAACATTAGGTCGAGCTGGTACATTTGGTGGCAACAAGGTTGCTCACCAGATTTCTAGCTGAGTTTGGGCAACTTCTCTTTAAAGACATCTTACTGTGCAAACTTGAGGGGAATAAGTTTGTTCCTCTTTTCCTGCGCATTTAAAGGTTCTGCCATCCTAATCCTCTTCACTAATTCACTGAATCTGACCAATGATGTTCACAGTTTGTATCGAGAGCCATTCACTATCCTTTTTGAGAACCTTGAAAATGAAAAATCTATTTGCCTCAGAGTCTCAACTTTCAGTTTTTGGATTGACATTATTACAAGGGTTCCCAACAACAGCTCAGAAATTCTTCTGGTTTTGAACTATTTCTCTGTTACCTCAGGTACTCAGGTACTCAGGTAGATTGAGCCAGTTTTAGTTAATCAGCTGTGCTACCTTGAGGCCAGTTCAGCAGGGTTTTGACCTCTTAGGGGTCAAAGATTTCTCTAATTCTAATGAGAAATGAAACCAACTAAGAAAGGAAATCTTTGAACTATGGTAATGATATAACCTATTTACAAATCTCTCCTTCTGTCACGTCTGTGCTTCGGCTGCTTATTTAGTTTATTGCTCACAGCAACAGAGCTTGCTTTTGAAGCCACTCACTTACCAATCCATAATAAAGTTTCCCAAATCATTCCCGTATCTCTTTTACCTTAGGTCCAACTTGATGGACAGTAGTTCATCCCAAACAGCACCTTCTGACATACTGCTTACGGTATCCTCTTTCCAGGCCTATGATGTCACCATCTACAAAGAAATCATTTCTAATTGAGCTTGATAATAAAATACATTCTTTCTCATTTTAGCTGATCAGCCTGGAGATGATTATGCTCCGAAGAAGTGAATCTTCTTATGATACTCTTTGCTCTGACTCTGTAGCTCAATTTTACCACCATTTTGCTCAGTTTTTGTCTTTGCTAGTATGGAACCTGTCACACAGGACTGTAAGATCAAACCTGCCCTAATCTTGTCTGTTTGTCAAAATTGATAAACCCCTGGTGTGGAATATAGTGTGCTCACCTTTGGTAGGCTTCTTGGTCAGTTCTTTTGAAGCTGCTTACCAGAAAAGACAGTGCCTCTGCAGAAATGTGTAATGCTGTGAATATCACTGAGACAGCTGCAAATACAGAAATTTCTGGAATTGAAATTTGAGTGAATGCTATCAATTCCTATATTTGCACTAAATATTTTTTTTTTTTACAACTTATCCTTATTGCCAAGATTAAGTGAACTCGGATGCTTTACTGTACACAGGGCTGCTTCTCTCACACTTCATTTAACTCATACTTATTATCGACTCAGTGCGTTGCTTTGATGACCTTGAGGTTCCTTTGATTTTCATGGCTTTTCAGTTGCTGATGTGCATCAGTGGTCGCCTCCATTTCAATTTCAGCTCTCTTTGGAGGTCTATGCTCTCTTAGCTGAAACACTTGGGGACTAAGGGATGATCTGAGCCATTGTTGAGTGCAGTGGCTCTGGAATCTGTGAATCTTTGTATGGACCTCGTGTTCTTACATCTATCATGTCATACAAGTCACTTTAGATAAGTCATGTTTTTTTTTAATGTCCCAGTGATCATTAACATTGATGTAATGGCTCTCTCCACCGATTAATTATGTCATGTCCTGGGCCGTTGGCCCAGCGTTTTGTGTTAATTTATTTCCTGAGTTTGTCCTCCCTGTATGTTTGTCATGTTCCCAGTGTTGTGACTTGTCTGCGTGTTCCTTGGTTTATCACTTCCTGTTTTATTTTGCCAATGTGATTTCCTTGTGCTTTGTGTTTAGCTTTGCTTCCCCTGTGTAATTAGTTTCATTTGCCTCACCTGTTGTTCCCTGCTGTTTCCTCTTGCCCTGATTACCCATTGTGTATTTAAGCCCTCAGTTTTCATTTGTTCTCTGTCGCGTCGTTGATGTTTTGTGCCCGCATGTTCCTGTGTTCCCTGTGCCTGCCCTTCGTCTCCCTGTGCCTCCCTTCCAAGGTTTTTGTATTTGTGTTTCCCCGTTGAAATAAATCCCCTTTTTAGTTATGTTTGCTTCTGGAGTCCTTCATGTGAGTCCTTCCTCGTCCGTTTCCTCCCCGGCCATGACAGAACGACGCGACCATTACAAAACCCCCTCCGGCTCCAATTTTTTCGACGGCACTCGTCTAGCGCTGGGGGGCCCGGCGTCTTTGAACAGTCCCCGTCATCGTCACTCACCTGCCTCCCCTTTCGCTGATCCCTCCCTTCCTCGGCAGCCGCGGAGGAGAGGGAGTTCCCGGCAGCAACGGCGGAAGGCACCCCGAGACCCGAGCGGTATAACGCCGCGGACCGCTTCACCACTTCACACCCAATCCTCCGTTTCCGTGAGTAACACTGGCTTCAACGCTACTATGCCTGCGGACAATTATTCCCGTCACCCCCCTGCCTTTCCCCTCCCTGAGGTGGCAAAGCAGACCATTATCTGTTGGGTGGATTCACTGGTTATGGACCTTCTGGCTGACCCATGTGAGCAGGAACAGCAACAGCTCACGGCCCAGCTGCAAGGGCTAGTCGATGATTACCCTTGGTTATTTGGCTCTCTGCATGGGTTAGTGCAGGATTTCTTAACCTCCACCCTTCACCTACAGCAGTCCCCAGTGTCAGCTCATTCTCAGTCCCCAGTGTCAGCGCATTCTCAGTGCCCGGTGTCAGCTGTGTCTCAGTCTCCCCAGTCAGCTGTGCCTCAGGCTGCTTCCACGCAGTCAGCTCCTCTCCCTAGCTCACAGTCAGTCTCCTCGCAGTCAGTCTCCTCGCAGTCAGTCTCCTCGCAGTCAGTCTCCTCGCAGTCAGCTCTAACGCCCTTAGCTCCTGCTCTCTCTAGCTCGCAGTCTGCTCTTTCTGTCTCCCGGCCTGCTTCCACGCGGCCAGTTTTGACGTACTCAGGCCCCTCTAGCCTTCAGTCGGTTTCCCTAATGTCTGTTCACCCTAGCACTCTGTCAGTTCCTCCAGTGTCAGTTCCTCCAGTGTCAGCTCCTCCTCAGTCGCAGTGTTCCCAGTCAGCTGTAGCTCCAGCTCCTCCTCAGTCGCAGTGTTCCCAGTCAGCTGTAGCTCCAGCTCCTCCTCAGTCGCAGTGTTCCCAGTCAGCTGTAGCTCCAGCTCCTCCTCAGTCGCAGTGTTCCCAGTCAGCTGTAGCTCCAGCTCCTCCTCAGTCGCAGTGTTCCCAGTCAGCTGTAGCTCCAGCTCCTCCTCAGTCGCAGTCTCAGACCCCTCAGTTAGCTCCAGCTCCCTCTGCTCACCCTGCTCCCGCTCCCTTGGCTCCAGCTCCCCCTGCACCCGTACCTGTTCCGCGGGTGGGGGCAGCCACGGACGGGCTGACCTCTGCACCCGTACCTGTTCCGCGGGTGGGGGCAGCCACGGACGGGCTGACCTCTGCACCCGTACCTGTTCCGCGGGTGGGGGCAGCCACGGACGGGCTGACCTCTGCACCCGTACCTGTTCCGCGGGTGGGGGCAGCCACGGACGGGCTGACCTCTGCACCCGTACCTGTTCCGCGGGTGGGGGCCGCCACGGACGGGCTGACCTCTGCACCCGTTCCTGTTCCGCGGGTGGGGGCAGCCACGGACGGGCTGACCTCTGCACCCGTTCCTGTTCCGCGGGTGGGGGCAACCAGGTCCAAGCCTTCGCATCGGTTTTCTGTGTTAGCTGCAGCAGCAGGGTCTCAGTCAGCTCTAGCTCCAGTCGCTCTCCCTCGCCTTCAGTCAGCTCTAGTAACTCTTCCTCGGTCCCCAGTGTCAGCTGTTTCAGTGCCCTCTCAGTCAGTTCCCTCAGCCCCTGTCTTAGTTCCTTCGGTTTTGGTCCCAGTTCCCTCAGCTCCTGCTCCTTCTGTAGCTCCAGTAGTGTCAGCTCCCTCTCAGGCCCCAGTGTCAGCGAGCTCTCGGTCTGTCTCCACGCAGCCAGATCTCCCTAGCTCTCGGTCTGTTTCCACGCAGCCAGATCTCCCTAGCTCTCAGTCTGTTTCCACGCAGCCAGATCTCCCTAGCTCACAGCCCGCTCTCTCTGGCTCCCGGCCTGCTTCCACGCAGCCAGTCGTCTCCCGGCCTGCTTCCACGCAGCCAGTCGTCTCCCTGCCTGCTTCCACGCAGCCAGTCGTCTCCCGGCCTGCTTCCACGCAGCCAGTCGTCTCCCGGCCTGCTTCCACGCAGCCAGTCGTCTCCCGGCCTGCTTCCACGCAGCCAGTCGTCTCCCGGCCTGCTTCCACGCAGCCAGTCGTCTCCCGGCCTGCTTCCACGCAGCCAGTCGTCTCCCGGCCTGCTTCCACGCAGCCAGTCGTCTCCCGGCCTGCTTCCACGCAGCCAGTCGTCTCCCGGCCTGCTTCCACGCAGCCAGTCGTCTCCCGGCCTGCTTCCACGCAGCCAGTCGTCTCCCGGCCTGCTTCCACGCAGCCAGTCGTCTCCCGGCCTGCTTCCACGCAGCCAGTCGTCTCCCGGCCTGCTTCCACGCAGCCAGTCGTCTCCCGGCCTGCTTCCACGCAGCCAGTCGTCTCCCGGCCTGCTTCCACGCAGTCCCCTACACCTCTGCTATTCCTCGAGCAGCCCCTGCTGCTCAATAAAGCAGCAGTGTGCCCTGTTCCGCGGTCCCAGCCTACGCATCCGGTGCCTCACTATGTAGGCCCCGTTCAGCCCATGGGCTCAGCTCACTCCAAGCCGATGGGGGTCTCGGCTCATTCCGAGCCGATGGGGGTCTCCGCTCAGTCCGAGCGCTCCGCGCCAGAGGGTCCCGCTCAGTCCGAGCCGATGGGGGTCTCCGCTCAGTCCGAGCGCTCCGCGCCAGAGGGTCCCGCTCAGTCCGAGCCGATGGGGGTCTCCGCTCAGTCCGAGCGCTCCGCGCACGAGGGTCCCGCTCAGTCCGAGCCGATGGGGGTCTCCGCTCAGTCCGAGCGCTCCACGTCACCCGAGGGTTCCCCACCAGAGCCCGGGGTCGCCCTTCTCCGCCGCCGCATGCCCCGCGGTCGGCCTCCAGTGTCTGCTCCCCGTCGCCGCCGCCGCACGCCCCGCGGTCGGCCTCCGGTGACCCCTCCTCGTCGCCGCCACCGCTGGGAGCGCGGTCGGCCTCCGGTGACTCCCCCTCGTCGTCGCCGCCGCCGCTGGGAGCGCGGTCGGCCTCCGGTGACTCCCCCTCGTCGTCGCCGCCGCCGCTGGGAGCGCGGTCGGCCTCCAGGGACTCCCCCTCGTCCTCGCCGCCGCCGCCGCTGGGAGCGCGGTCGGCCTCCAGTGATTCCTTCTCGTCCTCGTCGCCGCCGCCGCTGGGAGCGCGGTCGGCCTCCAGTGATTCCTTCTCGTCCTCGTCGCCGCCGCCGCTGGGAGCGCGGTCGGCCTCCCTCGTTGGGATTTTGCTTTGTGGCCCCTTGGCCTCTGCGGCCTCCTGAACTGTGTGTTTTTTGTTTTTGGATTTCCCACTGACTCCCCTGAACTGTGGACTGTTTTTTCCCCTGCTGTTTTTTGTTTTGTCTTAGCTCCTGGACTGTTCCTTGTTTCGGCCCCCTGTTTTGGACATTGGAGCTCTCCGGCCTTGTGCCGTCACGTTTTGTTTCATCCGGTTGTTTTTTTTTTTTTTTTTGCTTCTCGTCCCCGTGTTTTGTTCTTGTTTGGACTGTGTTGCCTCTGCTCTGCCTCATTTTGATGCCCCCTGTTGGACTGTCTCCGGCCTTGTGCCGTCACCTTTTGTTCTGGTCCTGTGTTTTTGTTTTCTTCCTGTCCGGGTTTGATTTGTTTTGTTCACGCCCTGTGATTTCTGTTTTGCTCCCTGTCTTTGTTTTTGTTTCGGGCCCTCCCTCCTGGTCCCCCGCCTCCCGCCCTTGTCTGGTTTTGTTTCTGGTTTTGGCCGTCGGGAGCCGGCCTTTGAGGGGGGGGTACTGTCATGTCCTGGGCCGTTGGCCCAGCGTTTTGTGTTAATTTATTTCCTGAGTTTGTCCTCCCTGTATATTTGTCATGTTCCCAGTGTTGTGACTTGTCTGCGTGTTCCTTGGTTTATCACTTCCTGTTTTATTTTGCCAATGTGATTTCCTTGTGCTTTGTGTTTAGCTTTGCTTCCCCTGTGTAATTAGTTTCATTTGCCTCACCTGTTGTTCCCTGCTGTTTCCTCTTGCCCTGATTACCCATTGTGTATTTAAGCCCTCAGTTTTCATTTGTTCTCTGTCGCGTCGTTGATGTTTTGTGCCCGCATGTTCCTGTGTTCCCTGTGCCTGCCCTTCGTCTCCCTGTGCCTCCCTTCCAAGGTTTTTGTATTTGTTTCCCCGTTGAAATAAATCCCCTTTTTAGTTATGTTTGCTTCTGGAGTCCTTCATGTGAGTCCTTCCTCGTCCGTTTCCTCCCCGGCCATGACAAATTATGATAATTTTTGTTCTGTTATTTCCAATAAAACTTGTTCATTATTATGATTATAACAAATGCATTTAAAGAAGGATTCAACTCACAAAACACATCAAATTACAGAAAACAGGTCTGTTAAAATACCATGAAAACTAGTCTTTTTTTCTTTTTTTAAATTTCAGACATGGAAAATGGATGTGGACTTCTTCTGTTGTTTAAGTCAGTCTTATGAGGGTCAGCAGCATCCATCCAATTTCTGCCTATCTGACTTAGGTTTGGTTCCAGGAGTGGAGCCTATCCCAGCTACTCTGGTCTATAAATGAGGTACACTGTGGCTAAGATGCAGGTCTACTACATGGCTAACAGACAGAAAACCACACACTCTCACAGCCAACCTACAGCTAATTTAGGATCCTCAATTAACCCAACATGTATGATTTTGGACTGTGGAAGGAAACTAGGATACAATAAATAAATAAACAGGTAAAGAAAGGCTCCAGCAGACCAGGAGGTTTGACCCTAGGACCTTCTTCCTGTGAGGTGATAGTGCTAACCACAGCACCATCCTAGGATCAGCAGTATTTGTAGAATATGGTAATGTAGAATAAGGCATTGGTAAGTGCTTAGTAATTGTGCCACTAGTACACATGTTAATAGGTAACTATGTCATGTTGAACATACTGTAGTTTCTAGGGGGCAGGGTTGTAACAGTGGAAACAAAAGTGGCAATGTAGGTCAAAATTCTTGCTTTGTGAGCGTTGATGCTAAGAATTTTGCATTTAACATGCTGTATGCTTCAGTAAGTCTGCCTCACCGGCAAGGAATTGTGCGCAGCTGCCATCTCAACAATGCATAAAACAAGCGTGACACATATGGTAGACAACAAGTGAACTCGGCATCACATTAATTCGTATGCCTTAATAATGTTTTTGCATTTTACAAACAAACACTCAATGCACAAACATTACCAGTACATGCTTATATCGTATATAACGTTGTTTGGATGTGCATTTACACATATGCGTGCAAACAAACACAGGCAGAGGCCAGACAACTCAGCCTCTCTGAAATAAAATTAAATGTTTGCACAGAAATACAAATCCCATAAGTGAACTGATGAATGACAAACCCTTGTGATTAGCATCATCTGACCTTTAACACAGACAGCACCAAATATGAATTTCTATCAGACTCCAAACTGTGACTGAAGGCAGAGTGGCAAGCAGCAGCCATGCTATCCAGAGGGATGTGACTTAATGTCATCCAAATATAAAAAATTACAGTGGCATTCATGAATGTGACACAATACATGTGTAGTTGCTATTCCTAACTTCATTTCTGCAGTGACATGTGAAGGTCTTGGGTAAGAAAGACGCCACATGTTGGGAAAAATATCCAGTCGCCTTGATTAGAGGTCCTTGGGGAGAAACTTTCTGTCCGTCTATGACACCCTCCACAATAATGGATTGATAGGGATACAGAGAATGTGTCCCCTGAGCACTGGCCTATTGCTTTATGCCTACCTCATACAAGTTAGTTCTCAATAACAGAGAGACCACGGGCATGGCTTGAATGCTAATAAAGTCTCTTTGATTGATTGTGGACTGAGTTTTGTCGTATATTTTGTCAACAGTTTTGTTAAGGTGCAGCTATGACTAGCAGAATTAGCAGAGAAGGGCTCTATGTTTTGTGTTGAATGACAAAGTTGGACTTTATAGATCGCATGCAAAGCAGACAACTCTCATATTTGAGAGGCTGGAGCTACTGACTAATGCAGCACTAAAAGGAGAAATACAGTGGCATATTAATTCTATATCTACAGCTCTAAAAGGTAACATTCAGGATTTGATCAACAAGTTAACGCTATCACGGTGGTATGAACTGAAACTATTTTATTCCTTTAATTTTTAAGTGAAATTTTCTTAGGATAATATCAAGCTGTATTATTTCTGCATATTACCAGGATTGCATCTCCCCGAAGTAGCCAGTGCGAGAGACATCTTTGAAGTGTGAACCACAGTTTGTAAGGAGCAGATGGGCTGACTAATGTAACTCCTGCCTGGTGTTGTGTGTGTGTGTGTGCCACTGCCAAATCACACTGAGAGATGGCAGAACGGCTCATTTGGGAATGTAGCAGGCTGCAGCAGGAATCACCAGGATAGAGAGGAGCAAGTGCTCAATTAAAATGGTTATCACAATAAACAACACCCAGCATATGCTTATTTAATCACTGTCTTTTTGGCTGCAGATTCACTTCTCTTGTTTATGTGACAATTTGATGTAGATTCTGCAAGCCTGAAGATGTGGAAGTCTCCAAGTATTGCTGCACAAGAACACTGATGCAAAACATGATCAAGTCTTTAAGAGGAAGTTATTTATTTAAAGTGTGGGTGGGTTTACACATGAACTGTAGCGTAGATAGTCTAACCAAGCTTCAGGCTTGAAGCGTACAGATGGAAATTATTATTATTATTTTCTTTTGGTAGCAAACAGTCAAAGTACCATCTGTTAAAATTTATATATTTCAGAGAAAAGTAGCCCAGAGGCACTTTGACCTTTCCAGAAAAGATCATGCGAGAAGAATTCACATTAAGTTTCTACTGTCCAGACTTTCAATATCATGAAATATGCCTTTAAAATAGTTAGCGAGAACTCATTTTCATAATAATAATTTAACAATGGTAAAAATACAGTGTTTTTTTTTAATCCCCAATTTTTTACAAACAAAAAAGAGAAATAATTCTAAAATTATTGACTTGAAACCCCAAAAACAAACAAAAACCAAAAAAGAAATATAGGTAATCACCCATGTAACCGCTGAAGAACAATTTAGAAAATGTTATATTCTGATATTAAAATATTGTAAAAAGAAAAAAAACATTTCTGAGTAGGATAAATAGCAGTATAGAGAGATAAAGGTATGTTCTGATGCTAAAAATCAAAACAAATAGAAGTTTGGGCAATTTTTAGTAGATGCATCTGTGGTATGAATTTGGACATGCTAGGTCACATTGTTCTCAAGTTATTGCATTCACAAGGTTTTCAGAAAAACTTGAACTCTGACCTTGAGGTCAAGGTTGCCAAGATTTGAACTCGTCTGAAATTTTTAGTAGCTGCATGTATACTACCAATTTAAAAATCCAAGGTGACATCGTTCTCGAGTTATCGTGTTCATAACAGTTTCAGAAAACTTGACCTCTGATCTTTGCTTTGGGGTTAAGGTGGCTGAGATGCGAACTTGTCTGAGATTTGGTAACACTTAATAATATGGCCGGCGACTAAGGCCATACGTACTTTGTAATTACATAATTACACATAAAAAAAGTTCTGCGTAATTTCTGGGTAATTTAGCCGAATATATAGAATGTAAAATACATGTACTGTATCCGGTCCATATGGTCAAGTTAATATCAGTGTGCAGACAGGTGGTCTCATGGCTGTGATGGTATTTAGGCTTGCCTTGCGGTAACCATGGTAACCAGTAAAAAAAAAAAAAAGGGTGGGGGATCCCAGTGCGTCAATGATGCACTGGGATTTTTGACTGCCCAGTATTCCAGGCTGTGAAATTAACACACTGAGATTAAATTTCACAGCCTGCTGCCCACTACACACTGCTCTCCACGCAGCTGAACACACACACACACACACACACATGCTTTTATACACACATAGGTAGGAAGACATGTAAAGCAGGATTAGCGATATCCTACATGTTTGGCTGTGTGTTTTTACAGTCATTATACTGTATACAACGCTTCCATAAATACACCCACATAGTGTCATGTATGAAAACACACACGCTTGCTGTCACCGTGCTGAAGTATCACAGAAATAACAACCCCGCGACTGCAGTTAATGATGTGGCTGTCTGCTATAGATGTTTTCCAGTCAAATTCTCCTCTGCAGCCCAAGGTGGAGAAGATTCTTATTATGTACCTGCCACTTGTGATTCACTGTCTCAGCATTGGTACATTGACAGGAACATCATTTATACTCCAATTATTCCACGCTGACACGTGCTGCAGATTGAGAAAGGGCTGTATAGATTAGAGTTGTCTGAGGCAAAAATTCATCACTTAGTGAAATTCTGTTTTACCAGATACTGGCTTCAGTGAGAAGAAGTCTGATGGAGCAGGGAACACATGCAGGCAGATAATCACAGGTTTCAAAAACAACATCAGATTAGCTGAACTAATTCAGACGAGAAAACCAAGCCAACTATAAAATTATTACCCCAAGCTTTTCATTGTCAACAGCTTTCACCGTTTATACTTCTTCTACACTAATTTTGCAGTGCTCAAAGTGCTCTAAAAGCAAACAAAGGGCACTAGAATGGGGTTGAGAAAAACAAATGGAAAACAAACAAAAGATAAAATGAAAATGAATACAAATAAAAAACAGAAACGCTGGAGCAGAAGCACAGCTATAGTGCTGTTACAGTGTAGTAATAAACTGGAAGTGGTCCCAAAAGCAAAAAACAAAAAAAAAACAAAAAAATGCAATAGAGAAATCAATACATGCAATACAGAAGCCACCACATCACAAGCAACAGCAAAGTTTTTAATTTAGAGGATACAGTGTGGCTGTCATTATAACCAAAATGTGCCTGATGGCTCAATAAAAATGATCTAAGTTGTAAAAGGCTTTCAGACATGTGGAGTATGGTGATATGAACAAGTCAGTCTAGGGACAAGCATTGCAAATTAGCTTAGGCTATAAATGCTGTGACACGTGACTAGTTTTGTTTCTGTTCACCTGGCCAGTACTGAATAGTAAGCCTCGTGCTTTGTAACCTGACCTTTGTGTTTTGAATCCTTGGAATGGCCCCTTGTTCTGGTCCTATCGGGGCCACAGTACACAATATCAGTGAGGATTACTGCCAATTTACAGGATTACAGGATTTTTGCATTATTGCAGTGAGCTAATACACTATCCTTAAGCTGTACATTTTATCAATACATATTTCGAATAGCATTTCCAGAAAATCCATTATGTTACGACCTAGATCCACCTGTAGCACACAATCAGATATGATAAAGAAATAATATTATACCTACTGTACAACAGATACCCTATAGATTATTACTGGAAACAGTAATGTAGATCACAGTTTATTAAAAAAATCAGAGATGAAGATTTAAGTTACAAAGTTGGAAATCTGCACTTATTTTCACATCTAAATTAGGTGACAAAAGGAGATGAATATAGAAGAACATGACATTAAATACATACTGATATGCTCATAAAATATATTCCCTGGAAAATGTTAGAAACAATTCAGACATTTTGTGAAGTAATTTAATCCAAAATTACAACTACATTCACATCCAATTATCTTTATCTAGACCGACTGCTTCCCAAAGTCAATAACTGTTGACTACTTCGGCAGCCTCGCATAGGTCCAGAGATATCAGGCTGGAGCCCCATATCAGTGATGACAGCGACAGCATCCCGACATGACTCTGTGTTGCAGGACCATTTACCCTCCCTGGCATCAGTTTGCATTGAAATATTTACCGATAGTGCTGTAAGGGGATGACTGAGGCAACGATCCAGGTCAGTGGAGATGATGACAGCGCCTGGGCACAGCTGTGGGAAAGACCCAGTGAACAACCTATCTAGTGTTATTTAAAAAAAAAACACACACATTGTATTATAAAAAAAATGATAATGAAGTACATATTTATAAGTATATATTTCTGCCAATGATGCAGAGTTGAAAATTATAAAATTTACAACACAGAACAGTCGACAAATCACGCAAGTGTTTCATCTTATTTTGCACGCTGAGCAGAAAGGTGTCAACAACACGATGTAATTATAAGGGGTTATTACTATTAACAAACCATAACAATCAAATCCAATCATCCCACATTCAGAGTAGGCTCCCCTTCATTTCTTTTTAATGGTAATGGATGAGCAATTCATCCTTTCTAAAAATCCAAACAAAGCAAACAAAGCAGAAAGCTTTATGAGGACAGACTTCAAAGCATGAGTTCTCATTAGACTTGTTATGCCTTTGAAGAGCCAGCAATCCTCAGTGCAAAATCACAGATGGATATCTCTAAAAGCTCTGTTTTCCTCCCGCTGGGGTTCCTGTAATTATGAACACATGAGCTGAAAGTATTGTTTTTGCCCTTAAACATGTAGCATATTACGAGCTTTTTTTTAGTTCTGTGTGTGGGTATACTATCACTGACCTGTAGAATCAGTTCCAACACTGACACTTTGTTGCTGAAAACCAGTGCAAAGTGCACTTGTAAATCCTGACAAACTCTATTTATTTGCTCCATTAAGGGGTTCTGTACTTGTACTAAATCATGCTGCAGTGATTTAATGTGATAAAAATAAGGCAAGTTAGATGAAACTATTTATCTGAATGGTTTTCAGTTGCCAACGGCATCATAATTCATAGACAACATTACACTGGAACTCAATATCAAATTTAACCCCATAATATCCAGTTTCTCCTTTTATTGTCCCTTAAATAGCTTTACTTTGACTCTCTTTTAGTTCTTTTTTTGTCTCCACCAACTCCTGATGTATTTGTCACATGTGTGAGTGCAGCGGCTCAATGCTCTCTAGTTTGGTGATTTTGCTGTCTGTACTTGCCTACGTTTGTAGATCTGTATAAAGCAGACCATGTGCATAGTTGACAAGACTTAACTGACATCAGACTGAAACATACAGATTTTTATATCTTTGTTTATTCTAGATTCTATTGTATGCCTTAGTTAACGTTCTATGTTCCAGTCATCTTCCTCTGTCTCATTTTTTTGTATGTATTTACAGTGACAATAAAAGCAAGTGAATTCAAATCAGTTCAGTTCCATTCAGTTCTATGTACACCAATATGTTGACCATGTAGAGTTTGACTTTTACTACCTGCTGTGACAAATGGTTGAACATAGAAGTGAAATTCAAGAAAGCTCAGTAAAGCTGAGTGAAGGTGAAGATTTGGGGTTATTGTCTGTATCTATAGGTCATCACTGCAAGGGATCCTTTTTCCATTCTTTTCACAATATTTTTCTCTAGAAAATATACCCGCGGAGCACAGAGGGTGGTATTTCAATCAGAAATATTGGTAGGGACGTCTCTCTACCGGCCCTACCTAATTCTATGTCCCTGGGACAAAGGTCAGCCAGTGCCTATCTTTTTCACAGAGACTAACTCATCTAATTCTCTACAATAGTGTTCCCTGTATAATTCTGTATGAGTTTAATCAAGATCTCCACTAAAGCATAATGCTTATACTTAATTTGTGCCATGTCCACTCATAAGGCAGCATGAAATCAAATTAAAATATAGATGGCTTTTGCATTATTTTGTGCACATCTGCAGAAAATTAATCCTGTTATGTTTGGTATTTTTAGAAGCACTGGGATATTTATTACAATTTTAAATAACAGTTTCCATGTTTAAAAAAAAAACAGTGGTTATTTTCCTATGATTCATGATTCAATACCTTGTAGAACCACCTTTAGCAGCAATAACTTGAAGTGAGAATTTTCTGTATGATTTTACACTCTTTACTCTCACATAGTTTTGAGAGGAGGACCCATGCTTCTTTACAACACTGTTTCACTCCAATGAGCTTTGCTGGCATTAATTTATGGAAAGCTCTCTGAAGGTCCCACCACAGCATTTCAAAAGGGTTGAGGTCTGGACTTTGAACGAGCAACTGCAACACCTTGACTCTTCTTTTTCAGCCATTCTGTTGCTGGTGTGCTTGGGATCATTGTCCTGTTGTGTGACACAATTTGGGCCAAGTTTTAGCTGTCGAACAGATTGTCTTGAATTTGACTCTAGAATACTTTGGTATATAGAGGAGTTCATGGTGCCCAGGTCCCGAGGCTGCAAAATAAGTCAGTATAATCAGCCCTCCACCAATGTGCTTCACAATTGATACAGTATGAGGTGTTTGTGCTGATATGGTGTAGTTAGTTTTCACCAAACATGGTGCTATGCATCTCCACTTTGGCCTTGTCTGTCCAAAGGACACTGTTTCAGAAGTCTCGTGGTTTGTTTAGATGCAAATTTGCAAACCTAAGCTATGCTGCCATGTTTTTTTTTTAGAGAGGACAGGCATTCTCGAGGCAAACCTTCATAACAGCCATACTTGGTTAATCTCTTTTCAAATTGTACTGTCATGAACGTTAACATTTAGCATGCTAACTGAGGCCTGTAGAGTTTGAGATGTAGCTCTCAGAAGATTTCAGCAAACTTCCAAACCATCTGCTTTTATAGAGGTGGTCACACTCGCTGATGATCAGTTAATTAATTGATTTTGGCTGCTACTTATTGTCTTCATTCATATTGGCGCAGTAAGGTGTATTTGATTCTTTTTGAAAACTTTCTTTTTCACACAACTGTAACTATTTTCTGGATAATTCCAACATGCTGTGGCAGAAGATATGAAACATAGCAGGAAGCCAAACAGCCAGGGGGAGACATACATCGACATTATAATTCCCATAGCCTCCACTTTTGTTATCTTGAATGAAACATACAATATTTGTCCAGTGTCGGGTCCATTTACTGGAGCGAGCAGAGCTTGCCGAGTATTCACACAACTACAGTAAATCATGCACACAATGACGACAGCAGAAAGTGACATATTTATTCAAAAACATCCGCTCCAACTTTAAATGTGTCACATTTGATACTGCTCACATTTGTTCTCTCGGCACATCTCACTAAACAAACAAGTAAGAGATATTGGACACAGTGGCTGCTCATGCCACACCAAAGGGAGGTCTCACTCCTTCCTGCCTGTGCAATTGCCTTAGCTCAATGATTTATGAAAAGGAGAACAATCTGCACACAGATGGGACATAGATATAAATATTCTGACCAGTCACAAGAAGGTCAGAGTACACTTGTATTAGCTCAGGTGATCTATAACATAAAGAGAATTGGAAATATGCCTAAATCAAGTACAAAAGCACCACTAATAAAAAGTAGAAAAAACTGGAAAATGCATAAAACAAACGAGTTATGGTTCTGTTCTCTCTCCAAACTATCAAACTAGTCAGTCTTACTTAAGTTCTAATCCTTCAAGCAAAACTGTGGAATAAATATTGAGCCTCAGATTTTCCCCATATTCTTATGTTTTCTTCATGTGATTTGATCACATGTGATGCAAGTCAGGGCAGTTTGTTTGTCGTGACAGTTGTTTACTACCTACACCTGATCCAGCCGGCAGATTGCTGGGCCAAAACATTTTTTTCCCCCTGATGTTTCCCAAGTGAATTAAAGGCAATTTTACGTGGTGGAAAACCCTTTGAAAGCAGGATGCTCATTACACTGTTTTATTGATTTTAACAGTAAAGTCAAGTCAGCTCAAACTGTAAATCCGTTAGCAAGACTGTACTGGACGATGTTATCAGAAATCAATGGACCTATCGAGTGGTCAGTACAATCAGCCGAGTCTGTCTGCATTTAACATTAATGAACTCAAACTGACACTAAGCTGCGATGAAGGACAAGAGGATGCCTGGCACAGTCTCAAGGGAGGCAACATGGCAGGAACTGGATGCAGGGCTTGTCTGGACTAATTGGGAAAAATTAAATGCTTTGGATTCTTAATAGAATGAAGTCATTCATTATTTTTTTAAAATCAAATTTGCCTTTTAAATAATCATAATTTGTAATCTGGATTCACAGAAGCTGAATTTTAAGTGTGCATGACTGTCCTTTGATTAGAAGAGACAAACTGACAGTGTACTACGCCATCTATTGATTTTTACTTTCACCACGCTGTGTCCTACATACTATATCCTGCATTACATTACACTCCTCTGAGACTGGTTGCAGCATGAAATGTATGCTGCTGTCTATATATAGTCATCATTATTATGCAGTAATACCTGAGCATGAATAAAGCCTTTGTTTAAAGGTAAGTAGCCTATAAAGCTGTCAAATTTTGAACAGTCAATTGCATCATCTGATGCACTCCTCTGCATGTCTAGATCTGGTCAGATCATAACAAATTCTAGTCTTGGACTGTCACAAAGATGAGGCCACTCATGCCTTCAGGGCTTCGTTCTGCATGCCATGCAGCTGCTGCTGCTCCTGACATTTTCTCTACTACCACGAGTCCCTTGTAATATGATCTGAGCAAAACTCCTTCACAAACAAAGCTTAATTAACAAATAATTTTGAGTTTTCCGGTAGCAATATATGGATCCGTTGTTATTGTTGTTTCCACAAAGAAGAAGAAAAAAAGTCCCTGGGAGAATTCATTTGCTCTTACTTCTAATGAGCAGCTGGACAGGCATACCTGCCCTGTCGCTGTTCCTCTGAGGATATAGGTATCAAAACAGGATGCATTATGCTATACATTTACTTGCACATATATTAACAGGCTATGGAGATTAGAAATGTATGACACAATAAAAAGGAATGCGATTGATATGACCATGTCAAAAAGTTATATATATATATATATATATATATATATATATATATATATATATATATATATATATATAAAATCATTTAAATAAAAGTCAATTAGATGTGTACATTTTTACCCACATCTAATTAGGATAATTTCAGAAAGCCATATTTAAGTTAGACCAATCAACGTGAAAGCATGTTTAACAAAAACAATCCACAGGAGGGCAGCAGATAGATGTTGCTAATTCAACACTCCCTCACACAAACTAGTAATGTATTCTAGCCATCTTGTTTCAATCCTGTGGCCACTCAGAAGCAGCACTGCTGGACTGAAACAGACACGGGAAAGATTAATTGAAAATGACTGCAAAAGCTTAGTAATGCTTTGTATTGTATCCCTCTCCCATGAGTAAAACTGACCCACCAACCTGAGCATGGATTAAGGATGTTTAAACTGGAAGTCACGTGCTCGCTGCAGCCTTAGATCTCAGGGTCTCTGAAGTCAAGGACACAAATGTGAAGTTAAGTATGGCACACAGAGGTCTGTAGTCTTCAGGCTAAACCACCCCTGAAGGTAACAAATTAAAATGTAAACTTATTGCAACATAACATATGCAAAGTGAACTGATTGAGCGATAACACCTGTTTGAGTGTCTTTTATGTTTCAGAAGGCAATACTGTACATTCAGGACCACTGAGACACCAATAAATGACCAGAAAATATGAGAACTCATAAATCACCTTGAGAACAGACACTCCAACTTTGTCTGCAGCCATGTTGGGAATCGTGATATAGACTGGACACATCTGGTGTCCAGATTGCAGAATATTTGGGAGCTATCTTTGTGTATTTATTTTTCATGGTACATGTGAGCCTAATTAAGTTTAGTTGCTTGACATCACGTCAGGTGATTACATTGCAGACAAAAATTGATTCTATGCCATATATTTATGAAAGAACCTCCTAGGATAAAGTAAAAATAATGTGCCAAACAGGTTTTAGGTTTCTTGGCTTCTTTTGAATTTCACAGCCAGTGTCATACCGTGAGCCATAAATACAAATACTTACAGCACTTATTTAAACATTCCTGCTTATAATACAACAGCTTTCACATGTACTGACAAGCAGTAATGTCATTTCCTTGTTACAAATCACCGAAAGTGCTTTAATCTGATTAAAGATTTACTCTTGGCTACTCAGAAGGTTTTTAACACACATTTCAGTACTCCCTCTGGTATTTCATAGAAGTGCACATATATTTTCATTTACTATATGACTACATACCTGTCAGTGTTCAGAAGTACAATCTTGTTTCCCCAAAACATTGGACACTTTTTAAAATGTAAATAAAAACAGAATGCAAACATTTGCAAACCCTTTACACGTGTTAACTAATTAAAGACAGCATAAACACATCATCTAAGCTGAATTTTATGCCTTCAAGTCATTTGAGGTGTATGTGACTGAATTGCATCACTTATTCTAAGAACATTCCAGAGACTGAGGAGAACAATTGTTGTCATGCTGAAAGCAAAATGTTTTCCCATTGTTGCTTGATATAGGATTTTGGCTGCTAAACATCAGGGTCTTTTTTCGCTGGGTCTAATAATGCACCAAATGTTTTCAGTGAGTGAAAGGTCTGGATTCCAGGCAGGTCATTTTAACATTAAGACTCTTTTACTATGAAGCAATTTTGTTTTAATATGTGCGGCATGTGTTTTGGCTTTGGGTTAAATAGGCAGCATCTTCCCTGACAAAATCATTGCCTGAATGAGTTGCAGTAGAGGTACCAGTTCACAGGTTGCTGCAGGGTGGAGTGGCACTACAGCTCACAGTTGGTCTCTCAAGGAGCAGAGGAAGGTCTGCTGCTACCTGCTACAAAGGCTCACTGGAGAGGAAACTGAATGAAATTATGGAACACCATCACAGTCACCTGGCTAGCCTACTGGTAGGGAGGTGGTAGAGGCTAGCTGGTCATGCAGTGAGTATGGGATTGTTCTTTTGGATGGATAAAAAAAAAAAAAATGCTAAAATGATTGTGCAAATATACTTTGGCGGCTGTTACGGGGTGGCCTGCCTAAGTAAAGTCTGTGTGTGGGAAACACTGTAAGATGAGCTTGGGCCCTGATACGGGAGAGGCATTTCTGGATCTTTTGTGGGGTTTTTTTTTCCTTTTTTTTGGACTTGCTTCTGTGTATGCAGAGAAACTGTGATCACTTACAAAAACTGTGTCCACTTACAAAAACCGGTGCAATGATTTCCACCACAGAATTGTGCTTTTTTTAATGAGGGGATGGCTGAGATCCCAAAGTTGAAAGCCATCTTCAGTATGGGTATTTCTCTGGCCTATCCTTTTTGAAACATGTTGCTGTGATCAAATTGAAATGGGCACATATTAACATTTTACAGTTTCCACAATTGATGTTTTCTTTCTTCTTATTTTAATATAGGGTTTAAATGATTTTCAAAACATTTGAAGAGCATTCACATGTTTTTCTCAGAAGCAACTGATATCTAGAAGGCCCAGTGGAAGTTAAATGGCATGTCCTTAAAAAAGCTGCCAGACTCTAACCAAACTGATACCGCTGGTATCAGTTCCAATATGACAGTCAGTGAAATTGAGGGTTTACTCTACCATATACCCACATTTAATCATTTTAAGCCAAAGCCGAACAACGGCTTGCTACTGCTAATTTTTGCATCTGCTAGCTAAATGTGACAATAGCGATCTGTTCCAGTAGTTAACAGCTGAAATTCTCAGCCCGGTGCAACGATACCTCAGCCAGGCGCAGCACCAATAGCTAGAACCCTGCACTAGTTACTACAATGCTGAGGCACCAGGGAAGCAATCCATGTGGAGCTAGAGATGTGTATATCTCTAGCTTACACTGATCAAGCATAACATTATGACCACTGACTGGTGACGTCAGTGGTAGCACCTGTTAGTGGGTGGGATATATTAGGGAGCAAGTGAACATTTTGCCCTCAAAGTGGATCTGTTAGAAGCAGAAAAATGGGTGAGTGTAAAGATTTGAGCAAGGTTGACAGGGCCAAATTGTGATGGCTAGTCAACTGCGTCAGAGCATTTCCAAAACTGCAGCTCTTGTGGGATTTTCACCATCTGCAATGGTCCAAGGAAGGAACAGTGGTGAACCAGCAACAGAGTCATGGGTGGCCAAGACTCAGTGATAAACGTGGGGAGCAAAGGCTGGCCCATGTGGTCCAATCTAACTGACGGACTGCTGTAGGTCAAACTGTCAAAAACGTTAATGCTGATTCTGATAGAAAGTTGTAAGAATACACAGTGCATCTCAGTTTGTTGGGTATGGGGCTGCATAGCTGCAGACTGGACAAGGTGCCAATGCTGTCACCTGTCACCCACTGAAAGTACAAACAATGGGCACGTGAGCATCACAACTGGATCACAGAGCAATGGAAGATGGTGACCTGGTCTGATTCTTTTACATCACGTGGATGCTTGCCTCGGTTACCCAGGGAACACCTGGCACCAGGATGCACTACGGGAAGACGGTAAGCCAGAAGATGCAGTGTGATGTTTTGGCCAATGTTCTACTGGGAAACCTTAGGTCCTCCCATCGTCTACCTAAGCATCACTGCAGACCATGTACATCCTTTCATAGAAATAGTATTCCCTGATGGCTGTGACCTCTTTCAAATGCATAATGCACCCTGCCACAAAGCGAATTTGTGGCAGAACGATTTTGAGGTGTTGATTTGACCTCCAAAATTCCTCAGCTCTTAGTCTAATAAAGCATCTTTGGGATGTGCTGAAGAAACAAGTTCGATCCATGGAGGCCCCACTTCACAGCTTACAGGACTTAAAGGATCTGTCGCTAACGTCTTGGTGCCAGATACAACAGCACGCATTCAGGGGTCTAGTGGAGTCAGTGCCTCTGTGGGTCAGACCTGTTTTGGCTGCAAAAACGGGGACCAACACAATATTAGGCAGGTGGTCATAATATTATGCTTGATCAGTGTAAACTGGAAGGCTCTGCCAAATTCTCGATTGTATTCAATACTTTTTTCCTTGCCTCCAAAACCACTGCTTCTCACATTCTTACTTTCTACAATGTCAGGACATGCTATATATGTGCTGTATGCTATGAATAAAGTTTAGGGAAACAAAGTGTTATGTCAAATAAATAACAGATAATGTATGTTAGGGAATGAAAACTAACACTGGACAGAAATTGTGAGGCCAGGATTCATCCAATATGATAAAAATTCCTTAGATACAAAAACCAATTCCTGAAACAATATCCACAACTGTCATAGAAAAATTGTTCACCACCATAGAACATGAAACTTTACCAACTACAATATGATTATAGCTAACAGATTGAAAGATAATTACAGAAAATCTTTATGTGAAGGAGTCTTTGGTGGGAAAAGAGGGAAAAAAAGGGAAATTTTGTTGGCCCTAAACTTACAGCATTTAGTGTATTTACCCCATACATGTAGCTGCAACTGTAACATGATCATGGAAAGAAATTACCTATAAAAAAGACACAGGCCTGCATTTTACTCATTTGGCAGACACGGAAGGTTTGATCGCATACAAAGTTTCAAAGGTTGGAGTGTCACCTGATCCTCTGTGTGTGTGTGTGTGTGTGTGTGTGTGTGTGTGTGTGTGTGTGTGTGTGTGTGTGTGTGTGTGTGTGTGTGTGTGTGTGTGTGTGTGTGCATGCACACCATGTAAGTGTGTTCATATGGTAGTGGGGGTCCTCAATGCCTTGGGGAAATGGTATAATAGGCACCAACCCACACCAGGGGCCAAAACCTCACCAGCTCCTGGACAAAGTGACCTGCCTCAGCCATATTTGATTTCAAGGCCAATCTTTGAATGGATGGGCTCAGGGCAGATACAAAAAGGCCAAAGAAGAGGACTGGGCTGTTCTGATTTGCTTTAGACCACTTGTCAGGCTTATTTGATGCCTGGTAAGTTTTCACAGAACGATCTAAAATTAATGCAATAGGCAGACTCAGGGCCTCTTGTCTGATCAGAATTAGGGAGATGGATGAAATAGAGGAAAGGAAAACAGAGTCCATGAAATATTTTTTTTAATGAATCTCTTTCTGGTTAATTTAGTTATCCTATAAAAGGAATTGCAACTGCTTAAAAAAATTGGTAAAGTTTTTTTAATGCTATGAAAATGCATTTGCAATATGATTGAGTGTAGCTTAGTAGCCTATGCAGGGCAGATTGAAGAAGTGAAAATATGGAAATTACTTGTTGTTTGCTAAGATTTAAAGATATGTTAAAAAATAAAAGGTTACTAAGGTGGCTCACTAAGAAATATGAGCTTGAGACTTTACAAAGAAGTCTGTAACTGTGACTGAGGAAATGACGCTGAATAAAACAATTTACAACAAGTACATTTGACATTCCAAGTGGATGACAGACAAATATTCATGTGACAGCAGACTCCTCTGTCAAACTGTGGTTTCCAGTGATTCAGTGTACCATCCGTCAGCACTAAACTGCTGGGCAGTGGCACTGAATCAGTGCTGGAGGGCATCAGTCTTGGGAGTTGAGCCAGCTGAGAGATATAGTGCCTTGTAGAAAGCAGAAGACCATATCACAAACCCCTATTGTAGCAGAGTGTTACATATATGCTCCGGCACTGACATCTTTTAAAAATCAATGACTATCTTGACTAAATCCTAGTCTGACAGACAAAGCACTCACACACTGAATTCATATACTGTGTGCTCATGCTTCATTGCACCATTTTGTTATGAACACATTTTTTACTAAGTATTTTGTTTAGATCAAGTATCTTAATGTGGTTTGAGTAGACTTGGAAGTGTAAGCAGATTTTGGTTGGCGTGACCTAAGGTTCAGTGATCACACCCTCGGACCTTACTTTGAGGACCATTTCTTTTTTTATCAGCTTTTGTAATACCCATCCAGTACTGATTAAATGGCAATAAAGAAATCTGTGGGATCTATAAGAAAAAATGAGATACTGATCTCCTTATAGGACCAAAATAAATGACTATACTGAATCCAAGTAGTGCTGCTGCAGGTCTGCATTAAGGTCCAACAACTAGTTTTATTTCTTTTTTGCCATTTGCTTAGATAACCCATATGGCCTATCATTTGCAATTGTCAGAACCATGGGCTCATCAGTCATATTCAAGATAATAAGGGGTAAAGGTACCCAAGCGGTTAATCTGAAAATGAAGCATAAAATTCTATTTTTCCTATCACCTAACACCATTATCATGTAATATAATCAGATTTGGAAATGGTGATTTCCCAAGTTGTGCTGATTTCATGCTGTTCTTATCTGGAGGTACTCTTCAAAAAGTTTTAAGGCTCTTCAAGCAGAAAAAACTGTTGAAACCAGTGGCTGATGAGAAGTTAGGATATCAATTTAAAAATGGATCTAAAATGTTCAGAAGTAATATATCTATCATTTTATTTAATTTTAGTGTAACTTTAATGATTTACATTAAAGTTACACTAAAGTAAATGTGATCGGAATCAAAAATTATAAAGAAATTGAACTGTATATCACTCTAAAGAAAACACACAATAAGAGACAGGTTTTAAGCATGAGATAAGATGCTTATCCCACCTTAAGGGAAGAAACCAGTGAGGAAAAAAAAAAAGGCACACCATCAGTACATCCGCATGACATCTGCGGTAAATGAGAACTCATCTGTCAGCAGTCAGCGCTCTCTGAGCGACACAACCTCCCACCAACAACACACACCAAACTCTTTCTAAACAAACACAAACAAGACAGAAGAGATCCCTCGATCATCATCACATAGCTGTAAACACAGATGTGCTGAGAGTCGTGTCGTTCAACAGAAACAGACAAGGCTGAACAGGAAGTACAGTATGGCCTGAACACAACACATGCACACGTGCGAGCACTGGTGTAGCCTATTAAAGGATGCAAAACCATTAAGTTTTAATTGAAGGGAAAATTGTGGAGAGAGTTTAAATTCCAGATGTTTTGTCAGCTGCAAACATGGATTTGAGCACTATCGAGAAGCCAAGACAGTAACGGCTCCAAAAGCTTGACATGAAATTACGTAGAACAGTGGTGAAATTTTTTGAATTCTTCTACTCTGCAAGAAATTTAATCCAATGCAGGAATGGTTCTTTCTGTCACAGACAACACTGCCATTGTCCTCTGGGGTTACAGACCCTTTCCTGAAAGGCTGTCTGCCTGGTGGCCCCAGGCTAATCTGAGCTGGGCCGAGTGGAGGTCACAGGGCATATGCTTAGGCTGGTGGTCTGAGCACAGATCCTTCAGATCACTACTTAGGTCAGATGGCTCAATTTTCTTGAGATAATCTGGCAAAAGTGCTTATTTTCGAAGATACTAATTTTTAGCACTTATGTTTCAGATTACAGTAAGTAGGCTACTGTTGGCTATAATGTACCCTATCCTTAAATTAGCTGTGGCCACATTAAATATACATTTAATTCCAGGAACAGAGTGTCAGAGCTGCCAAACTGACTGGTCCACATTTTCTTCACACACAGATGAAGACCAAACATCATGCCGCTTGGCCTGAAATTAGCACAAGTACACTGTTGACGAAGAAGGCTAATTCTAGCTCCTCATCCTACTCTGCTTTGTCTTTGTGGTAATCAAATCTGAATGTTTCATAGAATGAAGATTAAGCCCTCACTTCCTGCTTGGCTCACCAAAGTCAGCTGTCTGTTCAAATGCTGGGCCTGAGCTGATGTTGCTAATGAAGGCCAGATGTGGATTGCCACAGCACACACATTTTCTTTCTTTGAAGAAATTGAGAGTTACTGCTTCTTTACAAACCAACAGACTGATCTGTGGTCCACCATCAACTACCACTGTAGTCACTGGTAATTCACACGGAATCTGCTAGTTTAATACCTCATATGTGTGAATACTTTTTTCATTCCTGGCTTTAATTTCTTTACCAATAACCTATCTATCTGTCCATCAAGAAGGATCAAGATATTACACTCCATGTCTCTTGCAATTTATTCATTTTTTTGTAATTATTTATTTATTTATCAGTTTTAAATGTTATCAGAGGAAAGGCTGAAATAGGAGAAAGCTTTTTTTTTTTCTTAAACTACACAACCCCCGTCACCTTCCCACTGGGGCTACTGTAAACATGAGCCATAATGCTCTTTCTTTCATGTCCTGTGCACACACTGAATAGCTTATCTCCAATAACACAGCATATCATTCCATGACTGGCCCACATCCCGTTATATAAGAACAGATCTGGATTCTCAAATTACACTGATTATAAGATAAAGCAATAAATGTATAGTAAATGTACAATATATCCTATCCTGACCTTTAGAAAACAGCACAGTTACTGGAAGAAATACTCTAACCCCAATAAAATGCAAACAGATCCCGCATGTGGATAGTCAAGGACTGGGCATGTGCTACTGCCAAGTTCAAATATTAGCACAATGAAGTGCTACAATATATTTAACAATACATGTCATTTAAAAATGCTTTTTCTTTTACTCCCACAACATGTCTGGCAAATACAACACACAAAACTGCATCCAAACACAAAGACTGGAAAAATTGAGCTGGTAGTAAAACAGCCATGTTTCCTTCTCGGTTTCGTTTATTCCAGGCTATGTTTCCTCGTCTTTTACATGAATTCCCAGTCATGTCTGAAGAAGCTGAAAAACTAAGATGAACAGCAAAAGAGTCTGGTTTGGCCTGAGTGACTAAATAGGTTCATGTAAATGAGTTTCACATGATGTCAGTGGCAGGCCAGGTCCCAAATCCCCAAAGCCCTTCAGCTCCAAAGCAGGAAGAAGCCACTCATCTAACAGGTCTCTCAAGGGTGTCTGGTCATGCATATACCCTAAAGTGAAGACTAATTGTATTGTCCATGGATGGCAAATTGGGTCCAAGTCATTATGTAGGACAGAAAAGCTACAAGGAGGCTCCTATGGAGTCGCATGAGCACCAGAAGCTTGCTTTTCAGATCATCAGATCCCTCAAAAATATCTGCCATGCCATGAAGAGTTTAGAGCAGTGATCAAAGCCAGAGTATAATCCTAATGTAATACAGTAAGCAGACTTTGCTTCCATGTGTTCTTACAGGATCCAGATGTGAAAAGCTGGTAGTGACATAAATCGATATGCAGTGAAGTGCTTATTTAAAGGGAAGGAAAAAAAGATAATTATGTAATTTAAAGGGGAAAAAAAATAAAGTATAGACTATCCAGTGACATTTCACTGAACTTGTTGGGGTCCGATGGGGGAGAAAGGTTACACAGATCCAAAGACGTATTCACAGTCAGATATGTACTCTTTTTCACACCTGGATTAGTTTATGCTGTCTCACCTTCAAGCTCAAATCTCTTGAAACATCAGCACTATGTGCTCACACTGTCTCAGCAGGTCGTATACAGTGTATTCTGTAACTTTATCCCTTGTAATTGTAATAACTGTGGTCAACAATTACATTAGATTAAGGACAACAAATTATCAATCCATTATCTAATCCAGCCTTAGAGTTCAGAAGTTCACAGATGCAGACAGCAGTCTTAGCCACATTAGTACATTTGTAATAGAAAACTATTAATTGCATCTGTCTCTGAGTAGCATCTGCTGTCACACTTTACAAGAAGAAGCACATCACAAAACAAAACTGGCAAAGACAATACTTGTGGGAAATTCCGAGAAGACAGATTTTTTTTTTTAATATTACATCATAATCAGAGTATGACTCCTCTGCAGCCACGTAATGAGATACAGACCAACTGTGAAGCTTCCAGAACAGGATATTTAATTCTTCTTAATTTAGTTCTAAAACCATTTCAGCTAGGATTGAAAAAAAAAAAAGAACTGACTTACTGTAGCTGCCAAAATATGCTTGTAAAAGATGCTTTGTTGCAACAAACTAACAAATGGAAAAAAGCTAGGCAAAATAGGGAAAATACAGAAAGGTGCACCACTGTTACTATGTTACAAATTACCTCCAGACACAGGCAGTATGAATGATGATTTAAAAGAAAACTGCATTAACGACAGTAGTTGCTAGGCAGAGCTTTCCAAAACCCCATCTACAAGTTGTTGCCATCTACCAACACATGGCGCAGTATTACAAATCCATGGAGAAATTGGTAATGTGGGCTACTCATGTTTATGGTGTTGCTGGTCCTTTGGCTTTGACCCAACACAAAGACCGAAGTTATTATGGACACTCTCGTGTAGTGCAGAGGACAAAAAACAAAAGGACGTATTTCAGCCTATGCCAAACCAGTAACTCTCAAGCTGACAACTGACTGTGAGCTACCACACTTTCACACATAATCCAGTGAATTATCAGCCATAGCTGGGATGAGAAAGGCAGGCACTAGGACCTGAAGCACTGCACAGCCACACAACCATACGGAGCCTGCAGCCTCTGAGAGCTTCTCACTTACTTTCAGAACAATTTTCAAACAAGTGCAAGACTCGGAAAGGACTGTGTGAGATAATTCACAGAAGAATTTGCTCTTCCCCCCCTCCTTGGCTTGGTCTGAAGCTGGAAACAAACTGGAATATATTTCAGTAAGCGTGGGGAGTAGTACGTCAGTGAGAGAAGATAGAGCTTTTTTCAGAGGTACAGAACTATTTTACCACCATCTACACTGCATGGATGTACTGTAGCCTAAAGGTGTATCACATATATTATTATCAAATACTCTAGTGAGTAATGCATAAGTTCTCACCAATTTACAGTGAAAACAAAAGAGTTTTGTGGAATACTGAAAAGTTTTCATGTTAGAGTAACTAGGTGTGGAGAACAGGTATTACACAAGATAAACTTTCACATGCAGCACTAGGACATTGTCCTGTTTTTCCTATTTTACTGTAATATACCTGCTGAGCATTATTAATAAAAGGGTTTAGTGTTGAACATCAGACCCAACAGGGAGCTGATCATCTGCTTCATCCCCTCAGACACTGTTCAGGCTTAGCCTCATCAGGTTACAATAGCAGCGGTCAAACCTACACTCGTCTCCTTGGGCTAGGTAATGTTCTCAAAGCATTCCTGCAGACTTTGTGTATTTGCATGGTATGTTGGGTTGGAAACAAGGAGCTAGCTGCAGGGTAGTTTTCTCAAATTATGTGTACCACAGAGTTAAGACAAATTATTGCATTCTTGGCATAATAGCAGGTGATTAAACTGGAGACAACTTGCTATGCTATTTAGATGAAATTTACTTTTAGAAATTTAAGCAAAACTTTAACATATGGTTCATTGTGGACTTATTAAAGAACTCATTTCCTCGCCCCTCTATTAAACCCATTCCCGAGAAATTCACTCCAACTTTTAGAAGCTTGCTGAGGTGGAGTGGTGAAAACTTTCCAGGTAAGGTATTGTGAGCTTATGGGCTGTAAAATAGTTTGCATTAGAACTAAATAATGCATACAGGGACAGAGCAACTAATTTACAGTTATCAGCTGGCATGAAAACCAAAGCGCACAACTGATAAGAGGGCTTCTTTTCACTCAGAAAGTGGGAGCAGTAGTTAGTTTACAAGGACAAATAGCTATGAAATCAGAGGGGCTTTCTTAATAGGATGTTGGCCACAGTGATGAACTGAATTAAATTTTTTTCATCACATCTGAAAAAGACAGCAAATAAAAACAGATGACTTTAGAGAGCCCCCCCCTCCCCAGAGATCTCACTGCATTGCCAAATGCTGATTTTCGATCACTGGCAGATCATTGTCAATTTTACGCTCCACCATGAGGAGCAGATTTAGACTTCCAATCTTTTGGAGTATCTTTGAAGCAGCAGGAGTGCAATTTAGTCAATAATGCTTTAAAAGAGGACTTGGTGCTGTGTTTTCTGACATAGGACAGTGAGCACAAAGTGCACTTGGCAGTTGTAGTTAATAGAGTACTGACTAGAAAACAAAAATATGAATACCATATAGCTCTTTGTTCCAGTGCTTTCTACTTTTTAACCAAGTAAGAAGAAAATGCCCAAGCTCTCTTGAGTGGGCCACAAACACTAAACTAGCACATTTTGCGAAATGCCTCGTGAGGAACATAATATCGGCAACACTGTTAAGTATGCTAATTATATGCTTTTTAAATGTTACATGTTTAGATTATAGATTATGGCTTCCCCAAAGTAATTACAATTTACAATTGTGCCTGAACTAAAGTGCTAATCAAGGTGATGGACTTGATACTTTCCAATGGAGAAAGTTGCACAGACTCTCCCTAGATGTTTCGTAAAGTTTCCAGATTTAGTCTGCATGTAATAACTTTCATCTCTAAATCACCTGTTGAATATTTTTCCCATTAACTTTTCTGTTTTTTTGGGTGATAAAATGGAAAATATGTCTATCACAGGAGGAATTGTGACATCTATGAATTGCTTTTTTATACACAACAGTTCAAAACCCATGGATAATTAATAATGTAATGTTATGTAAAAAAAAAAAAAAAAATAGCATTATGTAATACAGCGGCTGACACTGAAGAAACTTTGGCAGAACATTAGTCAGACGAAACTAAGGTTTTGTTTTTAAAAAGTGACTAAACAGTTATTATCTTTGCCAAACACTACATTCTTATCATTCTTTATACAACGTGATATAAACAAACACATTTTTTATATTTGAGTGCAATTATTTTAATGTGGCCAAAATATTTAACTTTTAGGTTTTTTTTTAAAGCAACCAAGGAAAGTGTCCAATGGAAAATATGCATGTCAGACATTTCTTAACCATTGTGGTGGATGATGGCGAGTTGAGTATCTCCCTTTTTTCCGTTTAGTGGTATGCAGCGAAACAGTGTTCATCAGTGAAGCGCACCAGCTGTAATTCCTCATAGCTGAGAAATCTGTTGCACAGGTGGATGAACAGGGTTTAGCAGTCCAGATTCAAACTCTTGAGACAGGTTACAGATGCTTTACGGTACATTTGAGTAGAGCCAGGGCATAAACATTTCTGTTCATCCAAAAAAAAAAAAGAGAGAGAAAAAAAGTATATCTCTGCCAAGGCCACCTACTTATACGATCTTCTAAAAGAGCAGAAGGTGAGACAAATGGTGTCCACTGTAGAGAGGTGGTGCTTTAAGCATACAGATGCATTTGCTGTCATTTGCTATCATGCAGCTTTAGATTGACAAGCACTTGTCTGGTTCTTCTCAGCTCTCTGTATGGTTGCCAATTAAATGACATACAGTCCGAGCTTGTTGATGTTTCAAAAAGAATCAGTGACAAAAAAAAAATAATAATAAGTTCCAGAGTTTGCACATATGTCTGAAACACCAGTTTTATATCAAATGCACAAGAGTGAATAGTTTGTGCCAAATAACTGGAACCTCAGTGTGCAACAGATGCTGTAACAAGTTGTGACTGTGTACACTACATCTGAATGTACACAGCTTCTGGCCATGCAAAATAAATAACAAACATAATTCCTAAAGCACAAGATGCATAAAAACAACTTCTCATCCTATCAATAATAAGTTTAACACTCAGTGTGAAGGATAAATTCAAAGTTCACGTTTCAGTTTACTTAAACTTTGGAAATTCAGAGTAGAGTTGGTCATTGTGGCTATCTCATTTAGCAATGGTACCCCTACTGTACTTCATAGAAAACTTGTAAAGGTTCCTAGAATGCAGTAAAATGTGAACTCACAGTACAGGGGGATGGAAAACTTTGTATTTGACACACTAAGCAACTGAAACAGGCACAGGGGATCAAATCAGTAAAGCTTGTCTCTTGATGTTGTACAGTTGCATGTATATAGTTACAGTTATATACCTACAGTTTTGTTAACCTTGACTGTAATTGTAGTGGAATACAAATAAACCTTGCTCACAGAGTTTTATGCTGATTAGCTTTTTCTCCATAAAAGTAGTGATGCTAAATGTATAACTATTTTTAGACTAGTTCATTAACATTGCATGTAAGCTTGTTAAAATACACAAAACACATAATTCCAGATTCCTCTTCTTCTGTCCCAAAAAAGAGCACAACAGTAATTGTCTACAATAACCAAAGCCTGTGTTACTCCTCCCCTCACTGGCATCAACCTGATTGGCAACATTTCATATATAATTGCATCAGCATCTATCCTTCCACATAGACATGTCTCATCATCTTTTGTAGCTTCAGGCACAGTTCAACACACAGTACCCACTTACAAAATACTGAAAAACATGGGGTACTGTTAAAACCTTCTGCACAACTGCAGACAATTATTTCTCTTAATTACTCAGCAGGAGCTGCTCAGTTTGATATCACATTGAGAACACAAAGTTCCCTATCGTTAGAGACCGTGCATTAAAATGACACATAAAAAAATAGCTGTCTAAGACATGTTTCTTCCAAGGCTGAAAAATCCCTCCACGATATGAATGAATTGAGTCCCTGGATCCAGAAGGATAACTGGATATGGATTAGTTTGTGATATTTTCCTGAGAACATCAAGACAATGCTTTCTAGATTTTCTTATTTCAATTTGTTACATATTTATAAAGATGTAAATTGTCCATGTAAATAGCCTCTCCAAAAACAGTGTTCCTTAAAGTTGGGCAAAGCCCCATCTTTGTTCATATTTTCATGAAAATCCTTGCATAAAATCTGAATGGACCTGCTAAAAAAAAAAAAAAAACAGCAAATCAAGCCAGTCACATGCTTTTAACCTCCCTGGTGGAGTTAACAAAGTAAAAGTATATATGTGTGAATGGGAGCAGCAGCTAAAACAGGCCTGTGCCTGTGATTAAGCTGTATTGCCTCTCTCCAGTGAAGTGCCCCTGCAAGCAGAAGTGCCTCATCATCTGCGAGCACAAGTTACAATAAGGCCACACACACAGTTTTTGAACTGTGATTCACTCTCTTCATCCAGCACAGCAACTACAACTCAACCCCATAACCTAACTATCTATCAGTAACTTCAGCTCTTTCATATATAGTCTACTGTAAATTAACAGCAATACAAAAGGAAAATGTTCTTTTATAATGTGATTAACTTGAGAATGTTTTTCAGAATATTTAATTGTTTATTTAAAAAGTGTTGCAAAACTAAATTGACGCTGATGATTGTCATTTCCACTATCTGCCAAAGTGGCAAACTGTTAACACAGATACTGGCAGCGCTGCATTTTCATGCTTGTATTTTGCCTGAGTCATCAGGTAAGGACTAATTGTGTGAAGGAAAATTCCTTTTGATTTGAGCCAGTAAAAACAAACTAGGCAAAAGCCCAGAAGACCACTAAAAGAGACCACATGCAAACAGTCAAATTTGCTTGAAAAATAAACCGTCAAACACAGCAACATGCGTGCATTTTTACATACACACTGCAGCTTTTTTGATGTTGCTTTATTTATGCTGCATAAAAGCAGGGGTGAATTTATTTAGAAAAGCTGCAACCATAATATAGGGATTCAGAAAATTGCTGTGACGAAATCAGTGGCTACAGTAAAAAAGGGCCACAAAAGGTGTAAGAGGGAATGCAAGAAGCTGTTTGATTGGCCATAAAGGTGCAGATATATCACATGCTCACTGAAGCGAAACTTTAAACAATCACTTTAGTTTACCACAAAATGGCAAAGCAAAGATGGAAACAAAAGCCAGAAAAGAAAATTGAGTCCCTTCTCCACAAGGTGACAAAACAACAGCGATAGTTCAGAACTTCCTAATACTTGTTACACAAAAGATTGAAATACAGTACACTCCAAATGCATACCTTCTTGTACAATAACCCACTATGAGCCCAGCCTATCAGCATCCTAAAAAGTCTGTTAAACAAGTCACTGCAACACTGTGGACCACAACTCAAAATATCACAACACAGGGACGGCTGGATTCCTTTAATACCAAAGAATATATTGTGGGTAACTTTTTCAGACAAACATGACTGCTAAAAGTTAAAAATGCAATCTGATACTTGAATTGGCCCTTCCTAGTGATGGTGCTGACAGACACAAACAGCAAAGGTTTAAGAAGGCCTCTTATTGTGGAATAAATGTTTTTACAGCCAAACAAAAAAAAAAAATCCCAAAATGTGAAACAAAAATCTGCCTGGCACTCTACTCTAAAGGATCTGCTTATTTTGTTTTTTGTTTTTTAAATGATGACAGTGACAGACTCAACGTTGGACAATGTAAAGATCGGGCCAAACAATTTCTGTAAGCGAACAGAGAAATGAAAGCAGCTGTTCAGTCCAGGCATAAAAGCCGTATCTGATCTGGCATTTGCTTTTTTAATGTTCTGCAATAGCTGAAGTGGCTGTAATCTTTAACATAAAAACAGTCAACAACAGTCATCAGCAGAAGAGACGGAAACAGCTCTGGTGCACTGAGCCTATGCCTAAATGGACTGAAGGTAATTCAAAAGTAGACTTGATTGTGATATACAGTTCATCTCAGGTGAATGAGGTCTGCCAAGTTCTGAGTACGAACTAAACTTCCACCACATTGTTGAACGTGATGAAAACAACCCCATATGCTGACCCCCTCCACCCCACCCCCCCACTCCCCGCCCCGAGTCATTTTTGTAAGTGTATATCTTGCTAACTATTTTGGAGTACTTGAGCAGAGCCTGTGCCTTCATTCAGTCTGTTGTGTTTAGATACATTGTGTATAGAGACTGGGGTCAGCTGCGTTTCCTCAGTGCACTGAGACCAAACACAACCATCAGTGAGTAATGAAACTGTCCTTGTTAAATCTGCTATTTACCACTCTCATGTGGTTGTTTCTGTTGTAGTCCCTGGTTATATTTCATGTCTGGGGTTTTGTGAAACATAAAGAAATATGCAGTACCACTTTATGATGCGTTCTTTCTGTAGCTGTTTTCACTTATCTTTGATGTCACGAACTTCAACGGATTTTCATGCGTGCCTGTGTGTGTGGATGTGATGTCTGCTGTTTAATCTGAGAGGTCAAAAAGGAAGTATGCTCCAAGTCAAGACCTCTTCTGCTAACTGCTTAGCTTGTAAATACTAAATCACAAAGCTGCATTATAATTTGGGCAGATTGTGTATCTTATCACAGGAACATAAACAATAGGCTGCTATCGTCATCCAGATGTTGCAGAGTGTCTATTCTCAGTGAAAACTCTTAAGTTTCAATCTGTTCCATCACTAAAAGCTTTGGAGGAAAAGACTAAATCCACTCTAAATTTTGACGATAGACCGACCCTCCCTGATCTGCTCTTTGGCTCGACACATTTCAGTCTCAGTTTGGACCTGATGCGGTCTTTGCGTTTCAGCGCCAGGCAGACTTCCACACATCTGCCTTAAATCACAGCCAACTGCCAGCCCCGTTTCTCAAAACAAAGGTCATGCTGGGTTTGAAATGGTTTCGCACATAGTTGTCTGATAAGAGAAAAACAGAAAATCGCCTCGACTAGATGCAACAGGACAGCAGTCAAGAAAAATTGGAACTCAAAGCCTTCAATTGCATGCCATTATCTTTCTTAACATGATTCCTTTGAGTAGTTGCCAAAAGAAAAAAATAAGGCATTTCACTTGTGGACAAGCTGAGGCAGGTTTACATAGGTGGGGAAACGTTCCATTCACAATATCCTTTTGAATATTGCAGTATCCACATGTGCACATTTAAATATTGCAATATTCATGTGCACATGTGGCAAGACGTTTTTGAATTTTGATCAGACGTTTTTGTATAATCTTGTGAAAATAAACTAGGTAGCTAGGTAGGTAGGAAGGTAGGAAGGTAGGTAGGTAAGTAGATCATCTACGGTGTTAAGTGTATTAGATCCTTTAACATTAATTTTTAATTGTACTGCTGGTTGCTTTAAAGGCCAAGATTAAGAATGTTGTTGTTTCCATTGTGCAGCCAGCTCTTTACTCATTTTGACTGAGGAAAATAAACAATAGGAGGAATCCAAACTTATCCAACTCAAAGTTAGTTCGAAGCTCTAGTGTAATGGAGATATTTCTTCATAATGTCAAGGAGGAAATTTTGTTTACTCAAGAGTTCCAAAAAGGATCGTAATTGACATTTTTTGACGTCACCCTGAACCAAAGTTGCAGTCTGTTGAAAACTTTATCACTGACTAATGTCATTTTTCTCAGCGATGGACAGCCCTCTCTGCAGTTTCTTACTGTCTATAAAGCCAGTTATCACCTGCAGCTGTTGCTGCTGTGTGGGTGTGCTGGTTCTTTGACAAAAACGACTCCAATTTAAATAAACAGTGGGCGGCCTGATGCAAGATCTGTATTCATAGTGAACAACCATTTTTCCAAAGGGAGTATCAATGAGAATCCATAAACTGAACTCATTCATCTTTTTATTACAGGACCACAATCATGGGGTGTTTAATTCATTTTTGAATGCGTGTTTTAACCACATTTGTGTGGTGGCGGTGAGGATCTGTTTCCCATACTTTTCTGTGCCTTTAATATAAGTTCTTGCAGTGTACCTACATGCTATGAATTGTACAAAACACCCTCAGGAAGGAAAATACTATACAGTCACCATAGAAACAAAATATGTCCCATTTACCTTTGAGTGAAAGCACTGCACAAGTTAAGAAATGTTTAGACATGGTCATTGCTGCATCTTCCTGTCTTTCCTGGCATATCCATAAAAACACTACAGCAGAGCAACACACGTGGTTAATGAAGGGATTCGTATCCATCAATTAAGATGCAAGAGACTCAAAAAAAAAAAAAAAAGTAAAAAAAAAACCAACAGGTAATACTGAAAATGAAATGTTTGCCAGTTACAAAAATCTGATATTGTGCCACATATTGGCATGGTGACAACTGAGCAATTTAATGACAAAAATATCTCAAAGATTTTAGCATTTGTTCATAAATATTTACTTTTTTCTTCCACACTTCAGTCTGTACTGTTGATAACACACAATCTATGTGCAAAGCTGTAAAGTTTTATACAGAACTGCTCAGAAAGAAAGAAATTGTAACGCAACAGAAAACCAGAAGAACACATTCCTCTACTGGGGCTTAAACTTTAATGGGTCCTTTCACAGACATTACAAGGGAGAAAAATGGCACTCAAAATAATCCAGAAGAGAAATCTGCAGTTGTCCTGCATCTGCCTCCAAAAGTGCCAATCAATAGCTAAACAAGGAAATATATGAGCTTATCATCCTCTTGCACTGACATATGCACAAAATAGAGGTTTGCAACAGTTTAAACTTTTTGTTTGCAGGCTAAGCTACTTGCTATCTAAGTACAAGACATGAATAAGCATGGCATTTGCTGAGTGCTTTGTCGAGATGAGGCAGAGACACTGAGTTAAGACTGGTGCTCTGGATTAACCCGTTAATGAAGCTGCATTGTCATTTAACTTTGCGCCACATTGTAGAAGTATAACTTAGGAAACTTACAGTACCAGTCAAAAGTTTGGACACACTCACCTCTCCAAACTTTTGACTGGTACTGTACTTAAAGACAAAGATGACAAACTTTAAACATCCTCTTAGCTGGTGATCATTTACATGCAGGTCTTTAAAATAACTCAAATAACTGCCCAGAGTCATTATGAAGATGGCTGACAAATGGCAAAACTTGCTCCACCCAAAGACTCATTTATTTGCTCATCTGCCTTCACACACATATGAACTTGACCGATATCTCATTCTTAATCCATAGTGAATACTTTTGTCAATGTAGTGCATCTGTTTTGTAACAGACTAGGAAACATGAGCTAATCAACACAGCTGAGGTTTACAAGAGTGTCAGCTGTGGGGTGATTGGGATATCTACTCATTTTAGTTGTAAAGATTTAGGTATGTGTATTGATTGCTTTCCTTGGCTCTGGTGAGGTAATCCCAGAATAACTCCCTGGAGGCATTACCAAATGGCTATAAAGTAACATCACTTAGATCAAAGAAATTTGGTAGTTCCTTTGAGCTACAGAATTTTCCCACCTAAACAAGTTTCATGAATGTTTAATTCCTTGTCCCATTGTCCTGCATCTTGAGACAAAGTCCCACAGTTTCACTGGTTGTTCTGACTTTTACCCAGTATATAGGAAGGCTTTTTATTATAGTCAGAAGAATGTTAGCCTGTTTAATGCCATACTCATCAAGGAAAGTTACAAGTCACCAAAAGGTCACAAGCTTCAGAGATTTTGTGGAAAATGATGGAAGCTACCACAAAGAAAATTAAGCTGGCGTATTCTGAGAACTAGAATTTTTGTTCTTTTTCAGTTTCACACATGGGGAAAATATGATGTGAAGACACAGTATACATGGTCATAATTTAAAAAAAGAAATCCTAAAATTGCCAGATATGGTTCAAGAAGGTATGCTAATGCTAATCAATAGATATGTCCAAACTGAAACCCCAAAAAAGAGCAACTGAAAAAACAGTGAAATAAAGGATATTTCAACAGCATTTATAGTGAGGTATTTGACAGATAATGTCCTTTAAAAAATGATAAATTACTGATAGTGACCACTGTTTACAGTTAAGGTGAAATTTTTTACTTCACCTTTAGAAATAGCTTATAGAGCAAATTGCTGTGTTTTTCTTTAGGAATTTTAGTTTAATTTGCAGTATTGTCTATAGTAACACTACCTATTTAACATTTTCAGAGATACACTGTAGTTAAGTTAAGGAAAGGAAACTTAAATGTGAAAGAAAACAAAGCTAAAAGAAAAAAATATATAATTATGGTAAAGAAATTATTAAACAACCAGGTTTAACCGTGCCTGTCATTTCAGTCAATTTTGAGTCTGAGGGCTTAAATTCTGCACAAGGGCAGCTTCAACCTGGCGAGCAGTTTTGCATGAATGACCACAGCAACGTAATGAGCAGCATGTCATTCAAAGCCCATTGGTGGCTTTCAGATAAAGTTCCCTGCACCTCCCTTCCTCTTTGAATGAGAGCCCTAGAGGATCAGGTTACTAGCGAGGCTGTGTGACTTTTACCATATGAATGAAGCTACTGCCAATTTTTCAAAGAGAGGTAGATTGTCCCTGGTCTGCAGCACTGGATTGTGTGCCACCGCAGGCTGCTTGTCAATCAACCCAGAAAGAGTTCATTAAACTGACTCCATTAGAACTAATGAGTTGTAGGTCAGCGGTTATGGGTGGCCTCTCCATTCAGGAGTAACAAACCACATAAATGGCAGGCTTGTTGATTTCATTAATTCACACCATCAAGGGGAAGAAATGTTGTGTCAGTGTTGCAGCAGAGTTTGCACAGAATGATATTTCAAGTAAAAGAGGAAGCAGAGGACTGAGTACCTCTACACACCATTAAGTGCAATATAGGGCTGCACGTATCATTGATTGTCATTATGAATTAATGTGAAATCTATTTTTTCAGTTAATTGTTTGCTACAGGATTAAAAAAAAAATATTGCTTGTTTTGTCAAAGTAACTGTCCCAAAACACATGAATTTTTTAAAATAAATATTTCGTTTCATTGTACAATATTATAATATATACATATAATTCATTTGAAGTAGCACATAAGCTTTGTCTCAGCATAGTAAAGAGCACTAGATTCATCTCAGAAGTGTAGGGCAAAAAGCAACAAGTACCAGTGTCCCATCTTGAGAGGCCAGTGCAAGGCTTCACACTGATGGCAAGTAAGGACAGTACTTTGGTAAACCAAACCACACAAAAATGTTGTTTTTCAGTGTTAGAAACTGAAAATAATCAATGGGAACAAAACAGAACAACTGAGCTTTGTGTTAGTTTATGATATAAACAAAACTGTCAGCCAGAAATGCAAAGATTTAAAATTGCTCATGTGAAGGGTGTTAGGTGGAAGTGCGTAGTAAAGCTCTCCTACACCGAGTCTGCACTGATGCAGCACCTGCTTTGTGTTGGATATGGAAAACATTTAACACAAGAATATGAGTTCTGGACCATTTCATTATTAAGCAAAATTAAATGACTTATCTGCAAATTTTGTGCATGTTTATATATGACTTTGCACATGCTGCTTTTAGTCATTGCTGTAAATGATAATAATTTAGAACAAGAAAACAAGGGGCACTCTAAGAGTGCAAACCTCCACCAATGCAGGTCACTCTTCGGGCAGTATTTACTTTTAAGGAAACAATATTATATTTTGCATATACTCATTTTGTTTTATTTGTTCTTTTTTAATGTACTTTAAGATGTTTGTAGTGCAGTAAAAATCAGATAAGGGTAGCATGACAAGCTTTTACTTTGATTACACAATTATGTAGAAGTAGGTAATGGATAACAGGTACTGATTTGTAAATAACTGGACATGAAAAACTTGACTTTTTTTATTTATTATTACTACAGTATAATTCTGACTAATCAGGAATCAGGAAGAAACACATTTTGGGGTCAACCTGAAAACATGACATATTTGGATGCCATTATCATTTCCTAAATATTGCCAATACAGACAACGGCAATATAATTTTAAGTAGCATTTTAAAGATAAAAAAGACATTTTATGAAAGTTTGACCTTATTTTGACCTTGAAGAAGAGATCAGAGGTCAAATGATGATATTTTTAATATTTGGTACTTTCTGTATGTTGACAATACACACCACACTTTAAGAACTGTAGTTTCTAAGTTATAAGCCTTTTTTGTCAATTTTGTGTCAAGTTTTATCAGAATTCATTCAAAAATCTTTTGAGCTATTGTGTCTACAGACAGAATAACATGCAAGAACACACACACGCTACCAAAAATATAACCTCCTTGCTGGAGGCAACAATAACAAGTGGGAGCATTTCAGAAATGATGGTGTAACTGCCCGGATGCTCCCCAGTTTATTTTTAATTAAATGGTAAATGGACTAGTTCTTATATAGTGCTTTTCTACTCTACGTGAGCACTCAAAGCACTTATACATCATGCTTCATTCACCCATTCATACATGCAATTTTGTTGCCACACCTCAGTCCTTTATATCTAACACTGGCACACCGATGAACGCATCAGAGAGAAATTTGGGGTTCAGTAAAAGATACTTTGGCACGCAGACCGGCGCAGCTAGGGGTCGAACCACCAGCCTTCAGATCAGTAGGTGACTCCTGAACAGCTGCCCAACTACTAACTTGATGCTGTAAAAATGGGGTATACTGCCATAATGACAGCTTTTATACTTGAACTTTTATTATGAACTCTTGGTTACACTAGTCACAGAGTGGGAGGGTGTAAGGGACAGAGGGGGATTTGGCCAATGAGTTATAAGAACATCATCTAGCTACTCATAGGTACTTTCCAGTATAAATGCACTTAAGCATTCAAAATTGCAAGTATAAGTACAGACTTATCTCCCACTGAAGGAGCCGTATGTACTGTAAAATGTCTGCAGTATATTCTTTGACCCCATCCAGATAAAGACTCCAGTTCTTCCCGAATCCCTACTTAACTCCAACCAGCATACAGTACGCCAACAGCAGACAGTATTCAGTGGCTAGCCAGCTCCAAAACCTCATTAGATAAATAAGCAGACACCAGATATTATGAAAGTCTATGATCATGAAATAGGAATATGGAAAAATGAATGGGATGTGAAGGCATGGTAGCAGCAATTGCATGGCCAAACCACAAATCACATCCAGCTACTCTGAGGGAATACAGTACCAGTAAACTGAGGCTCTGGATATTATGCAAGCTGGGTCAATGGTGTAATGTGGTCATAATTATATCACAACAAAGTCAAATTTGAATAAGCAACAGTAAAATTAAGCTTTGGGTTCAGCAGAACAGCAGTGTGAGTTGTATATGAGAAAGTTGATTGGTTTAAAATTATTTTAATTGGAAGATTTTTCCAATGTTTGACGATTTTAATTGTACTGACAAATTTGAGGGTTATCCTTTCAAGTGGCAAAAGAGAGCTGAGAGAGCTGTATACAGCTGTCTCTGAACAATAGCTGTCATCAGATCACATCAACACTGAAATACCAAAAGAAAAAAAAAAAAAGTAAGCTCAGCCTCACAAAGACATCAATTCACAGTACTGTAAATAGTCATACATGAAGCTCATGAGCAGAATACCAAAACATTAACAGCGTTTCAGCTACCTAACAGCTAAACAGGACAAACCCAGTAACTAAACAGATCTTAGCAAATGATGGGCACACTCAGCTTGTTCAAGTGGAATGAATCACAGCAACTCAACTCTGAATAAACTTGCCAGGGTGTCTCCAAACTGTTTTCTGACTCCAAGTGCTGTTTAAGAAATAAAGAGACATGACAGATGGTAGAAAAAACTACCTTGCACCTCACCAGCCACTCCTTTCGGTACAACTTGCTGGTACCTGGTTAGACCCCCCCCCGTTACCTTCAGAACTGCCTCAGTTTGTAGTGTCACAGAAACATTCCTCAGAGATTCTGGTTTAACAGATGTACCTGATAAAGTAGTGTATGAGTGTATGTTACATTAAAAAATGGTCAAAGCAGCAGAGGTTTTAACAATAGAAAAACAAAAGATATTGTACTGTATCAAAAGAATATGACTATTGATACCCTTCACATTAAAGAGTGTGAAGCTCTAATGTGTGTGAAATTCAGATTTTAAAGTTTTAGATGATAACTTGGCTGTTCCTAAATATAGGAACTGGGAGTTTGTTGGGCGATTGAACTGTAATATGATTTTATTGGAGCATGTAGCACAATACAAAGCTTTTAATTGGTCCATATTTTATGAGCACATCAATGGCTCATGCATTTTATCTTAATTGCTTAGGCATAATTTATAAGCCTATAAAAGCTGTAGTACAATCAATGCATTTTTATTGATCCCCACCTTATTAACTGTTGGAGCAGCAAAAATACACATGAGACCAGACAGCAGACAGGCATTATGCACATCTATTATAAGAAAGCATTAAAAAAAAATTAAATACAATACAATCAAGATAGACAGATACTCTAAAATTGATACAATTCACAAACCTCTCTTTTCATTTCTGTTTTTCATCATGAATTCCTTTCTGTGCCTGCTTCCCACACTTAATCCCTTCTACGTAAGATGTGAGGGGTAAGTAAGTTACTTAGTAAAGTTTGTTTATAGAGGTCTTTTCATAGCCATAAAGTCACAAAATGTTGTACAACAAAATACAGAGGAATAAGGAGGAGAGAGAAATCAAGGACAAAAGCATTTAACAAAATGAGACATCCTTGCTTTGGAGGGTTTTTTTAAAAAATGACTTCAGCTCCAAATAATAAATGATTCTTCATTTATTATTATCACGCCCACAAAATGTGAAGGTTAGAGTCTCTGATTGCATAATTCATCTTTAATAACTACAACAAGTTGTGAATACAAAAGCAACACATAAATGGAGCTCTCCTCCCGTCATGATTTGTACAAACCAGCTTGGTCTCTTTTATATGTCACAGATGATAAGACTTCCACAAAAGATACACCTGCTTATCCTCGCTCATAGCTCCTCCTGATGCATTCCGAGAACTGAAACTTCCATCATGATCAGCTGAGACTGATTTCTGGATCACAGGCTGCAGGAGGACAGAGTGAAGAGGAGACAAAGAGGCACAAAACAGAGAAATGAGAATCACCCTACAGATCCCACTCATGCAGATTCAGTGTTTTACTGGCACATGGCTCTTGCAAACATCCTGATCATTCCAGTGGTATTTCACCGGATATCGCTTAGGAAGTGTTCCGATTTTTCCAGGAGTCAAATTAAAACCAACATTATCCAGCTCTAGTTTATTCAGCAGTAAAGTGTGCCAAGAAATACCATTTTCTGCACTGTTTCAACATCAACATCAAACACACCGAGCAATTTTATTCCACTCAGTCATCAGGCAGTGATGAGTCAACACAAACCCACGTCTTTCCCGTATACTCATGTGCTGCTGTTACCCATCTGCTTCAAGGTTCAATAAGTAGAGCGATGTGCAATGCCCCAGTGCACACTAGCATGTACAGTTGTGTTAGGTTCATATTTGTAGCCTACCTAGTAGCTTTAATGTGTGTCACGTTTCACATCTGGCTGCATGTTTTTCAACAGCTCAGTGGCTCTAAGAGCTGTGTCACTGACCCAAAAATCAGATCCTCAAAATAACTGACATTTTATTTCTTTAAACATGATTATGATCTTGTGTGGGATTAAATAGGACTGACATTAACATAGAAGTCCATAATTATTAAGCACAACTACATCTTGCCGTTTTCCCAAAATCCCAGTTGTCTTCTGAAACAATGACCTTTGACTCATTATACACAGCATACACTTGGAATTTATGTATTTTTTTTGGTACTTTAATGCACCTTATCTATGATGTATTAAGTTTTGTGGCATAAACAGCTCAAAAACCCTATACAGAATGAACATAATGAGATATCACTGCACCTGATCAGCTGGGACAATGACATTTGACATATCAGGCCTATTAAAGGGTGGAAGTATTAACATTTTCTAGTGGAAAAAAAAAACAGATTCCAACCATGTTTAATGATGTATAAACCTTTTTGTTTGTTTGTTTGTTTGATTGTTTGTTTGTTTGTTTGTTTGTTTTGTTTTAAATATGTTTTAAATTTGCAACATGCAATTTCTTAAAAAAAAAAAAAGTTATGTGTATTTTATTGAATATTTTTAAAAATTATATAACATAAAAAAAGAAGTTGCGCCAAAAAAAATCATTATCCTGCAACATTGTACATACTCACACTGAATTCAAAGGCCCTCAGAGATGTCACACCACAAGAAAATTAAAATTAAACCATTTATCACAAAGAGGAACTAGCATTTCAGTGACCGTGTATTTTTCGCTGCATATTAAACAAATATCTCATGGATCTCCATTATTTTCACATTGCATCTTGTCTGACACATTAATGTTCACTGATATATGACTAAAGGGCCCCTGAGACTTAAATAAGTACATTTTCCCTTTCAGAATAGAAGGTATCTTCTCCGTAGCTTAGCAGTGACTCATTAGCACTGACACTTCAAAGCAAGAAGGCTGTGGATTCAAACCTGCCTGCAGTTGGGCTTTTCTCTGTGTTTGTGTTTTCCCCATACAGTACCTGTGTGTGTACAGGGAAAACATGCTCATTTCCTCCCACATTCCAAGGACATGGATGCTAGGTTACTTGGTGATTCTAAATTGGCTGTAGGTGTGAATGTGAAGATGTGTGTTTGTCTCTGTCTGTGCATTAGATCTGCAAAAGACTGGCAACCTGTCCAGGGTGTACGGTGTACTCTACCTATCGCCCTGTAACAGCTGGGACAGGTTCCAGCCCACCTGCAACTCTGAACTGGATAAGCAGATATGAAATCGGGCATTTGTTTATATGCTGGCCCCCAGCCTTCTGTCATTTTGCAAAAGAGCCTTTGGGCAAAGTGCATTAAAGATTTGCACTGATATTACTCAAGTATTGGTATGATTTTGCATATGCTCAACTTACCACCTCAAAATCTTCTAGGCACTTTTAGAGCACAGGGTAATTTGACACCTATCACGTTAAATGTCCGTTCCCATCAAACCCAGCATTGACTAAAACTAACCTTCTAAAGCTAATCTATACTGATATACATTTTCTATACAACCTTTATATAATATTTTTAATACTCTGAAACTGAAGGTTTATTTGATTCAAGACAATAGTACTCTTTTTTCCTTACATTTTTATTAAAATTCTTAGCAGCAGTCTACTGCACATTTAGACCTTTTAGAAACTGAGATAAAACCCAAAACTGCAACTGAGCTCACATACTGCATCAATTTCCATGAGTAGAAATTCATCTATTTTATCTACTGCTGGTATGACATTCAAATCAAGTTTATGTTACGATTCTACACTCACTGGCCCCGTTATTAGGTACTCCTTGCTATGCTGGGTTGGACCCACTTTTGCCTTCAGATCTGCCTTAATTCTTCATGGCATAGATTCAACAAAGTGTCGGAAACATTCCTCCGAGATTTTGATCCATATTGACATGATAGCACCACTCATTTGCTGCAGATTTGTTTGCTGCACATCCATGATGTGAATCTTCTGTTCCACTGCATCCCAAAAGTGCTCTATTGAATTGGACTATGGGGGCCATTTGAGTACAGTGAACTCATTGTCATGTTCAAGAAACCAGTGTAAAATGTTTTGAGCTTTGTGACACGGTGCGTTTTCCTGCGGGAAGCAGCCTTTAGAAGATGAAGACAGGACTAGGCAATGTTTTTCCAATCTTCACTGTGAACCTGTATGAACTGTCACCCCAGTTTCCTGCTTATCTTAGTATAAGATAACAAAGACACTACATGGCACCTGGTGTAAAAAAAAAAAAAAAACTGTAGCCCATCTGCTTCAAGCTTTGACATAGTGTGCATTCAGAGATGCTCTTATGCAACAAATTGTTACTTTAGTTGCTGTTGCCTCAGCTCAAAGCAGTCTGGTCATTCTGACCTCTGGTATCAAAAAGGAACTTTGACCCAGAGAACTGCCGCTCACCGGATAGTCTTTCCTTTTTGGACCACTCTCTGTAAAGATATTTGTATTAAGAAGCATTTGAACAGGTGTATCTCACAATGTGGCTGGTGAGTGCATTTCCAAATCAAAATGTAATTATTTAATAAAAAAAATAAATAAAAGCCAGAACATCATATTCTACTGAACCCAGCATCAGTTCACAGTTAACATGTTATTGCCCATAAAAATGATTAGTAATGATGCGTGAAAAATGGAAAAGTGCCTGGAAAATGATAAATATAACCTTGAGGCATTTTGGGAGAAGACCTATTAAATAATCATCATGTGTAAGTTCTGACCAATACTAATAGGAGCAGTTGTTCTTGTGAACTGTGGATGACGGACCGACACCTTGCCGTAGCATAAGCTCATCAGTCCTTCGGCTGGATGAGCTTGTATTTTATATATATGTAATATATACCGTATTTTTCGGACTATACGTCGCTCCGGAGTATAGGTCGCACCAGCCAAAAAATGCATAATAAAGAAGAAAAAACATATAGGTCGCACTGGACTATAAGTCGCACTTTTTTGGGGGGGTGGGGGGGGGTTGATAGAATCCGAGACCCAGAGCAGAAATTCCATCTTGAATGGCAATTTAAAATAATAATGGATTAAAGAACAGGACGAACACGGTTACGCCTACGTTATGCTAACGTAGCACATTCAGCTACATGACGCACAACGAACACGTGTTCGGTATGTTAACGTAACATTAAGTTATTCAGATAACCATAGCATAAAGAACATACTAACAAGTTAACCAAACCATCAATCCATTGAATTCTTCATCCTCGGTGTCACTTCTAAACAACTCCGTACACTCCGTAGACGAAGCGCCGCTTCCTCTTCTGTGTCGCGTTAGTCAGACTCGTCGTCAGCTGCAGTTCCAATTATTCCAGCCTTTCTGAATCCCAACAGGATGGTTTGTCACTGAAGCCCATGTTTTCTTGATCCATCCAATGACTTCCAGGAAAGTTGGGTGGCGCATTCTCCCAGTTGCCGTTAAGCTGTGCTCTCCATCCATCATCCACTGCGCCCACAGGTTACGCAAGACTGCCTTAAAGCTGCAGTTCACGGAGATGTCAAGTGGCTGGAGTATTTTGGTTCATGTGTTATAAATGTCACATATACGTCGCTCCGGAGTATAGGTCGCACCCCCAGCCAAACTATGAAAAAAAGTGCGACTTATACTCCGGAAAATACGGTAATCACATTTATGTTTATATAAAATCTGCTGCTTACACAGGTGTTCTACACACAATTGTGTTCTTTAAAAATAGTTGTGGAGTGTCTATATAAGTGAAGCGCATGTAGCAGTAACTCCACTGAGCATCTCAGATAATCATAACGCAAAAGTAAAAAAATAAATAATTTTATTTATGTATAAATATATACAATTATATATATATATACAATTATATATATATATATATATTAGGGGTGGGACTTTAACGCGTTAATTTCGATTAATTAATTACGGGGAAATTAACGCGTTAAAAATTTTAACGCATTTTAATCGCACTTTGCACCGTGGAACGTTTTTCAGTGCGCGAGTTCCCGGCATACAGATTATATCGACGCACAATGTCCAAATTAGGGGCCGCATCCTGCGAAGGACCCAGCCCACGTCTTTCGCAGCCCACGAACACCACAAAGGCCGGAAGTGAGCAGCTAGCCTTCATATCAGCTGCGATCACCTCTGCGTAGCTCATGTCGCCTAGCAACCGTGAGTGCGAAGCACAGCTGTGTAAAAGCAGCTGTTAAACGGAGAACGAACTTTTTCTCCTTTTTGTGGTTTAATTTTAAGTCTTTAATTCAAAATAAGCTGTTAAAACAAGCATAACACATTTCAACATCAAGGAATACAGCTAAGCTAATGATTAATTTCCAACTATAACAAGTGAGACATTAATGTTGAATAAAACTATCCAGTTATGATGCTTAACTTTAATTTCAGGTGTTTGCTTATCACAGGAGCACTTCCACCCTTCATTTGTCTGTGTAGTAGACTGGTGGGAAAATAAACAAAATTTTGAAGTTTAAGCTTATGTATATTGATTCATTCATCAACTAAACTTAAATTAATATTTCTCATGTCAAATATTGAAATGCGATTAAAATGCGATTAATTTCGATTAATTAATTACAAAGCTTGTAATTAATTCGATTAATTTTTTTAATCGAGTCCCACCCCTAATATATATATATATATATATATATATATATATATATATATATATATATATATATATATAAAAATCACAAAAGCAGGTATTCTGCTTCTTAAAGAGCCGTGCTGCTGTTACAGGGTCACAAGTTGAATTTCCATGACAGGCAGAGAGCACCTTTGTTGAGATGCTGAACGCTTCCTGTAATACTGCAGATTCTCTACAGAAGCACACTGCAGTAATTTAGCCTGACAGCCCATTTACTTCTGTTTATATGCTGTTTACATTCCTGTCATTTTGCAAGCGTACCATATCTTACTCGCTGTTTTGAACTTCCTCGACCGTGATTTAAAAGGCATACCTTAAAATTAAAACACATTCGAGTTTTGGGACACAATGTTTTTAGGAACTAAGTTTTAGATATTTTCTTCTTCTTGGCAGGTTTTACCTGACAGCTGATATTAGAACCTATGAGTACAGTGATGTGACAATAGAACCAGACATTTTTGCTTCTGGTTACTGTGATGGATGATCAAGCTCAAATGTGTTTCATCACTACATGAAACTGATTTATGGTTGTCTGACTGCTGTAAATCAAATGAATAATAAAATGCAATGATAAAACAGAGGGAAATGACAAGACAGTACAATCTGATGTTCTGATTTAGGATAAAGGCACAAAGTGTTGACACCTTTATAAATAGTCTGTTGTGACTTCATATACAAAATACCAAATTCCATAGTGATCTGATTGTGACATGCTCTTAAATATTCTTTAAAGTGTTTAGCAATATCTGTCTGAAGCCAGAGGACTGCTTAAGTCTAGAAAAACCTGTCATGGCTCATGTGTCCAAGAATGCAGACAAATTTTACTATGTTAATATTAAACTACACAGCATTTTCACTCCCTAGATAATGTACATGATGCAGGTCTGCTACTTGCTTTTGATATGTTCAGTATGTAACAATCCGGTGAGAGGGAAAAACATTAACTCTCTCTTCCCGTATTGGTCTCTCAAAGAATGTTAACAATGGGTTTACGAGCTGGCTGAGAGAACTTCTCTGCTTGTCTCTCAACAGGATTGAAGAGCAGAGGCAGAGCAAGGCAGAGGTGTGCTGGATGGCAGCCACAGCCAGGCCTGATGGCAGGAGGTGCCCATAACACACAGAATTCTAATCACATCCTCTAGGAGCCACAGAGGTGATACAGTTCACGTGGATACACTGAAAAGGTATATATACATACAGTGCTTGTACACAAAAATGCAGACACTATAGATGAGAGAGAGGGCAATAGAAAGAGAGAGAGAGAGAGCTATCAATGCAAATGAGTCTGTAAACAGTTTAAGCTTTTTTTTCCTGTGTTTGTGTTGTTTTTGTACACAATACATGTGTAAAGTGTACAGCACTGTGCTCACTTAGCATGGCTGCGTTCACACTGCAGTCCCTTAGTGTTCAGATGTGATTAATAGCTCAGATATTTGTATTATTTTTCCACATTATACTTTCTATGCTGCTAATATCAGATTCCAGTGTAAACTGGTCACTCTCCTGACGTGCATGTGCAAAATAAACTATAACAAAGATGTCACTCACAATTGTAGCTGCACAGAAGTAAACACTGAGGCCTGTAAAAAGTCAGTGTTTACAGTTTCATTTAAAAGCTGATGTGCACTAAATGTTAGCAAGTATATAACTGGATGTCTGGAAGAATAGAATAAGAATAAATACAGATATCTTTTTATTGTGGTTTTTGTGGGAGCACACTGTAGGTTTACAGTACTGTGAAAAGTATTTTCCCCCTTCCTAATTTCTTTCCTTTTTTTTTTAGCATATTTTTCACACTAAGAAGCTTCAGATCAAATTTTTAATATTAGATAAAGATGAATAGATAAAGGTGACTAGCAGTTTTTAAATGATTATTTAATTTATTAAGGGGAAATAACTATCCAAACCTACTTGGCCCTATGTTAAAAGTAATGCACCCCCACCCCATTAAATCATGAATTAACTGATTAAACATTTTTTAGAAAACTGGGTTTAGTTTCGCTAGCTACACCTATGCCTGAATATTGTCAGATTTGTTGAATCAAGTAATCACATTGATAGAATCTGTCTGACAAAGTGTGAAGTAGGCAAAAGGATCTCAAAAAACAACACATCAGACCACAGTCTAAAGAAACTAAAGAACTGATATCTATCAGTCTGGAAAAGGTTACAAAGCCAGACTGATGGATAAGGCTAAGGCTTTGGGAACCATGGTGAGAGACATTATCCACAAATGGAGAAAACTTGGAACAGTGCCGAACCTTCCCAGGAGTGGCTGGCCTACCAAAATTATTCCAAGAGCACATTGATGACTCATCAAGGAGGACACAAAAAAACTCAGAACAACATCTACAGAACTTCAGCCCTCATTTGCCTCAGTTAAGGTCAGTGTTCAACATGATTCAACAATAAGAAAGAGACTGGGCAGAAATAGCATCCATGGGAGAGTCCCAAGGCAAAAACCAAGCAAGAAAGATTTTGATTCCCCAAGACTTTTGGGAAAATATTGTGCAGAATGACAAGACAAAAGTTTTTTAGAAGGTTTACATCTGCCATAAAACTAATACAGTATTTTGTTTAAAAAAAAAAAAAACATCATACCAACAGTCAAACATGGTGGTGGTAGTGTGATGGTTTAGTGCTGGACCTGGACGACTTGCTGTAATTGATGCCCCCCTCCATCCCAAGTTCTTGTAATTGATACAAGAATTGCAAATGTGCAACTATTAATAAAAAAGACTCTGCTCTATTTGCCAGTAAGTCAAGCCAGTTAGCAATCACACACAGGCTTCGTTTTAACTGTTTAAGACAGATTTCTTTATCAGTGAGCTTGCCTTGATGTTTTACGGGACTTTACCAAATGTAATGCTGCTCCTTGGTAGATGCTCATCTTAAGGTTTTTCCTTGTTACTTTAGTCTGTGTGATGCTATAAAATGATTTTCCTGTCCTAACGCAACCCAAATTGGCACTTAAATGTAGAAAAAACAAGAAAGAAAAAGGTTGTGGCAAGTCTCCTCTTCACTGGCCTTGTCTGTTTATACACTACTCCTAAAAATGATGCAGTGATGACTTTATCATGTCAAAATGTTACACCAGGTGTCAATAACCAAACTGGATAGATCTCAAAAGCCTTTATTATTGTAATCTGGCTCACATTATGTACTGCTGTACAGACTATGATATTTCTTTTGATTTGTTTTGCCAACAATTTTAATCTGCAAGTGCTCACCCTGACACCTGAGGCAAACACAGCATTTAATAAACCTACCTGACAGAGCCTGCTATTGGAGCATCACAGGTGTTGGCATGCCTGTGATTTCTGTTGTATTGGATAAAATACAGTACACAGCCTGTCATTTTATGCAAGCCATTAAGCACAAATGTTCCGTTCTGTGTTTTGTGGTGAGTCATGAAACGCTGAAAAGAAAATGATATCAAACAGATGTCACAACAATGCCAATTATATTTCCCTACATAATGTCATACCTGTTACGATGCATAATTTAAAAATCTTTTTTTGTATATGTTATTCTTTAGTTTTCCACAAAGGAATTCAGGACTGTGCACAATTTACAAGTTTACATTTTTGGTGTAGTGGTTAATGCATTCACATTATATGGCCTTAAACGAGAAGAAGACACAAACCCAGGTTCAGGGAGTCACGAGCTAGTGCCAGTCCCAAATCCAGACAAATGGGAGACTTTGTTCAACATGTATCTGGACCTACTCACACTGCTGGACATACTTTGGACTTGGTCTTCACTTATGGTGTTACCCTCGACCATCTGCGCATAAATGAAGTTGTCTTCAGTGACCATAAATCAATTTCTTTTAATGTTTCTTTTGATTCTGAATCTCTTCCCCAAGTTTGCATTAAGCGTAGATGCTTTATTGATGATTCTGTTTTATCTGAGTTTTCTTCTCTATTCAATTTTTCACCTCATCCTGGTGATAATGTTGAGCTCCTTGTTAACTCTTTTAATGAACACTGCCAAACCATTCTCAATCAGGTTGCTCCTTTGAAAACTAGTCATTGCTCTACTAGTTCCTCTACTAGTTCTTGCATGCCCTGGTTAAACAATCAAACTCGCGACCTTCGGCTCTCCTGTCGTAAAGCAGAGCGTCTGTGGAAATCTACGGGATTGACTGTTCATCGGGAATACTTCAAAGAGCTCCTTCAGTCTTACAATGAGGCAGTAAAAGAAGCTAGATCATCCTATTTTAGTAATCTTATAAAATGCAATAAGAATAATCCCAGGGTTTTATTTGATACAATCAACAGGATTGTTTCTCCTCCAACTCAGCAGGCTTTGTTACTTTCTGATGATGATTGTAACACATTTCTTAGTCATTTTGTGAATAAGGTGATGGACCTCAGATCCAAAATTTCCTTAAGTTCACCCCATCAAGAAGATGGTCCTCAGTGTCCTGAATCTTTTAACTCATTTTCTCCTATCACACTGAATGACTTAGTTCCGGTAATTGGCAAGATGAAACCCTCATCATGCTCCTTTGAGATTTTACCTCCTTCTGTCCTGCTTGGGACTCTCACCACTATTGGTCCTTCATTGTTATCAATCATAAACAGTTCACTGAGTCAAGGTCATGTTCCACATTATTTTAAACATGCTGAAGTAACTCCCCTATTAAAGAAGCCTAACCTTGATACTAGCTGTATTGGCAACTATCGACCTATTTCTAAACTGCCATTCGTTAGTAACTTACTACAGAAAATTGTAGATAGTCAATTTAGATCTTTACTATCCAATTTACAGATTCTCGATCCTTTTCAGTCTGCCTTTCGAAAGCAGTACTCCACTGAGTCTGCTCTGTTGAAAGTCTATAATGATGTTTTAATGGCTTTTGATGCAGGGAATTATTCTGTCATCATTTTACTTGATCTCAGTGCAGCCTTTGATACCATTGATCATAACATTTTGCTTAACAGGCTTAAGGTTTTGGCTGGTATCTCTGGCTCAGCACTAGACTGGTTTTCCTCTTATTTGTCTGATAGGACATTCTCTGTTAGGACCAGCAAATTCACTTCCACCATTGCCTCCCTAAATTGTGGAGTCCCACAGGGTTCAGTCCTGGGTCCATTATTATTTTCTTTTTATATGCTCCCTTTAGCTGGCATCATTCAGTCTTTTAAGGTGATTTTTTACCATTTATATGCTGATGATATTCAGCTGTATATGTCTTTTAAGCCCCAGCAGTTGGATAGGTTGTCCACCCTAGTCCAGCATTTAACCTGGATCAGTGAGTGGCTCTCCAATAATTACCTTGTTTTAAATGCCAATAAGACTGAGACTATGATTATAGCTCCTCCTGAGGTATATATAAAAGTCAGTCAGACTCTTGCCTCTTTTTGCCCCACCGCTAAGTCCAGCATCCGTAATCTTGGAGTAATATTTGATTCCTCTTTGAGCTTTGACTCACACGTAAGAGCTCTGTCTCATTCCTGCTTCTTTCATTTAAGAAACATCTCTAAGCTACGACATATGGTCTCCAAGGCTGATCTGGAAAAAATTATTCATGTATTTATGTCTTCGCGTTTAGATTATTGCAATGCCCTGTTTACTGGCTTGGACAAATCATCTCTTTCACGTCTCCAAGCAATACAAAATGCTGCAGCCAGATTATTAACAAATTCTAGCAAGCAAGCTCACAGTACTCCGATTTTATTATTTTTATATATTCAATTTATTTCGAACAATCAAAATAAAATAAAAAACAACAACGAAAAATAAATAAACGTGTAGGAAAATAAAACATACATATATGCATATATACACATATTCACCTATATAACAAATGCAAATCAAACATCAATAAATAAATAAATAAAATGACCAGCAATGTATTTTATAACAATCTCAAGGTGTTCGAAAAGGGAGCAGGAAGAAGCAATAGCTTATCTAGTCCTGTCCCCATTGCCTTTTACAAGTTCATAATTAAACTGAATTATAATATTAACCAAACATTTTAACCAAACATGCATACTCTAACACCAGCATGCATGGCTACACACACCTACCCATGCCAAAGTGCCCTGTGATACAATCTACCCAATCTTCTATAGATCATTTTAATGTACATGAAGCTACAATCCAACAATAACAAAAATAACAAAACATCTCATTCGTATTTATACACATTATTTATATGCTCCTTATATTTTTTCTTGAATTGTGCAATAGTTGTACTTAACTTAATTTCATCATCTAGACCATTCCACAAACGCACTCCACAAACTGATACACACATACTTTTAAGATTTGAGCGAACACATGGTTGAACAAAGTTACATTTCCCTCTTAGATCAAACCTTCCTTCTCTATTTTTAAAGAAATTTTGAATATTCTTTGGAAGCATACTGTTTTTTGCTTTAAACATCATCTGAGCAGTTTTAAATTTTACTAAATCCATAAATTTCATAAGTTTTGATTTAAAGAATAGTGGATTTGTGTGTTCCCTATACCCAACATTATATATCATTCTCAGTGCTCTTTTTGGCATAATACATATTTTTTGTAGAGAACTCTTATATGTGTTACCCCAAACTTCAACACAATACTCCAAATATGGTAGTAACATTGTACAGTATAAAGTGTGCAAAGTTTTAATATTCAAGATATGCCTATTTTTCCCTAATATCCCTATAATTTTTGCCATCTTATTACACACATGTTTGATATGGGGTTTCCAACATAACTTGTGGTCCAATATTACTCCTAGAAACTTGTGTTGAAAAACTTGCTCAATCCTTACATTATTAATTTCTAAACTTTACCATAGTATTAATTTCTTTATTTCCAAACAACATAAATTTTGTCTTAGTTAAATTTAAAAATAATTTATTTCTGTCAAACCAGTATTTAAGTTTATCAATTTCTTTACCAACATCATCCAAAACCTGTTTTAGATCATCCCCAGTATAAAAAATAGTTGTATCATCAGCAAATATAACAAAATTCAAAACATTAGTCACTCTACATATATCATTAATATACATAATAAACAATTTGGGACCCAATACTGAGCCTTGAGGAACCCCACATGTAATATTCAAACATAAAGATTTGGACTGACCAATTTGTACATATTGCTGTCTGTTGTCAAGATAACTTTTCAGCCAGTTATTTGCTACCCCTCTCACTCCATATCTTTCCATTTTATATATTAATATTTTATGATCAATAGTATCAAAGGCCTTTTTTAAGTCAATAAATATCCCCACTGCATATTTTCTGTTTTGTATATATTCCGTTATATGTTCCACTAACTCTATCATTGCCAATGTTGTTGACCTGGCTGCCCTAAAACCATACTGACTTTCCATTAATACATTGCATTTTTCATTAAAATTGTCAAGCCTTGCCACAAACAATTTCTCCATTATCTTAGAGAACTGTGAAAGTAAAGAGACTGGCCTATAGTTAGTAAAGTCATGAACATCACCGGCTTTATGTAAAGGAATAACTTTAGCAATTTTCATTCTCTCAGGGAATGTACCTGTTCTGAATGATAAATTACACAGATATGTTAAAGGGGACACAATTCCATCAATTACCTTTTTTACTACCATCATATCAATATCATCACAGTCTGTGGAAAATTTATTTTTACATTTATTTACCATTTCAATAATCTCTCTTTCTTCTACTGGTTTCAAAAATAATGAATTTGAATTATTAAGTCCACAAAACTCACTTACACTTTTCTGCTCTGATGGTATATTTTGTATTTCCTTGGCCAGTCTTGGACCCACCTTAACAAAAAAATCATTAAATCTATTAACCACGTTACGTTCCTTACATTGGCTCCCAATCGATTTTAGGGTCCAATTTAAAATTCTCGTTTTCACATACAGAGCATTAAATGGCCAGGCTCCAGATTCTATTTCCGAGCTTCTCATGAAATATACTGCTTCTCGCTGTCTTCGTTCGCAGGTTCAGAATTTGTTAGTTGTTCCCCGCACACGACTAAAGACTAGGGGGGACAGAGCGTTTCAGTCAGTGGCACCAAGGTTGTGGAACAGTCTGCCTCTACATCTATGCTCAGCTGACTCTGTGGATTCTTTTAAAAAACAGTTAAAAACTTTCCTTTTTAAAAAAGCCTTCTATTGAGAAATTTTAATGAATTTTAATTTTAGCTATTATGGTGTTTAATTATTTTTAGCTTTACATTATTGGTTTTTAGATATTATGGTGTTTATTTACTGTCTGTTTTTGTGTGTTTTCTGCATGTACAGCGCTTTGTGACTAGTGTCTGTGAAAAGCGCTAAATAAATAAAATTTACTTACTTACTTACTAGTTGTGTCAGGAAGTGCATCTGGTGTAAAGTCTGACAAATCAAACATGCGGATCCATCTACTGTAGAGATCTCTTGGGAAATAGGGGAGCAGCCAGAAGTACCTGTACATTTTACATCGAACAATATAAATTAGGGAGACTTCTGATCTGTCTAACTAGTCATTCAACCCACATCATTTGTCACTACCACTGGAATATAATCCATACCCAAGAATTATCCCTATTGGGAGCAGCAATTAAAACAAATACACTATATTGCTAAAAATATTCGCTCATTGAATTCAAGTGTTCCAATCACTTCCATGGCCACAGGTGTACGAAATCAAGCACCTAGGCATGCAGACTGCTACTACAAACATTTGTAAAAGAATGGGTCGCTCTCAGGAGCTGAGTGAATTCTGGCATGGCGTGGCATCCAAGCCTTACATCGCCAAGCGCAATGCAAAGCACTGGATGCAGTAGTGTAAAGCATCCTGTCACTGGACTCTAGAGCAGTGGAGACGTGTTCTCTGGAGTGACGAATCACTTCCATCTGGCAATCTGATGAACAAGTCTGGGTTTGGTGGTTGCCAGGAAAACAGTACACCCCTGACTACATTGTGACAAGTGTAAAGTTTAGTGGAGGGGGTTATTATGGTGTGGGGTTGTTTTTAGGAGTTGGTTCGGCCGCTTAGTATCAGTGAAAGAAACTCTCAATCATTCAGCATGCCAAGACATTTTGGACAATTTCCAAATCCAAATCCAAATTTATTTATAGAGCACATTTAAAATAACAGAGTTAACCAAAGTGCTGTACATAGGAAAAATAAAATAAACACACCAAGCACACACACATCTAAAATATACAACAGTACAACAGCTCAGAGATAGCTCTCACTCCGATTTAAAAGCCAAGGAATAAAAATAAGTTTTAAGACACACTTTAAAAGCATGCAGAGAAGAAAGATTTCATGCTTCCAGCTTTGTGGGAACAGTTTGGGGATGGCCCCTTTCTGTTCTAACATGACTGCACAGCAGTTTACAAAGCAAAGTCCATAAAGACATGGATGAACAAGTTTGGTGTGGAAGAACTTGACTGGCCTGCACAGAGTCCTGATCTCAGCCAGATAGGAACCTTTGGGATGAATTAGAGCACAGACTGCAAGCCAGGCCTTCTCATCCAACATCAGCGTCTGACCTCACAGGAAGAATGGTCAGAAATTCTCATAAGCACACTCCTAAACCTTGTGGAAAGCCTTCCCAGAAAAGTTGAAGGTGTTATAGCTGCAAAGGGCGGGCCAACATCATATTAAAATCCTATGGATTAAGAATGGGATATCACTCAAGTACATAATATGTGAAGGCAGATGAGCAAATAATTTTGGCAATATAGTGTATTTTCACCTCAGTTACATTTGCTTTAGGCTCAAAAATCATAAAAGCTCGGGGCTCAGTCAGGTTTACGATATTAAATACAGGCTGCGGATAGGTCATAGTTTAGGAAACACTGAATGAAAGTTTGACAGAGGAAATTAAGAAGAATCTTCCATATTGAAGTCCAATGTTTTATTGATTCATTCACTCCATCCACCTCAACCTTAACCATACCTGCTACAGAATTTGTACTAGAATACTAGAATTTATTTAATTGTAATTATACACAATATAAAACATGGAGCCACCATGACGTGACCCACTGGCTTTACACTCATCAATGTTAGACCGAGGCTGAAGACATGTTGTTTATTTTGGAGCCTGAAGTTACCATAGTTGGATGAAAGGGTACAGTTCTAAATTAATAAATAACACTAGCAAGCTGGGTTACCAAGCACCATTTATAAACTGTATGGGCACAATGACACATATTTCCCAATTAGTGTCATGTAACTGAAACCATAAAATATTAGAACCTCACCACAGTTCAGATAACTACATCTACAGTAGATGGCACCAATAGCGCAAACACAGCAGAAAGGTCCAGTTCAGAGATTCAATTTAGTGGAAATCAGAAACTGAGTGGCTACACCTGCCTGTGTCAGCATAGCTGTAAATCAAAGCAGCCACGCCACTAACTCCAGCATCTAGATGAATGAATTATGGAAAAATGAAATCACCCACCAAACAGTTTATGAAAGGGAAAATTATCCATCCTGTCTTTAGAAGAAAATGTTGAAGTGTGAGTATTGTAGAGCTCAGCTAAGATTGCTTAGAATAAAGGATAAATATGTCTAAGACCTTGATGGATACTTGAGATCAAGTGTATTTATTAAAAAGAAAAAGAAAAAAAAAAAAAGAGGAAATTACTATGTGCCATCCTTACTCACCAGTGCTCAATATCCATGACACACAAACTATAAATTAAAATATCTGTTATATCCTGTGTGAAATAAGAGAGAAGGATGTCAATTTGTGTGACTCATAGCCTTCAGTACTGCAGTACTGCAGTGATCATTGGGATAATAAATGGTGTACACATGAAGTGGGTATTCATCATTCCTGCATAACCCTAGAGAATGTCTTTAGGCAGCCACAGACTATTAAGTGGGTTCACTATCATCTTCTTTGTGGAAGTAATTATGTGAGTAATTTTTATATTATTGTTAAATTAGATATGAAACATACTACAGCTTCATGTTTACATGTATAAATCAGCTTGGGGACTCAACAGCCTCTGCAGCAGCTGCCTAATCAGAATTTACAGACTCCACCCTTAGCAATGCCAAACACAGAATTTTAAACTGTGCTTGTAAAAACTGTTAAGGGTAAGTCATTAAACTTGTGTTAGGAAAAGTGTTTGTTTTGGGTTTTTTTTCTCCTTTAAACAAGGGCTCCTGCAAGCACGTAAATTAAGTGGATCTCACACTTGAACGTGCTGCAGATTGAATATGTGAGGAAGGAAAGTGTGAGACTATGTGCACACTGGAGTGATGTACATACAGGCTAATATTGCAGCATAAAAGATGTAAAATTCATTATTAGCATCTAGGTAAGCAAAGGGAAAGGAGGACATACACATGGCTAAAATAGACATGTTAAATATACATAATAACAGGTAATATGTCACATCCTGCACCTCCCCCACAGCTCTAAAAAAAGAAAAAATTATAGCAACTTTCAGCTCAGTGTTGGGTTTTCAAGCCCACAAGCTTTACTGCTTTGGCCCTCCTCTCATGGCTGCAGGAAGCCTGTAAGCAGTGATATAATCTTATTGCACTTACAAAGTTAGCAAATGTATGGTGAGCACAACAAAAACATTTAAAGAACCTCGGATTTCCCCCAGGAGTTACTAGAGACCAAAAAGAAAGTTTAAAAAAAAAAAAAGATGACTATCACCTGGAAACATCCTACACATATGAATATTAAGGTTGCTTCATGTCTGCTTAAGGAGCTCTGTGTAAAAATGCTTCATGTCTGCTATAAAAAGTGTTTTCTGTTCTTGCTGACACTCTCAGGTTGTGTGCCCATGAGGTCGTCCATGCTGGTCCTGTTCCTCTTCTTCAGTGCCCAGGCTGTGGCTGCAACCAGAGGGGACTCGTGCACTGCCACAGCGGCACAGCAGAATGCTCCAGGTGACAACCCCAACTCTGTCCCCATTGTGGATCCCAAACTCTTCACCAAGCGCCACTACCTCTCACCCAGAGTGCTTTTCAGTTCTCAGCCCCCTGATGCAGAGCCAACAGGGTCACAGGGTGCTAGCAGAAGGACCCGCAGGCAAGCAGGGGAGCCTCAGCACCGCGGGGTGTACTCAGTGTGTAATAGTGTTAGTGTCTGGGTGGGGAACAAGACCAAAGCCACAGACATCTCAGGCAATGAGGTGACAGTGCTCCCAGATGTGAAAATCAACAATGTCAACAAGAAGCAGTACTTCTTTGAGACGACATGTCACAGCCCTGGATCAGGCAGCTCAGGCTGTTTAGGAATTGATGCGAGACACTGGAACTCTTACTGTACTAATTCACACACTTTTGTGCGAGCGCTGACTTCATTCAAGAACCTGGTGGCGTGGAGGCTCATACGCATTAACGTGGCCTGTGTGTGTGTGCTCAGCCGCAAGTCATGGCGGCAGTGAAGACTGTATGACACGCACGCACAGGCTCACAAACTCGAATCCAGTACATACACAGATATGCTAACAGGCAGGTATAAGTGACTTTCTCTACGTAATTTATCACCAAAGACTTCTCAACCTCTGCACAAAGTAAATTATTAGTATATGTCAAAGTATCAAGACTGCATGTATACACAACAGACCTGGGTCAAAGAGTATCTGCAGCTAGTTATTCTTTTGTTTTGGTTTGTTTTTTTTTAACCTGTCTGAAGTACCATGCTACAGGGGGTGCAGCTGTGTCAGTATCTATTTTTAGCTGTGGTTTATATCAGACTCAGTTTGTGGAGATTTAATACACCGCTATGTGCTGAGTTAGACAAGTGCTCATGCTCTTAGTTTATCATAACTTTTAAGCATTACACTGAAAAATATTCTAAAATACAGAGAGGAAATATATATATATATATATCACAAAAAGTAAGGAAATTTGTGTTTGAGCCATTATTTCTTTGTTGTAACAATGCGTCTTGGCAATAAATCTTATACCATTGGAAAGCCTGTTTATTTCCCGTTAAATGGTGCCACATTTGTAAGGAAAATGAATTTGTGGGTTGAGCAGCAGAGTTGAGCATGCAGGTGGTGCCCATGAAAAACTTGCCAATGCCAAACAGCTAATTCTGCTATTGATGCTTGTATGGTGTCATTTATTGGATTGGATGACTGAAGTCTGAAGAAACAAGACATACTGGCAATTTAACAGTTTATTAATTTAACAAACAGGGGCCTCAGTAGCATGTGGAAGAACTATACATAGTCACAGCAGCCTGGCACCTCCTCATGCTGGTCACCAGCTTGGTCACATGCTGCTGGCATCCCATTCTTCAACCAGCATTTTTTTTTTCTTTGGCGGGGGGGTTATGGAGGGGAAAAGAAAAAGAAAAGGAACAGAGAGAGAAGAAAAAATAGAAAAAAGTGGGGGGGGGAGAGAATGAGGAAAGTAGAGGACAGTAAAACACACAAGTGTTTTGCCCAACATCTGTGGCAAAACACTCTCAAAAAACAAACAGCACCTGAAAGAAAAAAACAGAAGCAGATGCATAAACCAAGATACAATCTAGATGTGGTGTGTGTGCGTGTGTGTGTGCACGTTTGTCATGAAACAAACTTGATAATGAGGGTGAGAAGCCACAACAACGCCCACGACAGCCAGATGCAAACAGAGAAAGACATAGGAGACCCAGGCCATTCGCAGCCCCCGAGGAGCACCAAAGACCCGAGGCCACACATCCCGAGGACAAGCGTGTGCCCACCCTTGCAGGAGGAAGAGGGTGGGTTCTAGATGGAGTATCCACTGCTTGAGGGCAAGAGCCCCAGAGAACTCGAGACAACGGTCAGCCGGCCCCGCCAGAGGCCAGCCCCCCCCAGCGCAGGCAAGGACCGGGCTCCGGGGCTCCAGCCGCCCAAGAACCACCCAGCACCCAGCAGAGCCCCAGCCACGCACCAGAGAGGTCTGAGGCCCCCGGATCACAACACCCACATGAGCAGGTCAGCAGCCACACCAGAATACCTGGCCATGCGCCCTGGAACCACCAGCGCCCACACCCCAGCGGGCAGTAACAACCGGTAAGGAGTGGAATGGAGGTGCAACCCCCCATCCCTCCAAAATCTTCACCCACAGGAGCCTTCAATCAGCATTTGTTGCAAATAGCCAATGTGGTTGTGTTAATGCCTCTGGCATGAACAGTACACCCAAGCTAACCCCACAAGTGTTCAGTTGGGTTGAGGTCAGGACTGCAAGCAGGCCAATTTCATCTTCTCCACTCCAAAATTCTGGAGGTAGTCTCTGATAAACCCCGCTCTGTGGGGGCAAGCGTTGTGTTCTTGGACAATAGACTTCGATCCCAGCCAGTGTAGATATGGGATTGCCACTGGTTGCAGAATCTCATTTCGATATCTCTCTGCAGTGCCTCTGAGTGCCTCCAATGATGACAAGCCCGATTCTCAGCGCATGTGGTGCCAGAAGCTCAAAACAAGGGTCAGTGGATGAATAAGCTGTTTGGCATTAGCAGAGAAGATTTGGCAAGTTTTTCATGACTGCAACCCGCATACTCAACTCTGCTGCTCAACCCACAATTGAGTTTCCTTACAAATGTGCACCATTTAAGGGAAAATAAACGGGCTTTCCAATGGTAAAAGATATGTTGCCAAGAAGCATTGTTATAATAAAGAAATAATTGTATAAATAAAGCACAAACTTCTTTATGCTTTGTGTTTATATCACATACATACTAAGCTCATGTGTGCTATACTGAGTACACAAAATGCTATTGGGTGAAATGAAGCTAAACTAACTAAAATAGTTTTGTTGTTGAAGCATAGTAAAACCTTTGTGGTTCATTCAAACCATTTCCTCTCTGTTTCCAGTATTGCTGTATCTGATGTGACAAGCACAAACACACTTTAAGTAGATGCCAAAGGCTTAGGGAACCCTGAAGGTTGAATTTGATGATATAACTATTGAAGCTACTGAATATTTTCCCCTGTAAAGATTCCCCCAAATTATACAAATTTCTTTTTTTTTTTTTACCCCCCTTAGTGTTTGGTATAACCAACCAGTGACAGTGATTCTAGTATCACCACTCCAAAGGAGTGAATTTATTGATCTCCTCTCAGCATTGCACAGTCCCTGCACTGTCATCTCAGGAGAAAGTAGTAAGGGAGGCTGGTCTGATGTGCATAACAAATTAAGTAAAACATGGGAAAAAACAGTCGCTCAGTGTAGTAAAATATGGGCTCAATAGTTTTTTTTTTTGTTTGTTTTTTTTTCACTCTACAGGAACATCCTGGCTCCATACTTAAAAAGATAAATGGGAGGAGTAATATTTACTAAGCATCTTACTATTTACAGAAAGCCCTCACAGACAATAAATTCTTAAATTCTCCAGGAGCAATAATCACGTAAGTAAACCAAACTGCAGCAGGAAAATATATTTGTTGCTGGAGTGCAATGCAAATCAATACTATACAACATTAAAGATGAATTTTGTTCTATCACATGTTGAGGCAGGACATATAGGTAGAAGTGGAGAACCTTTTTTTTTTTTTTTGCTTCACTTTCAAATTTTCACTTATACCACATTTACAAACACAGCCCCAAATGCAGCAGAACCACAGCTAAATGGCACCTTTACATGACGCATGATGATTATAAGATCTGAACCAAACAGCCACATGTCATTCAGACTCTGAAAATGGTAATTAAGGAAACTGGTTTCAGCTGTCTGACTTTCCTTGATTACTAACTGTTCAGCAAAGAATTTAGAAATACCTCTGAAACAATATGCTGTGTGTGTCTGATCATTTGTAGTCTAGTTACACTTTTGATAAATACAAATACTGCTTATATAAGACTGTTTTATTTTGATGCAGATGTAATTGCTTTTGTAGTGCTTAAGGCCTGAACTGAACTTGTGCTGTGGCAGTAGTTTATATGTGGCTGTTATGAATGGATCTCCCAACCCAAACTCCTCTCTCCAGTGAAAATATACACCTTTCTAATGTAACTGTGCTGGTACATTAGTTTGACACTTAAAGATATTAAAAGCAATATTAAGTATGCCCTTTAATTATATGCAGATTTTTTTATTGTCTTTAACAGCTGTTCAGTATTTACAGATGGTTTAATTCAGTGTTAATGCCTGCTGGACACAGTAAGTTGGTTTAGACTATTTTAAATCTCCACCTTTCACAGACACAACACTTGGGTTTAAAAGACCATGTGATTTAGTTTCAGAAAGCACAGGCTTAAACCTGTCTTAAACTGCAGCTCAGCTTATGACAGAGCAGCAGCCTCTAGGAGTTTTGGCACAACAACACAGTCAAGCTTCTTATAGTACTTTACTGCCAGTCATTATCCTGTCACGCAGCCCACTAAACCAGCCCACGACTTTGCAAATACAATTTGACCCAGGCCTAATAAAAACAAATGTTTTTTCTTTAAATGTTGTTATTGATATTGTTATTTATTAAACATTTATAAACATGTGCTGTGTGCTTTCTGAAGTATCATAGTAAGCCTTTTATTCCCTTCAGCAAAAAGGAAAGCCCTGATAGAGATGGGGGGAAAAAATGAAGAGAAATCCCATATGGCTTCATTTTACTGCCATTAATTTATTTATTTTTTTTCCTTTTGCATTGCTTTGTGTTTTTCTCCTGCTATTATTCTACATTGCATTTGGGACCAGTTTAAAAAGACCAACACAGGATTTTCTATGACTTGTGAGGCCAGCTATGATTGATAATGCATTGCCTTTCCAGTGACATTTCAGTGTCCTCAACTCACAAAACATTATTCTCCAGACAGAATCAGTTGGGATTTTTGTAGGCTCGCAGCCTAATTTTGTATCACATCTGGTATATAAGATGTCCGGTATGACTGAGAGAACATGGAGCTAAAGTAGAAATACAAACAAAAATCAGGTTGTGTTCCTGCACTGTAAAAACTAATTTGTTGACTCAACTTGACTCAGTCAAGTAAACTTGTTGCTTTGACTCAGTTAAGTTTTGAAAATGTAAAGCTTCAAGTAAACTACACTTAAATAAATGAGTTGACCCAACATGCAGTTTGTTGACCTTATATAAAAAGTTAAGTAATTTGGATTAAAAATGATTAGTTAGTTGAACTAAAAGCATGTAATCTGAACTTGATAAACTGAGTTCAGATTACATGATGTTGGCACCAAAGGACAACATCACGAGTACAGTAACTTTACGACAAGTAAAGTTACTTCCCATCCCTGAGCAATTTATTCTTCAGAGTGGACTCCTGCAGTACACAAGTCAAAAGTCACTCCCATAAAAAGGTGCTGGATTACCTCAAAAGTGTACTGCAAGTCTTTTGGACATTCAAGGTTCAGAATGTTCAGCAGTCCCATCAGGTTCACAAAAGCACTGGGGGCATCACGCAGGTGACGGATGACGAGTTTTTCCTTGATTACAATGTCGACATCGTTGAAGGAAGCTGGAAGAGGTTCCCTCTCATCTTCATCTTCCAGTGATCATTCCCTTGATGTTGTCTTCAGGATCTGTAGGCTTCATGAAAAACAAAACAAAGGTGTCAGTGCTTTTGTAATCCTTTGTCATATCATTCAGCATCCAGGGGGCACAAGTGTTACCCTGCTCACTGTGAACTAGTTTTGTTTTTTGTCTGATTTTAAATGATAAACTCTTACCTCACACATCTTCAGGAATGCAGGATTCTTCCTCATGTACCCTGGTAGGCTCTGCAGTGCTGCTGCCCAACTGCCTTTGATTCGATGCCTGCCAACAGAGCATACAGTTGCCATCAGAATTATATGAGCCCATCAGTCCACAAGTGATTTCAAGTACACATTTTGGTTCCACACTGTGATGCTTGAATTTTACAAGACAATATTTATTTAATAAAAAATATTTTTATATACAAACTAATAATAAATGTAAAAGAAAAAATAAATCAAGGAAGCATTACATGATTAAGACAAGTAGATCAGAGAAGGGACTTGGCAACATTAAATCTACCTTTTTAGTATTTAGGTTCACCCGCTCTCCTAATTCCCATCCGCTTCACTCCTTTCATTTCCATCTTTCCTCCTCCTGCCTTATCCCTATTGATACATTATCCTTCTTTCAGCTGCTTCGTTTAGTGGTCACCACAGTGGATCATCTGCCTCCATGCCACCCTATCCCGAGCATCCTCGTCTGCCATGCCAACCCTCTGCATGTCCTCATTCCATGAGTCTTCTGAGGTCTTCCTCCTGCCTTGCAGCTCCATCTTCAGCTTCCTTTGTCCAGTATATCCACTATCCTTTCTCTGCATATGTCCAAACCATCTCAGCCTTGCCTCTCTAATCTGCTCAGTTTAAGCAGTTTGGAGACTAAGTTGTTTCCCTCTGATGTCACTATTTCTGATCCTCTACATCCTGGTCACTCCCAATGGAGAGCTGAACATTTTCAACCCAGCCACCTCCAGCTCTGCCTCCTGTCTTTTTGCCAGAACCACCGTCTCCAAACCACATATCACAGCAGGTCTCACTACCATCTTGTAAACCTCCCCCTTCACTCTTCTACTGGCTTTCTACTGTTGCGCTCATTTTCTGCATGAAACCATCCTGCTGCTCACTGCCCGTCACCTCTCTTCTACAACTCTTTCCCATACCTTCATGGTATGGCTCTTCAGCTTTATCTGTAGCTGCTACAGCTCTGCATAAGACAACCCCAGCTGATGCTGTATAGAATTCTCATTCTTGCTGATCTACATGTATGATTTGGCAAAGATTTTACACCAGATATTCTTCCTGATGCAATCCTCCCCATTTATCTGGGCTTGTGACAAACACTGAGTATACTGGCAAGTCTCTAGTCTCAAGTCTCTATTGCACTGAAACAATTTCAAAGTAAAGAAATGTACTCACATCCTTGTGAAGACGTTCCAGTATGGATGTAATTTCTTTAACCCCCTCATTTGACCTGAACCACTGAATAGACGGCTGTCCAGATGCTCATAGAATGAACTGAGGTCCATCAGCCTTGTGAATTACATGAGGACCTATATGAAGAGGTGACATTACATAATTTTAGTACAATATTTTCATTTTAGTCCATGTTAGGTGACATTACAGCAAGATGTCTAGCAAACATTCAAAAAATGCATAATTACCAAATAGTCCTCACCCAGTCAAAGTACTCTAAATACAACACTTGCAAGAACACCTCATTGACTGCACTGCACAGCCTGCATTGAAGCGTAAAATCATTTTTTACTAAGAAGAAAAAAAAACTGTTTTCGAGGTTTTAATGTATTTAGATATGGAGACACTTCAGTTTATTAGAAACTACACTGAATGACAACTGATAACACTGCAAAAACAGAAAAAAATTAATAATGTTAAGTGAACTGATTTTAATGATGATTTAACTGTAGTAAAATTAATATGAATGAATAGAAAAATCAAATACATTAAAATTTAGCAATACCTTTTGCTTCTGTGTGTAGACCGCAGCTTGGCTTCTAAAAAACTGCAACTGCACAAAGAGAAAGAGATGATCAAACAATCTGTTACACTGTAACACTTTGATAACTTAATACACAAACTTTAGCTAATGTATTATTTTTTTACATTGAAACAATTCAATAATTAGCACCTTCTTTGAACCAGTAATTAGTGCTGCCATAATTTGATTTTTATAAATTATACTGTCAGAGCTGATTGTCATGCCTTATGAAATATGATACAATGATGTGTGTATTTTATTATATATACTATATAACATATAGTTTGTGTCACAAAATGACTTAATGAGAAACAAAGTAATTACATTATTAATATTAGTACTCCTATTTAATATCAATAATATCATTTATGAAAAGTAAAACTATCAATTCACCAATTATTAACCGTGGTTATATACAGTGTCACCCAATTTCTGTATCTCACAGAACTGAATTTAAGTTTCAAAGCCATGATGGAGAAAACCAAACTCCTCCTGCCGCTGACAGCAGACAGGAGGAGGAGAGGACGTTAAGATGATGATGATGATGATGGTGGGCCCATTCTAAGAGACATGCAGCAACCTGTCTGTAATGTGATGCACACTAATATAATTTTAACATCACATTACAGAACCTCAGACAGTCATCAGTACAGACAGGCGTGTGCATGTGCGCGCATTCTCGTCAAATCACTGACAGCCGTTTTTGTTTGTTCAGTGCAAAATGCAGAAACCCTTTCTGCAGAGGGAGGTGGAGCTGCAACGGTTTGTGCATGCATCCGAGACAGCTAAATATCAAGAAGGGAAATATTTAGAATAAAGACTATATCCGCTCACCAAAACTAACCGCAGATTTAATCAAATCTGACGTTAAGTCAACAGGTTTTGCAAGCTAGCTAACCAGCGAGCAAGCTTGTACTGCCTAAAGCCACAACGAACTAAACATGAAATATGCATTAAAAGTTGTGGTGACTGACTGAGGCAGAGTATGGATGTTTAATGCTTCGGAATAAAAAAGCTAGAAATACTTACTTGATAATAACGTACAGTCCACTTCTTAACCAACATGGCTGCCAGGTTCTTCGCTAAATTTCAAATGTGACCCGCGACTGTGAGCATCATGTGACCATGACGTCATATTAAGGGCGCATGCGTATTACATAAAATACGAATCCTAACGCGATTTCTTTAGTTAACTGAACGGATGATTTTGAGTTTTTAAGTATTTTTTCAAGTTGAAGTTGTAACTCATCTTCGTTAGTTGTAATGGGCACTGAGTTCACTCAGCATAGAGATAAGATAAGATAAGATAAGATAAGATAAGATAAGATAAGATAAGATAAGATAAGATAAGATAAGATAAGATAAGATAAAACTTTAATAATCCCACGACGGGGAAATTTGTGCATTACAGCAGCTCAATACAGAGAAAAAATGAAAAGGATGAGTAAGAACAAATAACTAAACTAAAAACTAAAATTCAATAGAATAAAATAAAATAGCAATACATGAGTCCAGCTGACTAAAACCCCAAATCCCTTTTTACAGTGTGGGAAGACGGATTTTAGATAACATCACCCTCTTAAAACAATAGCCAAAGTCATTTTTTAACAAAAGTTGTATTTTTGCCTGAAACATCATATTTTCAATGTTTTGTTCAGTATTTTTTTGTCTTTTCTGAGAAACCTGAAAAAAAATTACTATTATTATTTTAAGAGGGTGACGATAAAGCAACAGGGATCCGCTATTAAGTAAAGCCTCATTGCTTCTAAAAAAAAAAAAAAGGCAACACTTCCCCCTAGAGGTCAAAAACGGGAACATTAAACATGTCTTTAAACGAACATTTCCAGGAATAAAAACTATGCTGTTGACGCATTTGAATTTGACATATTACACTAAACTCGGGCATAAAATCCTCCACAAACTAAAAGCAGTACTAATGTTCACTGAATGGGAGAAATCAAACCAAATATAAATCTGCTGCTCTTTAAAAGAAAAAAAAAAAAGCATATTTTAGCAGTATTTTATAGCATAATCGTAAGCAGGTGTATGCCAGACGTTAGCGTGCGTGTATGTCCTGCGCATGCTTCGTGATGAGTTCAGAGTCCCTGCGATTCCCTCGGAAAAAGCAGCGCTTCTTTGTTTTGCACATCTTTATTTCATTTTATTGAACGAAGCGACAATGACGTGCCAGGGGGACCCCGTGGGGCTGACTGGTAATCAAAGTAGTGAAACTTCCTGACATGAAATGAAAAGGTCTTTGTTTTACTGTCATATATGAAAAAAAAAAAAAAAAAAAAAAAGAATATTCAGGAAGAAAGTTAAGATGACACCCGGACGGATTTAATTTAATGCATGGACATGAATATTGTTACTTAGTACATTCATAACGTTATCTGTCTGAAAAATGAGTGAGGTCATTAGTCCTGCACACCCGAAAATATTTAGACTTTTTTTAAATGTATTTATTTATTTTGCTGTTTATTTCCTGATATATATAGTGATGTTATTTATTCATTATTAGAATGGATTAAGTTATGAATGTACTAACAAACTACCTGAGCATACTGAAGTTAGTTGATTGTGTCAAACTACACTATATCTATAAGACGATCTTAACTGCTAATACACTGAAATATGGTTGAAACTCCCAGAAAAAGTAAATGTTGAATAAAACAAAAAATCCATAATTGATCATAAATCAACTAATACATTTATAATATAAAATGCATCCATAGTGAATATTGCAGCAATGATGACATCAACAACAAAGTGGCCTCTTTCATCACTAGTGTTTGCAAACCACAGCTGACAGACTGACTATGGATATTTCTGCCTTTGTCCACTGGATGGAGACAATGAAATGCTTCGACATCCAGCTCTGAATTACTTTACTAAGAATCCAGAGGTGGTTTACTTTTACTCTTGCAGTACATGTTAGTGATAATGGAAATGTAGTTCATTGCTGTAGTTAAAGTGTTTACACGCTGCAAAGTAACTAAAGAGAATTGTATAAGTGATTTATAGGATATCTTATTTAACTGGATAAAAATATCCAGTTAGGTTTAAGCGCCTTTCACCTCTGATGGCTCTTGGCTCATAAGATGACTCATAGTTGCACCGTGTGGAGATCAGGTTACAGTTTTGCACCTCATTTACATTTGAAGCACAGTAGATGAGTGTGAGGAGGATGAGGACAGTGTGCCCATGGAGAGATAATGGGATTATATCTCCATTATACCCTGAGGATATCGTTTCAGTTTGGATGCACTTCCGCTGTGATAATTAGAGTCCTGAATTCATGACAGGATTGGATGACTGAACTGATATTGGGTGAACACCCATCCAGTCCAGTGATCTTTTTCTGGGTCACATGGAAACTGTTAATTACTTGTAATTCAAGAGTGTACAATGCCATCTATTTTTCTCTATGCTGTCATTGTCATACATGATTTTTTTCTTATGTTTGTTGACTTCTGTTTTTTTTTTGTTTTGGTTTTTTGAGAAAGAAAGAAAAAGAGGTGGTAGGCAGTGATGTGATGTGTCTCGTGATCCACCCATACTGATTCTCACTGATACTCTGGCAGACATACAGCGAGGGTCGCTGTTTCCCTCCCACATCACTGCAGCAAACAAAGGCAGCAAAAACAAGAGAAGCTTGAATGTCACAAAGCGTGTGACCCCGAGCTGACCTCCCTCCATCCCGCAAAGACACAGAAGAACCTCGGCAACTCTGCATATGAGCTCTTCTTTCACAGGACTCAGCTTGCACTAAGAAACCAATAGATATTAATATGTCTTTATGTTTTGGAAAACTCAGTCCATTAAACTGCCCCACAATCTCCCTTAGTTTTTCAGCTGCAATAATAATACAAGATTCATGTCTTTTTTGTACTCATCAAACCATTTAGGTGCTCCTTGTGCCTTATAAATTGAAGACAGCCTGGATCCTGAAAGCGACCATTTACATCCAGTGGTAAATGAATAAAAGGAATCACTAAGAGCAACTTTTTATTGACTTAGAGTAACCCTTCTCTCCAATGCAGGATATCAAAAAGACATACAGTTGTGGTCAGATTTTAGCATACACTCATCATGGGTATGAATGCCATGGTCATTTTGGGCTTTTAATGATTTCTTTTAACTGTTCTTTTTCCATTGTGGCATCATTGTACAGCATACATCTTTAATAACTTTAAAAACAAGAGTTGGGTGCACAAGTCTGAATTTATTTTAGATTTTCTCTAATCCACACAGAACCATACAGGCTCAAATATATGCATACAGTCACTTAAATATTTTAATAAATGGTGCTGACGGTTCTAGAATATTTTTAACTTGACAAGGCCAAGGCCTGTTAAGGTCTTTTTAGTGGTAATGATGAACAACTGGTAATTTCTCTTTGCCAGTATCTGTTTGTCAGCATTTACTCACCAATACTCAGAACAATAGGAAAGTCAAAGGAACTCAGTCAAGATCTAAGAAGGAGAATTGGTGATTTACACAAGTTGAGAAGGTCTCTTGGAGCCATTTCTAAACAACTGCAGGTTCCAGGATCATCACTTCAAACAATTATACGTAAGAAGAAGTTATTTGGATGTGTTACCCCTTCGCCAAGGCCTGGTAGAAGAAACTGTCACACTCAGATGGAACAATGAAGAAGGAGGACTACCTCCAAATACCTGAGCTTTACCTCAGATCAACAGCTGTATGGTTGAAACTCAGACACAACTGGGTGTTCCAACAGGATAATGATCTCAAACACACACCAGATCTGGTTTTGGAATGAATAAAGCAGGCTAGCATTTAGCGTCTGGAATGGCCTTCTTAAATCCCCAACCTCAACCTTACTGGAAATTTGTGAACTACGCATGAAAGCCGGCTCCATGCCTGGAAGCCAACCAATTTAAATCAACTCTACAAAATCTGCCAAGAAGAGTGGTCAAATATCCAGTCAGAAATGTGCCAGAAGCTTGTTAATGGCTACCAAAAGTGTCTGGTTGAGATACAACTTGCTAAGGGACATTTAACCAAATATTTGTGGGAATGCATGTTTGTATTTGAGCCTGTATGTTTATTTTTGATCCTGTGATCTTGTATGGATTCGGGGGCGGGCTGGGGTTGAAATTCAGCCCGGGAGCTTGGTTTGGAGAGGCTTTTTATTCAATCGCACAACGGAGCAGCAAAAGGGGGAAAAAAGATCTTCAACCCCCCCCTTAGCTGGTGTCTCACCCTTCACCTCTCCTAATGGTGTGCTGGCTGGGCTGCAGTGTTAATTTTGACAGCAAATTTTGATTTAGTTTTAGTCATAGTCTTTTGACAAAAATGTCATTTAGTTTTAGTCATAATTTAGTCATTTGAATAGTTTTAGTTTTAGTCTAGTTTTAGTTGACGAAATTATCTTAAGAATATAGTCGACTAAATCTACAGTCGATTTAGTGACTAAAATATAAAGGGTGTAAAATGTGAATTAGTCATTATACACATTTACACAAAATTAAACATGTATTAAAAGTTATGGAATATTATTAATAATATTAACATTAGCGTTTCACCTGCTTCCCACACACCTGATCATTAACACCACCTTACTGAGATAATACGAGCGTTTTACAGCAGGACGCACTCTGAAAGGTACAGGGCAGTGTTCAGGACTAAGATTAGGAAAGGCTAATCCACCGCGGTGTGGAGATTTTCTCTAAACACAAACGCTAAACTGGGAAAAACACTTTACCCTGCATGACATTAAAATGCTTACCTTTGCATGGAGATCTGGGTGACTGGTTTGCAGATGTTAAGATTTGTCGTGTTTTTACCCGAGATAGTCGCTCCACATGGTTTACACATCGTTTTGTTTGTCACAACGCCAAAGGACAAATGTGTCCATACATCGGCTCTTCTCTTTCTCCCTGCTGACATTGTTTACATAACTTAGTTCTATCGGAAGGAACAACCAATCACAGGCTAGTCTCTGGAGCTTGAAAAAGGCGACTGGACTTCTTTTTGTTTCTTGAAGACGTTTCACCTCTCATCCGAAAGGCTTCTTCAGTTCTCAACCAAATGGTGGAGAGACCCAGGTATTTAAACCCCTGTGGGCGTAGTCCCCTGGAGGTGGTTATGACCCTCTATTGATCATGTGCTTGAACACATGTGCCCAGGTGTGAAGGGGGCGTGGGTCATATTTAATCAGTGGTTTCAGTTGAAACCAATTTAGGACTCCGCTCCATTGTTTCCTGTGGCCTATTGAGGTCACTGGAACAAAGGTGTGAATGGGGGTTGAGACGTCTGGGAAGGGAGCTCAGGACAGCACTGTAAGCGGGGGAAAGTTGGTGACGTAATCCACCTCCTCTGTTCAATGATGGTTGTTCACAGTGGACATAGATGGCTTCTTTCACTCCTCTTTCAAACCATCTGTTTTCCCTGTCCAAAATGTGGACATTGGCATCCTCAAAAGAGTGCCCTTTTTCCTTCAGATGCAGATGTACTGCTGAATCTTGTCCTGTCGAGGTGGCTCTTCTATGTTGTGCCATTCGTTTGTGAAGAGGCTGTTTGGTTTCACCAATGTAGAGGTCCGAGCACTCTTCACTGCACTGAACAGCATACACTACATCGCTGATCTTGTGTTTGGCGGGTTTGTCCTTGGGATGCACCAGGTTTTGTCTTAGGGTGTGACTTGGTTTGAAGTATACTGAGATGTCATGCTTGGAGAAAATAACAAGTTACCATTCCTGGACTGTGCGGTGCTTATCGAGGAAGATGGAAGCCTCAACATTGAAGTTTACCGGAAGCCCACACACACAGACCAGTATCTCCTCTTTGACTCCCACCACCCTCTGGAACACAAACTTGGGGTGATCAGGACCCTACAACACCGTGCGGAAAGTGTTCCCTCTAAGGCAGAAGGGAAGCATAAGGAACACACACACATTAAGAAAGCCCTCAAAACATGCGGTTACCCCAACTGGGCCTTCATCAAATCAGCTAAGATGCACAGGAATGAAGGCCAAACACAAACTACAGAGAATGGGAAGGACAAGAGGAACAACATTGTCATCCCATATGTGTCAGGCTTGTCAGAGAAACTCAGAAGAATTTTCTCCAAGCATGACATCTCAGTATACTTCAAACCAAGTCACACCCTAAGACAAAAACTGGTGCATCCCAAGGACAAACCCGCCAAACACAAGATCAGCGATGTAGTGTATGCTGTTCAGTGCAGTGAAGAGTGCTCGGACCTCTACATTGGTGAAACCAAACAGCCTCTTCACAAACGAATGGCACAACATAGAAGAGCCACCTCGACAGGACAAGATTCAGCAGTACATCTGCATCTGAAGGAAAAAGGGCACTCTTTTGAGGATGCCAATGTTCACATTTTGGACAGGGAAAACAGATGGTTTGAAAGAGGAGTGAAAGAAGCCATCTATGTCCACTGTGAACAACCATCATTGAACAGAGGAGGTGGATTACGTCACCAACTTTCCCCCGCTTACAGTGCTGTCCTGAGCTCCCTTCCCAGACGTCTCAACCCCCATTCACACCTTTGTTCCAGTGACCTCAATAGGCCACAGGAAACAATGGAGCGGAGTCCTAAATTGGTTTCAACTGAAACCACTGATTAAATATGACCCACGCCCCCTTCACACCTGGGCACATGTGTTCAAGCACATGATCAATAGAGGGTCATAACCACCTCCAGGGGACTACGCCCACAGGGGTTTAAATACCTGGGTCTCTCCACCATTTGGTTGAGAACTGAAGAAGCCTTTCGGATGAGAGGTGAAACGTCTTCAAGAAACAAAAAGAAGTCCAGTCGCCTTTTTCAAGCTCCAGAGACTACTATGACCTGGATAACTGAGAATCTACACAGACAATCACAGGCTAGTTTGTCCTTCCCGGGTTTAGAGCAAATTTGTGCAACTGTGCGTTTGATTGGATGTTTTCCTAACTTGTCCCGCTCTGTCACAAAATTAAATCAGTTCTGATTGGATGCCCTCCCCGACAAGCATTTTCGTCTCGTTTTCATTCGTTGACAAAAGTGTCATTTAATTAGTTAATTTAATCATCCTTTTTATCCTTTTAGGTAGTTTTTATTTAGTTATCGTCTCGTTTTCGTCATGAAAAAAAGGCAGTTGACGAAAACTAATATTTATTTTTAAAAAAACACACTCAGCTGTCATTTTACCAATGAGAAAGAGAAGCGTAAATAGTTGCAGTTGATAAGGTATGTTACAATCGTCTTTACTAGTGAACAGTCATTGGTTATGCCATAGCTGTTCATTTAGAAGCATTTGGACTCGGAAATGACGTCAGACTTAAAGACCGGATTAACACTGCTGGGCTGTTGTGTTTGTAGCCCCTCCTGATGAAAAAAGAGCCAGCTCCTGTCATTTCCTTTAAAGAGCCAGCTCTTAGAGCCGAAACGTTCGCGACCGACCATCACTGTCTGCACCTGTGTCCGCGCGAGCGCTGCTGTGCTTAATTGGGTAAAAAAAAATAAAATAAAAAAATCTGATCACCGGCAGGTTCGGCCTGGAAACGACCGGCCGTTCGGGAAAACTCCCAAACCTCCCGATGGCCACCACGCCCCTGTATGGATTAGAGAAAATCTAAAATAAATTCAGGCTTGTGCATCCCATACTTGTTTTTTAAAGTCATTAAAGATGTTGTACAATCATTCCACCCTGGAAAAATAACAGTTTAAATAAATCATTAAAAGTCCAAAATTACTATGAAATTCATGCCCATGACGAGTGTATGTTAATGTTTGACCACAACTGTATATCCATACATACATACATACATTGATATACATCCATGGCCACTGTTATTGAGGGTCAGCAAAATTAAGACCTTAAGATTTAAGACAGGGACTAGGATTTTACATATCAGTTTATAAAATTAACACAGAAATACACTTAAACTGATTGGAAAAGATTTTTAAAAAAATTTGAAAGAATTACAAAATAAAAAGTATATATTCACATTTTTTAATTTAACAATGAAAGTAGTTAGTGAACAAAGCTTATGGTGAAGAAACACGTAATCTGCATGAAACTTACGATATAAACTGCCCAGGTTACCATGATGATCAAAATCTATATAGCTTTTGGAGTACTGAATTATTTTAATAACACTCAAATCTTTACAAATGATCTATTTCATGTGTAGTAGCTGATCTCAAAATAAACAGCAACATTATGTGCATATCTATGTAGCTGGCATTATGTGTACATTACATGTATGTTGTTTGTGAATATATTTGCTAAACAATTTTTATTGCAGTGGCACTTTGGGGTAACTCGATGTGTTGTCATGCATGTCTGTAAATAAGTGTTCATCTAACAGTGATGCTGACGGCGCCTGTCATTGATTACTTTCTCTTATACAATGAATATGTAGCTTGCAAAGAAGAAGAAGAAGAAATATATGTATTCATTATTCATTTGTTTGGTGTTTATGAACAGTCATTTTAGCCATATATAGCGATATACTAAAGATTTTTATGTTAATATGATAAATTAACATACATGCCTGTGTTTTCCAGCAGATGGCTGCTGCTCCCTGAGCCTGGTTCTGGTGGAGGTTTCTTCCTGTTAAAATGGAGTTTTTCTTTCCCACCTTCGTCTAGTGGTTGCTCATAGTGAATCATCTGATCGTTGGGGTTTTCCCTCTTAGATTACAGGGTGGTTACTTTACAGTATAAAGTATCTTAAGGCAAGTGTTGTTGTGAAGTGGCGCTATATAAATAAAATTAAATTGAATTGCATTCAGGGCACAGATTCATCATTAATACCTTCTTTTTAACATTTTTAGCATTTGTAAATCCAGTTGATGATACACTTGTCTTTTATGTTATTTTCTCCCCTTTGTTCTTTTCTCTTTCTCCCTTTATTTTCCCCTGCCTGTCAGCTCTGGTATTGCACATGTATACATGTGAATATTAATACAAATGAATACATAAATAAAAGAAAAACAAAAACGCTTACAGGAGAAGCCTATAGAGAGTTTATAGAGCTTATCTTGGAAAAGCAAATGTGTTTGGCACAACAGCGCATTCAGATCATGATTCTGATTGTAAAAGCTGCAAGACAGGACAGGTTATTTGAAAAGGAGGGAAAAGGAAAAGAGAAGAATAAAAAATCCAGCTGTGGCAGTGGTAGTCATGGGCTACATCAGTTTAAAGAAGAATTATGAAAGATAGGTTCAAATTTTCTATTTATACACTGTGCACCTACTACATTTGTATCTAATTTAAAGTCAAGTCTTTCCCATTTTAATTAAACAAAGTATTCTAAATTTTGTTGTCATTAGAAGATCATAAGTTACAGAGATATATTTTGTCTCCAAATTTTTGTAATGTGCAGCTCTAATAAGGACAATAGATTTGCATAACAGATCAGATGACAAGTATTTCCAAAACCCTGGCTATGTCTCTGTTGACTATCACCTGGGGCTTTTTCTCAGGAGACTGTGCTGTAGGTGCACACAAGAAGCTATTTTCATATAAACAGTGATATCAGTGACTAGCAGAGGACAATGTTGAAGGTGTTTCCGTGATAATAATCTTTCCCAACAAATGCAGAGGTCAAACGTAGGTGTGAGAGGTGGAATTCAAAGTGTGCTGATTTTCTTGTAGTAAGAAAATTACGCCTAGACGTGCAGTAGCTCCCCAAGACTTTAGTAAACTGTAGTTTTAATCATATTTATTTACTTAAAATATCACGAAAAATAAAGGCTGCAAACAGATGCCAGTTTTTCTTCACCAGTTACACATATATTGTTATGTAATTCGGTATTTAATCATAACTACAAAATAATTCTACTGGTTTATTCGGGAAAAAAATATGAGTAAGCCATGGTCTGCTTAAAGAAATGCTATCTTTATGATAATGCTGGCCAAACCGTGCCCAAAACCACCGCGTTAAACCCAAATCACTGGTTCTGCACACCGAAATGAACCCCCTCTCTCCTCTTGCTGCCAGAGCTCTTGGTGTCTCCCTCAGGAATCCCAGATCGTCCCTGAACCCCACCTTGGGTACCTCAGCTTATGGGCGGGTGCAGACAGCGTGCAGCAACACTTGTGCGCATGTTTCATGTCTGGATGGTGTAACGGCGCAGGTCTTCATTGTATGGGTTGATGTTCAGCTGGAAGAAGCTGCAAAATAAGAGGGAATCGCGCAAAATTTCGGAGACTCCGACAAATCAGGTGGCATCATGAGCAAAGTGCAGGGTGGGATGAAATGCGTGAAATATCTGCTTTTCGCTTTCAACATCATCTTCTGGGTAAGTCCGCTTCAGCCACGGTTTGCCCAGAATTAACGTTGTTTGTGTCTTAAAATCACCCTCTTGTTGAAAAAGCCCCATCACCTTTCTGTTTTAGTTGTTTTTATTATTTATTTGGGTTTGCCTGATGAGGTGATGCTGATTCGATTTATTTATATTAAGCGATTCTGGAGTTTTGTCTCCATGTGGAAAAAACCTGTTCGTGCTCCGCCTTGTTGTAATGTTTACATGCTCAGCGTCCTGCACACTTAAAGTCCGTTTAGTGACATCGTTTGATATGCATTTTAAATACGACTGCTTTCGTTATTCAATGCAGAGTTGAGGAGTTCATGTTAACCTGTCATACCGCCTCTATGCACCTGCTCTGTCCACACCGTCTCCCTCTGACTCTACACTGTTTCCCCAAATGCTCAAACCAAACCTGAATTATATAACTCAGAATCATCTTTTCATTTCAGTTCATTACTGTACGCTCCTTTAGTGCTGGTCATGATTTACTGTTGCAGACAGCAATAACTGTACCAAGTACATGCTGCAACAAATACATCAGAGCTACTTTTCCAACACAGATCCTATCTCATGATTTTTCGTTGAGGTGTGACTTTCCTGCTGCAGGAGTGTGAAGGTTTTTTTCTTTCTTTTTTTCTTTACATACAGGGTTAATCTGTTTGGGGAACATCAGGAACATGATGTTTTGGTCTGCAGTGCTGCTCAGATAAGGTTGCCTGTGACTCAGATTCACTTCAGATTTTCTGCCAGTGACTTATCATTTGACATCAGTTGCTTAGTTTCTTGGTGTTCTGTTCATCCTAAAAATGTATCTCATGAACTTTTCAACCCCAAGTTTGGGAACCACTGTTTTAGAGTGCAACATCCACTATTATTATTTTATAATCAGTGATGGGTTTAGATAAATAGATAAAATTATTGGGTTAGTGACAAAGAGGCAGTTTGGGTTTACTTTGTCATCTTCATTATGGTCTGGACTCTTGCAAATGTCAGGAACTGATACTTTTTTACTGCTAAATGATACAGTGTGAGTTTAACTGGCTGCATTGACTCATCTGTGCTCTGTAAAACCATCACTTGTGTCACCCAAAGTGACAGCGGCCTCTTTGTTCGGCAGTTTTGGGACTGAAAGCAGAGCTGTTGTGGTTGTAGCCAAAAGGGGCGTACAGTACGCTGTCATTTTGAGATGCAGAGCCAACAAGCAGCCAATGCCAGTGTGAGTTACATCACCCAGGCACTGTGAGGCTGGCACAGCCTGTGGCTGAAATGCACCATGGGAGATGGACCACTGATTCTGATGCTAATGCTTGTGTTTAGATGTGGTACTTTGATGGGCAATGTGGCTGCATGGGCTGTTGTTGCAGAGTGGCCTTCCACTTTCTATCATTTTATTGTGAGAGTACTTCCATAACAGAAGACACTTCCCCTCTTTAGTTTGGGTGAATCTAAACAGCAAATCAGGAAAAAAAAAAAAGCTCTTAGATGGGTTCACCAAACAGACTCTTTTACTGGAGATGTGTCACTGTGGGATTCCATTTTTAGAAAAGTTTTGAGATCAAAATATCTTTTTTCATCTGCAAATTCATTACTCAAACATGTGATACTGCTTCTGTAAGAAATATGGTTAGGCTTAAAATATAATTATGACAGACGAATTAGCTTTTACCTTCTATACACACCTTCATTTTTTCTGGCTCTGTTCGTGGGTGTTTAAATTAAATAATGTTAAGTAGGAGGTCAAAAGGATTATTTTTCTCAGAGTGAAACCTGATTTCAATCGAATGGGTTATTTCAAGTCAGGCTCTCTCAGAGGAATGATGCTGCACAGGGTAGACGCTTGGATTCTTTCAGGGTTTTTTTCCAGTTGGATTTGTTTGAAAAGTCCTCAGTCTCTTGAGAGGTGAAGCATTAACACTTCTGGCAGACATTTGTTCAGAATAAAAAAAAAAAAAGGCTGTGAACATCATTAGCCACTTTAGCACCACTTTCAGAATCTTAATTAACTGATGATACGAGAGACAAAAAAACCCCAAAAACATGGTCCTCACTGTTTAACTATGAAGTGATTTCTGGACAAATAGAAGAGCTGTTACACATCATCATATTCAGCAAAACTAAAATCTAGAAAATCTAAGACACAAATAATTTTGATTTTATTACTTATCAATCCCCAGGTGTCGGGATTGTTGGTGCTGGCGGTGGGACTATGGCTTAGGTTTGACCCAAACACAGTGGACCTCCTGACAGGCGACGGCGCCCCCTACACCTTCTTCATAGGTATGTCACATTTTCTAACAGCCTCATGCGCCTGCCTCACCCTCTACAGAATAACTAACTTTACCTGTGGATGAGGTAAAGCTGTCTGAGCTCATCACTGTAAACAACAGCTCAGATTTAAAGTGAATGCAGTTATGTTTATTAATTTCTTTACAGCAGTTCACCATTTTAACCAAATCTTGTTATTTGGACCCCCTTGAAAATGAGATGTTACATCCCAGGAGGATTATCCAGATTAAATTAACTTTCACTGTCAACAAATGTCAAAGATGTTCGAAGAAATCACTGTCTCCAAATATGGATACATACTTAAAGGTACAATTTACTTAATACTTGCCAATCCAAGTATTGTGTGTAATGTAATGATAAACCTACAAACCACTCTAACTGAAGAACCCTTCAAGTGTTGCTGGTGTTAAAGAAACAGGGATGTTTAACAGGCACATTTTTATCTTCAGTACACTGAGATGTTTTATTTCTTTGCATAAAGCACAATGAAAGTTGTTTAATAAAACATATCCGCAGTGACTAGGCTTGTTTAAAGAGTTTCCATTTGAAGTCCTTGGTTCTTCCCTTTCACTTTGGAAGTTGCTAAAGTATGTGCAGAGGGGAAGTGAATGAGGAAATGTCATAAGCTGATTAAAACTTCCCATTAGTGTTAATTCTGCCGTTTATGGAATATGGAGACATTTACATCTTGACATGAATGCTTATTTGGTTTCAGTTTGACTGAAATAACCTAAAATAACATAAAATCAGAGCCTTTAACTGATTAATGAACAGCTCTGAAACATCTTATAGGTGTTTCTTTGCAAAGCTCACACAGTAGATTATTAAAACATACAGTAGACAAGACAAACGGCTAGTGTTCAGCACTCAGTACAATAGGCCTTCTCTCTGACACTATGTGGGAGCTGATGATTAGAATGAAGCCTATTCTTGTTACTCCCGTTTAAACCATGACCTAAAATGGTGACTTCACTTCATCAGCTCTCTGCTGTGCCTTCGTGGAACTGGCTGCCTCTCTCAGGACATGAGCAGCAGGTTGGGTGGGGCCTGTGACAGAAGACTATATCCTGCTGGCAAAATTAAATAAGTTCAAAAGTGAAGGGACGGGAAAGCAGCACAGGGCAACCAAAGGCAGATTATGATCATATTACCAAGATTACAACCTAAAACATTTCAGGAAATATATAATAATTACAATAATAAGTACAACACAACTTGGGCATTATGTCACACACAGTAGCACTATGTTAGGAAACTCATCTGTTTATGCAAAGTATTGCAGATGAGGCAACTTTTTTTTTGCATGGGTCAATTTGACTTGCAAAAATCCTGGAATTTATTTATTATTGTGTCACATTATTTATACAGTATTTTTAATTAAATTCTCTACCCCACTGTTCTTTACCGTGCCTTGCTCAGTTATTTTTTATTTCCAGCCATTACATTTCCCACTTTAGGTTTAGCAAATTGGATGTAATGTGAATTAGATTTCTTGGAGCGCAGTTAAGGGTTTTTTGAAACTGGAACATATGTTGGTCTGATCAGTGGTTTGGAGGCAATATAGCTGATTTTTAAAAAAACTGTCCCGGATGACTTCACAAGGGAAGGAGAGAGAGAGAGAGACGGAAAGTTTGTTATTGTCACCTCTAAAATGAGATGCTGTGACTAATTTGTCACTGTGTGAAAAAAATCTCTCAGAGTGGGTGTGATCTGGAAATCTTGTTTTTCTGGCTAAGGTACGAGAGGAACGTGCTTCACAAACTGGGTAGAGGAGTATGCTGATGTTAGTTCTGTTAGTCAGCCAGTTATGAGCCAACTGCATGCATCAGTTGTTAATGTTTCAGTGATATTATCAGTATCCAATGCTAGCCCAAAACACTGGTCTCAATCTCAAAACTCATGTGTCCATCATGTAAATCCACTCCTCCTGCCTCCTAATGCAGATCTTTGTGGTGGTGGTGTTAATAAGGTGCTATGATAATGCGTTGGTAGTCCACAAATGCTATCCAGAGCTTTACAGTGGATAAATTCGCATTGAGGGTTACAGTGAATAGTGTTGTTGTCCCTTAAGCTGAGTCTCTGTTCTGTAGCAAAGAAGTTCTTTGTAGTGAAGTCAAAGAGAAAATGGACCAGTGTAGCCACAGTTTAAGTTTCTGGTGTGGGCTTTTTTTTTTTTGCTTCTTTTCACACTTCATCCTTGTGGTGAAGAAGTGTTGAACTGTTGTTTCATTTTCCACGCAAGGCAACTTTAAAACCCATCAGAATTGCAGCTGAGCATAGTGTTGTTGCCACTGGGCTATGAGGTGTTGGGGTTTTTTTTTGTTTTGTTTTGTTTTGTTTTATTTGAAGGATTAAGTGCAAGTGCGTCTCCGTAGCCTCTGCAAATGTACAACAATGCAAAACCATAAATCCGGCATTTAACTGGAAACACTAGGGTCCTGCAGAAGATCATTTGCTGCCTTTGCAGCCAAACATTAAAAGCTTCCTGAACAAAACAACTGACAGTTGCTCCCACTTCTAGCAAGGAGACTAAACAGGGTGAAACCATAATCAGGCAAAGTGGCAGCATTCTCTCTGAGGGTTTCACTTTCCATTCTATCACCTTTGTTGCTCTCCAGTATGTAAACAGCCATTACATGTCTATACAGGAAAATTAAAAGACATGTTACAGATGTTGACACTCACTAATTTGTATTTCTAATAGAAACATGAAGCAGGAAGAGCACTTGGCAGGTGTCTGGTAGATATCACTGGATTTAATAAGTAGAAAAGAGCAAATATTAAAGTCAGTGCATAAGTGTTGGAAAAGTGAGCAGTGAACATCAGTTCTGTGTAAACCTTTTGTATATACAGTGGAAGCTTTCTCGGGCCATTATATTTTCCATTGCTACCCCAGACAATTTGCTCTGTATCCCTCGCTTCCAGCTCCCTTTCAGCTCAGCAGTCTATTCGCCTCATCTTTACCTTCCCTTTTGTTGCATTGTGAGAAAACAACAGCTTGCATTTGCCCCATGTGGATTAATTAAATTGCTGCAGTGGTTGCTGTCTGTGTCACCGATTAGGCCCTTAGCATGGACCTGAGGGACCTGCGTGGTGTATAGTTACAGTGTAAGGGGCTCAGTAGCAAGGACTGGGAGCAGGGAAGCAGACGGCGGAGGTGATGTCACTCGGGCTTGAGGAGAGCAGAGATGGTGGCAAACGTAGTTGAAATCTGCAGCAATCAAAGCCCTGAAAATTAGATTTTACAGGACAGATGGCATCTGTTTACTGCTTCACCCCGCAGGAGCATGAATGGGCAAAGTCTGAGTAACTGGAAACCCCACTAATGTATCAAAAGGGTAGATTGGAAGCATTGTTTCTCAGTGGGCTCTCTAAGTCTATTAGTTTGGTTTCAAATCTGATTATGATTCTGCATAGACTCTGCCCATGCCTTAGATAGCTAGTCTATATATGGGTAGGACTTCAAGCTATTTTTGTAGCTGCCCAGAGCAGGAAAGCGTCCAGCACTGTGTTTTGTTCAGCCCACTGATGGCCACTGGAGGTAATTTCTGTGGATCAGTAAAACCTATTTATAAGTTTGTGTATGTAATTTAGACACAGTGAGTATACATCAACCTTTTTTTTTTCAGTGATCAGAGATGCTATGATGTAACTATGCTGCCAAGAACACCAGTAGATTGGGGCAGAGATTCTATGTTCCAGATCTTGAAAGGGCTCTAAAATTCACTGTGCAGGAGTAGCCTAACAAATAGAATGAATTGTGGGAGTCGATTCAGAGATGCTAGGCTACTAAAGATACATCCACCTACAAATACACAACACAAATAATCCTTTTATAGATTCTGCTTCAGCAAAGGCAATCCTGGCATCGTGCTGCCACCCTCAGTGGAAACTATAAACTGCAGCAATGTGGCACAGAGAATACCATGATGAGATTCTTCTCCTATCGTATTTCTGGTCTTCTAGTTTGTAAACATGGCAGTGAATTGTCCATTCTTTTGACAGAATAATTAATTTTTAAAGGACTAATCTATCTGCTGGTTTCTCTCCCCAGCTGTGTACATCCTTCTTGGAGCCGGAGCATTGATGATGGTCGTGGGGTTCTTAGGTTGTTTTGGGGCCATGCGTGAGTCTCAGTGTCTTCTTGCATTGGTGGGTTCAAGTGCTCAAAAGTGTCTCATGGCATTGGTATTATTTTTATAGTAGGCTTTATAATGTACAATAATAAGGATCTATAATTTGTAAATAAAATACCAATTTAATTTGATTGGTATGCTGCTAATGAATAATTCCAAACTTGTAAAGAATTGGGTTTTCTAATAATAAATGAGTAATGGACAAATATTAACTTTAGTTAATATTTGACATTTTTTCAATAACACTCCAACAACAGAATTACACATTTCTCTCCCAGAAAGGTCAGGGGAGATCAACCGGAAACAGCCCTGAAGATTGTTCCCAATAATTATTTTTAGTGTCAATATTGGAAAAGTATTTTCAAATTATGGATTCATCCTTCAATAAATGAATGAATCACTGATTAGTTTTGTGTCAAATATGTCCCCCACTAGAGGGGGATAATAAACCTCGTTTCTGTTCTGCAGTTCTTTGCTTGCCTTGTGATAATCTTTGGAGCAGAAGTCACTGCTGGTGTGTTTGGATTCCTAAACAAGCAACAGGTGGAGTCATTTGATGATTAACAAGTCAAATAACAAAAATAAAAATGGCATGTAGTAACTGACTTTTTGTTTTCCTCTTTTAATAACAGATTTCTGAGGAAGTCCAAAAGTTTTACAGTAGTGCCATCGTTGACAGCAATCCAAATGGAACTGCAATAGCAATTATTTACCATAAAGCTGTGAGTAAAACGTGGCCTTCACATTGGTGGTCATAATAAGTACTGTTACAACTATGTTCTTTTTTTTTTTCCATATGTGCAGCTGAACTGCTGTGGAGCTCCCACGCTGGACCCAAAAAGTGAGCTGTGTGTAGACCTTCCAGATGACACCCAGGTAAACCCTTCTGCCTGCAGTTAAACTTTATAGTCACATGTGGGCAGCATAGCACCATTTTAAAATGTAGCACCATTTACTGTGATGAGCTTACTGTATTGTGCACAGTCCATTATCACTCTGAATATTTCCCGTTCTTTTTTGGTTTTTATTAGGACTGTCTGACTGCGATAACAGACTTCTTTGATGAAAAGCTGTATATCATTGGCTACATAGGGATTGGTATTGCAGGAGTAATGGTGAGAAAATAAAACTTTTTTATTATTATTATTATTATTTGTGATTAATATTCTTCAGGTTTCCACAATATGTGTCTCTAATTTCAGATCATTGGAATGATCTTCAGTATGGTCCTGTGTTGTGCCATCAGGAACAGCAGGGAGGTTATATAATTGGTGAGCAGAAACCACTCCACCCCCCACCCCCACTGTCACCTGGTCATATGGTCATACAGCCCTTCATAATCAACCTATTTGCATGAGAAGGGGAACCAAAGTTACATTTCAAAGTCATTTCTCTTAATTCAAACAAATGTGGTGGGGGAGGGTACGGCAAAGAGAGAACAATAGAACCCATTCTCCCACTTATCCACGGACCACATTCAACACGATACGCTGGATCGTTAACGTCACACCTTCTTCTTGAGTTCGCCAGCACTGAACTCAAATTCGTTTCCCTGTTCTTTTCCATAATAGTGCTTTGCTTTTAGCTCGGCTCTGTGACATTCCTCCCTTTTAACATGTCTTTGTTAGACTGCTGGTGCTCCGCAAAGGCCAAAGTGCTGCAGGTACAGAAGCAACACAGCACACAAAGCCTTCTTTGACACAGGAATGTTGTAACTGGGGAGTATTGCTGTAAATATGGACTCTTATTTTCACTTTGTGTGCTTTAGTGTTTTGAGGACTAGCCTACCTTTGCAGAGTAAATTTGCAGAGTAAAATTCCGTTTTGTGCCTATTTATTTAGTTACGGTCAAGCCTCCTACTACTGGACTGTTTGCCTATATCTTGTGATTTGAATATGTGCTCTGCACCTGTGCTTGCTTCCTGCCACCACTTTCAAGTATTTCTCTTGTAAAGCACAATAGTGTAGACATGTTATGAAGCCAAAGGGTTAGGATGGTCTTATGATAAACTGCCCTGTTGTAAATCTCCAAATTCATCTGAAAGCTAAATAACACTTTGTGCTGACTTCTTCTGGAGCATGTTTGGGCTAAAACACTGAGCTAGTTTGCATTTTGTGTGGATTATTGTGGATGTAAATTTTTTTTTTTTTTTTTTTTTTTGGTGTGCCAATAAGATGTGAATTTATAGAATAATATAGTTTGTCATACTGTTAACCGTAATAAAAACACTGGGTGCTTTTATTGATATGTTTTCAGTTTCTGTCCTCTGAGATGAATCACACATGTGCTTCTCGTAAAGGTGAACAAACAGAACAAAACATGAGTGTGAACTGTGGTTAGTGAAGTTCCTGAACACGTCAGCAACATTCTACGTCCACTGATGGCAAATTTTAGTCACACACAGTGCAGGAGTTAAAGAATTTTGACTGACAGTAGTTACTGAAAATTCTAATGATAGTAGGATTGTCCATAATATTTACAGTCAATACCAAGTGGCATGGGATTCATAAAAAAAATATCACACTGACTGGGCAAAATGTCTTTACACATGGCCTTCTTAGTTCTCACTCATAGTGAGAAATGGGGAATTCCACAGCATGTGAATAATGGCTCATTTTGCAGTTTTCATGATGATAATGAACCTTCAAAGTGACATATTACGCTGACTACAGCATTAATGCATATATCTGCTCAACTCAATGAACACAGACATAAAACTAACTGATGTCAAACTGACTTTTGCAAGGGGTCAGCAGGCATTAAGAAATGTTATATTTAATCATTTAAAAACCTCTTTAAGCCCAAACTTGATGTCAACAATCCACCAGCCCTAAATTAACCCCGAGAACACTGGCCTAAGCAACTGATTTTTAAATTTATGCATTTTGCTTAGTACATTTAGTATCTTTCAAACATTTTTAAAACCTTATGTACTTCTGAGTGATAACTGTTTTGACTTCAGTTGTTCTGCTGTAATCTGTCATTAGAGTAGGCTAAATTATTCACCCCTGCATTTAAACTGATCTGGTGCTCTCCTGATGGTAAAACTCTCTAAATGTGTGGATCAGATTCAGCCAGTAAGTTTCTTTCCAGAAATAGTACGTGCATAAATGCAGCTGAATTGCATAATACAATGTGTAGAGATGAAAATAGCAGAATTGTCTGCCGCAATTTGTGGTAGTGATGCAACAAAAAAACAAAACAAAAAAAAAAAAACACGTAAAGAGATGAGTTCTGCTTATTTCCAGCTTCTGGGACTCCAGATATTCACTTTGCATTAAGTGGTTATGGTGAGTCTCGGTCCAGTCCCTGTTTATTCACTGAAACAAGCCTACTTTCTTCTGTGTGTGCATAAGATGGCCTTACTAAGGTTTTAAGTATTCACTGATGTCAGTGAGTCTAGAGTAGAACAAACTATTAATAAAGCAATAGTTCAAACTGTTTCTGCAATCTGCAGTTATTCATTAAATCACCTTAAAAACTCCTCAGAGTATTTAGTCATTGAGCAGAGTACATACTTCAAGTTTTTATTTATATACATAGGTACAAAAAGCCATTGCAAACATCGTATATGTAGCAGTTTTGTTTTGTTTAAAAAAAAAAAAACAACAAAAAAAACCATGCTCACAGTAACTAAGTAATGCTTATTTTCGGTCAGTCTTGCCTTGCAGAATCAAAAATAAATTTCAAACTGCTCTGTTAAGGCATAAATCGCAAAGGACCTTTTCAGTAACATTTCAAGTGTGGTCAAGTGGACAGACACAAAATGTGTATGATTGCATCAAGTTTTTGCAGATATGACAGACAGTAGTTCACAGAGCACTAACAACTGTAGGGCTAATGTCAAGTGCAGGACACAGTTTATGGTTTGGTAAACTGTGTGGTCCCATTTCAATAAGAAGGTTCATGATGAGAGTAAACATTAACACAAAAGAATTTACAAAAAAAAAAAAATCCTTTCCAATCAATTGTGTAAACTGGGCCATGGGAATCACTTAACTTTTTTTTCCCCGGTCGAAGGCTTGGAGACAGCAAAGAAATAAAAACATAGAAAATACTACAAACCCATATTTAGCCATTTTAAATAACGTCATGATGGAGGAAAAACAAATCAGTCTGTCATCTAGGAGTGAGCTTCCAGCCCTCACAGAGGGAAACAAGACAAATGTTTAGGGACAAAAGAGTCCCCAATCCAGTAAGGCTAACAGCTTCAAGTGCAAAAACTGGCTTCAGCCTACAGAACAAGTAACAAAAGGGTTTAAGTGCAACACCATGGTCCAACTGTAAAGATGATGAACTCCTAGGTCTTTACATTTGTACTTTTTCCCCCCTTCTTGCTGTAAAGTGATAGCATGTAGCCGGCGGGTGTTCCACCAGGTCTGATGCATAGCTAGTCAGCAAGATGATACAGTCTTATGCTGCCAAGAGGCGCAAAGGTGAGTTGTCCAGGATGTATTCACCAACACCAACAAAGTACATGACCTGTGCAATTCCAAACAGAGGTGCGATGACCAGAGCCCGGCAGCCGGCACCTTTCAGAAATGCAGAGGGCCCTTCTTTCTGCATTATTTTACTGTCAAACGAGAAGAACGGGTTTATTCATACATATCCAAGAGGGTGGGGGAGGGTAGTTTATTCAAGAGTAAGTGACACTGTCATACCTTACACAATCCACGACTCCTCTGTAAGTCTCCTCACTAGCCCCTTTGTTCAATGACTGCAGTCTGGTCTTCACCACTGAAGGGGGGGTTAACAAAACTGATTAACATTCCAGTGTTGCTAATAATAATAAAAAAATAAATAAATAAAATTTAAAAAAAGAATGATCTGGCTCAGAAAACTCACCATCGCAGGGGTTAACAGTCACCGCAGCAGTGGATCCTGCAGCACAGCCTGAGAGGAAGGCCCAATAGAAGGGTGAAGACTCCTCAGGACTGGGTTTGCCCAGGCGGTTCAGATTAGCAAACAATGGAAAGTAAACGATAGAAAAGGGGACATCTCTGGAAGAAAGTAAACAAAAAGTTTTTTTTTTTTCTTCCCCAGACTTAAATTATGGAACAAAGCATAACTGACCTGTCGTGTTCACACAGTTTCTCATAAGGAAAGAATGGGAAATTTACCTCATCAGTGTGGCCCCCAGACCTTTGTAAAGACCCTGGATCCCCTGCGTATGGAAGAGTTCTTTGGCGATCTGTGTAGCTGACACAGCTCTTGGTGCAGAGATGACCGTGCCAGAATTGTAGGAGCGGCTGAGCACAGCATTAGTGGCCACGAGCTTTGTGGGAGTCATCATGACTGGTTTTTGCTGTTGGGCCGCTGTGCACAAAAGAGAAAAAAAACAAAAAACAAAGGATGACATATGTTATATAAATGTGTGAGGCAGTTATGAGTGTAAAATACTGACACAGATGCATTTAAAATGAAGCGTGCATGCTTCTTACCAAGTCTGCCGGCATCCTGCAGTTGTATCTTGAGCATTTCCATGGGGGTGGTAACAATGACCTGGCACATGCCTGCACCACAGCCTGCCAGCATCTCTTTGAACACTGTCAGCCCCTTTCTGTTAAAAGGTTAGACATGTTTGAAGTGCACTACTTAATATACTGCTAAAAATACATTTTCAAGAAGATCACGTCATATAAGGTGTATGCTTACCCATCCTTGGCAAGGTGATGGCGGAAGAAGTCATTAGCAGCCAGCTTGATTGCCTTCTCAGGGGTAACCAAGGTCAGATTTACAGCAGCACCTAAGGGGAAAAAACAAACACAGTTAACACTGAAGACACAACCAAGTTTTCCATTCATCACATGTACAAAAACATTCCCCGCCACTATGATTACAACATCAGAACATAAGAGTCTAATTGTAAAGTTAATTTACACATAGACAAGACAAATACTATTAAATGAGCTTCAGTAATAATTGTGGAGGGGGATTATGTCAATTTAAAAAATAAAAATAAATAAGTATATCAGGAAGAAAATGAGAAACAAGCGAAACAAGACATCACAAGGAACAATGGGGCGATGAAGATCCAGAGGAAGATGCAAACATGAAATTGATGAAATAAATAGAGTCAGAGTGTGACAACAAGGACCACTATGTGTAAAAAAAAAAAAAAAAAAAAAAAAAAAAAAAGACTTCAAGAAAGGAAATTTGTCTAGTGACAGGCTGCATGTCAGTGAGTAGGTTAATGAAGACAGACAAAAAAAAAAACAGAAGTGGGGAAAAAAAAAAAAAAGATGTTAGAGAAAGGACAGAAGACTGAATCCTTGACTGTGTGTGTACAGACTTTGAGCAAACTTATAATCTTGTTATAAACTTGTTTGCAAGATCAACCAAAGTCTGCAAAGACACAATTCACAGTCTGAAAAACAACAATAACCCAAAAGTGGACAGGACAGCAAGAAGACAGCCAAGTGGTTACTGACAAGTCAAATTACAGAACAAATAGATGGCAAAACAAAAACTTGAGCCTAGAGTTTTAAATAGAGCAATATTGTAAGAACCATTTAATGATTTGCCTCCAGCGTGGCTGCGCCTTATCGGCTAGCCTTCAATATCCCAGGGGGACCCAAGTCTGTAATATGAAAAACACAGATGCAAACAAACAGCTTTCCTCAAAGGCAGAGACCCAGACTAAAGGTCTCCAATTTCTTTGTAGACTTTAGTTTTCTTTTTCTAAAAGTGATGCACTAATAATTAGAGCATGTGCGCACCTTTAACTGCATGTACAATATTACATACAACTTTAATACAGTGAATGTAATAGTGAAACATACTTTGCATGAGACCAAATTTAACAAATTCTTCTTTACAACTAGACAAACCACATTTTAAAAATATAAATAAAAACATCCAAATACAGCTAAAATACACCATCTCAGTACTTGTCAAAGATCAAGTGTAGCCGATGGTAACCATTTCAGTGCTAACCTCACAACAGAAAGCTTACCCTCTCCTACATTTAATCCTCCTGTAGAATATCTACCTCTGCTATCCTACTGCTTAATATTAAGATATATATTCAGATGTATAAATCTTACCTCTGTACATTCCAAAGTATCCCTCTGATCGAACTGTCTTGACAAGGCAGTCCATCCTACAGAACAAGAAAGCCAGGTAAACATTACCAGTGCGATAAAACAAAAGGTCACCAAGGGAGTGGGGCAGGACTATAGAAATTGAGGGGTTAACACAGACCAGTAAATTTCCACCCTGTAAAGTCATGACCTCATTGGTGAACTCATTGGAGAGGAATTTCTTAAAGTCTCCACAGTCCTTACATTTCAATGCATGTGTCATTGTGGGATTAGCAAGAATAGCATTGGATTACACCAGAGCGTAGTAGGAATAACACCCAGAGGTTGTGTGTTGCTAAAGACAACAGTAAGTAAAAATACTCACATGCTCTTGTAGACCTGCTGACCTCGTCTCTGATTCTGCAACCTGGTCTTTGCCAAGTCAATGGGGAAGACACAAGTAACCCCAACAATGCCAGCAATGCCGCCATTAATGAGCTTGGCTGGGAGGCTGAAAGGAGATAAAAAAAAAAATTAATGTCATAACTTAAGATGAAAAGTTTACACTTAAAATTTTGAAAGACATGGCTGAGCTTGTTAAAAGTGCTTAAGTAATGTCTTATCCAGGGAATGCCTCACAGACACAGTTTACAATTACATGAAACACAACAGTAGAAAATCATCTCAAAATAATTCATCAAGATGTCTAATCATTGTAGCCCTACAGCTTATAATGAAAGCTGCTTACATTTACCCAACTATACCACATATGCACAGAAAGTGAGAATGTGTGAAACTTACCTGATCTGCTGCTGAGACATGATGGCTTTGAAACAAGTGACAACAGAAGATGTGGTGAAAAAAAAAGAAATCGCAAAAATCAGGTGATGTAGATTCAGGTGTTCTTCGGTGAAGTGAATGAGTAGAGTCCTAGACAGAGAAAGCAAAGGGAGTTGCCAAGTAGGTTTCCAAGTAGTCACAGTCCTTACAGAGAAGTTTATCCCACCCACTTTGACTTATCTATGCGCCTCACAGTCACAAGGCCGTGATGTGTAGCGGATGTGCTATACTTGCACTATGAGTAGTTCAACCCGTGGGCGTGTTTAAGCTCACATACCAAACGCCATATACGAGCGTTACCGCCTTTCATAAAGTCAAAATTCAAATCTAGCGGCGACAGCTGAATTTCTAAGTAAGTCCTTCAGCAGGCCAAGGCTTGCAAGCCTTGGCCTTCACTCGAATCTGAGTTACAAAGGATAACATCTATTCAAATCAATGGGATGGAGCTTCCATGAAAATATAACCCTTTATCTATTCACTGCATTAACACATATATATATATATGTTATAAAATTAAAAATAAAAAAAAACTCAATTGACTTATCGAGCTTATTCTATTTACGATAAATTGCTTGAAAAATATCGCGCTGTTTTAAGTTATATGCAATGAGAAAACGGCATTTGAAGGCCACTGTAGCTGAGACGCCCATTCATCCATCAACACTTCGAAATAACGAACAAACTGGAGACAAAGAGCCAAGAAATGAATTTAAACCTTTTGCTAAACTGTCTAAATAGAAATTAATATGGCTTCACTTACCAAAGAAGTTATTTCACAATAGTTCTTTAATGATTGTTCCGAGCGACTGATCGGTACTTCTGTCTCGACCGCTGGTTGAACCGCTAATATAGGTAAGCGAGAGAGTAACTGGAATTTTCCACTGGTTTTTTTAAGGGGGGCGGGGCGCTTCTGACTGCCACTTGACTTACAACCAATCAACAAGTTTCACATTGTTCTGATTGGAAGGTAGGTCAATCAATCAATAGCTGTTTCACAAATCACACAGTTACACCGCTTAAACCTGCAAAGATGAAAGAAACTATTGTTCGTCAAGTTTAAATGTTCAGATTCATAGAAACAAACGTTTATTGTTAGACATTTAAAACAGGTTTTTATTATTTAGAGACTTTCCATTGTTAGTAAAGAAGTCCCGGCCCATTTCCCAGAATAATCTTAGGTTAAAACTGGTTTAAGCCCATTAAAATCATCATGGGTTTGAGATCTGTTAAGTGTGCGGGCGGATCTAGTGCTAATGACGTTATTCTGGTCTATTCTATTCTGTTCTATTCTATTCTAGCAACTAATTATAACTAGGGTAACTAAAAAACATTACAAATATACCATATATCCTGGTACACTTTACAATAAGCTTACATTACAGAAGTTTGTGGACTGCTGTTTTTATGTAACCATAATTACCCACAGTTTCCTACTTAGAAGCTCAATATTTTGAATACAAAACATATCATTACTTCATAAAATATTATAAATTATTTATGAAGTATTCATAAATTTTGCTTTCTTTTTACTGCTTTTGCCATTCACATTCAGGCTTTTCTGAGTGCGCCCCTTCAGCAAGATAGAGATGGGTGGGAAAATTGAACTCTTCTCTTATCAGTCATAGCATAACTTGAACCGGCTGCTGTAGAGAGCAGAAGTCTCACTGCGTGCAGTGTGTGAATTTGATACAAGGTTTCACTGAAATGAAAATCTAATCTAATCTTCGTGATTAGATTAATAAAAGTTAAAAGAAGAAAGACATGCGATAAAATCAATATGGCCTTTTAGCTTAAATTCAGAAGAAAAGGCAGCCTATCAAATTACTCTGAAGGATGTTTCCTGGTTTTAGTCAGAGAATCTAGTAGATTCTGTGGTAAGGTTTCAGGTTTATTTTCTCACAATGTGTGTATTAACTCTGTCATGTGGAAAATTACCGGGGGCAAAGATCTAGATGTAGATTTTAAAGGTGTGGACGCATTCCAAAGCCCCAGGAGGCTTTTAACCTCTGGTGCACAATGCAGGTAAGTTGTATAACAGTGAGAGGTGACATTATTACAGGCAACATGGTATGAAGCTATATTATAAGAATCTTTAAAGGAAAGGTCAGGGGCTCACCAGAGTCTGGAGGATGCATTATCTTTGGGCCATGAATATCAAGAACTTTCATGTATAGAAGATATTTCAAGTTTAGAAAGTAGTAGTTTAGAAAGTGTCAATGGAAAAAAGTAACTAGGACAAACCATAATAGCTAATTTTATCATGCTCAAAACAGATGATTAAAATTTTTTTTAAAAGGCTACATCACATAAACCCATCTCTGTAAAAATGTGTTTTCAAGAAGTGATCTAAATGGAATAACTGATTGTACAAACTTTGCAAACTTAATTTTTTTTTTTTTTTAGACTGAAGTGGTTTGACAGACCAACCAACTGACCGGCCAACGCCGCCATTCCTACTGCCATTGCTATGAAAAAAAATCTCACATTTTTTCTGGCTGAATAAACACGACACAAGCAAAACTTTATGGTTTGTGTGAATGAAAGAGTAATCGGTATGTGCACCACATAGCTGGTCCCCTTTGTGTGCTGACGGAGGCAAATTCCATTTCATGCTTTATCTGTATTCAGGGTATTCAGGTTTTCAAAACTAGACAACATTGCATTGCAATACCACGGAATGCATCATACTAATTTTGTCAGCTGACTGTTTGCAAGGTTAAACAGAGTATCGGGTTGTGAAAAGTTGCATGAGCTCATGGCCGTCATAGTGGCTCAGAAAACATGTGTCATTGTTGTGCAAACTTGTCTTGTTTTTCCGTGTTTTCCTTTAATAGAAGAAAACGTGTCATATCCTGCTTCTTCCTCCTCCAAATGCAACACAGCCTCGCCCAAGGTTGCTTCAAGGTTTGAAACTTCATGAATCATGTCAGCCACTGGTGTAGTCAAAGCTGTAATAAGGGTTTATGTAGTTGGTGATAAATGAAAGTGAGAAAAAAAAACAAACTTTAAAGACCTTAAAAAAAAAGGACCTTTAAATCTGATGTTTTGTTGGCTTTTAGGTCACTGAATTTCTTTTGTAGTTCATGTTTTACTCCATTCTGTTTAAAATGCTCCAAAATGCTAAAATTTGACAGGGATGCAGAACCAAAAATCATAAATAACTTTTATCAACACAATGACAGTTTAAACAGAAACTGTAAGGAAAACAGTGAAATTCTGTTATACGTATAAAGACTGAACAGAAAATGAAGAAAAAGCAATGTCACAGTGAGCCCACATGATGGACTTATCATGCATTCTCCCACTCTGAACTGCTGGGCTATAAATAAGCTGCAGCTGTCCTCCCAAATTCCTACTGTGCATTGGAAACTACACGTATGAGCACTGCATCACACTGACAGTCACAGTGAACAAAGTCACACGCTCACCTAATAGCATATTTTAACAACATTCCAATACATTTACCTCACATCTTTGTAAAAATGTCAATAAAAACAGATGCAAAAGTGTGCAAATGATTTAAAACTGCTAATAATATTTTTGTTTCATGATGAAAATGTTTTTAATGGGTGAATGGTCTGAACTGCAGACATGCCACTTTAGCACCCAGCCATGTTCTTTCACTAAGCCATGCTGTATGTATGGGTGTATGTAGACTCTGGTTTGGTATTTTCCTCCTGGCTTACCCAGAAAAAGACGATGTTAGTATGCTGTTCCAAGACCTGCATGTATCAGCATTAATGGATAGGAAGGAAAAAAAAATGTATTGATGAATTATTTGTGAACATAGTCTCTCACAGAGTGGGAACCCATCCCCATTTTTACTTCTGAAAGACTCATAGAATCTGGAATGCTCTTGTCATACCCATTAACATTACTAATTAAACCATCAGCTTCCTTCAAACAACAACAAATATTTGATATGCTGTCTTATGAATATTTTCAGTTAAATAAGGGCTTTTTTGGAAACAGAGTTTTAGTTGTGCCAACAGTCTTCAGCTTTCCAGAATCACCATCAAAGTAAATATAGTGGATGATGTTGTGGAGTGTCATGGCCTTGTGTGTAGTAAACAGAAAGCTATGGTCCAGCACAGGATGTGATTAAGTCAAGCACAGCTTAGTCACAGAGCTATTTAGAGACTTTAATTCAGTTGTATTCAGAGTATCCCTTTCCGAGTAAGCATAATAAGTCTGGGAGTCACGCTCACGAGAGTACAAAAGGATAAATAATGATGCTGACAAAAAAAAATGCGCTGGGATCAACTCTCATTGTAAAGTGAGAAGCAAACATGCAGCACAGACATATTGTCCAACAAAGGCACAATAAAAAAAAAAAAAAAAAGCTGGTACAACTGGGAACAGTACAAACGGTGCAGATATCACAGTAAATCATGACGCTTATCTCAAAATATTTACGTTCTGTAGTTCCAGCAACTAAATTAGACCTTATCAGAACAAAAGCATGTGAGTCAAAAAGGGATAACATAGTTGTTCTGGCCAAGGTACGGAGAGATACGCCTAACTGGCTTGGTACACTTTGTTCCATCTGTGCTGGCTCTATGTGCGCACTCATCAGTGTCGGTCCTGCAGGCACCGCAGTGGCAGCTGAGAGCCACAGGGTAGGTGAAGACAGGGTTGGCTTCAATGGGACAGCCAGGCAGAACAGCAGTGCGGTATTCAACCTTATCATAGGTACAGCCCCTCTGGACAAGGAAGCGTGGGCCGAGAATATCCCTCATGTTGCTGTCCTGGTTATCACGCACAAACACAGGGGTCAAACTAAATGAATGAATCTAGATTTCAGATAAAACTGGGAAACAATGTACCACAAATTTTCTTTTTATGTGACTTTCTAACTGATAACACTAACTAAACACTGTCTCAATATGTATTTATGTAGGCCCAAATATCCAGCATGTTGGCATTTGAATAATTGCAACAGATGAGTGAAGTGCCTTCTTGTGACTATTTTTCAAACTTTTGCAAAATTTTGCTCAGTAATGTATAATATTGTAACCACAATTTAGGATTTCTGTGGAGGAAATTTCAAGCTTTAGTTTGGATGTAAAGCCCAGCCAACATCTGAATAATATCTCTAAAATATGACATATTCTTACTATTGACCTTTCACATATATCTTTTTAATATTTAATTTTATATTTCTTTTCATATGATTTTTTAAAAATATTTGAGACAACAAAAAATATCACTATTATTATTTTTATGGAATATACTAAACACTGAATGTCACCTTCCAGTTTCCATTAAGCATAATGTAGACTTTCTTTCTCTTGTTCTTTCTTCTTTTTTAAAAATAATAATAGACATACATACCCTTGAGTAGCAAAATCCCATGCAGATGGTCGTGTTTATTGCCACACAGAAGTCACATTCTGGCTTTTCCACATGCAGGGTGAAATCAGTGGGTAAACACATGGGAACTGCAGGACTCAACATCAGAATAATGAGCCAGGAGGTGAACATTGCGGTCTCCATGTTATGTTTCTCAGTCAATCAATTTTGGTCCTGTATGGGGAAAAAAACAGGCAAGGAGACCAGTAAAGAGATACATACAAGAGAGGATCAGATTTTTTTTTTGTTTTGTTAAATATTGTTTTCTTACCCTCTGTATGTGTGCGTCACCTGCTTGAAGGTTGTGGGCACTTGCAGGCCTTGTGAAGGTCTGAGTCCAAACATCTTTTCTGAGCAGTATTTATGCGAACATAAGATAATCCACCTTTACATAAACTACCTGTTATCATCTACCTGTGACGAAATGGATTTACTGAACCTTTAGTCCATTATGTGGATTACATAAATAGTAATTTAATTCATAAATAAAATTCAGGTAGTAACCATGCAATTCTGTCCAAAGTAGTCTAAGACAGTGTCCACTAGAGGTCACAAAACACCCAAAAGCTTCATTTCTGTTTTAAAGAATGCATTGTTTATTGGGATCCCTTCAAATTTTAACCCGAGTTGTACTTGCTTTAACAATACAAGCCAATCAGTCACTCATTCATGTAAAAATTAACCTGAAAGCTTCTTATAAAGCAGGACTGCACATTGTTAGCAGTTAAAAACTAACACCAAAGAACATGCAGCAATGTGAACAAGTCAAATCAAACAGACATGAGCTGAACACTGGTAGAAAACAATCAGAAAGGTTTCTATAATCTGATTTCCCAGAACTAAAATAAAAGTTGTACTGTAAATGTCAGATCAGGACAATGAACTCCCGACAATAACATCTTTAAAAAAAAAAAAATGCAGATGATACTCAGCTTTACCTATCAATGAAGCCAGATGACACACATCAATTAATTAAACTGCAGGAATGTCTTAAAGACATTAAGGCCTGGATGACCTCTAATTTCCTGCTTCTAAATTCAGCTAAAACTGAAATTCTTGTTCTCGGCCCCACAAATCTTAGAAACATGGTGTCTAACCAGATACTTACTCTGGATGGCATTACTTTGGCCTCCAGTAACACTGTGAGAAATCTTGGAGTCATTTTTGACCAGGATATGTCCTTCAATGCACATATTAAACAAATATGTAGGACCGCTTTTTTGCATTTGCGCAATATTTCTAAAATTAGAAACATCCTTTCTCAGAGTGATGCTGAAAAGCTAATTCATGCATTTATTACTTCTAGGGTGGACTATTGTAATTCATTATTATCAGGCTGTCCTAAAAGCTCCCTGAAAAGCCTTCAGCTGATCCAAAATGCTGCAGCTAGAGTACTGACAGGGACTAGAAAGAGAGAGCAGATTTCTCCCATATTGGCTTCTCTTCATTGGCTCCCTGTTAAATCTAGAATAGAATTTAAAATTCTTCTCCTCACATACAAGGTCTTGAATAATCAGGCACCATCTTATCTCAAAGACCTCATAGTACCATATCACCCCAACAGAGCACTTCGCTCTCAGACTGCTGGCTTACTTGTGGTTCCTACGATACTTAAGAGTAGAATGGGAGGCAGAGCCTTCAGCTTTCAGGCGCCTCGTCTGTGGAACCAGCTTCCAGCTTGGATTCGGGAGACAGACTCCCTCTCTATTTTTAAGATTAGGCTTAAAACTTTCCTTTTTCATCAAGCTTATAGTTAGGGCTGGATCAGGTGACCCTGAACCATCCCTTAGTTATGCTGCTATAGGTCTAGTCTGCTGGGGGGTTCACATAATGCACTGTTTCTTCTCATTCACCTTATTTACTTTGTTTATACTCCACTCTGCATTTAATCAATAGTTATTATTAATCTCTGGCTCTCTTCCACAGCATGTCTTTCTCTCCCCTCAGCCCAACCGGTCGCAGCAGATGACTGCCCCTCCCTGAGCCTGGTTCTGCTGGAGGTTTCTTCCTGTTAAAAGGGAGTTTTTCCTGTCCACTGTCGCCAAGTGCTGCTCATAGGGGGTCGTTTTGACTGTTGGGTTTTCTCTGTATTATTGTAGGGTCTTTACCCACAATACAAAGCGCCTTGAGGCGACTGTTTGTTGTGATTTGGCGCTATATAAATAAAATTGAACTGAATTGAAATTTCATTATCTATAATTTAGTTTAATAATTAATGAAGATGGAGTCTCTCAGGCACATTAGGTGATAACTGTGAATCATATAACTGTTTTGAATTCCATTGTTATATTTGTTTATATCTAATATTCACCTGTAGCTCATTAGGATTCATACTGTACAAAGACACATGTGCTAGATTATAAAAACATACAGAGAAGGAGCTTTTTAAAAAAAAAAATTCAATAAAAGGGCTTCTAACAGTAAAAAACTACTATCTAATTAATCTTTAAAGTTCACCCACGGTCATCACTTTTACTTCATCAGTGACCAGGAATTTGATTTTAAGCTGATCATTCCTTCTACCAGCCTGTTGTTCACCTTTACATTAACATAAACAGTATATGAATTTTACATACGCATACACATACATACACTATTTAAACAATTTATCATAACTGATTCATTCTCGTGTGAAACCAAGCATAAAAGTGCTAATATTTAATGAGCTGGTGTAAAGGTCCAGGGCAAATGATTACACTTACTTTTTCACCCTAGTCTGCAGTTTTTTTGCTTTGTTTTGTTTTGGGTTTTTTTTTGCTGTAGCCATACTTTCCCCTGACACGTGACTTTTGTGCTTTTCTAAGCACTACTAGAGGAATGACCAAATGCTTAGTAATACATTAATACTTACATGTGTGATAAGTCCCCGTAGGAGTAGTGACCAAATCCTAAAAATTTAACCTGGATCCCGCCTCTGAAATTCCTAACATAACCAGCAAATACTGAGTAACCTTGGGTTGCACGCAGGAGTAACATGACAACATAAAATTTGCTATTTTTTTCATCAGAACAGGAGTCATAAAAGACAGACACATCAAAGGCTCGTCAGTTTTTACAATCTCTGAAATTATGTTAGACTTCACTACTTTGTGTCCTTGATGGATTATTAACTAAAGAGAACTCATCTTTATAGTTAGTAGGAAGCGCAGACCAGACTCCTGCCAAATGCAAGAGAGATAGCTGAACTACTTTATTGTTCTTAGCTGTAGGAGAAACTTCACTGATAGTTGAAGTGGCTAAGCTGGAAGAAACAGATGACAAAAACCTAGAAAACTTTACTTATTTCTGTTGAGGTCAAAGGGAAACTTTTCCACTGTGCAGTGGCTTTAAATGTCTGACAATGGATTCTGAAGTGCATTGAACATCAGCGGGATTTAAGAACAATTTCAGGATCATTTCAAAGGAAGGACAGATTTGCAAGACTTCATGTTACTGAATTTCAGCTGAATTTCAATATTGTGTGTGTCAAAGGAAGCCCCTCTACTTCATCTGTTGAATTAACCATGGTGGGTACAGGTGGTCGAGTGGCAACTTTTGCTGTGTGGGATTATGTGGTGTTTGCTGGAATAATTCTGGTGGCAGCTGGCATTGGCCTATTCCAGGCCATCCGAGGTCGCAAGGAGACCAGCAGCGAGGAGTTCTTGTTGGGTGGAAGGCAAATGACAGCTGTGCCAGTTGCCATGTCTCTCACTGCCAGCTTCATGTCTGGCATCACAGTCATTGGTACACCTGCTGAGGCATACCGGTTTGGATCTGCCTTCTGGCTCTTTGGCTTCGCCTATGCTATCATGTCTGCAATCACTGCTGAGATTTTTGTTCCTCTTTTCTACCGACTGGGGATCACCAGTGCCTATGAGGTAGGGAGATGGTACAAAGGCTGGTCAACAGGTGAAGCTTAAAATGGAAATAGCTTAAATAAAGAAAGAAATAAAGATCAATAAAGAATGCTTTACAGACAATCAACAGAACTACACAACTCAGTGCTGGTTAATGAAGGTTATTCATTCATTACAGGTGACATGCCTTCTTAAAATGAGATTTTTGGCTATTTATTCCGATATAGTATCCAAGTGCTATGTAAGCATTTCTTTCAAAAGATGTGTAAAAATAAGAGGACAAAATAGATAAAAAGCAACAAATAGAAAAAAAGACCTTTAAGATAATGTATATCTTTAAGTACAGAGTATTGCAATATATCAAATATGTGGACCAAAACATCCCACTAATGAAGTCCAGGTGTCCTTTTCATTTCTAGTACCTTGAGATGCGCTTCAGCCGCCCCATCCGTGTAATTGGGACATCAATGTACATCGTGCAGACGGTAACTAAAATGGGCTTTAAATTAATAAATATGTGTTCAGTTACTTTTTGTATTTTGACTATTAAAATTGAAATGATTAATGAATGAAAGGCTGATCAAAGCCCAATGATTTAAATTGTAAATGTGAAATGATAAACAGCACCTGCTCTTTTTTCTTGTTGACTATGGAAAACTGGTTCTTGATACCATCTCCAAGAAATCAATATGAAATACCTGCTTGTTGTGTTTCATTCTAATCAACTAATGGTGACATGTCTCCTCAGGCTCTGTACACCGGTTTAGTCATCTATGCTCCAGCTCTTGCTCTAAATCAAAGTAAGCCAAAGAACACAAAAGCTCCTAAAACACATTTTAAAAAAGGAAAGGGTTTTTAGTTTCACTGAAATGTCACCTGCTAACACTATTTCTACTTTTTCTCAGTGGTGTGTTAATCCTGACTTTATGTACTATTAATTATTTCTTGTTTATCCTGTAAAAATATTAATCTAAAAACAAAAACAAAGGCGATCACTTGTTTTCTTGTTTTAGATAAAGAACAAACACCTATTTAAAGTCAGCTTAAAAAGATGTAGAGAGAACCATAATTGTACTCATTTCTTATTACTCAGTCACTGGACTTAATCTGTGGGGAGTGCTGATCGCTACAGGCGCGGTGTGCATCATCTACTGCACTTTGGTTGGTACCGCTTAATGTCAAAAAGTATTATACTTATTTACCTATTACACAGTTGCATCAAGGTATGCTTTCATTTCCACTGATAAACTTTTTGGCTCATTGAGGTTTTAATGACCAGTTTTATACTTAAATATGAGCTTATTCTAAGCTTACTCTAACACCAATGTTCACTTCAGGGTGGTCTGAAAGCAGTAATCTGGACAGATGTGCTGCAGATGGTGGTCATGCTAGCAGGTTTTGTGGCTGTTATAGCCAGGGGAGCTGTGCTGCAGGGAGGTCTGACGAAGATTTGGGAAGATGCTGGCGAAGGAGGCCGACTAGAAGCGTTTGAGTAAGCAGACTAATTGTCTAATAGCAAGTTTTGAATCACAGAAACTGTGATTACTAATTCCAAAGAAACTAACTAAAAACTGTACCTAGTACTGAAAAAAAATTAATGTCATGGATGAAAAGCCTGACATATATATATGCTATTCTACATTACCTGATGTTTGCATTGCTAATGTCCTTGAGTTTTTTTGTTTTTATTTATGTTATTGACATTTTTACTGCAGCTTTGATCCAAATCCCCTGAAAAGGCATACTTTCTGGAGCATAGTACTTGGCGGTAGCATAATGTGGGTGTCTATTTACTCAATCAACCAGTCCCAGGTGCAGCGTTACATCTCCTGCAAAACCCTCGGACATGCCAAGATGTGAGCATTCCTGTAATTCAGTGCAAACAGTAGATTGCTGACTGTGAGCAAAGTTTCATGTGCTGACATGTCTTTTTTAATATTTCAGGTCTCTGTATGTGAACATGGTTGGGCTGTGGGCAACTGTGAGTCTGGCTGTGTTTTCTGGCCTCACCATGTACTCCATTTACAAGAACTGTGACCCACTTTCAAATGGTGACGTAGGCACACCTGACCAAGTAAGTACAGTATGCATGCAGTTTTCACTTCACTTATCATCTCAAGGACACCATGCTTTTTCTTATGCATCAAAGCATTATGTGTAACAAAACATGGTTTTTATCTGTCAACCAGCTGCTTCCCTACCTTGTAATGGATATTCTGGCAGACTACCCTGGAATTCCAGGCCTGTTTGTGGCTGCAGCATATAGTGGTACCCTCAGGTGAGAGCCTTAGACAAGAAAAAACACGTTAGTTTAGAGTTATGCAGAGATAAGGAGCAGATAATGTCTGATTCTAAGAAAAGAATGAACTCGGCTTTGTAGCTGCCAGAGAAAAGGTCAAATTATCTTTGCACTGACTAGGGAACAGGAAGATATTTTTGCATTTGCATTTCTAGACATAGATAATGCCAGCAACTACCATCTGCATGTTACCTGAGACTAGCCTTTTCTGCAGTGTAATCAGCATTTTAAATGCGGTTGTGTTCCAAGTCTAAAAGCTTACCTTCGCATGTTTTTTCAGCACAGTGTCTTCCAGCATTAATGCCCTAGTTGCTGTGACAGTAGAAGACTTTATTCTACCAGCGTGCAAAAACCTCACAGAGAAGCAACTGAGCTGGATTAACATGGGCCTGAGTAAGTTGTATATGTATTAAAAAAACAAAACAAAAAGAAAAAACATTAAAGAAGCTTTGGGCTACATACATAGAAAACTGTGAATAAAAGAATGACCAGCTACAACCAAGGAAAAAACACTTTTCTTTAAAAGTTTCTGTCTTTAATAAACAACACTTGAAATTTGAGCAATATCTCCTAAACATTTCCTGATCTAATCTGACATTACAGCTATTTGCTTTGAAGCAATGACTAAGCACACTTATATAACTAAAGTTATAAGATAACAGCTGACATCAAGATCACATTAATCTTTTTATTGTTACCATCTTTATCTAGCATTCTTAGCACCACACACCAAATAAGATATAACACGATCATGTGTAATAGATTGACGTTTCAATCATACCTGTGAACAAAGGAAATCTTGTTCAGTCAACTAAAAAATAAATCATTAAAACTCATTTGTTAATGGTTTACATTAACAGACCTAATAGGGCACAGATCTTACTAAAACAATCTAAGCAGGCAGATTTACTTAGAAAACGGCTGCTGATTCTGTGGGACAGCACTGTTGCAGCGCTGCCCCCATCGGTGCGGCACGGTACTTTCACAAAAAATAAACGTCACATTCACAGTCATTCAGTCATTGTTAGTATTTTACTTGTCATGATGACTGCATGTCACAGAAGGTATTTTTAGGGTGTGGATCATTAATTTTCTGTAAGAGGGAAATTGCAGCAAAGTTATCTTTTTCTTCTTCATTCTGTCATACACGCAGTCTTTAGTATTTTAAACTGGATTATATGAAGAAACTAGATTATATGCTTTTGAAGAAATTTGAACACCTGTAATTTTTTTGGTTTGTTTTTTATACAGTGAGCCAAAGAATCTAAATGATCCAAGCAGAAACTCAGAAAATGAGTTTAGTGTGCAAAAACCACAATAACCTGTGTTGTAGAAACTTATGTAAAAATGTTGCCTATCTGGAATGTGCACCAAGCAACAACTGAATTTGCACTGTGAGATTTGTAATTTGTGTCTTTTAATATTCATCCGCTCTCAGGCGTAGTCTTTGGAGCACTGTGCATTGGAATGGCTGGAGTAGCTTCACTGATGGGAAGCGTTCTGCAGGTATTCGAAAACAGCAAGCAAACACACTCACTACTGCTATCATTTACTGCTCTACAGCGTGGCTGTGAGGTGGATGTTAAAAACTACAAGCTAAACTATTTTAATGTTTTCTATTTTCAGGCAGCTCTGTCCATATTTGGCATGATAAGTGGACCGCTTCTTGGTCTCTATCTATTAGGCATGTTTTTTCGCACACCAAACTCAATAGTGAGTATTTCCTTGCACTCAAACTTCCACTAGCACAACTGCACAATCTGACAACACACACAGAAAAAATGTTGCCAAAGAAACACAAATGTGACTCACTCAAGAAAGTAGTTCACTGTAGTCATGTGTACTTTTCAGGGAGGACTTGTGGGAATGATCATCGGCCTAGTGTTGACTCTGTGGGTGGGGATCGGAGGCCAGATTTACCCACCGACAGCTGAAAATACAAATCCTCTTCCACTCACCACTGCAGGCTGCAACAACACAATAGGTCACAACTACACAACAGTAACTCCCTGGACCAGTCTAGTGACTCTGACCCCAAAGCCTGAGTGAGTCATTTTACATGAAACATTAAAATAACGCATTCTTTCTCCATTCTTTTCTTTTGCCCCACCCCAATGTGTTTTTTTCCACACTAGCTTTTTCCTAGATGAGCTTTATAAACTCCCTGTAGGGTCCTCATGTGTTTTTTCATTTCTTTTCTTTATTTTTTCTTTTCTATTATTGTTCACATGAATGTGCAATATACCAGAGTTGACAGGCAAGAAGGTGGAGGTGGTGGTAGTGGAGGTGGGGGGCAGCTAACCAACATGCTCAGTAAACACCCCGATTCCCCACACACCTTTGTGGGGCAGGGAAAAGCAGATCCGGGGCCCACAATGAAGACACCACAGAACACCATTGTGCCCAAGACCAGCACCCACCCTCCCCACCGCAAAGGATAGTCTGAAGTCTGGGGGCCCATCTACATGCTGAGCTCCAATGTCAGTCACCCACTACTTAGTCAACAACAGACGCACACACAAAAAAAGAAAAACGGACAAGACAAACTGCCTCCAGCCCACAAAAAACTACTCCACACCTAAGTGACAGCTCCCTCACCTGAGCGTCCCTCCCAAAGACAGGGCCTCTGGGCACCTCAAAATCCCAGACCAGACATCCCGACATGGGCCAACCCACCTCACATGGTGGTGCGCCCGAGGGGGCCCAGACCACCCTGACGCATGGAAGGAATCAGAGCCCCACACCTCACACCCCCCCCAGCCACACAGCCCAGAGCCAGCACCCTCCACCGCAAGCACCCCAGTCCCCACACCCCGAGACTACGAGGCAGCACCCACCCAAGTTCCCACCGCCACCAACCAAAATAAAACTTTCTTCTGCTCCTCAACACTATGACAAAAATCACAGTAAACTTGGATTTGTATATTAAAAAATAATGTTGCTGTCTCTAAAAACTTAGTTGTATTTCAAAAATCAACCCCAAAAGTACAAACATCTCACTGAGGGTATGAGCAACCTCTGTTAAGAAAATATTTTGTATCTTTTGACTGCACTTTGTTTGTGCTTTAAATATATTTTAAAATTTATCATCTAAATATTATAGATTTTTGCTTTTATTTATTTCCATTTCAGTTATAGGCCTCCTATAGCAGACTCCTGGTACGCTCTGTCCTATGTCTACTTTTCTCTGTTGGGAGCATTGACCACAATGGTGTCTGGTATGCTTGTGAGCATGATCACAGGTGCGATATTACTTCTTATTAAATCCAATCCACAACACTATTATATAAATATTTATTAAAATAAGAATAAAACCAAGGGAGTGTGTTTTCTTTTTTAATAGGTGGATGCAAGCAGGAAAAGCTGAGTTCAGAGCTGTTTGTGAGGAAGAGTGATTTATTCTGTTTTAGCTGGTGCAGTAAATCGAAGGTAAGCTGATGACCCCTCACAATTTTGCCAGATCATTGATAACAAAAGGACATATCCATATCTCTTTCTAAAATAAGCCAAATCTTGCCATTTTATAAATCTAATATGTTCTCAACCAAATACAGGAATTAGACATCACAGAAAAGTGTTCAACAGGCTTTCAGATGGGAGCTGACAACCCAGCATTCAAAGAAGACGACATGATGAGCAAAGATGTTGAAAAAATCACAAAACTGTAATGGTACTGTATCTATGAAACGCTCTGTCGTGAGGGCATTTTAATTAAAGAGAATACAGCACGCACACAAAACACTAGATAATGGTATTTATATTGATCATGTGTTGAAAACCTCAAATTGAATCAGAAATCAAATTCAGAACTTGTGTATTTGTTACAAAAGTTTTGAATACAATATTGGAAAGAGAAATCATTTGTTTATTGAAGTCAGATGCCCATATCTTCTGCTCCACATGGACCAGATGTTTCCATTTCACGTTCACTTGTAATAGGACAAACTTGTAACTCTTTTTTATTGCCCATTGTGTTCAGTTGTTCTCACTGATACGAGATTGTACTTACCTGAACGTTGTACTTCATTTCATGCGGACACAGCAATACATGCTAGAGGTGTGATTACTGTTTAGAAGGAAGCGTTTTCAAGCATGAACAATGGTCTTTTGTTTATTACGCACTTTTATATTGAAAACCACTGCGCTCTTTATGAGCTGCCTGTAAAATTGGTAACAAAATCTGTTTGTCAATAAAATATTTTGTAAGAAAGTTTTGTAAGTTTCGTACAAAAACTGAAAGTACACATACCAGTGCAAAACTTTAATCTATGAACTTTAAACAAATACACAGTATATTACTGTGTGTACTGCTGTGGCAACTGCCTCTTTAAGGAGTGTAAAATTAATTTGCCAGAGAAGTACACACTGATCTCTGGACCGGGTTACAGCAGTGCCATTGTCTCCTTGGTAACACACAATAGAGGATGTTTACAAAGCGATCACTGCCCTGCCCACTTTCAGCTGCCACTATGCCAGAAAATCAACCCTTTGATCTGCAGGAAGTGAACAGTCAGCTGAGACATGGAGTTACACGCTGAACCAGAGAACTGAACTAAGCTGCTGTTTTCACTCTTATTGACCGAACAAGGTGAGCTGGATTTTCTTTGTTTTTAGTTTAGTTCTTCAAAACTCATTTTTAAACTGTTTTTGGACTTATTCAAAATTTCACGTGAGGGATATGTTTGTTTAATGCAACTAAGAAGATCAGAACTGGCAACGATTATGTCCTTACAGTGTAAGTAGTCTTGTTTTACCCTGTTTTATTTTCCAGTACCGGACTTAATGGCTATGGACGTAAGTTTTACTATCCTGGCTTGTTGCCTTTTGGCCCTTTCTTTCAATGTGGCACAAACAAAAAATGGAACTAGCACTCCTCCAACAACCTCCAGCTTAACTATGAAAGAAGTCATTACAACGCCAACCTCATCTAACTCTACTTCACCTGTAACTATTATCTCAAACTTGACTGAGGAGACAACACAATATAACAGCACAAAGCTGGATAATCAAACATTTGTTAACACCACCGCAGCCACAACTGAGAGCACAAGTAACCACCAGACGTCTCAGTCAGCAACCACCCTGACTCCTCTAATAGACAGTACATTACTGAAGACAACCTCTAACACTCAGATGCCAACATTTACTGCCTCAACAACAGCAACAATCCAGACCACAGTAGGTCACTTAAGCACAGCTGGTACTCCTGTAATTACAAGTGAAAATTCATCTCATGCTGTCATAACAACCTCAGATTCAGTGAACAGAACCACACAAGGTAAGCACGAGGCTCCATGTTCTTATCTGCAGAGCTTTATCAACAAGTAAATTACTAATTTTTTTTTACATAATCTGTGAATAGTGTTGACTCTTGCTGTTTTACTTTGTCACTAGGTGTGGTCCTCAACATGTCTGAAAGGAGTATGACTATTGTTTTCAGCACTGTACTTGGAGCACTATCTGTGTTGCTGGCTTTTTTTATGTTCCACAAATGCAAACAGAAAATACAATACTTGCACCAACCTCTCAATAATGCTGATTACACAGGTAAGGAGCCCTCCTTCATCAAACGCTCAGTTCAAACTATTTCATGTATCATTTGAAGTTAAAAATACCAATCTAATTTTGAACAGATGCATTTGTGGCAGATGATGACACACTAGTAATTTCTGGAGGACTTTATGATGGCCATCCAATCTACGATAATGTACCAACAGCTCCTGCAGACCAGTCTCAACTCCGCCTCGAGTTCCTCCATTAAAGACACATAATTCCTATAGTCTGAAATCTCCTGTTTGGTGCTTGATAGGCATGTACGATTTCACCCCTGTAAAATTTATGTTCTTCATGAGAGAAAAATGTTGCTTAGTAAAGGAAAATGATATTGGTCAGACAAACAAGTATTCAAACAAGTGCAATGCAGATTTTTTTTTTAATAAACATTGCTTTTACTTGCTTAACTGTCAACACTAGGATACATAAATATATTAACATAGTAATATGTAACAACTGCAACTCTTCCAACACCAGAAATATAACCTTTTTACAGAATCAATTAGGTTTCATGTGAACATTAAATATGAATTAGTCTAAACATCAGCACTACAACAAAGTAATAATATAGTGACTCTGTGGTCACTTAAAATCTACCTTTAAACACCAAAATCTTCCTGTTAACAATATGTTTTAGCTGAACAACAGAAATATTTTCCATGCATGTTAAGAAAAAAAATGCCTTCTCAACAGAACTATCTATGCATGTCAAGCCACCTACCCCTACCAATATCGTTATTGTCACTGTTAATCTCACCACTAACTGCCACGCTTTATGCAAAAATCTTCTCACTGGTCTTCTTTTTTTTGTCACAGCCAGTAACGGCTGTCCAACCAGCATCTCTCATTCTTTTCATTGCAGCCACCTTTAAGGAGTTTCCTGGTGATTTATGAGTGACTGGGCTCTGATTCTGTGAAAATAACATGTACATATAAAAAATTAAGAGATTTTTTTTTTTCCATAAAAAAGCATTACATGGCACTGTGATGCACTGTAATGGTCATATTACCTTTCTGAGGATGTTGTGTTTGCATTGTGAGTCTGAATTATTACGTGAAGGTATGTTTGTAAAGGTCTGTCAAGACAAGAAATAGAAGAACAATTTATCTCTATCTCTGCAAATTTGCAGAGATTGCAAAATCCCATTTATAAAACTTGCAAGGTTTATGTAAAACAATCAAAAAACAGTACTCACCAAGAGATCATTTTGGTCTGAGCTGTCAGACTTGGGGTCAAACTCAATGGCACTCTTTTTCCACTGTGATGCCTTTTCAGAAAAAGGGGGTGTCCTTACTCTGTAGGACTGTAGAGGAGTAAATGTCAGTGAATACATTCACATTTTTTTTTATTCTGTAAAATGTCAGAACGGTATACTATATTACTTTGATCTTTGTTGTACCGCCAGCCAAGTTTGTAAGACTTCCTGGGGTTTTCATGTCTTCACTGCTGATGTGCTGTAATTCAAAGTTCGTGCAGGTCTGAGTTATCATAAAGCTTACAGTAAATAAATGCATATTGATAAATGTTTTATGCTAAAATTTACTCTGTTACTATAGGCATTTTTATATATCTAGTTTATGAATAGATTTGCTGTCTATCTTGATTTTTGGTGATTTTCCACACCATTTTCTGATAGATTCAGTGGCAGACTCCTTCAAAACAGATAATACAAAGTTACTACCTGGCACCTGATAATAATTTAGCAAAAGGTTACAGTGATATGCTCATATCGTACTTGTTCACAGACAAATTGTGTGGCTGTTTCTTGCATTCACAGGCAATTTTTGGTCAAAGCCTTCCCATGTGAACTGATTGAGAGCATCTGGGCCCAATATTCTCATACACTATAAAAGCTGCCAGCTTACTCATGAATCTCTGAGAGATTCTCTCCATGAATTTAATTGTCTTCCCCAAAGATTAACATGCATGCTGACATTCACACTGCTGTTCATGCTAATTAATGGTTTCTAAATAAACCTGTCAGTTCTGGTGCATTTTTAGTGTCTCTCATCAAAACATACAAATACACACCTTTTTTTTTACCCACACATAACAATTACACTTCAAATTTATTTTTCTCCAAATATAATCTAGGTGAATAATGAACAGTATGAACAGCTAAAGGGTTACAAATAGACAGGCTAATACACCATGTTCACCATAGCTTAACATTTTTTTTAAACAACAACAAAAAAGAATTATTAATCAATTAATAATTTATAATAGTGGTGCACCAATGTGACATTTAGATCAAATACTGACTGATCCTGACTTAGCTGGATGTTACTCTGTGTTTACTTTGTATTTATCTTTGGCCTGTTGTCATGGATCATTTCACTAATAAATACCAATTCAGTACATTCATATTGTTGGGTGTATTTATTTGTCACAAAACCCAAAGCCAAGGATGTACTGTATCTGAAATGGAAAAAGTTGGATTGATACATTGATAATTATAAAAACTTGACCATTTGATTCTCTAAATTTACCGTAAAATAAACCTATCTCTGAAACAAATCGAGGGTTGAAAACATTCCGGTAGATAAAACTCACATCTGTCTTAAGCGCTGCAGCACTCTGACCATCTTTGCTGTAGGAGGGAGTTTTCTTGGCCTTGAAGAAGTCAAATATATGACTCCTTGAAGAGCTCTCTTTTGGAGTCTCAAAACCTTTCCCTTGTTTATAGTCTGAGACAGTTGCCTAGAATAATAAACATACATTTTTGATCAAGTATAAATGATGACAAACCACGCCATCCAGTGGCAGACTATGACAGACTCTACTGTACCTGCTTATTGCTTGCTTGTGACAGCTGAGTGATCTTCACAGCAGACATTTCTTTCTTCAGATCAGTTAACTCTTTCTGGAGATTTTCCTAAAGGTATAGAGTTAGTTAATGATCTGGCTCTCAGTATGACAAACAATCAGTTGCATTAAAGAGCTAAGTTGAATTGATTCAAAGTAGTATATGCCTTCTCTCTTGTTTCCGTCTTCAGCTCTTTCTTCAGCTTATCATTTTCAGCCTTATGCTTCGAGAGGTCCAGCTCCTGATTTTAATTTTGTTTTACAAATATTAGGACATGAGATATTTACTGTTCAGTTATTATTAAACAGTCATGCGTGTTCCTTAACGTGTTTCTTAGCATTTTACCAGGGATTTTGCACGGGCAATCGCCTCCATCTCTTTCTTCTTCTTCTCTTCAAGTTCCACATCTTTTTCTTCAACCATCCGGTCATACTGGCTCTGGTAATGACATGTTAGGTTCATGCCAATGCAACATATACTATGAGACACATTTATCAGACAGCAAGAAGTACTTTATAATAACTTTACCTTATGTTTTTCCATCAGAGCAACCATATCTCCTATCTTATGCTGGCACTTCAGTTCTGTGTCCTCCTTGTTCCTAATGGCCTCTGCTGCTGTAATTTGAAGTTTCTGGACCTGTAACAAAAATTGATTCTGTTTTTGTGAATTTTATTTGTAGGAGGTAACTGTTTATTGGAAAAAACAGTAAATTTTTTAAAAAGTAACCTCATTCTTAAGTTCTGCCACAAAGGTCGATTTTGACTCAAGATCTTTGAGCAGTTTCTCATGTTCTTCGTCGCTGAGTTGTTTAAGATTCTGGGACTCCTCATGAAGGATGTTGATCTAAAGACAAAACAAGCATCTTAATCTCCCAGGCTAATATTGATTAGAGTAAATGTTTTGCATCCATAGTAACAGGAAACAAACAAAAACACAAACAAGCAAGCAAACCATCACCATACCATCTTTTCAAGGTCACTGGATTTTTCGCTCTCCTTTGCCATTTGTTTCTTAAGCATTTTATTCTGAAAATGTACAAGACAATAAATACCAGTGTCTTTCCACATATTTTACTTGTACACTTTCACGGTCATTATAAACCTCTTTCTTGTATTCCTCCTGGGCTTTAAATTTAATTTTATATTTCTTTTTGAGGTTGCACAGCTAAAAAGCAAACATTTTTTTGTTTAGTTCTATAAAATGATCAATAATAACAGTATTTGCAGTTTTCACTGTTTTCGGTCACCTTTGTTTCCACAGCTCTGATCTGTTTTTCTTTCTCTGTGATTTTCTCCTGGAGATGCTTGTACTGCTCACAAGGAGAACAATGAAATCACTTTTAGAATAGGCATCTTTATAAGGCCCCATGTTTCTACTAATAACTGATTTAGTTAAGATGGTTACCTTTTCTTCAATTTGCTTCTGCTGAGTTTCAGTTTCTATGCATTTCCTATGGATTGTGGTAGTGATTGGAATTAATTGATCTCTATTGCATGAAAAAAATAAATATTTAAATCTAAAAAACTACACATTCAAATCAAAATGAGACTCTTTAAGCCTCTGAAGTGCAGGCTCACCGTAAAGTGTTGTTTTCTTCTTGCAGTCTTTGAATTTCTCTTTTGAGTTTTAATGCCTTCTCCTCACTCACCTGAGTCAAAACAGTTTTCAGAATTTGTGATTCATATGATAAATTAATAATTAAATAAAAAATCCTCAAAGAAATGAATGAAAATGATCTACTGCATTGGAAGGGATAATTCAGACCTTCATGTTTGCCTCCATAGCTTTCACATTAGAGAAACCATTTTCAAACTGCTGTTGAATGGCTGTGTTCTTTGACTGTAGCTCATTAAAGTTCGATAATAGCTCTTCATACTTTACTCTTAAAGATGACATAAGTAAAAAAATGTACATATTACAACAGTGTAATACAATAAGCAGAAAAAATTGATGGATAGAAATATGCTAATAAGTTGAAATAGCTGTCTATTAACGCTCACTCATTTTGCATCATGTCTTTCCTCAGCTGTTCCATCTGAATGGTGTATTCCTTATTTTTCTTCACTTCAGTAAACAGCTGTCCCTCCAGCTCCTGCACTTTGATCTTTGGGTATATTGCAGAGAAGGAGTATATATATTACAACCCATATCACTGAATATAGATTTACTGTAAAAACACATACAAATGCTTTCTCCAGTCAATAAGAAGTGAAGGGTTGGGAAACAAAATAAAATCATGTAAAAACCTGAATCAAAGTGGACTTCTCCTTTAAATCTTCTTGCGCCTTTTCAGCAGCCTCACAAGCCTTTTTCAGTGAATCCTTTTCAGCAAAGGCAATCTCTGCTTCTTTCTGTGTCAGGGGAAAAGTTTTTAATGTTTTTAATGTATCTGTATTAGGCTATTTGATACATTAAAAACATTAATGTTTTTAATGTATCAAATAGCCTAATACAGATACATTAAAAACATTAATGTTTTTAATGTATCAAATAGCCTAATACAGATACATTTGATACAGATATTTTTTCCTCCTGCAATAAGTAATTACTTATATCACCTTGTTCAAATGGATTTCTTCAGTTTTCCTTGAAATCTCAGCCACAAGTTCCTCCATTTTAGCATGAGTGACATCAATTTTAGCCTTCATGGACTCAATGGATTTAGATTTTATGTCCTAATAACAACAACATATTGTGCTGTGAAAACATGCCATGTAACTTTGGCACAGAATGGTGTGGAAACAAAGAATACACTTTTCATTAAAAGAAACTGTACCAGTTCATCTTCGAGGATTTTGATCAGGCCATCTTTCTTTGCAACCTGGCCGATGGTCTCCTCTGTTGAGTGAAGTATTTCTTTCAGCTTGAAAGCACATCACCTAAAAATATCTATACATTTCATCCAGTGGGACTTACCTAAAAGTGTCTTTCTCCTTTCAAGTTCAGTATTGTTTTCTATGAGTTTATCCTCAAGCTCTTTGGTCCTTCAAAAAAAGTTAAGACAATACAATGACATGAGGAAGCACTATACTTTGTCTGGAAAACACTGTGAATGAAGGAGTTTAATATACCTCTGTTTCTCTAGCGCTAGTAAAGACTTTAGCTCCTGAATGGTTGTCTGAATGCGCCCTAGCTCCTCTGCTTGCTGGTTTTTGACTCTAGTGAGCTCCTGCAAACTGAGATCTTTGCTTTGGATGATTTCCACATACTCCTTTTTACTTTGTTGCAGGGCTGCAGCATTAGTTTCCTGATTTTTTTTTTTTTGGGGGGGGGGGGGGGGGGGGTGTTAATATTTCAGTCAAAGCATGCAACGCAAGAGCTCAGTTTCAGTACAAATGAGAAGAATCTCAAGACACTCACTTCAGTCTCTCTACAGCGTTGCTCAGCAGCATGCAGTTTTTGAAGAAGGGATTCCTGTTCAGTTTGTGAACTTTTGAGAAGTTCAAATTGATGATCTTTAAAAGTAGTACATATAAATTTTGTTATCCCCAAACACTGAACACTCAACACTGCTGTTAAACCTGACCAGAACTCTGGAGGATAAATTAAAATTTTACAATATGTTTTCATATACTGACATGACTGCATACAAAAGAATAATATTAAAACATTTAAAAATCTTTTTTGCTTTCTAAACACAATATTTATCATTACCAATGTAACAATGTTAAAAGAACAAAATACACAGCTGTGGGCATCTTATCTAATCATGACCTTACTTGCTGTCTCTTGAAGTTGGTTGCAGTGCTTCTGAGTTTCATCAAGGTCCACTAGGAGTTTCTGCAGTTCACTTTTCTTGTCCTTAAGTGTTGTTTGAAGCAGGGTAATCTGTGAAGAAAGTGCCAGTCCTTAAGCTGTCTGGTTCAAAATTTGTGTAAACATGTTTCATGTTACAAGTTCCTCAAATAAACTTTTTTCCACTAACCTCATCTTCTTTCATCCTATATTCTTGCTGATATTTCTCTCTTAGATGTTCAAATTGCAGTATGTCCTCTTTGACTGAAAAACAATAAATACTGTCAATACTGAACATGCTCACTTGGTTGTCAAACTGTCACCAGTACATACATCTAGTTTCACTCAAGGTCTACAGACTTTGAAAACATTTTATTAAGTAAAATGTATAAATCTATACCTTTTTGCATCTCTTGCTGATCAGCTTCCACTCGAATTTGAAGGCTTTCAAATGCTGCGATCAGTTTCTACAAGAAAAAGTCATTTGTAAACTGACAATCAAACCTTTATGTCCCAGTATTTCTTTTGGTCAACCAAATATAATTAATAAAATTAAACACTAAATTACTGACAAAGACTTTGTGTGTTTTACCTTAATACTCTCACTTTTGTCAGTAAGGAGGTTGTGTGTTTCTTCTCTTTCAGCTTCAACTGAAAAACATAAAAAAAAAAAAAAAATTACAAAACATGCAGCAATTATTTTTTTTGACCATACTAAAGCTGATTTAGAAATGTACTGTATATGAGCAGAATATAAGAGGCAGTCTTTACTTACATAAATGCATTTTCTCAGCTGACCACTGAAAAGTTTCTTTGAGTATATTACACAAGTTCCTTGTTGCATTGTTTCTGTATTTTAAATGTGGAAATTTTAGCATCTCACAATTATAGGAACAACACTTATACGTAACAATGAAATCATCATATTTATCTGAATTTTACAAAACACCTTTAGGGAGACTGTAAGATTGAAAGAAATAAGTCATACTTGTTCCTCAGTTCCTCATTTTCACTGATCTGTTCCTCCAGCTTCATGCTGAGACTTTCATTTCCAAACTACAAACACAGAAAATACACAAAAGACACAATTAGACATCAAATGAAATCAAAGTTTAAGATTTCATTTGTTTGTAAATGCTGTAGATAAAAATGAGATGTAGATATAGAGAGGTAAACACAAGTGCAAAAAATTATTTGTAAGGGATGTACACACCTGCAATTCCTGAATTGCTTTGCGTTGAGTTTCAATTGTTCTTTTGTTATCTTTGAGCCTTCTTTCCTTTTCCACAGTTTCAGAATAAACTTTGGCCTTCCAGCACTTAATTTTCTCAACTTCATCAAACAGTTTTGAATAAAGCTGACCAGGATTGCAATTACTCTGGAGAACATTCACAATGTTAGGAAGCAAACTGACACACCTATTCATGCTGCATATTTTTGTGCAATAGAAACATTTACTTCATCTTTCTCCATTGGTGGGATGACTTTCATCTTGAGAAAGTCTATAGAGGAGAATTCATAATTAGTTTATAGTGCATGACATTTGGCAGTTCTTGTATTGAAATGATGCAGCCAATGTTGTTAAACAACACAAAAAAAAAAATACCTTGTTTGGGTGGTTTAGTCGGTGCAACCACATTTGTATTGGGGAAAGGCATGCTATTCTCTTTGTCAGAACAGCCACTGTAACCCTAGTAGAAAAGTAATACTTTACCATAATGTGTGTTAATAATTACTGCCTCTCTGATTACAGCTTACAGCGCAAAAGAAAAGAAAAAAAAATGCCTAGTGCTCAGGTAAAGTTATATAGTTACTGCTGAGCTAGCACAGCAGTATTTTTGACTTTTTTCATCATTATTTAGCTACTAATAGTTAACTAATTGTTGCCTTGGTTATTTACTAACTTACTGGCTGCAGTGCATTCATAAAATCGCCTCTGTTCTCAACTATTTCCTGAGGTCGAACAGCAGACATTGGTCCTTTATTCACCCTGGGAGGCACGATCAGTTTGAAGTTAAAACCTCGGTCTCTCTCCATTCTGAAATGACAATTACAATGTTATAGCAGCTGTTTCTAATGTTTTAAACCAAGGCATGTTTAATAAACACGAGAGAAGTGCCAGAAAATGACTATTATTTCCCCGTTTTACTTACTCTTAAGTCAAATAACCCTAAAATTTAGCTAGTTAGCTACGGTAATTAGCATTATTATTCTGACTCAGCTTAGCTTACAGCCAGCAGCTAACGGTTACCTCGAGCACATAAGTTCAGCGTTACTTCTCTCAAAAAATAAAATAAAATAATAACCACTAGTCTAAAATACTGCTCAATTAAACAAAAACCTCGTAATTACCTATTTGCTGTTGGTAATGGTAAATATTTAATATTTGGTTTTAACATTACCTCTCAAACCTTGAACCTTGTTAACGGTAATAATGCACCCTGCGCGCGAGGAAGAATTCTTTTGTCCGTCTGTTTAACGGAAGGAAACAAATGTGCATCCATTATCGGACACACCGATTTATTTCCCTATAATCATTTCAGCCGAAGATCATTCATGTTCAGGTTAATTAAAATATTATAAATTCACAATTATTATTATTATTATTATTATTGTAGTAGTATGCACAATTTAGTGTTTTTGTGAAATTAAAACATGCCGTCCACTTCTGGCTTCACATTTGCTTCTTTTTTATGTGGAAAACAGCAGGGGCTCACTTCGGCCTTCATTTTGAAGGCTTTTGTCATGTCATGTCCAAATAGGCTACATTTGATACCCAATTTACTACTGCTGCCCTTTTAATTAATATTTGACAAGCAAAACTGGCATTTGTTATGTTTTAAAATGAAAAATGAAGGTGACATGTTTATAGACATGGGCTACATTATTTAGACACTGCTGGGCGAAAGGAGATAATTGCTCAGTCTAATTCATGTGTAGGTCCTCAGTACAGATATGCAGACACTATATTGCCAAAAGTATTTGCTCATCTGCCTTCGCATGCATATGCACTTGAGTGACATCCCATTCTTAATCCATAGAGTCTAATATGATGACCCTTTGCAGATATAACAGCTTCAACTCTTCTGGGAAGGCTTTCCACAAGGTTTAGGAGTGTTTATGAGGATTTTTGATCATTCTTCCTGAAGCGCATTTGTGAGGTCAGACACTGATATTGGCTGAGAAGGCCTAGCTCATAGTGTCCACTCTAATTCATCCCAAAGGTGTTTTGTTGGGTTGACGCCAGAACTTTGTAAAGGCCAGTCAAGTTCTTTCACACCAAATTCGCTCATCCATGTCTTTATGGACCTGCTTTGTGCACTGATGTGCAGTCATGTTGGAACAGGAAGGGGCCATCCCCAAACTGTTCCCACAAAGCTGGGAGCATAAAATTGTCCAAAATGTCTTTGTATGCTGAAGCATTAAGAGGTCCTTTCACTGGAATTAAGGGGCTGAGCCCAACTCCTGAAGAACAACCCCACACCGTGATACCCCCTCCACAAAACATTACACTTGAAACAATGCAGTCAGACGAGTACCATTCTTCTCGCAACCACCAAACCCAGACTCAACCATCGGCTTTTGCCAGACAAAGAAGTGAGATTTATCACTCAAGAGAGCATGTCTCCACTGCTCTAGAGTCCAGAGGCGTTGTGCTTGGCATTATAAACAGTTGGATTCAGCTGCTTGGCCATGGAAGTCCAATCCATGAAGCTCTCTACTCACTGAAGGCCAGGTGAAGTTTGGAGGTCTGTAGCGACTGACTGTGCAAGTTGGCAACCTCTGTGCACTACGTGCTTCAGCATCAGCTGACCTCACTCTGTGATTTTACATGGCCTGCCACTTTGTGGCTGAGTTGCAGTCATTCCCAATCACTTCCACTTTGTTATAATAACACTAGTTGACTGTGGAATATTTAGTAGTGAGGAAATTTCACAACTGTAAAAGCAGTCTGCATGCCTAAGTGCTTGGTTTTATATACCAGTGGCTATTGGAAGTGATTTTAACAACGGAATTCACTTTTTGCAGTATAGTGTATGACCTATAAGAGCACCAGTCTGTATCTTTGCTCTGTAGCTCAATCAGTTTGGTACATGTTAAGAGTTCAGTGAAAATAAATAATTTTAATAACATCTAGTCAGTGTTATAGTTAAGGCCACTTTCCATGTATGAGTAGGCAAAGTGCACTACTAGAAAACTGACTTGTTGCAAGAGAGATATTTCTGTTAATATAAAGTACCAGTTAAAAGTGTGGACACACTCTCCCATTCATTTGAACTTTTAACTAGTACTGTAATAGTAAAATACAATAATCATTTTTCTCCTGAAGACATTAGCCTACATTTAAAAAAAAAAAAATGTCAGCACATATTTCACCGTTAACCTATTTCTGTCTCAGATTAATGAAAAACAGAACACAGTGGAATTTTCCATTCTCGTCAAAACTTTTATTTGTTTTTTTCAGATATACTCCATTACTTGAACTCAGTGGCATGTTTCCTATCATAAGGCGCACAGCTAAATATCAGAATTATTTTATAATTACAAAATCCATTGTATTTATTTTCAACAATGAGCAAGCAAAACATATTCAAACCTTAAAAACTGCACTGTGCAATGAAGTTCTTGGAAAGATGATATTGTCTGTATAATTGTGGCAAGCAACTTGATAAATGAGAAAGTGTCTCTTAAAAACAAAGCTCTCTACTGGTAACAACAATCAAACAAAAACAAAACAAAGTTCATTATGTGATGGTACATTTCAGAAGGTTAACATACTAAAGAATATGTAATGCAGTAAAGTTACACAAAAGTTATAGTGATATTACCAAAAAGCCAGAAGTGACTTAACTTGTCTACTTAACACATTTACAAAGTCTAAGTACAAATATAAGAGGTATATTTTGTGAGGATTGTGTATTAGTATTTAAAAGGTTTTAATAAGTGAGGCTGATGAGGAATGAGTGTTATTGTGGTCTGCTGAAGAAGCATCTTCTTTTTATGAATAACTGCCTTTTTTTTTCTCCTTTTTTTTATTAACCATTAACCCAAATTGAAAGTTCACATAATACAGGACATTAGACAGTGTCCTCTGTGCTCCTAGCTTCTGCCACCTCTTTGGCAGCATTGTCCCTGTTGGACTTTTGTTCTCGAACTCCCACCCCGCCCCTCCTCTCTTCCTGCTTTCTCTCCTTGTCCAGCAGTCGATAGTTGAGTCCCATTCCTGCAAACAGGAAGACACTGGAGAGTATAAGGACGATTCCACAGCCCTGGTAGGTGTACTTGTAATCATGATAGATGTCTTTGAATTTCCCTGTGAAAACAAAAAGGGGCATATTCAATATTTTTTGTTTCCGTCAATCTTATGATTGGAAAAGAAAAAAAATTCCGGTTTATGGCACTTCTGCAATAGCTTCACTTTTCAGATCTGTATGCTGCATCCATCTTTTATATACAGTGTGTGTGTATATATATATGTATGTATATATATATATATATATATATATATACACACATATATACATACATACATACATACATACATACATACATACATATACATATACATATATATGGTGTACTCACCAAGTAATGGAGGACCTAACAGTACAGGACCACACTCCACAATCGTGACTAGCCCAACAGCACTGGAGAAACGCTGAGCTCCGACTAGGTCCATCAAGGTCTCAAACAGCACTGCACTCAGCCAGCCAAAAGCAAACCCAAAAAAGATGGCATAAATTATAAAACCTGTATAGCTTTCTGATAATGGAGCTAAGACATGACACACGCCGTTGTACAGTGCTGAAGCAGCAAAGAAGTACTGTATCCTTGGGCGAACCCACTTGGTGTTGGCCACCATGCCCATCGAGGGTCGGGCAAACATGTCAACAAAGGCAAGCACAGACAGTAAAAAAGCTGCCTTCTCTCTGGGGATGTCTTTACTCTTGGCATAATTAGAGAGGAACACCAGTGGTGCAAATAGGCCAAAAAACATGACAATATTTCCCACTATGTAGAGCAAAAAGCCACGGTGCTTGAACAAAGTGAGGTCGATAAAGCTGTTAATGGTCTGCAACACAGTCTTCCTCTCTGCGGTCTTCTCTGCAGGTTTGGGTTTTGGTCCAATAGGTCGCATGAGGGAACCCGCAACACAGCAATTGAAAAGCAGACCACCAAGGATCAGAAAACTTCCTCTCCAGCCAAACTGGTCAAAGAGCCAGGTGTTAAGAGGAGCCAGGGTAGAAAGGAAAACAGGACTACCAGCCATGGCAAGACCATTAGCAATAGGTCGCTTGTTGTAGAAGTACCTTCCAATCATTGTGAGGGCAGGGTTAAGGTTGAAAGACAATCCCAGACCTAAAAGAATCAGTAAAAATATGTATAAAAATTAGCATAAAACAGTGTCTGAAGATACAAAGAATGAGTTGGTGTTCTTTTTTTCTTTCTCTTTTTTTTTTTGAAGAACACCAGGTGGCAACAGCGCACTAAAAAAAAAAAGTGCAAGTCATGAATAAACTTAAAAATATTAAAAATTAGGTACCTCCCAGCACACCAATGCAAAAGTAGAGTGCTTGAACAGATTCACAGAAAGAAGCAGCAATAAGGCCCAGTCCTGACAGGCATCCTCCTATCATCATAACAGGACGACTCCCATATTTGTTAACCAGGATGCTGCTGATTGGACCTAAATCACAAGAAACAAAGCACAAATAGTCACAAATATTACATGAAAGCTGTTTTCTATCTGTTCAAATGCACAATTCTACATTTAACCACCAGAGGGCTCTAGTGCCACAGCTGTGGCTCATCAAATTCACACAACTTCAGCAATCAGTTTTGTCAGTGCTGCACTGCAGTAGATGTGCTCCCAAGCCATTAATAATGTGATCTGCCAGAAAAACCACAAAAGCTGTACTGAAATAATCATTTATTTGATCCAGATATTCATAAAATCTGACAGAAGAATAATTTGTTTTGGAGTTCTTTTTAATGTACTCCAAACACAACTGAAATGATCATTGGAAATAGCTCAGCTCAGACAAGTGGGTGGGGGTATCTGTGTGAGGGTTTTGGGGGATGATTTTGTCACTGGTGTGTACGTGGGGGTTAAAGTAACAACTAAATCTTGTTTCATATGTTTTAGCAGTTTTGGCACTAGTTTTAGAGAAAGACTGACTGACTGTAAAAACAGTAACCAGCTTATTAAGATGCACGAATACTGAATTCAAAATCAGCTCAAGAAAATTGCTATGACTTGTAGACAAATGACTAAAATGCATGGCGGGCTCGGGTCGCAAAACACCATCTCCATCTAAGACATGTAACAACCAGCCTAAATGAGTATGAGGATCCACATGGAAGACACTTCTGCCTTCCTGCCAAATCTCTGCACTACCCAATGAACCTAAATGGAAACTGACAGTTTTTGTTTAGAGGTTGTCCAGACTCATTTGCCAGCACGGTGCAAGACAAAGGGTTTTTAAATTGTAATGCAGGCAGTCTCCTCACAAACAATGAGTTCTTTCCTTCTGCGTTGCAGGGTGGGTTGCTTATGATAAAAAGGTTGGAGACAAACCAATGTAGAATATTATGAATGTAATGAATCAAAAATTGAAGGAGTACAGAGGTACGCAACAGTGGGCTGTTAATGAACTTCTCCGGCTGATGTGTTCTGAATGTTTAACATAGAGATGGCAAGAAGCTCAGCTGTCATCTGCTCACAGCACTGACAAACATTGCCTTGCTTATTCTCAATTCTCAATTACAATGCATAGCTTGCCTTCGTCTGTGTATATTTACATCAAACATTTGCATTAATTAAGAGTGCTACACATTTCCACGTATACTGATACACTGCAATTCATAACTTGTTAGGGCAGATCTAACAGCCAAGTCAGACAAACAAACAAACAAAAGAGTCATGATTAACAAAAATCCACTTTGATCCATTATGTGTTACAAATAAAAAGTATAAAATAACACCCTGGTAAAGACAGAGGCCAGTTGAGATCAATCAGATATTATTGCAGTGTAACTCAATAACCTTTAATCACTGTTCCTGCAGCCTGCATGTCACTCTCCAACAACATCTGCTTGTTAAGGTAAAGCATTGCTGAACAATAAGCAGCACTGATTCCTTCCATGGGGATCAAGATACTTCTGTTGTACAGTAATGAGGATTTAACGTGTATGTAATGTTTTGCTCGCCTTAGGAATGTAATACTGTGGGTAAATAACAGACATGTGGCACCGTGGTTTTACTCCATCAGAAATATATACTCTGGGATGTTTTCATGTAACATGTTCACCATTATGCACACAATGCAATGCACGCAATGCAAAGTATAAAATTCGATTGACAGTGTTTTTTATGGAGCTACACTTTCCATTTCACACACACACTGGTTTGGAACACTAAAGCAACTTTCCTGAAGCTTGCCTGAAACTAGATGCCCAAGTCATCATTTTTCCAGTTCATCACACACTAGAGCAAAGAGAAGTGTTTTGATTTCAGAGGAGAAGGCCCTGTGGGACAAGAAGTGTTTCTTTTAACTCTGATCTCTCCCTGTTTATTTATCGTGCACTTGAATGGAGCCTTATCATCACCTGACTGACCAGACCAAAGTGACATCATCCAGTGTCTCATTCATCTCATCAGTGCAGGACCACAAACAAAACCCCTGGTGGTCCTTCCACTCTCAAAGCACAAGAGAAAACAATCTGTAGGTGTGTGAGGCTAAAACCCATCCATGTGCTCCAGAGACAGATAATGTTGCAACAGCACTTCAATAGAAGAGTTACAGTACTGTTTTGTCACAGTATGAAATTTTACTATATTCTGCACTGTAATAATGAGGATCTGTGGTGTCTTTGTGGACAACCTGAGACTGAAATGCTACACTGTAAGCAAGTTTTTCATCAAGCAGATTGGTTTTATTTTGAACTGAACACTGACTGTTGTATGGCCATGCTAGGAGCTGGGAATTGATTCATTTTCACCAGCTTGTTTTGTACTGTAGCTTACCTCCGCCATAGGTGACTGCTAACATGATGGAGGAGATCCAGGACACCTGGCTACTCGTCACATTGAAGATTACCTCAATCTCTTTGAAGAAGACAGTGATGGACTTGGGAAATGCATAGGAGAAGCCAATAGAGATGAAGGCCCCAATCACTACCACCCATCCCCAGCCACCTTCAGGTGGTGTGTAGCCTTGTGGACCACCGACAGCAGGCGGCATTCTTCTTCAAAAAACTCCTCTTCAAACTTAAGAAGTTTTTAGAAATTTGAGAGCTGTTTAGGAGAGAACAAAGCAACAGAGAAACTCCCTTTATTAGTTGCTTGTAATTCTCAAAACACGTCTTTTCACATTTTTGTTCGCTATTTGAAATGCAGAAGACCTTTGGCAAACAAGCTAAACTTTATTTACTGAGAGTTACACATTTAGTAACTAGCTAAAAGGCTTCAACTCAATTAATAAATCCATGAAATTGCTAAACTTTCTCTTGTTTCTTATAGCTGCACACTACTTGGTGACACTTTGTTCAATTTAGTGGCCACTTGAACTTGATGTTCTGTCCTCAGCTTTGAAACATTTGACATCAGTGAAACATTCTTACATCAGTTTTGTGAATGCATCAGCACCAGATCAATCATCTGAACAGGTACGACCTTGCAAACAGAACTGGGATTTGGTGTTTTCTGTGTTTTCCAATTCAAGGTAGTTTGTCTACATGTGTTTCCTGCTTACATTTGTTTCATAATATTGTTGGCACAGTCTACCTGGGGACTGCCTATCAATTCTTCAACTCTTGCAGATGGAAAATAAAACTATCAAACTTGCTACCAGAGGTGTAACAATTTTCACACTTTACCAAATTAAACCATACTTTTTTTAAAACCTTCAATAAGTGGGTGTTACATTATTATTATTATTTTTTTTAGATGTTTTTAGAAAACTATTCTACCTGTTAAATAGAGCAAAGATACATCAGCTAATATCTGACAGTCTTGATTTTTTAAAAATATTTTTCATGTATTTCATGCTCCTTTTGGCCATTTCATCATATATATTTATCATGCAATGTACAATACACACCATGTACACTGACCTATAACTTCCTCTGAGTACCCCTGCTTTGACGATACCACATGTGTATATGAAAAGAAATATTATGTTGCAAAAATATTTCCCTAACTTTAATAACTGTGTTCAAGATTAAGTATGCCATTTCTGTCCTTGCTTTGCTTTGAATTCCTCTCTGCATGTATTCACTGAGCTCACACCTGCTGAGCTCACACAGTTTCACTTTAGAAGTGATGAATACGAGTCCATCTGCAGAGTCAAACAACTTACTGTATTGTTTACACAGGGGAGACTATCCAGAGAGAACATCGATCAGGCCATGAATACAGGTTGAATTCACACTGCTCAATAGCTCAGGGCTACACTCTGGAGTGGGTGATGATGTAGTGTTTTTCAGCCAAGGAGGACTTGATTTGGTTGATGAATTGGTTTAGTGCTCTGAAAACGTATTGGATAAAGCAGTTGTATGCAGCAAGTAGTGAATATTTAATGTTTTAAAGAACTTTTGTTATTGAGCTGGGATTTTAGCATCTGCTGTGCAGCTGTAAATGTGCCTCCTTCTTTATTCTGCAGCAGCAATACATTGAGAGAAATAACTTACACTTACACACACACACACACACACACACACACACACATATATATATGTCTGGCTTTCCCCACACCACTGTCACCTTTCCCACTTTGGAAACTGCTAAATTACAAGAAAACAGAATTTCACTGTGTGGTAGTATAGACATCACACATCCACCAGACAGACTCTCAAACAGGATAATATGCTGGGGAAATGTTCTCTACTAGCAACAGAGAAAATGCTATCTGTATTTTTAAAGAATATAAATTCTGTAGTTGACATTAAATGATGAATGGAGGAACAAGTTAAGACAGACAGGACCCCCAGATAGAATAGCAAACCTGCAGAAATAATGAATAAACCAGATAAGTTCATACTAAGGATTGATTGCTTGGCTCTAAAATCAAGAGTAAAATATCAAACAATTCAGTAAAAACTGCAGAGTCAATTCATTTAAGCCAGGTAGAAGTAGACAAATGGGCAACGACATGAAAACCAACTCCCCTACACTGTAAAGGTCTAAATAAAGCAGCCAAAGTGGGCGGCCTGAAAGTGCCACTTGACAACACGCATACCAGCACAGGCAGGGTAGGCTCAGCAATTCTGTGTACCCCTCAAGCTTTTGTTTAAAATATGTTGCTTGAATTAAACTGTCAAAGCGGGAATAATGTGAATAATAATTAAAATAACTTTAATAAGGCTGGAATAACACAAAATTTAAAATTTGTACCAAATTGTGCTTTTTAACAGAATATTTTCATTCATTCTCCCTGCAGCCATGCTTCAGGCCTCCTCTGACCCCAGCTTTGTAGTTCACTTTTAGACCTAAATTAATTTGTCTGTTAAATTATAGATGAGAATAGCGTGTTAAATATTTGCTCAGGGAAATTGCATTCTCACATAAAAAGTATTGTTATAACACTGACAAAGCAATACATTTTAATGAATATCCAACTGGAAATAGACTACTACTTTAAGTAATTATTTTAAAAGTGATGTCTGGCAAATATTAAATGTGTGTCAAGGATCTTACCTTAGCAGGAGCTCTTGAACAGGGACAGATGAGCTCCGCAGATAATGTCTCTGAGGCACGTTAACACAGTGCAGACATCACTGAATAGGACTGAGTGGCTTTGAATATCTCTCTCTCTCTCTCTCTCTATATATATATATATATATATATATATATATATATATATATATATATATATATATATATATATATATATCTATATATATATATATGAAAAGAAAAATTACCACGTATGCTTCATAGATAGTCCACAAGGGATCAGTGGGTCTGTGACAGCTTAAAAGTTGCTAGTGGCACCTCAGTGTCAATGTTTCCTCTGAATAAAGTAAAGTTGAGTTCATTCAGTGCCCAGATCAGCTGGACGAACTGGACACAACAGTGCAAAATGGTGAGGCTAGTCAAGGTCTTATTGGCTGTGGAACCCTTAGTGCCATGCCCCTACAGTGCTTTCTCCACCCCTATGTCATGTGCTGAGCTGACACACAAGGCCAGAGTAAGGCATTGCACAGCACTATAGTACGTATGACTGTATGTGGTCCAAGAGGATATAATGATGTCTGCACTCCAGAAGATAAGATGCTCTTATCGGTGCCATTCGCTTGAATTTTATAGGAAATAAATTTTACAAACATGACAGACATTGTTTATTCAAACACCTGAAAGAAAGACTTTTGTGTCAGTCCTGGCTGAGCCTTTCTCCCAAATTCCCTGAGGAACTATTTATAAGTCTGTATCAGGGCTTGGGACAGGAAAGGCCTGGGTACACTAGGTTACTGAAACAGCATGTGCCTGCAAAGTCACTTCAAATTCTTGACACCCTTGAAACATTATTTCTTATTGTTAACTTGTTTTATGTAGTTCACCTCATTTTTCATACTCCAATGCCTTTTTTTTTTTTTTTATTGCTTTTCAAACAGAGGATGCAATTGTGCAACACCTACTATTCAGTGTTTTCTCCTGGGCTGGTCTTTATTCACAAGAGCAGAGTGTGAGGGCTAGAAATGGATTTTGGGACAAAAATATTCATATTTGTACAGTCTGCTAGTTCCCTACAAATGCTGAACACATGATTTTTAAACAGAGGAATGTTTTCTTTAACCTCTAAATGCATGCTTTCATTTTTAGCCATGTAAGTTGTATTGCTTGAACAGCTTGTAATGATGTTTTAGTGCCCATGCAAAGCTTAATAAATCAATTTTCCTTCTTCAGTGAAACATCTCACTGTAAACTGGCATGCATTCATTATTCCCACTATATGAGCCCTAATAATTTAAGAAAAACAAAAAAACAAAACAGTCCTCTCGTGTCTCCATGAGACAGACATTATTTTTTACGTATATCTACACATCTCTTTATTGAATGATGAATGGAATTTTTATACACTCATGGTCTTATAGGAAATTAAATAAGTAGTGTTTAATAACACTGCCATCAAGTCAAAATGTGTCCAAAACCTTGAGTTATGACCATATATCTGCAACACTGATGAAATTTCCATTAATCCGAGCTTTAGGTGTTCTTTCTGAGCAATGTTATTGAACACCACATACTAGCCTAAAAAGGGAAATGCTAAACATGCTAAAAATAACCATATATGGCCATCAATAGATATGTTACCACATAAATTAGCCCTCTCAGAGCTGTCAGCATGGCTGCAGTCTTTTAGTCTTGTTTATGGCTCTTTTACCTGCTTTTTCTGCCTCCAAAAAGGATTCAAGTGATTCTGTCAGATTAAACCACAGGATGATTGTCTCTTGTTGCTCTGAATGTATCTTTTGTGTGACCTGTGATAGTCTGTACAATCTCCATCTCTGTCTTATGGCGTTCCACTGAAGAAATAATAGGATTCTCTGTCAAGTACAGAACCTGCCGCCCTTATCAGCATAATCACTCTCAGAGAGCCTACTCTCAACTCAAAGGCTCAGGGACGATGACGTCACACTGTCTCGATTTCATCTCAGAATATCTGGTTATCTGTGGCTACGTGTCAGACCTGTCGTTGCCTTAGGAGTTAATTGTTCTAATCCTATTGCATAAACAGTAAGAAGCAGAGAAGTTTCTGAGCATGACGAGGAGTTTGTGTTTACTAAGCAGGCTGCAGATTATACTGTATAGAATGGAAAGATGCAGTCGTGTAAAACAAACAAGATTTAAAGTTTCAGCAGTAAAGTACAGTGTTTTTGCACTCTTAAAAAACAACTAGAGCACCTTCAGGTATCAGCCACATACGGCAACAATCTGATCTGTATATATAGCTGATGTTATTCAGTGTGACACAAATATCTGCGGTCAATGATGAGTTCAAACTCTGCTTACTTTATCAGCACTTTAGTCACACACTTGGGCAACCAATTTTCCATTTTAGAAAGTAAAAGATAAAAGATGGTGGCAGTAACAGACACAGCTGTGAGAAAACGGTATTTATATATCTACTTTGTATGATGGAGATGATCCCCAGAGCTAAAAATAATTTGACTGATAGATTAAATGTATAAAGCATGAAATTTATAATTCTTCTATGATTTACTTTGTTGTAAGTCATAATTCTTCCCCTCTGTTTGGCAGAAAAAAAAAATTCTGAGGTCAGTCTTGGGTTTAGGGAGCTCTACTGTAAAATACCTTATTCACTGTCAAAGGGATTAAAATTGATTAGCTCAGCTACGTGAGACACAGGCCCTATAGAGTATAATAAGCTGTAGTAAGAGCACTATATGTTCTCATTTGAACAAGGACATTCTCAGACAACATATGCTGGCATTGTTCTTTGTTCATTACTGTGACTGATTCCCAAAAACCCGCCTGCTCTACAATGTTTTCTGTATCACCTACCTTAAGAAATGTACAGCATGTAACTCAAATGCTACAAAATAAATATGTTCTTCCACATAATAAAAGAACAAGTTGTACTATACAGTTGTTATTTTTGGGAAAAAAAAAAATCAATGGCAGTAGTGTAACCAGGAACCAAATAAAAAGTGCACCACATTCAGTTTCTACTGGACCAAATGTAATTTGTGGCCCATAGAATTGACACTCAAAGGTCAAAGTCAGTGGCAATTACCTTTTGGCCAGGTAACGGGTTTCGGATGAAAGTGGAGTAAATCCTGGCTTGCTGTACTGAAAGAAAGCAAGGTTTTCATAAGGGTCAGAGTGAGGGCATAATGTTGCAAAAGCCAATAAGCTCACACATACAAGCTGCAGTGACAGGAGGGCTCTCACCTAGTACAATGTGCAAAAAGACTCCACCCCCTAACCTTCTTCCACCCCACGTCCTTATACACTTTGTTTCTTTTTCAGTGTTCATTCCAGGTCAGAAAAATCATTTTGGCAGGAATTTTCAACTGTGGAACAAGAGTCACTGAGACACTGAGGCTGAAAGTGATTGAAGGTCTGTCCAGCTTTGGCTTTGACAGCAATGCATCATTTGCTCAGGAAAGAAGTTCAGGGAACATTAGTCTCTTAAATGGCTTACTAAAGGATATAATGCACTTATTAGATCCTGGAGACTTGAGGCAATAAACTCATCACTCTGGGATACAATGCTTTTTTTTAATAAATCTGAAAAGTGTAATCTGTTTCTCAGGGTTTCCAAGCCTAAGTTGTTAAGACAAGCCCAGACTAATTAAAAATAGCATTAGCACATCAACATCAGGACATATCCAAATATGCTGGCAATCACAAAAGTACTATTTGTCCCTTATTCTCACCAACTAGTCACCAACTTCCCTCAGTGCTACCAACTTATTTTTCATTTATTTATTTGTTCTGAAAACAGCTGCAAATATTATGCTGATCAGAGCCTTGAGAGTGAAGCAAAACACTTACACAAAAGATCTGTACCGCTTAAAGGAACTGCAAAGCACAGTTATTTTTATGTATTTGTCTTGATCAGTGAACCATTTCAAGCACAAATATTTGTATGCTCCATTTGTGATTCAAAATATTGGTTTGTGCAGCTCAGACCAGTATATAGTGGAGTGTTAACATGAATTAGAACGGCAACAATTATCAGAATAAAACCAGGTTGGACAGCTATGACCAACAATAATGGTAAAGATAGAGAACTTGCTCTCTAATTGTATATTTGCCTCTTCAAAGTTTATATTTTGAAAAAAATATTTAAAATCTGGTGTCCAAAACAATTTTACCCTTAATGCAGTCCTTTATCTCAATAACCAACTACATTCTGTATCTATAGTCAGCGGTGCATATCCTGGATTATGATTACAATAGCTACAGCACACAGTTGTTTTCTAGCTACACCTGACTGCATTAATATTATAACACGATTTAATCTTTTTCATTTATACTGAGTTGTGTGGCTAAATACAAGCCTGACTCTGCATCCTGATGCGAACAAACAGACCAATAACCAAGTCTGTGCCAGAGCTCCTGCATCCTGCATGGAGGTATTTTTTTAAATTACCAAAAAAAAAAGGTTTTTGGTGTATATTTGAATACTGTTACTGAGAAACAGTGTACATAGCACACCAAAGACTGCCACAAAAAGTGTCTGGTAAAAGGATCAGAAGCTGCAAGTCTGAAGTGGATTGTGACAGATCAAAAAAAAAAAAAAAAGGTCACGTAAAAAGTCCCCTCCCATCATCAAACGCAAACAAACACACACACACACACACACTCATACATTATATTCTCTCCTATGGCGCACTTCAAGTACTCCTTTGTGCAGAGCGATATCCGGCTATACAATACTTCCTGCCATTAAGTCTTCAATTTTGGTTCACTATAAGTTATGCTAAAACAAGCACATGAACAGTCTGAGCCTGGACTGATCATATCCTTTTGCCACGGTACACCTGCCACAGTCCTGGTAGCTATTTTCTTAATTTCATTTCAAATTTTGATCTGACAAATACTTTTTTCCCATATTCTAGAAGCACATACTGTAAATCTTGAGGTCTTGAGCTACATGCATTTTCTTTCTCTTTAATTGAAATAATAAAAAAGGCCCACGTTCACATGCATGCTTGCTGGTTTGCTATCATTTTTTCACAGGCTTTTTAAAATGTTGCTGACACCTGCTGTTAATCAGTGGAATACTGAACCAATTGTGATATTGTTAGCGCTGCCATGACTGGTGATCATGAATAATAACAGTGTCAGATAATGCATGCATACATCTATGTGTATATGGTGTTAATGTATCTACAAAAAATATTCCCCCAAAGAAAACACAGCTAGGTTGACATGGATGAATGCCTTCTCGGCTTGCTAGAGTGCACACATACAGATAGCTATACACATTTCAAAGTTATTAGAGCACAAAGGGGGAAAAAAAAAAAAAAGAAAAAAAAAACTTATTATAATAAGTTTATCTGATATGTATGTCTTTTTATCTTATCTTGGAGATTTCCCACAGATCAAACATCCAGCACAGTAGATTTCTGTGTAAACAGATAAAGTACCTATGGTGGGGCATGTTCCTTCATCGCAGGGGTCCCATTGTTTGATGAAGCCACACTTTAGGAAGTGATGTGAGAACCCCTGCAACGGACAACAAAGTCCCTTTTGATTGTTATTTCCTGGTCCTTGCTTTGCTTACAGCTAAATTATTGGGATTTGTCTTTGAACAATAACATGTCAAAGGTCTGTCTTAGTATATAATTTTAAAGACAGAACTTGAGAAATAAGCCATTTTCCCCCCCCTTTGAGGGAAAAAAAAAGCTGTGTTCAGAAGTAATAAAATGCCCCTTTGTTGAATTTGAATCGACACATTTATCATTATGTTCTAACTGTCAGTTATGACTGCAGAATAGTATTATATATCATCTTGCTTTAATGTATGAACAAATGCAACATTAGAGATTTTCACAAAAAACATTGCTTATAACAAACCATGCACAACTGAAGGTTTAGAATGATGTCAGTATTATGTCTGAACAATATGCAATAATGTGCAAAAGACCTGCGCCACCCCTCATTTTGCTTGAAAATGGGAAAATAGGAAATAGGTGCAGAGGTTTATTGAAAAGTCTACAAACCTACATGGAAATACAGTATATAAGACAACAACAGAGTTTCTACAATTTTAATGAGCTTGCAAGTCAAAATTTGGTAAAGTATGACCATCTTTATTCTTCAACACAGCCTGAACTTTCTTAAGCAAGGTTTCTTGTAATTTAAGCAGTCTTCAGGAATAGTTCTCTAGACTTCTTGAAGGACATTCAAAGCTCTATTTAGATGTTGGCCGATTTTTGTTCCATTCTCTGTCAAGATGATCCCACACTGTTGAGATCGGAGCTTTGGGGAGGCCTGTCCATGACTGATAGTGTTCCAGGTATGCTGTTTCCACCGACAGTGTGTTTGGGATCACTGTCATGCTGAAAAATGAAGCTGTTGCTGATCAGACGCTTTCCGAACGGTCCGCATGGTCGATCAAAATTTGACAGCACTTTCACATATTCATAATTCCTGTTTGAAATGCAGCCCCAAACCATCACAGCCCCAAACCTCCACTGTGTTTGATTTACAGATGATTGTAGAGGCTCACCTCTCTCCTGAACTCTTCCGTACATATTGATGATGATCCATCCATCCTCTTCCGCTTATCCTGTTCAGGGTTGCGGGGGGCTGGAGCCTATCCCAGCTGACACAGGGTGAGAGGCAGGGTACACCCTGTACAGGTCGTCAGCCTGAGGCAGGGAGTACTGTATACTAAATATGACAAAAAAAAGGAAGCAGCTAGTATTGCTTTGTCTTACTGTCAGCGTACAAGTAGCCCCCCTCCCAAAAGCTCACTAATTAGCACACTATATAAAATGTAAATAATCCAAAGCAAAGTGTAAATAAATTGTTGTTGAACAAGGTAATATGTGCTGAACTCCTCCTCTGAGTAGTTTCCAGGGGGAAAGCATATAGACTCCATGGACATCAATGCATATGAAAAAACTGCAGTATGCTACACACATAAGATCTCACATGTTGTATTTCTGAGCTTTAAAAGTGCTAATAGGTAGTTATTATCAATAAAAAATAAAAAGGTGTAATCTCCAAATGACATTTTTTTTCCAGTAGTGGCTATCACAAGAGGACATTTTTTAATCACTTAAAACTAGTTATCTTTTTTTTAAGTGTCTTATCTTTTATTTTTGTAGTTATACTTAGTGTGTTTCTGCCAATTAACGTAAAGCAGGTCATAATACTTGGTTACATAAGCACTGAGATGTCACCAGGGCTCTTAATATTTACTTCTTTTCACTTTTCTTGTCCTGTCACTTTTTCTATTTTCTTTTTCATGTTTGTTTCGTCATCACTGACTCTTTGATCTCTAGATCAGGACAGAAGTCTCTATAAGGCTGGCTTTGGTGTAAATTTACTGATTCGCTTTCTTTGATGGTCTTCAAGGTTTGCAGGAGAATAGTTCAAAGGGAGAAAATGACAGAGAAACCTCTAATTGTTATAGCAGAAACATCTCAGTGTCAACTCTGCCCTGAAAAAGGCATAATCAAAGGAATGACACTTCATGACAGGAGTGATAAACATTCATAACGGATTTCTCATGTTCGTGATGGTCATGATGGTGTCATGTCAGTCTTACAGTATGTCCACCATTTAAAGTGCTAAGATAACTGTTTTCTCTTAGTAATGGAAGCAGTTGAGCAGCATGTTCTTACAAAAGTGTACACCATTGTGGATGGATGAAAGGACAAAATGTCAATCAGCAGGTTTATTTTTTTGTTTTTTTGGGGGGGGGGTGTTGTTTTTCTTTAGAGCCCAATATCTTTTCTTCCAAAGCATCAAATGCATTTCATGTCTTTAGGATTTAATAGTATTTCTAAACCTTGTATCTCTTTGATTTGGTGCCATTTTATGTTGTCAACATGTTCTTTCCCCTCTAACCCCTGTGGTGCTGCAGGAAGGTGGTTGTAGTCATTAATGTATCTGAAATGTGATTGGAGCACAGGGGCAGAGGGGTGACGGCTGGAGATCTGGATGCGAGGCAGGCGAGCAGTAACAGGAGAGCTGTTCTGCTACTTTGTCCAACATCACAGAGAGCTGACCTTGAGGGGAATGGGGAAAATTGACAGGGGGGGAGAGCGGTAACAAGGGCTAGCAATATATCAGGGAGGCAATTTGGAGCAGTTTATCCGATGAGGGTCAATTCCTGCTGCAGCACCATAGATCAGAGTTTTCAAGCCTGAGTGTGCCTTCATGTGAATGGGGTTAGGATAGATTCATTTTTGAATGACTGAGCTCCTGATCAAGCCCCTGCAAATCTTTCACACAAAACATACAAGAGATGCAGAAAAATGTGCATCAGCAGATTTATCTTCTGCTATTTGTGGCCTTGCTGCTCTGGTTCTACTCCAGATCAAATCTTTTTTAAGAGGCAATTTCTCAGTGCTCCCTACAATTATTTTACGCATCAAGGACATAGAACATGTGATTATCTAGGGGCTACAGGCATTAATGTTATTATTATTACCAGCAGTAAAAATAAAATACCCTCATTTGTGACCAAAGCATATTCCTCCTCTGTATAGAAAAGACATTAAAGACCTGTACTAAATCTGTCACTGTGAAACGTTACAATGCCAGGAGTAATTTTACAGATGCCTTTACTCAGCATCTGACCTTTTCTAATACTGCTTCTATTTTGGATCACTGTCTCTCTGCACCTTTGAGACTGGACAGATGGCAGGTCTATTGAGCGCTAAAATTTGAGAGACAAGAGCACCGTTACACCGTGAGACACTTTGGCTCAGGCCCCAGCCTCAATGGAGACTGGAAAAAGCCCATAACTCCAGCAGAACATTTGAATTCCCTTCATTATTTTCACCTCCCGCGTGGTCACTAGACTGAGCCTAGTTCAGATGTTCTGCAGTTTTCACAGAGCGGCAAGTCAGTACAATAGAGATTGTGAGTTATATGGCATGTCCACCCACAAACTGTTTCAAACTTAATGGAATATTGTGTAGCGGCTGAGGTATTCCAATGATTACATTTTTCCTTTTACTTGACAATAAAGTATTATTAAGAGAAAGGAACCATGTATTTGTAGAGTATAAAACACTGCTGTTTTGTTAAAGCCACCGGTATATCACAATTACACCTGCTGTAGGATGTCCTGTCCTGGTTTATGACATTAAACAGCTCTGTTATTAGCAGCTCATCACATGTGGAGGGTTGTAAAGGGTCACATGTTATTTAAAGACACTGGGTAGGCATTTTTGTGTGTGTGTGTGTGTGTGTGTGCGTGAGTGCCTGAGAGAGAACTTTGTGAAGGGACATACAGTGCAAATTTATTAACCACCACCCACTGTAAGGTTTATGCCATAGCTGCCCTAAATTGATAGCATTGGTAATTGCCAAAATAAATTTTTTTATGGTTCTGTAATGGTTAATCCGCCAGTATGAACAAGCTCTTTAACTGAAATTATATATATAATGCTAAACTATAATTATTGTTGTTATTCATGAGTTTTCAAATTTACTGTTTTACCAAAAAAAAAGCAGATAATATAGTAAAGCACATTATTTTCTGATTAAGATGCCAAATCACAGTTATTTACTTGCATTCCTGATGCAGTTGAGTATTATGCTTGATTAATTTCTGACTTCCAGCGTGCCAGCTCAAATTTGGGCATAAAAATGTCAATTTATTCAGTTTGTTATTTGCCCAATAAATAAAAATATAATTCTTAGTTTTGACAGATTTCTAAAATATTTGTGTCTTCTTGTTTTTATGACAGATGACCCACACTGCTCTCGCACACCTGGCAGTCACTCCCTCATTGGTGAGCTGTGTATTTAGGCTGGGCTGCGACTGTGGTTCTCCGCCAGATTGTCCCTTCACCCCAGTGGTAAAGTAGTTTACCTTGTCTCTCTTAGTTCTCCTTCTGACCTGTTAAGTGATCGCCATGTCATCTTCTTCCTTTCAGTGTGTGAAGTTTAAGAGCCATGCCATGCTCCTGCTACTTCTTGGAAATACTCACCAGATTCGCCTCGAGGAATTCCCAGCCCACAGCCTCTCAGCCTCGTCTTTCAGTAACAACAGCTCTCAGATAATCACCTGCCTTCCTACTCTCCACTGCATCGCCACACGCACCTGGAAACACAACCAGTTTTACATCAAACACCCTCTGCCTCTGCCCTCCAGACCCCCAAGCAAGGCCTTAATTCTTGTACTGCAGTGTATATGTTGCAGATCAACTCCAGTTGTACTAAGTCATTCTTCTTCCTTTCCAGACTCTCCCTGACTGCCAGTTCCTTTGTTTATCTGCCCCGATCCTCCATCTCATTTTTACACGTGCTGTAAATAAACTCACCTTTACTCATGATTGTTGTGTCTGCTCCTTGGGTCCAGCAAAACTTTGTAAACCATAATATCAAATGACAATTTGATGGCATTTTAAAAGGAACCACTATTGCTGCAACTGGTGTGCAAAATCACCAAAACCAAATGACACCTAATCTGTGTGATCTCAGCGATGTGACCTGACAGAAAGGCAACATTTGATGGATGACAGGACTTTTGGTATTTCTAGTCTTTTATAGATGTGTGTGTAGAATATAAAAGATCTCATTTAAATAGATTCTGTTTGAAACAAGTAAATATCGCTTTGCAGTTAAATAATAAAATCCAATTACTTATCCAGTCCAACACAGAATCAACAGCTTTGTTAGTAACTGCTTTTTTGCTCACTTAAAGTTCTAGTTAGGGGTGGGTGATAGAGCCTCAAATTATCACAATATTTCAAGGAAACTTGCAATGATATTTAAGACAATATAGAAAACAATACTGAATGTTTTATCAGTGATTGCAGCTTGCAGGCAGTAGCATTTATTACCGCAAACAGAATGAAGGGTATCCTCTGTCACAAATTTCTTCCCTGAACTAGACTAAAAAGATTTCTAATAGGCTGACGTGACCCATGATGGGTTAGTATCTCTCATGATGTAATTCAGATTAACTGAATTACATCATGCTGTAGGGTTATTTTGTTCTTTGTTTATTTGTACTTTCTTTCACTTTCTGTTGAAATCTGTTACACAGAATGTTTGTGCAACCATGTGAGCAGTGGAAGTGAATATTATGTATTAGGAGGAGTAATTAGTGTAATATGTACTGTTGCAGAAAAACAGGAGGTATTCCTTTGACCTACTTTGTTGTATAACACCAAAAAAACACTTCCAGGCTACTGCAATAAATCTCTGTGAGGCCACACTTAGGCACAGCAAAGCTCCGAGCTAAATGCTAAAATGCTCGTAATGACAATACGTGCATGTTGATGTCTGGCTGATAACCATGTTCACCAACTGAGTTAAGTGCGTTAATGGAAGGCAAATGAAAGATCAGGAGATCTTCAAACTCATTAGGACTTGTCAAAGAATGACTGTGCCATCCATTTATTGACAATTTGTTAGAGTCATCCTTAATAAGATTTTATATAATGACTCTGCTACTCACATATTGTTTTGATTTTGTTTAATCCATCCATCCATTTTCTTCCTCTTATCCTTTTCAGAGTCACAGGGGGGCTGGAGCCTGTCCCAGCTGTCATAGTGCAAGAGGCAGGGTGCACCCTCTACAGGTCACCAACTTGTCGCAGGACTAACACAGAGAGACAGACAACCATTCAGATCTATGGGCAATTTAGACAACTGTGGGAGGAAAGTGGAGTACCCGTAGAAAACCCATGCAGACATGGAGAGAAAGTGCAAACTTCACACAGAAAGGCCCCGGACAAGGTGGATTCAAACCTAGGACCTTCTTGTTATGAGACAACAGTGCTAACTGTCATGGCCGGGGAGGAAACGGACGAGGAAGGACAAACATGCAGGACTCCGGAGATGGGCATAACTTAAAGGCATTTATTAAAGTAGGGAAAAAAAATACAAAAACCGTTCAGAAGGGAGACGAAGGGGAACCACAGGGAGCACAGGAACACACGGGCACACAACATCAACGACGCGACAAGGAACACATGGAAACTGAGGGCTTAAATACACACTGGGTAATCAGGGCAAGAGGAAACAGCAGGGAACAACAGGTGAGGCAAATGAAACTAATTACACAGGGGAAGCAAAGCTGAACACAAAGCACAGGAAAACCAGACTGTCAAAATAAACAGGAAGTGACAAACCAAGGAACATACTGACTAAACACGGGGAACAGGCACAGACTCAGGACAGAGACGCAGACATATCACAACACTAGGAAACACAAGACAAACATACTGGGAGGAGAAGCTCAGGAAATAAACTAAACACAAAACGCTGGGCAAACGGCCCAGGACGTGACACTAACCACCATACCAGCATGTTGTTTGATAAATTTTTAAATTTCATTTTGAATTTTCTGTTGAATTTAGTTTAGTTTCAGTTGGATTCCATCCCTCCATCCAAAAAGCTAGCAGTGGTACTGGCACAGTGTCTCAAAATTGCAGGGTCCAAAGTTGGAATCACCGACGTCAGTGACTGTGTGAGGAGATACTGCAAGAAATTCAGTGAGAAACAACAGCCACAAAGTGGTAGGCCACATAAAATGACACAGCGGGGTCAGCAGATGCTGAGGTGCACAGGTCACAGAGGTCACCAACTTTCTACAGAGTCAATCGCTACAGACCTCCAAACTTCATGTGGCCTTCAGATTAGCTAAAGAAAATTGCATGAAGAGCCTCATGTAATGGATTTCCATCACCAAGTAGGTGCATCCAAGCAGCTGGGGTTGGGTTGTTTTTCAGGAGTTGGGCTCGGTCCCTCAGTTCCACTGAAAGGAACACTTAATGCTTCAGCATTCCAAGACATTTTGATGCTCCCAACTTTGTGGGAACAGTTTAGGGATGGCCCCTCTCTGTTCCAACATGACTGCACACCAGTGCACACAGCAGGTCCATAAAGACATGGATGAGTGAGTTTGGTGTGGAAGAACTTGACTGGCCTGCACAGACTCCTGACCTCAGCCTGACAGAACACCTTTGGGATGAATTAGAGCGGAGACTGTGAACCAGGCCTTCTCATCGAATATCAGTGTCTGACCTCACAAATATGCTTCTGGAATAATGGGCAAAAATTCCCATAAGCACACTCCTAAACTTTGTGGAAAGAATTGAAGCTGTTATAGCTGCAAAGGGTGGGCCGACATCATATTAAAACCTATGGATTAAGAATGGGATGTCATACAAATTCATACGTGTGATAAGTTTGCTTAGGCTGGTTGTGCTGACAAACTTGGCCAAACACATGTCCTATATTTAGCTTTATAAGTGCAAAGCATTGTTTCAGTTAGTTTTCATTCTTTTCTGGGGTCTAGTTCTTAATTGTATTCCAGTTAACTAAATGTTTTTTTCATGTTAAGCTTTTAGTTTAATTTTAATTACCTATAATAACCTTGCACTGTTACCACCATGCGTAAGAAAGGTGCCTCATGATTTGCAGTTTAACCTTCATTTTGGATATTGATAAAAGAGGAGTCTGAGTGTGGAGGGGTTTCCTGGGAACCCGGAGCCTCGGAAAAATTAGTCAGTCCCATCCTCTGCTTGAAGATGGAGCCACTGGCCTCTGGCATTTACAGAATGTAAACTTGCCTGTTTATTTTTTTTTCTAACCAACTGTAATCTTACATTATGGCTTGGAGTTACTGAGATATAACATATAGGGTTTTCTTTCGCTTCTGTGATGTGTTTGAATTCAAACACAATAACACCCACTCACACATACAGACAGAACGAGGGGCAGAAAAGGACAAGCCAAACAACACACCATTTGTAAACTCCTTAAGAAAAGTGCAAAACAAATAAAATTCAGCATATTGCTATTTTTGAATAGAATAAATGACTACTACTTTTATTTTATTTAGAATGCTAAATGAACTCTGCTTTGAAAATCAATGCATTGTAATACTGGGTACACCTACTGGTAGTTTTTGGTATACAGTGACCCCTGGTGGTTAAAGTCAGTTCAAAGTCAGAAAATACCGAAGATTTTTTTAATGACAGTTCCTGGCAGCAATCCAAGCATTGTCACGAACTGTCAGAAAATGTCACCACTGTTTGGGTCAATGACTAATTTCTAATTTTTAAGTTCAAGTCATCTGCTGTTATTCACTGCAGCCATGACTCTCTTTGCAATACCATGACTGCATCACAAGAATTTATCCTGGCTTTACTAAATCCATTTGTCCATGAATTTGTAACAGTGTAGCTCTGTGAGGACTATACATAGTGGGCTAATAGCCAGTGAAAGAACAACAAAACTGAATCAAATCCAGAAATGGATGGATGAGCCAGGTACATTGCCATGGAGATCATGCAAGAATATTTATGCAATGTGACTCAAGCTACAGTCAGTCCCCTGCTGATAGTCTACAGGATTTTCACTGTGTGCCATCATAAAGCAGATATACTACACAGTTGGCAATGCATTTTTGCATCTTATCTGTTCTCTGCTCATTTTCCGCTTGAGGAAGTTGGGAAAATTGACTTAGAATTGCTCCATGCAAAGTAGATGCACTTTCCACTCACACGGTTAGACACAGGGCATTAGACTGTGGCACAGGTATGTATGGTTTACCACAATGGACCCCAAGTGTCCATGCTGAAAATAAAATTAACATCAGCATTCAAGCTCTCATTAATGTTCAGAAGAGTGCAGCACAAGCAGAATGCAGCTTAGAGCAGAAAAAAACAAAACAGAAAACAATCCTGTATATGCCTGTGAAAAACAATAGATTATGTAGCTGAAGTGGTACCACAGTCTCCTCTGGAAACTTTTCTTGTACATGCTGTTCTAATTAATTAGTTTGATCCAGATTTATAAACAGATTCTTACATTGCCTGCCCACTGTATACTCCAGTGTCAGTAAAATTATTAGATTAAAACCCTGAAAGCATCACTGCACATAAATATGTACCAGTTTTTGTGTACGTACTGGGCCTTTTCCGATAAAGAGTGGTAGCAACACAGCTACATCCATCATAATAATTTCACATTTTTCACAGAATAAAAATGTTAATTTGGAGCCAAACATGAAGTAAACAAAGTTCAGAGGAACTGAAGAAGCCTGTAATGCAGTTCCATTTGCATTTCATACATCTGTTTCCATGACAGGTACATACAATCTTTTATTTTTGCCTCAGAGAACTTCCTCTGAATGCTAATTCTGACTTGCCGTGAAAAGCTTTGTCAGTAAAGGTATGAAGCTGGACAGTCTGGGGAAAAAAAACAAAAAAAACACTCCTAATAAATAATTAACTGGTGCCCCTGCACTTAGGCTGTAATTTACCTCACCATTTCACAGTTATTTTATTAAGGGCTGGTGCTAGCTGGCCAGTGAAGTTAGAATTCATGAAATATTCATCAGAGAAAAGAGGCATGAGACAACAGCTCATAGCCTGAGGATTTATTTGGAAAAAAAACAACAATGACATCAACAAATCTCTTATAAAATCCTGGCTTGTTTCACAGCTTCTCCAGCCTGCGCTTGGCGGATTTGTGGCAACCTTTCTGCAGGAGGCCAAATGGCTCGAGAAGAGCTGTTCTCATACCTCATAATGCCAAGGTGGCCTCCAGGGAATCAGGCATCTGAATGGTGGTGCAGAGGAGGAAACCAGTGAAGGGACACCATACTGTCACATATGTGTAGTGGGGTACACACTTTATGAGCCAGGAAGGACAGGGCATTTCTACACATTTGGGAATAGATTGATTTTGTTGCTGCTACTACAAGCAAGAACATACATAAGCAACTATTTCAGGTTCTGTCTTGTCAAAAGATCCCTCACCTGCTTATGAGCTATACTTACCAAATTATCTAATTTCAGCTACCCATTTACAGGTTACCTGGCTTATAAAATATTTCACAGAACTAAAGTTTTGTGTGATCAATAAATCTGATCGTGTATCTTAAAAGGAGAAAGATTTTCCATATTAGATTACTTTGATCCAATCGATCCCATCAAAAGCTACTCTCCTAGTCTGCTCAGTAATTCGAAAACAAGATTTTACTTTGTGAGACTGACTTGCACACACGAACACTTCAAACCCTTTATACTGGAAACACCGCAGGCCACGACAGTGTTTTAATGCAGGGAACATCTGTATGCATGCAGGAAAGGTTTGGTAGGCAGGAGGGATGAAATATTCATCAGCTGCTGTCTTTTGACAATGACGTTACATGACAATGGTCTCACTTTCAAATGTCTAAGGTGCACAAATCCACAAGGGAACGTACCTTACATAATTTGTGCTTGTTTCATTCAGCACTGAAGCGCCAAAGCAGAGAAGACACTTGATATTAAACAGTACAGTTAAATTGAGAGGTTAGTGAATTGCCATGGTAAAAACACTGTCCTTGAAAAAGGCTCACCTATGGAGATAAAACACATTGTATGTAAATATGGGGAAAGCAGCCCATAAATATTTAATTTTCTGGAAATGTAGCACAGGCGATAAAAATAATGCTTCCTTCAAGTGAGAATCTTGTTATGAAATCGAGGAAAAAGCCATTTGGTGTTATCAGATTTTCTGTGAAGTCCAGCATTTCTTTTGAGAAGCACCATCTTTTATTTAAATGTCAGAATCTGGTTTTCTGGTGCGGCTGTTAGATGATGACTCCAGCTTTCCGCAGCTTGCTGAGATCAGGGGGATGAGGTGGACCTGAGAATTGGATTTGACTGAAAAGGTCACTGTAAAAAAAAAAAATGAAGATTTTACATATTTGTTATAATAAGGATTTTTTTTTTTCCTGTATAAGATATGCAATGTTGAGATTGTTTCCTTCCAGCAATATACAGTATTATACCGTGACCTTAAATCCATTCAATATCTGATGTCATCAAACAAAAGGATGAATCTAACTCCAGTTAAATCTATTCCAATTTCTTATCAGTTTCTGAAAACTGATAATCCTGATAGATAATCTGATGAGCATGCGTATGGAGATATGTGGTGATGCACAGCCCAAACTGCATTTTATAAACAGGGTTTGTGCTATACTACATTTATGTCACAACAGCCTGGCAGGGCCTGTGTGTCTTCAAGTTCATTCATAATGAGCCTTTTAGATTTAGTCAGCCCTGAAAATGTTTTGCCAGCCCAGGGGTTTAACACAGAGGCTTCTGAAGGCTTGTGTAACGTGTGTTGATGCCACAGAGGAAATAAATTTATGATGAGTGAAAATCACTAAAAAAGGTTCTCAAATGCAGAAACACACCTGGGAAAAAATTATCTCTGAAGCAACCAAGAATTACCAGTGGCACTGACTGTGAGCTGTTGAAACAGAATCTGAAAAGAAAAAAAAAAAAACTGCTGGAGAAACTAAATTTCACCTCTTCCAACAGCCTGACTGGAGGGCTTTGGTTCAGTGGTCTTATATTTTGATTAGGCTTTTATAATATACAGGCTAACATGGGGTATACAGGCTGTGAGAGCCAGCATCTCCTTTAAACATTAGCCTGCAAATTGTACTGTACGTGGACAATAAAACAAAAACCGCAGTCTCAGAGAGTTTGATTTATATAGAATGGCCTGTGTCGATTATGAAAAAAAATACACTCACTTGTATAGCTTGTACTGAGTTGGACTCTCTTTTGCCTTCGGAACTGCTTTAAATCTTTGTGGCACAGATTCAACAAGGTTCTGGAGAGAGATTTTGATCCATATTGATACAGCACCACACAGCTATTGCAGATTTGTTAGCTGGACATCCATGATGCAAATATCCTGCTCCACCACATCCCAAAGGTGCTCTATTGGATTCAGATTTGCAAACCTGGAGGTCATTTGAGTACAGTGAACTCACTGTCATATTTAAGAAACACGTTTGAGATTTTGCTGTAGCCCTGATGCTCTTCTACATAGTCTGGATAGAACAACTAAATTTTTGAGTTACTGTTGCCTGTCTGTCTGTCTGATGCTTGTTTGTGCTTCAGCAGGTCATTTTGGCCATGTCTACATTGAGTTACTGCCATGTACCTACCTGATTAGATAGTATTTGTGTTAATGAGTGATACAACAGCTACATCTAACAAAATGTCTGGTGAGTTTATAATCAAGTCAATTTCATTTATGTAACTATATAATTTAAACTCGGTCTTTTGTCCTGTCTCCCTCTGCTATCGTCTCCCTCCACTCACCCCCAACCAGTCTTGGCAGATGACCGCCCCTCCCTGAGCCTGGTTCTGCTCGAGGTTTCTTCTTGTTAAAAGGGAGTTTTTCCTTCCCAAAAGTCAGAAAATAAGAATAAAAACATAACTAAATTCTAACCATTGGAAAAAGTAAAATATAATAAAACTAGAGAACATTTACAATGACCATGAGAAAATCATGAGCGTACTCAGTCTTGACTAAAAGCTCCTGAAAATAGGTAGGTATTCAGAGCTGACTGAAAATTGTCAATTGTTAAACAGGTTCTTTAGGGGGAAGGCAGAGTATTCCAGAGCATAGAGGCAATAACAGCAAAGGCCCAGTTGCCTTTAGTTTTTAGGTGAGGAGGGGGCACAGACAGAAGTTTTTGGAATGATGACCTCAGTGACCTGGAGGCAAAAAAAAACAGAGCTAAGAGATGTGTAATATATTATGGAGCTAATCCACAGAGGGCTTAAAAAACAAATAATGAATTTTTTAAATCTATTTGAAACTTCACAGGTAGCCAGTGCAGCTGAGCTAAAACAGGAGTGATGTGCTGTCTTTTCTTTGTACCATTAAGAGTGGAGCAACTGCATTTTGAATCATCTGCAATCGACAGAGTGGAATTGGGCCATCTCATACGAAGGGAGTTGCAGTAATCCACCTGATATACAAATATGGATAACTGTTTCTAAATCCTTTAGTGAAAAAAATTGGATTTAATTTAGCAATGGTTCTCAATTGGTAAAGGATGCCCTTCACAACATTCCTGATTTGATTGTTAACAGTTAAGGAACTATCCATAAAAACACCAAGACTTTTAACAACAGTTTGGCCATATCCTGATAAAGGGCCAAGTGCCTCGATAAGTTGAGGCTGAGGGTCCAAATAAAATAAGTTCAGTTTTGATATCATTTAGTTGTCATCCAGGATTTCAGTCAGAGGCTCTCTTTTAAGTTTCAGAAACGCAAACAGACTCAAGGTGATCTGATTTTGGCTAACTGAAGCTAACTAAGGATTTTTAAACATTTTCCAACAACCTGAAACTTGTTCTCTCTGGAAAGGGGAAAAAAAAAAACTGCATGCAGGCAGTCTCCTCTTCCATGACTTTGTTTTAGCACCAAAGGCACTTCAATTAAAAGGGCATGCCCTGCTGGCTGGAGATGTCAGTGCTGATGCAAAACTTACATTCTGTCTTGCAACTGCCGTTCCAGTGAGCTCAGTGCCATCAATAACAAGGTTAGTGGCCTTGTCATTGCTACAAGGGAAGTGTTTCCCTACAAATGTTGCCACCCTTATAACAACTATGGTTTTGTTTAAATAAGAAGGACTAACAGAGGTTCATGAGATAATGGGAATGTTCTCCAGTATGCACACATAAATATGAGAGAGCAGCTCAGTGAGTGTAATAATTTATTTATATCATTACCAGTTACAGTCTTCATGTTAACATACCAACATAAACTACAGTAGATGTGACAGTTGTGGCAATATATTATTATAGCATATATTCATCTTTGTTCAGCTGCATTAATTTGTGATGTTAACCTCAGTAAGAAAAAAATTCCTTCTTACTGTACATGTAGGGCTAACACTGAACACTCCTTTTTGCCTTTTTGGCGCTGCATTACACCAGGTCAAAAACACATTCTCATCATTTTAAGCAGAGTGTCTTTTAGACATCTGTTGCTGGACAATTTACTTAAGAAATTAATATTTACACCCTCTTGTTGGTGAACTTTGGCTTTTCTTGTCACATTTTTGAAAACATAGGCTCAGTTGCAGACTACTTTTATGGTGTTTTAAGAAACTTTTACTGCAGTCATTTAGGAAACAACTATGCTAAATGCCATGTAAAAATAATAAAGAGATTGTCACATAAGTATTGTCTGAACGTAGAAAACCAAGACTATAACAGCCTTCCATGTTACTAGTGTTAGCTTCCTGTAAGACAGGAGGATGCCAAAGGACAATTATTGGAAGTTATTACTCAAATTGTAGTCCCTCTCTATACTGAAAATGGAATCAGCAGTCAAAGTATATATTGAACTCATTTTTGGATGAGTATTTTACTCTTTACTTCCACTCTTGTATTCTCTTCTGTGGTTGCTAGGTTAATGTCTGTGCTGTAATTCCTATGGGCACTAAAATGAGCTTTCACTGGTGATAACTTGTTTCATCCTGACATGAGCAGACTTTTGCTAATTCAAAAGCCTTCTTATTTAAACACTGTGCATTCTTGGCTTGCTTGTCAATGTCAACCACATTCATGTCGGTAAACTTTGCAGCTGAGATTTGGATTTCCAGAGAGCTGTGTGTAGTTACAGAGACTAGGCTGTTTTTGAGTGTGTGTGTGTGTGTGTGTGTGTGTGTGTGTGTGTGTGTGTGTGTGTGTGTGTGTGTGTGTGTGTGTATGTGCTTGTCTGAAGCATGTTTGGTGTGATTTGCAACAACATGGTGAGTACCGTAGAGCCTCCAAACTGAACTGTGGTCTGCCTGTCAAACCAGTCTTGTTCCCCGTTTCTCCAAAACTTAAAGCAAAAAGATGTGAGGTACATGATGGATGTGCATAAATAGGTGTAACACATCACTTCAGGTGCTGAGTAATTAGCAATTAGTAAAGAAACTCTTTCAAGCAATTAATGCTTATAACAACTTACAACTTTTGGTTTGGTTTGGTTTGTAGCAATCTGACATTTACAAAAAATAAGCTAAGACTAAATAGTCATCTGTAATAAAAGTACCTACACAACAGGAAGCTGGTTGATATTTAATGTACATATGACCTGTGTCAGCCATGAAAATACCAAAAGCATTGTACCTCTTCTCCATATTGCATTTCATGGATTTGTTCCCTACATCTTGATTTTTAAAAATAAAAATAATGACAAGTAATTTTAATTTTAACCAAAATGAGTTCCTATAGATGAATATGCAGAATTTTGAGTATTCTATTTTTCCTTTATGACTCTATCTGTAACACCCCATCTAAAGCAGAGTAATAATAACAAGATAAGCTACACAAATTCAGATATATTTTACCTGCCCTTAATCACAGCAGATATTCTGGAAAAGAAGGTGACAATTTCTGATGGTTTTAACCATAATTTATAGATTAATATTTGAAAGAAAAGCACGATCAGTGTCATGGATGCATGTGATAACACATTATTGCTGCATGTGACTAATAATTTGCAGACACTGATGATGGTGAAAGGGTGGTGAAGATGGCGATATTGGCACGAGTGGGCGCTGTCATATCTCACATCTCATTAGGTCAGGCAGACACAGACAAAGCCAGCGGAGATGCAACAGATTTTTTTAGGACAAGTGATTCAGTCTGTAAGGTGGTTATTGCAAAAGCAAGTGTAGTCTGAATTGGATATTGATCCTCTCAGGGTAACAATGTGGAGCAGGTAGTAACTGCTGAATTGAGCCTCATTTTATTGAAAGCAAGTGTGAGGAAAGCCTTTCTGAAATTCACACAGTTGTTTGAGCAGCTAAACTCTAGCAAATCACAGCATGCTGGCAGATGTTGAACAGATGCATACTGAGTGAAACTTAAAGAAAGTCCACACATTAATCTGAAAAATCAATACTAAATGATCTATTGAAAAGAACTTTGAAATACCTGAAGGTGCAGTTTGTCAAATAGGAGATAGACAGGCCTTTCCACATTTCTGCTCTCTAAGAAATGGTCTTAGAGATATTATTAATAACTCATTAAACTACCAAATTATTACAACAATCCTAATAAACTGATAAATTTTACAGGATAAAATTACAGCAAGTTTGCTTGTTGTTTACATCCCCACTAAGCAGCCAAGTTGCAGTTCACCTGTATATCTGTCTAGAGACTCACAGGGAGCTGGATAGTGTAGTGTCCTTAGGCTAAGGGTCCTCAACCCAAGGAATAGCAAAGCCATAATGGCTTGGATTAACAAGGTCCAACCGGGACATAGTGATGAGAAGTGGATTACTGGAACAAGGATACTGTATAAGTGGACACAAGCTGAGAATAGGGAACTGTTGGAATGCTAATACACATGTAACTCCAGTTAAAGTTAATACACAAGGAGGATGTGGGACCTATGGATTCTTTGACACTCAACATCTAGACCAACATCAGAAAAACTAGTAGCTCAATGTTCCAACATCTGCAAGAAGCAACTGATATCACAACTAGAGATTGATTAGGTATAATATGGATACCGGCTACAGATACCAACTACGAAATGGAGCAACCATCCGCCACCTCCTGTACATGGATGACATCAAGCTGTATGCCAGGAGGGAACGAGATATCGATCCACTGATCCACACCACTAGGATCTACATGATAACAAAGAGAGGGAGGGTAGTCAGAACTGAGAGGATTGCACTACCAGAAGGTAACATTGCAGACATTGTGGACAACTACAAGTACCTTGGAATACTACAGGCAAATGGGACCCATCAAGAGGCCGCTAGGAAAGCTGCAACCACCAAGTACCTTCAGAGAGTAAGGCAAGTCCTGAAGAGTAAGCTGAATGGGAAGAACAAGATCCGAGCTATCAACACCTACGCCCTGCCAGTTGCCCAGATACCCTGCTGGGATAATAAGCTGGCCAAAGGAGGAAATAGAAACCACTGATGTTAAGACAAGAAAGCTCCTTACCATGCATGGAGGGTTTCACCACAAATCCAGCACCTTCAAACTGTATGCTAAGCGTAAGGAAGGTGGCCGATGACTAGTGAGTGTCTGAACTACTATCCTCAATGAAACAAAGATCCACGAATACATCAGGAAGATGACCACAAAGGATCTTGTGCTTAGTGAGTACCTCAGGCAGCAGAAACCCGAGAAAGAAGAGGAGCAAAAATAGGAACCATCGTGGAAAGACAGGCCTCTGCAAAGCATGTACCACTGGCGGATAGAAGAAGTGGCTGATATAGAAAAATCCTACCAATGGCTGGACAAGGCTGGACTGACAGACAGTACAGAGGCACTAATCATGGCAGCACAGGAACAAGCTCTGATCAAAAGATCGATAGAGGTTGGGGACTACCACACAAGGCAAGACCCCAGGTGCAGGCTGTGCAGAGATGCCCCTGAGACAATCCAGCACATAACAGCAGGGTGCAAGATGCTAGTGGTGGCCAAACAAAGGAAGAAGGCCGTGGTGATAGATGTTCCAATACCAAGTAATGGCAACAGCAAGAAATAAGAACACGAGAAGCTCGATAAATACCAAGGGCTCAGAGAAGAGCTAGAGAGGATGTGGAAGGTGAAGGTAACAGTGGTCCCTGTGGCAACTGGAACACTCGGGGCAGTGACCCCCAAACTGGGAGAATGGCTCCAGCAGATTCCTGGAACGACATCTGAGATCTCTGTCCAGAAGAGCACAGTCCTGGGAACAGCTAAGATACTGCGCAGAACCCGCAAGCTCCCAGGTCTCCGGTAGAGGACTCGAGCTGGGGGGGACAAAGACCCCCCCACAGGGTGAGCTGGGATTTTTTTTTTATTTATATAGTTTTTATAAATATATATTTTATATATATATCTTTTATCCTATTAGATAGTAAAACATTGTCATAACTAGTGTAAGAATGCCTAATGTGCATTATGAGACCACTGATCTTGACCTTTGACTGTCCTTGAGTCCATGAACTGAGGATTTGAGGATCATAACTTGCTTGTCTTTTCAAACAAAAAGAAACACAAAAGACTATCAAAGTAACACAAAATTTGTCTATTGCGTGAATGATTGATGAATTCATTATGTCAGCTCTAAGATATTTATTTTATTAACGGTCTAGAGTCGAACCTTCATGAATACCTGACATGTGAGAAGCTAAAATGAATACGTATTGACGAAAACTGCAGAGAAAGAAAGAACTCTCACTGATTTATGTATGAACACTGGGCCTGTGATGTCAGCTCATTTTTTTGTCAAGCAAAATGGAGCAATCAGCTGTATCAAAGGATGTGCTAAGATCAAGAGGGATTAAAATAGAACAATCCTCACCACTGGCAGCCAGTAGATCATTAGTGAGCTTATGGGTAGCTGTTTTTTTGTGCTGTGAAGGGCTTTTAAGTCAGATTGATTAAAAAGAATGCTGTTATTCTTTAAAGCAGACACCTTAACGGAAAAGTACTTTTTCTATAATTGACAATTAAAGATTAAGATTAAGGTTTTAAATTGTTACGATGACGTATGATGACAAAGTTAAATGATAATGTAGGCTTTCCACAAAAGTAACTGTTTGCATATGACAGAAAAAAAAGCGCAACTGCAAAATTATCACCCAACCTCTAACATAATACATTTTATGTCTTGCATTAATGCAAAAAGATTACAGTGAGAGACATTTGTGTTTATTGGCACTGGTTTTTATGAGACTTAAATGCATCTTCACCACTTCTTCTTTTATTAAATGTGACAAATGTGAGACAAAGAATATGACAAAACTGAACACTGCAGGAAAAAACAGAGAAGAGAGAAAAAATGAAGTCATGTAAACAAGTGATTGATAGGAATGAAAGTGATAGCTGCTGCATATGCATGCATGGTAAGAAACACACCTCCTAACAATTATTTTGGCTAAATGCCACAAAACATACCCAATCCAAATAAACACGCACACCTATATAGCACATATACTCAACAAAAATATAAACGCACAAACCCAAAAGGTTATGTTAAAATGATTTATTCCTTAACATGCCCATGCATTCCTATTAGGAATGGGACAGCATCCAACAGGCCACTACCGACAATCTGGTGATGTCGCTGCATATGTGCGACGCAGATGTGTGACACATTCGGTACTGAGTGCTGTGAACTCTGATTGCTGACCACGCTGTGTTCGCTTTGTGAGAACACATGGACTGTTGCATACAGATCTGAAACACTGGTTGCTACTGAAGCCTGAAATGATGCTTAGTGTATACACAAATTGTTGTGCTTACACATTGTTGATTAGTTATGAGATGAAATAGGGAACTGTTTCATGCGTTTATATTTTTGTTGAGTGTACTTCTGTTCTCAAACACTGCAAGTAATTCATTATGAATAAGTGCAGGAAGAAAGAAGAAACGGTGTAAGATATTTATGAAGACAAGCCATCACAAATGTTAGGAGCAATCACAACCCGAATGAAATGAAATGGACAGGAAAAAAAAAAAAAAGGAAGAGAGGTAAGAAGTCTATATTCTATCGTTTAAATAGCTATCAGCACATAAAACTGCATTTATAGTAACACTACTCAAACTTGGAAAAAAAATGCCTAATAAGATTTTTGACTTTTGCCCCAAATAAGGTTTGAGATCTATGCTTCTATATTGCTTAAAGTTAAACATCATTAACTAAGCCAACTAGAGCATTTAAAAAAAAGTCATTTCAGCTGCCAACATCTTTACTATCAAGGAGATTTGGCCCACTCCACACAGTTTAAACTTCATCAGTTTATCATGAACCCCTAATGTGTGTATGCATCAGTGCAACAACATGACTGGTCTGACTGCAGATTGATTTTGGGGGGCAGGACAACTATCATCTTTGTAATTATGTAATTCTATAGATTTCTATGAGGATTCATTGATTGCCACTTCTCTATGATAACTGCTCACTTAATGCTTGTTAAAGCGTGGTACTCTGGAAGTCTGTTATAAGGATTAATAATATTTTAAGCAGACTGTGAACTGAAAATAATAAGAATACTGGATTTTATTGCGTTATTATTATTATTAGTTATTAGCTTTCATTTAAAGCCCAGTGATTAACAGAGGCCTGTACTATGAAGCAAGATTTGGGCTTATCCAGGTAGCTTCAGGTAACCCAGGCTTTTCAGTATTCCAAGAATGGTTCGCTACTTGCCAGGGTAAATGGTAATTAATGCTGCAGACCTAGACCTCAGAGTTTTGAAAGCTTTTGTTTGTAATCTGATGAACATCAGTAATAAATATTCTTATATGCAACTTACCTGTTGGCTGCAATAAATTTTAAAACAGGTTTTACAAGCCTTGATATTTGATTTTCAAACAAGTCACCTGTCTGTGTTTGTAAACCTTATGCCATCTGCAAATATAGCCTACGTTTTAATTATGTTTTTAACACAGCCAAGGTTGCAGCTGAAAAAATAAGCCTAACACTGTCTTACACACATCTAAACATTAACTTATTGTCCTGTTGGAGTGGTGGTCTAGGGGAGAAGAAGAGGGTTCATCACTGAGAGGACCCTGGTTGGGCTGGCATCACTGTGGGTCCCTCAGCAAAGGCCCTTGCCCTGCCATAATAAATCAATAAATGATTGAGGTATAAACCAAACCATGGCTCTGGAAAATAATATTCAAATTTTAGACCCTTGTGCAGTTCCATTTTTCATGTACTGTAATAAAATCTATATTAAGTCACAGCATGCTGCACAAGTGCTTGAAAACTATGGCCACTGTTTTCTGAGCTAATTTGATATTTTCTGAGCTAATGACTGGTTATCGGTGTACCCCATGCTATCATAGTTTAAAAATACTGCAACTGCAACTGCCACTGACAAAGACTGACACTACCACCCCTAGAGCAATGCTACCAAAATGCCTGAAATATAATTACAGTCATCCCATTACTTATAAAGACAAATTCCTATATATGAGTGTAATTAAGCAAAAACCTCTATAACAATTATCACGATTTCAGAGTGCTTAGTTGTTTCTTTGTTCTTCTTTTAATTCTAAATTGGAAATCCTAGGGGCACAGAAGGTCTGTCAATGAGAGCCTTCATGGCCCATAACACAAGACTTGCAGAGGAGAGTTGTGTGACTGAGATACAGCACAATCCAGCCACTACAGCTCGTTGGCTCCAGTAAGTTTATAAGACATGTTGCCAACAGATAGTGATTGATGATAGCATCTGATGCAATTTACTCCATGTCCAGAGTTGCTGGTTCACATTCTGTGGTTGGTGGTGAAATCGCAGGTTCCAGAGAAAATCTCCTCTGAATCCATCAGCTGGAATAGAACTCTGGGCTTAAAAAGCAAAGACTGTGGACGGGACTTCTTGTTTATCTGCAAATACAAATGGAAAATAAGTCATAGGATAAGTGGTGTGTAAATGACAACCGGAAACTTCAAATAATTAAGCTGACTGATTGGAAAAGAAAACTAAACACAGCATTTCCATCTAAAAAAAAAAGAAATGTAAGAAAAATATAGCAAAACAGAGAGTACAAGAACAGCAGGAACAGTTTGGACTTCAATACAATCAGTGTTGCTGGCTCTCCATTGAGAAGCAGGAGTACCCAAAGACTGGCCTTTGTTTTGGAAGAATTACCATGTTAACTAGATTAGGCAGGCCAACTTATCAAGTAATCTCTTGATAGAACGGTGTGATGGATTGTGTGCCTCCTTTATTTTCTCTAAATTTATTCTTAATTGCTCCTTGCAATTAGGCAATGGCGCAGAAAAGACATAGTAAATGTTTCCCAAATTGAATTTTAGACAGGTTTTAGCCCTCTTTATGCATCTCAAATGAACCATAAGAACTTTATTTTTTTAATCTAGTAACCACATACTGTAAACACCACATAACCACAAAAACCACGTAAAGAAACAAGTTTCTTTGTTTAACCTACCCCTGACATGTTTAGGGTCACTGGCTTAATCAATACACGGCTGACATTCTCAAACTGAACAATACAGTAAACACACTTATTTGTTTCCTTTCCAAAATTTCCATCCATCCATTCATGAAAGTTTTGTTGTCATAGTGCAGTTACCAGGCAAGCAGCAGAGAATGAAGTACTTCACCTCAGAGATCCCACATCTGGGCTTTTTGGATTCCTCTCCGCAGCCATCTTGCTCAGTCAGACACTGAAACTTTTGTACTCCTTTTTGATGTTAACATAAAAGAAATGCCAAACCTAAGCAACACAGCTAACTTTGGAACAAACTTATTTAATTTGATATATCGCATTCAGTACTTTCCTCATGGTTATTATTAATTATTTTAGTATAAAAATACAGATCCCATATCATAAATGTGTGTCTGGCATTTGTAACAAACCACAGTGAACTCTGAAACTTGTTGAGAAAAAAAAAAGGAGCAAGTTTTGATAGTTTTTAATTAAGAATACCATTCTGCCATCAACAGGCTTTCATGCATTAGGAGACGTGGCTCCCCCTTCCAATAACGTGACTCCGTTGACACATATTCCAGTGAACACCAGCAAGCATGCAGTATTTAAGTATAAAGTCATTTCATATTTAGAATAGGGATAAGAGAAGTGTCAAGTCTTGAGAGCTTGAAAAAAGGCTTCTACTTCTTGGGTTTTGACTAGGTGCTAGCCTTCTGAAGGAGCCAAGACCTTTATTTTCCACTTCCTCCATGTAAAGGTTGGCTACAGTGGGTGACACTGAGGAGCCCCTGGGTCATCTGTGCTTTTGTCTGTAGAAACCCTCATTGTACTTGAAATTGTGGTAGTAAGGCAGAGGTCTAACAGTTTGCAAATCTGATCAGGGTTAAAGAAGGCTCTGTTGTGTATAAAGCTATCTTGCTATAGTCATTTTCTGATTGGCCCCACTGCCTACGGTTGTAGGTATACAAATGAAAAGTGAGACTACATCAAAAGACACTATAGCCTCTTATCTGCTAGTACCTATTCGGCTCAACTTGACTCGACTCGTCTCAGTTTTGCTCATTTTCCATTAAAATTTAGTACTGCCTTAGCAAGGTGACCTGAAAGTTCCATGATGTAATTTGTATGCGATACAAACAAAACTGGTCACACCATCTAGCTTTATCTGGATTCTGTCATCACCCACCAAGCACAAAAACGATTGAGTTGGTAGGCATTTCGTTGTCAGGTTTCAAAGTGATGGGTTTGATTCGTGTGAGGAAGTTGCTCTCATGAATCATGTGGTGACGTCGCTGCCTGGCCAATTAGTGTCATGTATTCAAAAACACATTTTTCGCTCAACTCAGCTCACAGTTGAGTAGGTATTAAGTAGGTATTAAAAAAGTACCAGGTACCTTGTACTACCAAGTTGAGCTGAATAGGCACCGCCAAAAGTTACAACCCCCACTCAGACTCTCCAACTTTTGGTTTTAGAACCAAAGAAGTCTCTTGGATGAGAGGTGAAACATGTTCAAAACAAAGTCCAGTAACCTATTATGGTAATATAGCAAATAAGCATAGTTTACTGATTCCTCTAAAACAGGGATGGGCAATTCATTTTCCCAAGGGGACACATGAGAAACTGGGACTGTTGCGGTGGGCCGCACCAATAAACTGAACTCAGTTCTGCTCAACAATCCCTGTTTTCATGTGGCCCCTTGAAAAATTCAATTGCCCATCCCTGCTCTAAAACATACACATTTCTTCTGATAAGTCATATATCTATCTATCTATCTATATATATATATATATGTATATATCTATCTATATATATATATATATATCTATCTATATATATATATATATATATATATATATATATATATATATATATATATATATATATATATAGAGAGAGAGAGAGAGAGAGAGAGAGAGAGAGAGAGAGAGAGGAGAGAGAGAGAGAGAGAGAAGAGAGAGAGAGAGAGAGAGAGAGAGAGAGAGAGAGAGAATTCATAAGGTGTCAACAATACTTTTTAAGAAAACTCACAATATTAAATTTGCCCTTTGTTGAAGATTGCACTTGATATAAATACCAAAGGTTATAATGTGGCTGAAAAGAAATAAGCTGTAAATCGATTAAGTGCTTCCTTATTAGATTGTCCACATGCTAATATAGCTAGAAGTAGAGGGGTTTTTTTCGTATTAGAACCTGGTAAAGTCCAAAACTCCCATGGAGAACGTGTGATTAAATGTGCATGTAAGTCTTGAATGAAAGAATAAAATGGAAGAGAGGTAACTGTGTATGAGTGGAATGCTCTGCTTCTTAAATGCCACTTACTTTGGGTGCATTAATTTAATGTCAGTCCTAGTTTCTGAAAATGAGAATGAATTACACTGACCTCCTCCTAAGTGAATTAACATGGGTGATTGTGGATGTAATTGCTAATTAGCATGACTCACTGATTTTACAGTCTCACAGGTGGATCATTTTCATTCTCAGGGGGTTTTAAAAGCGAGGAAACCTCATGAACAAAGACATTAGATTAATACCAAATTTTCCTAAATGTGAGGAGCCACTGCTCTTCCCTTTTGGGAGCTGAAATGAAAAGTAACTCATGATGTAGCACCGTGCACATAACTATAAGTATTCCTACACCAGACAGACACAAAGGATTTGTCATTATCACAAAAGGTTAACAGAATAATTTTTCTTTCTAAATTACCGACTGCAGACATATTTCTCATAATATATAGTAGCACACATCACCTTGATGACAGTCAAATACTTCATCGACAATATCATCATGGGAGACACAAACAACTGCCTTGCCCTTTGACCTTGTGATCTCATAAAAAAGCCAAAAGCTCCACTGTTCTCACTGTCACTATGTACAGGGGTTGAAATAGGTGAGCACTTCTGTTTACTTAAATCAAAATCCAATGCAATGCCCTGGCAGTTTCCCTCCTGTTTTTTTTTCTTCCCCAGTACTCCGCCATGGCACATCTCAAACAGATGCCCTTGACTTTTCATTAGGTTATTAGCCTTTCGGGAGGTGAGCTATGATTCAGAGGTGGGTACGGAGTCCCTGGAGGCTGCACTGCAACACTGCCAGATGACTCGGCAAAGAGAACAGAGGAGATGTAACGAGAAAGAGAAGGAAGAGTGGATGAGAGGAGAGCAGGTAGGGCAGGTGTTTCTGACAAATGGAAAACAACAGATGTTTAAAAAAAATCCTGTTGTGCTGAATTCCAATATCACTGCCTGAATGCATAAAGCCTACAACTATTGTTCACAGAGGAATGAAAAACAAATGCACTATTTTGTCTGGATAGATATTAGTATTATACTTTGTCGGTTGGATATCAGTCTTGTACCTGAGATGCAGCCTGGCTTTTAATGCAGCAAAGAGCTTGTCGATTTGAACGGGAGGTTTAGCCGTACTTTGCCAAGTCTGCATCCCAGCGTGTGATAGGCACAAACAGTGGTGGTACAGCAGGTCATCTACCAATCAGAAGGTTGGTGGTTCCATCACTGGCCGCACCAGTCTGCATGCCAAAGTGTCCTTGGGCAAGATACTGAACCCCAATGTGTTTATCAGAGTGTGAACGCGTGTGTGAATGTTAGGTAGAAAGCACTTAGACATAGGCTTGTATAAATGTGTGTGTGAACGGGTGAATGAGACATGCTGTATAAAGCATTTTGAGTGCTCAGCAAAATAGAACCAGTCCATTTACTATTACAAAACTCTCACAAAGGTCAGATGCCATTGCAATAAGCTGTGCTCTCCAACATAAACAAAAATCAAAAGATGCCTAATAATACTCCACCCTAGATATTCAGGGTCATGCTGTCGCTGGGACCGACACGTCATGAGGCAAAGATGGGGCACACCCTGGACAGGTCTGTCGCAGAGCTCACACACAGAGACAAAACCATTCCCACCAATTTATTTTCACACGTTGACCTAAAAAGCATCTCTTTGGACAGTGGGGGAAATATATTACCTTATAAATATATTACATTATTTGAACAGAATAAATGAAAATGGGCTCCCCCCCCCCCCCCATCCTTCCATTTTCTTCTGCTTCTGCTTTTTTTTTTTTTTGATGAACAATAAACTGAACTGTAAAGTTCCTGTGCTGTTCACCTCAGGCTGTAATATATAGCCCTAGAGAATAGTCGGCCACAGCCTGGCAATCACGTGTTGCTAAGGAAAAAATGTGTAGCTGGAAGTTGCTGGCAGTAGCTAAGTAAATCTGGTTACAAAGAGGTATACAGCTATAATTATAATTTTATAATTATATAAACCTCCTTGCGGCTTGCAGATTGCCTCAATCATCAAGAAACTGCATGAAAGACACCAAATTGCCTCCAGACCTTTTTTTTTTTTTTTTTTTTGGCCATGTTTTCCTCTGAACGTGAATGGTCTTCTTTTATGGTTTGCGTCACACTTTTCTGTTTCCCTGCCGCTCTGCAAGTAGTTGCCAACTGCCTGCAAACATCTGTTTCAAGTTTCGATGTGCTGTGCGATCAGAGATGCTCTTCTGCATACCTTGGATGCGACAAGTGCTTATTTTACTTACTTTGCCTTCCTATTAGCTCAAAAGCAGTCTGACCATTCTCCTCTGGCCTCTGGCATGAACAAGGCATTTTCACTCAGAGAACTGATGCTCACTTTTTCAGACCATTTTCTGTAAACCCTAGAGAAGTCACTTAAATCACCCTTTCCCTCGCATTCTGATGCTCAATTTGAACTTCAACAGTTTATCTTGTCTACATGCCAGCATTTATTGAGTTACTGCCATGTGACTGGCTGATTAGATATTTGTGTTAATGAGCAGTTGAACAGGTGTACCTGATGAAGTGGCTGGTAAGTACATGACTGTTGGCTATTTTATCTGAATCTGTATAACAGTTAAATGTTGATCCACGCTAATATTACACACAGTTGTTAATCATTATATTTCAGCATGAAACTGGTCCTAACTGTTGAAATACAGTCATAAAGATGTGGATCAACAGAATGATTAGTTGTGACTTAGATGTCTCAAAACACCAACTTTCAGTTTTCACCTACTGTACACATCTGTCTTTTGATCTGAAACACCACCGGTACTTAATGCTAACAATATAAAGTCTCATTTAAAACCTTTTTTTTGGTGATATAACTGTGCTCTTATATATTTGGCTTCAAGCAGCAGACAAGAAAACAACAATTTTCCATTTTTCTCTATTTGCTGTTGCCTACATTGTAAATGTGTTACTTTGCCTCCACACCTAAACAGAAAAATAAGTGTAGTCAGGAGTTAAAGTGGGATTTGGCTGTTGGGGAACCTTAAGATCAGCTATAGTGGTGCAGTGTGGGGAAAAGAATCACTTAGAAATAAGTCACAATATTTTGCATTGTGAGCTCCAGTAGATTTTTGTTTGTGTGCCGCCTGTGATCAGCTGAGCTGTGCTGCTACTGCTCTGAGATTCCCTGTTCTTTGTGGATTTACACAACTGAATTCAACAAGATATAAACAGATGATACAGGAGCTGCAGTATCATAGTTGATTTTTCAACCCCAAGATCCCTGCTTAAATACATGCAACCTAACACTGGTCAGGAATACCACAGCCAATGAGTGCAGCATCACTTTAAACTGCATCAAAATTCTGCAACAATAACCAATGTATAGTAGCATGCATTAAACTGTCTAGCATTTTCATGCAACATTTGAATAACAAAAAGTTAGTATACTTCAGTCTGTTTTGTAAGACATTAAACAACATAACTTCATAACTTCAGCAACACATCACGTCTGTAATAGATCCAATATCTCTTCAAAACACTCTAAAATAAATTAGGGCATTACAATTAAACTTTAATGTTCCACTCTATCAAATGTCACTCTGCAGTCCTTACCTTTAAAAATAGTCTCGTCTCTCCTCTCCTCTTTTTTTTTTTTTTTTACATTTTTTTCATCTGAGTGAAGTTATCGCTCTCTGGAAATACAGCAACTGTACCTTTAGCTAGCAGACACATTGTGTTACAAACTGCGCAGTAACAGTTTGTGTCTGCTCATATTTGTTGAGCTGTTAGAAAAGTTGGATTTGAAGTTACCTGCCACTTAAAACAAACATTACTCTCTTTACGATTGTGCCCCTTCCCCTGAAGTACTGTAACCACAATATATTGACATCTGAACCAAAAAAACCCAGTCTGGATTGTTCTGACCTACTTTAACCCGTCAGTCTACCCCAAGTGATAGAGCTTATTGCACCAATAAGATGTTTTATATGCGTTATTGTTCCAACCATTTAGTTTCAAACCGAGTTGATGTAGTGAAAGTGTACACAGTGATGTGAAATAATCAATATTGCCTTTCAAATGTCAGGTGTAGAAAGTACCTGAAAATTCTATTTAATTACAGTAACAAAGTATTTGTATTTCATTACTCTCCCCCAGCAAACAGACTAAACACAATCTCAAGTGATAGGACACCTACTAGATTGTAGGGTAAATTAATGGCTGTCATGGTCCCTCAGTCCTCCTGTGCCGGCTCACCACTTTCTTCTTCTCTTCTCTTGTGCGCTCTCTCTCTCCCTCCTCTCTTCTATCTGTTTGTGTTTTTGTGTAAGTTGACCGTGCGCTTGTGCTTCAAGGGCAGGACTCATCTTGGGTTCCAGCCCTTTGGCTCCACACACCTGGAAGTAATGAGCTCACCTGTTCCCGATCATCTCATCTGTTGCAACTATATAAGGTGGTGGTGTGCTTTCAGTTGTTGCTGAATTGTTGAACTAACAATAATTGCCTGTAACTGGAGAGCTGGAACTTGCGTTTGGAGAGAGAGAGTTACTATGGATTTGCCTGTTTGTCTACACCCAAGGATGTAACTGAGACTGCAGCTATCCTTGTGTGCTTGTGAATAAACTTGTTAAACCCTAAGTCTTTAGTATGGAGTCCTGTGTTTGAGTCCAATCCACCTGAGTGGCTATGACAAAGGGAAGCACATTTTGCCTGTTTGCCTGAATGTGCAAGAACATGTTGGGAACATGTTGTGCTACATTTTCTTTCTGTATGTATTCAGTGATATGACTCAATTATACCCTAAGGTATCGTTTGTCTATCCTTTAGAAAACAATGTCCAAACAAATTCCAAAGCCTGCTTTACACATTCACTTTGTGATGACAACAATGAAAAGCAGCAGTGATCCATAAATCCTCAACAAGACTAGTCATAAGTATTTAACCTTCATTCCTAATTTCATGCTATATAAAGAAGAAACTTGACTCTTGACTTGACTTTTCTTTTTTTTTTTTTTTTTTTTTTTTTTTTTAACTCTACACCTGTATTTCTCGCACACCAACACCCATGGAGCTTCAGGGAGAAACAAAGGAGAGTTCCACATTAAATAAAAAATGAGCAAAGTGAGGAAAGTTTCATTATTCATATCACACTGGAATGCCCAACTCCCCAGCTTCCCGAAGGGAACACTATGAAATTTCAATTGGCATCATTCTATGTGTTGAGTTTTAATGTCAATATCGCAGACAGTCTTCAACAGCCTCGCAGCCTCCCTTCTGACTCCAACAAGAAACTTCAAAGGAGCACTTCTCTGAATCCCTCAGTCTTGCATTAAAAATGTTAACCTTGGAGACATGCTAACTACCCGGCCGTGTACATTGCCGAATTCCAATGAAGAGCCTGATCCGTCAAGACAAGGAAGAAAAAGGAGTTAACCATGCCCTCTGCGTGTCAATGTGTCCATCTTTTCATATGACCGTCGGCCTGCTTCCCCCCTTGAATCTACAACTTACATTGCTTTGTGTTCACTTCTTAGAAAGCCTGCTGAATCAATGGTATCTTCTGAAATTTTTAAGATGAACACTGCTGACAATTTTTGTAAGAATTAGCAAATCAGCGAAGACATACAGTCAGCCTTTTTGTTCTGCACGACTAGCACACTGTGGCACACATAAGAAAATGGCAAAGAATAAGAAAGTACCCATAATTAGATGTGGTCTGAATGCAGAAACAGCAAAAAGTCACTGAAAGGAAAAGCTGAACTGGTTCTTTTGGGGCTTGTGTGACTGCTGCTCACTTAGCCTCAGGTGTGGAGCTCTAATGGTTGGCAGCAAAAATGCCACCTGAGTGCCAATGTGCCCATAATGTTGCCAAAGCTTTGGAGGTAGTATCAGACATATACTGGCAGGAATATCTGTGCAGGTGCTGTACTTACACTTTGGTATACTACACTGTGAGTGACATACTATCCTCCAGCAACATATGACGTGAAATCCCACAAGAAAAAAATTAAAACTTTTTTAAAAATTCCTAAAAGTTCAGTATTTGAAGTGCTTTTCTATTTTTTATTTTCAAATGCAATTAATATACAATGTACTGTATAATTCTTGTCAATGCTAACCTCATTTTTACCAGAAGGAGTAGCCATACTCTACTTGCCATTAATAACTGACTCAACAACAATGCCAAAGACTAGTGTAAATACTGACTGTAAGAAGGTATAAAGAAAATATTTTTAAAAATAAGAAAATATCCAGCAAGCAGCAGGTCTCTGGGAGAAAATCTGTTGTTGATGTCAGAGGTCAGAGAAGAATGGCCGTACAGCTAATAGGAAAACAACAGTAGTTCAAACAGCCACCTGTTACAACCAAAGTGTGCAGAAGAGCATGTTTGAACACACAGCATGTCAAACTTTGATGCGCATGGGAACAGCAGCAGAAGACCACACACTTGGGTGCTTCTCCTGTCAACAAAGAACAGGAGACAATTGGGCTCACCAAAACCGGACAGTAAACATTGGAAAAATGTCGCCTCGTCTAATGAGTCCTGATTTCTGCTGCAACAGTACATTCAGATGGTACAGTCTGAATTTGGCATCAACAACACGAAAGCACGGATCCATCCTCCCTTGTATTAATAGTTCAGGTTGCTGCTCAGAGCATAATGCTGTGGGGTAAATTTTCTTGGCACACTTTGGGCCCCTACCAACTGAGCATCATTTAAATGACACAGCCTACCTGAGTGTTGTTACTGAGATGACTGTCCTGCTTGTTTCCAGCAGGATAATCATCTCAAACTGGTTTCTTGAACACAACAGTGAGTTCACCGTTCTCATGTCCTCCACAGTCTAATAGAGCACCTTTGGGATGTGATGGAACAGGACAGTTGCATCATGGATGTGCAGCTGACAAATCTGCAGCAACTGTGCGATGCTATCATGGTGCTACACTGGGAATGTTTCCAGCACCTTGTTGACTCTATGCCATGAAGAATTAAGGCAGTTCCAAAGGCAAAAATAGTGTTCCAGTAGCAAAGTGTATTGAATAAAGTGCCCAGTGAGTGTAATTAATAAAGAAAATTATAAAAGTTATTTCCAATCTCTGCTGTGCCAAATGCCATCTTCCCAACAGTCTAATTATTGTTGTGATGTCCTCTGGGTTTTTTAATTATTTATTACTAAAAAGTGATTTTTTTTTTTTTCAGTGAGGGATAAACTGGTAATTTGTTGCCCTAAATGAAAACCACTGTATTACTAATAATTAATAATAACTTAAAAAAAGATGAAGAACCATAGAAAAGTTTAAATAACATAACATTCAAAATGAATATGTTTTTAATTTTTAAAAAAAGAAAGGAAGAAAACAGTTCTGTCTACAGAGGCCTATGTGGAAGTGGCAGACTTTGCCCCATCTGCTACAGCTGATGACAGGCCCAATAGTTTTAAATAAAAATCTGTCTGGATGTCAGTCTGCCCTCATTTCATTTGAATTAAACTCCCCGCAAAGACAGAAAAAAAAAATCCTCTTTCCCTCTTGCCCTCATTTAATATATGGAGAGGTTTGAATAATCCTTATAAAGTTCATCTCATGCAGCTGGGAATCTCAAGAAAAGCATTTATACATAATGCGAGCTGTCCATCTGATAGACCTGTAAGGAATAGATTATCATCATCAACCCAGCACATTTGGAACACCCACACAGTCTCTCAATCGTCACATTTAGAGGGAGCATGAATGGGAAGGAAAATGTCATTAGTGAGATAGGTAATCTGTTTCTGGAGTGGAATCAAAGATCATAATTGGATTTTCTTCAAGGCTGCTCAAAGATTTTCGGAGTCTCAGCCCACTATCATATTAATGATTGTAAGCCAACTGAGCTTGAGAGTGAGCTAGTTGAAAAATTGCCTCTTCTACAGGTGCCCACCTTTAACTTAAGTCCAGCTGCAACAACTGCACCATTATAAAAAAAAAAAAAAAAAATCTCCCTAAGAGCTTTAGGCATTTAAATGGATTCACAGTATGCACACTGAGTAGTATATGAAAGATTAGAAAGAAGAAGGGAGGAGCAGGAATAACAAAAATATATTTTTTTTCCCACAGCACAGACTTAGTCTTGAGTACAGTGAAAAACTAAGCTGACAGATACCTAATCCCTCCACCAAACAGTGATGGCAGAGTTTTAATGTCAAAAACATAATGGCAGAATTGAACTTCGCTTTATGCTAACGCATAATGGATGAGTAGTACTCATAAGAGCAATACTCAGCTTTTGAAATGTTTGGAGGGTGGTGTCTAGACAGCATTTTAGAAAACCAAAACCAATTCAAAATCAATTCAGTTTTATTTATATAGCGCCAAATCACAACAAACAGTCGCCTCAAGGCACATTAAAATTGTATAGTAAAGACCCCACAATAATTACAGAGAAAAACCAACAATCAAAACAACCCCCTGTGAGCAAGCACATGGCGACGGCGGGAAGGAAAAACTCCCTTTTAACAGGAAGAAACCTCCAGCAGAACCAGGCTCAGAGAGGGGCAGCCATCTGCCGTGACGGGCTGGGGCTGAGGGGGGACCCAAGGTTTTGTGTGTTTATCAGTCAAAATAAAGTTTTGTTCTTTCAAGTCTGCTTCACACATCCTGCATTTGGTTCCTCACATTTTTGATCTCTGCTGTACTAAATGCCAATCCAATCTAATTTTCACTGATTAGCACGCTGGCTAACTACTGGAAATAACTCTGTTATAACTGAATATTCTTTCCAAGCTGACGTGCTCTTATGGGGTAATAGCCAGCGCTAGAGCCCACCTTGAAATGGAATTCACATGCTGACGTTCCAACCCATGAGTGCTCATTGCTGTACTCTGCATATCCATCTTGGAACTTGGCATTCATTTTGATATCCACTAGATATCTGTACAGTTTTGAGTGAGTGTTTATTGTGAGTGAGTCAGTGAGTGTTTAATATGACTATTTGTGAGAGTTTCATGTTAAAAGGTTTGTCCACAAACAGACATAAAAACTCCACATGAGCTGAACTGCATCTCCCACAGATTTTCAAAACTTCTAGCCAGACTGAGGCAATACAGTAATAAAATATATATTATATACAGTTAGAAAACTGCACCTATTTTCTTCTTTACTAAAAACTAAGACGCTTTAGTAGAACTGCAGCGCTACTGGAAGGAACACACAGCAAATCTAGCCTGTGTTTACACATATTGCTCACACCACAAGCTACCTGAACATTACAACACATATGTGGATGACATGCCTACGTGGTAGAACTCTTGTTTAAAATAAAGTGCTTTCATCCCAGTGTCTTGATATACAAAGCCAAACTCATATAATGTAATTTTGCCTTCAATGCTTGCTGCTGGCTGGATGCCCCGTTTGTAGTGGCTGCGTGGGCATTTGTCACAACTAAACTTATCCATGACAGCACTACCTTTGCAACACTGTTATTTCTAAAGGATTACTGCTTAGTAACAATACATGACTGGTTAAAAAAAAAAAAGGTGATGACAGAATGAAATACAACAAACATTTTAACTGACTCTGCACCACAATACAAAAACAATGCTTAAAAAAAGATTTTCATACCTTCTACATAGATAATATTCTGATGCAGTCCCTCTGTCTTTGCATGTTTTAGCATGATGCTGTTTATGTTGCAATCACGTATATTCAAAATTGCTGCTCGATAACAAATCAGCATAACAAGCAAATAGTTCAGCTTTTTCAGACAGGTAGAAATGTGAAGCTTACTTTTGCATGGCTCAAAAACTGAACGGACATAGAAAAACTTTTAACAATTATTGACTGTCTGTGGTAGCTTTAATTTGGTCATGCAGGCTTTGCAAACAGTCATTTGCTTTAGAAAGCTGCAACAGATTGCAAAAAAAGAAGAAGAAGATGATGAAGAAGAAGAACACTGATAATACAGCTTTAACAGGGTAGGGGACCATCACAGGTTATAGAAAACATGAAAACCCTGAGAAGATAACACCTATGGTATAGAAAGCTTTCTGACACTTCAAATCCCTTCTCTTCAGACCACAGCTTGCTAATAAGCTCTACCTGACTTTTAATGTGTTGAAGGTTCACAGATGGAGGATTTTACAGAATAGAGCTTTATTTTAAAGAAAAACTATATATATATATATATATATATATATATATATATATATATATATTACACTGACGGATGTTTCAACCAGTATGCTAGATAACATGACAATAATATTGATGACGCACTGGAGTTTGCAACTGTAACAAAGGTGTAACAGCAAGTCATCTAAAACACACAAAATATGCTTTTTAAAGTGAAATTAAGTGAAATTAAATCAAGCATTAGTTTGATTATTAAAGGGATCAAGACAGACTAAGAGTGGCATTAATGGAACAGCTTTTGCTTGAATTAATTTTAGCACATTTGAATGGTGAATTTAGTTGCTAAATGTTGAAATTTCTCAACATCTATCTTTTAAGTGAATCTCATTACTTCTTTGAAGGGCTGATTGATGTAATAGTTTACTGTGTGAAGCTGCAGCATATCTCTGCTAGATCTTGCTTATGTCTAAGCAGATGGCAGCTTGGCAGTTATGGGAGAAGGTAGCTATAATCTGAAGTAGTACCAATCTGAAGGGCTTTGAAAATTGCTGTAATGGTGCAACATATGAAGCGCTATTACAGCAGTGTTACTTCTCTCACAGTTGTGGTCTCTCAAGCTTGTGTTTTATTACAATTATACACTAGGCTCCTAAATCAAACTCTGGGAGAGCAGCAGAGGCATGAATTTAGGCGATACCAGCCAAAATACATGTCAAACATCTACAGTTTTACCACTGGTGAACTGGTGTTTTGGTTTTTGTTTTTTCTTTCTGAATAAAACTTTGAAATTAAGAGCAGAGCAGTGGGATTTGGCAGTCCACACTAATGTTTCATTTCTGAGTGGAAATTTACTTAAAATGACTTCTCTTACAGTTCATTGTCTTTTCCTCCCACTTAAGCGGTACCCCCCCTTGGTTATTGGCAGGGCTGCTTTCTGATGTCACTCTTGCCAAATCCTGGAAAGCTTAATCTTTTGCAAGCCTGCATTACAGGACTAGACCTGAGGAAATGGTTTGGAAGTTTGTAGTCTGCTCTGGACAAGTGCATCAAGAGATGTTTAAGATAATCCAGCCAAAGACAGTGAAAACAGGGGAGATTCAGGGCATTTCTTCATTTCTGTGACAGACTTGTGAATGCACTGTACATGTCATTTGTTTAGTAAAAAACAAAACAAAACAAAACAAAACAAAAAAACCATAAAGAAAACACAACTGAATTACTTCTTGAACATGAGTTCATCCATGTACTCGCCATGTCTATGGTTTCCTGGACACTTACTCATCAGCACTTTGTGATATCACTGACAGCTGCAGAGTTGCTCCACCATTTTTGGAGCAAAAAGTTGAATTTATGCAGTTGATACTAATATTTTGTTCAGCAGTGGCTAATAAAATAAACTGAGTGCAGTGAAACATGCATTATACAGGAAGCAAGGCGAGCTTGCCAGGTTTTTTTTTTTCCTTCTAACTAGAAAAATGGTTACTTTGTTGTTGATGCATATATTAAACAGGAAACATTTCTGAGTTAGAACAGCCACTTCCTATAAATAGCACAACTAGATGCTATTTAGCAAGTGGTAGGAATTTGCAATTTGAGAACGCATCCTCTGCCAGCCCTAATGGCCCATTTTGCAATTTTCAACAAAAGCAATCTGGATCAGGACCAAAATTAATCAGTTCTTAATTTCTCCATGCCCCACATCTCCACCAAGTTCCATGAAATTCAGCTTGGTTGTTTTTGTATCACCTCATGGACCACATTCTTTCACCCTGGCTAAGGTATGAGTGTAGCGAACAGAGACCGAAGGAAGAACCATAGCTACACTATGACATATGCTAAATATGGACTGTGCAATGACAGTGATATATTACAATACATGCTAATAATACTACTATTAACTAATAATACTGAAGATCTATAATGTATGTATAATTGACAATATACATGTATAAAGTAAAATTTATAGTGTATACAGGCAGTACTTCTGAGATTATCAACAAATGATTCTGAAAAACATGGATAATGTTATAAATCAAAGCTCAAATACCTTTAAAGAAGGTCTCTCTTTATTTGGTCAGGTTCCTTGAGGTCATGCACATTACCTCACTCTGTCGATGACCTCGGGACCTGTGCTCTGGCCGCTCCTATCAGGCTTCTATTTATGTCTGTAAAAGCCTAAAGGTCAGTCAGTCTGACTTGAGGTGAATACATACAAACTGTTGACAGAAACGCATATGAGTGAAGACCTGAGGAATGTACTACAAAGTGAGTTAAAGAGTTTTGGGAGGAATAATGAGAATAAAGCTGGAGTTTTACTGGCTTGATCAGTGCTTAATCAGTATGGCAACTTCTGCTGAACACATACCCTGCTCTGGAGCAGGTTATGTTCAGAGTTTTAATTTAAAATGGGCCACATTTACATTATTTCTTTTACTAGAAAAAAAAAAAACAGTGTGATAGAAATTCTCTGCTGAGGGAATATTTTGCATATTATATATGCAGTAATGGGTGTTCTGTAATTTCTCCCACAGACCAAAGAAATGCTCATTAGCTTAACTGGTGACTCTAAGCTGGCCATAGGTGTAAATGAAAGAGTGTGTGGTTGTCTGTCTTTCTACATTAACCCTGTGATGGACTGACCTGTCCAGGACGTACCTTGCCTTTAGCCCTATGTCAGATGAGATAACCTCCTGCAACCATAATTTGGATAAACCATTACGGAAATGGCTGGATAATTATGCACACCTGTTAAGCCATACATTAATCCCACTGAGGCATTAGGCTGTAGCAGTAGTGCAAACACATATGAGTGAAGACCTGGATAAATGCAAAGTGATTTCCACGCTGCCTTCATAAGACAGAAAGTTTAAATGCTCTTAAATTCAGCTGTCACATCACAAATATGGCAGCACTGAGAGTACATTGAGTGATAAATACTTATTTATAATTTTTTGCAGTATTCCCCTTTTGCATTATTTGCAGCTCATGAGTTGTGCTTTGCTGCATTCTTTTGGTGAATTTGATTGGTCAATTTTATGCAGAAGAAGAGTAGAATGATGAATCAAATGTTGCTTTTTATGTGATCACACACACACACAGCCTGAAGCAGAACACCTCAGTAATGAAGAACGTTCAATGCAAGCATTGTGAGACTCATTATCCCTGAGTTTTAGGTTTTACTATGCCAGCTAGCGGAAAGAAAGCCAGGTTATGTTGTAGTACATCCCTCAGGTCTTGCAATAGTCTCATAATAACAACAAGCCTTAACTTGACAAAGTGACTGTAGCAGGCAGAGATTATTTTTCTTTGTGAGGGCAGAGCTGAATAAGCCTCTTACTGCTGCTAGATCTTTCAATGCATTCTTCATAAACAAGCAGTTTACGTTTGATAAGTTCTTCATTTTTTTTCCTTCTCAGAAGCATTATTACAATACATTTATGATATTTTGTGAACTCCACCTATTTATATATTAAACTATAGCCACCATTTGGCTAACCTAGCATGGCACAAAGAGTGGAAACACAGTAAAAGATAAGAAAATCTACTATAGAGCACATCTACAGCTCAAATAACAGCTTAGAACACATTCATATAATCCGTACAGAAACAAATCTGGAATAAACTAAAATAATAAAAGTACATTAAAAATACTTGCAAGGGAGCTTCAGTGTTTTTGAGTTCAACAATTTCCCAAGACTGTATTGTAAATGTATGAACCAATTAACTGTTAACAATGTGGAAACAAAGTGTCACGTCTCTCTATGTGCCTGAAGCTCAAGAGGCGGCCACAGCTGGTGCGAAATGGCCACAGGGAGCACGAGGCGGACTTTAATATCTCCCAGGGATTTTTCTGTCTGGTTGCATTTTGTTGCATCATGTCTACATACTTCTCTGGTTAGAGGCTACTTGTGCTGACCCATCCTCTCCACTGAATTACCGCTCAAGAAAAAAAAAAAACATCATTAAGCATTTTAAAACCAATGAAGACTGAAGAGATGTTTAAAACCTTGTTTTCTCAGAAGAGCACTGCTTTAAGTGTAAACGCTGAGATGTGTCTTTGGTATCACTTCAAACAGAGGACAGAGGGAGTTGATGATCCCTGGTATTTTTAAGAATGCACTATCCTAATAATTACTTGTGTCATGGCTGTGAAGGCTAAGTTACAAGACCAGCAATTATCATTTGCCTTTTTATTATTAATCTTTTTCTAATTTTGTCCCACTGTTTTAGTTGGCTGACTTCACTAGTTACAACATTGTTGTGGTATCCTGTGACTCAAATGACTATGATAAGGTCTTCACTGTTTCCTATTCTTGCAATATGTTAGACCTCACCCCAAGTTAGGTTAACATCTATCATAGTTCATTTCTCAGGTGAACCTTTTGGGTTGTGATCTCATGACTGGTACAATAAATACAGGCCTTACGTGGTTCACTGCATTCTGTGTGGTATTAAAAATGTCATCAGTTGAATAAATCAATAAATTAAATTGATCGTCATGTTACATCTCATTGTACATCCTGTATAATGACAATAAAGGCATTCTATTCTATTCTAACCTATCCTATCCTGTCTTATCTATGGTGTTGTCTAGTGTTGTGGTTCAAAATGATAACATATCATCACGCAAAGTTTTAAAGGCAAGCATGCCATATAATTGGCATACACTGAGGCCACAGAGGAATCTTCCTTTACATGGCACCATTCTCTGGCCTCTGGATGGGGGAAATGCTCATTTCTATTCTAAAATCTCAAACAGAGCAGTGTTTGAGTCTTTAATCACCTCCAGGTAGGCAGAATCACCTGTAGAGGTGGATTTGCAAAGGCCATTTATATTCAAGGTTGATTACTTGTAGGGTGTCATTTGCATTATCAGAGACTCAGCACTAATGAGACTCCTGGTTTTAGGCCTTAATTGGATTGCTTCACCACAGTCCCTTATTGATATTTGCATGCCACAGTTCATCATGATAAGTAATGAGAAGATTATTCACCAGAGGTATCCACTTGCAAACTCCATCTGTGAAGTAAAAGGAGGACTGTCCACGCTATGGTTCCCATGGGGGCTGAGAGGGGACAGTCACATACAAGGACAAGCATACATGGCAATACATACATTACAGAAGATACGGTGCATTCCAGTCAGAGCCTTACAACTGATCAACCTTTGGAGCCTATATGAAACCCTGTTTATATTTCAAGAGGCAGTTGTTTACCAGTGCTATTATAGCTTCTACAATAAATAAATTACTACTGTGCAAGAGAACCAAAACAAACATCTGCCAGGGAGAAAAGCAAGGGGATTAAAAAGAATGTAGCTTAGAGAAACATAATCTGAAAAGAAGCATTTGCAAAATAAAATACCTAGGATAGAAGAGGCTCGGGAACCTATATGGCTAATTTACCTGATGAGAAAAGAACACCACTTCATAAGTGGCCTACGTAAAGCACCCGCAAAGACATCAATCGCACACACAGAAGCACTCAGTTATTAAAATTCATGTTTCGCTACAAAACAAAGCCAACAGCTTGATAGAAACGTGTCAACAAAGCTATGGGACAAAACCTTTGACTCATTAAGACAGATAATGAAAACCTGCTCATCAAGAAAGCATTCATCTAAAAATGAAAATGGCAAAACATTCATGAAATGTGCTACAGATGGTGCTTTTGCTGCAGGCATCAGAGTGTGGGGGCACTTTGGCAAGAATTCCAAGAAAAAGCATTCTATCATTGTAACTTGTCAATTGCAGAGAATAAAACATTTTTTCCACAGTTGTCATAATAAATTACAGTGACACATGCTGCGATTTGTATCTGCGCAGATTACGCAGAAAGATCGTTATCCAGTTTTATGAATCATTAAGAGTTAAAATGCAACAACAACAACAAAAAAACTGCTATTACACTAAAGGTAGGCCTTTTTATGTTTTGTTTCTTCAGGGGAAATCTTTACTGTTTGAATCTGCAGCAGATGAGACGCACGCTTTGGAGACATCTGGATTTGCACATTCAAAGCTTTAGATTCACCCAGGAAGATTAGTCATTTGGCTACCTTCAAAGATTTGAACTGCAACTACCAAACTGAGAAGAGAGGAATCCTGGCATGTGCGTCCCCATTCCTGCTATCATCAATCCCCTGAGCGTCCACTGTGGACACACTCTCAGGTTCATGACTGCTGATTTGGTGTAGCGTGAATCCCATTAAAAAACATTCCTCTCAGCTTGATAGTCAGCTTTCCGAAAAGTAAACAGGGCTTGCAACAGCAACACATATCGCTCTTGCTGTTTCCCAGATTTTCACTTTTTCCTCCCAAATGGATTTCAGCACCTGAGGGGTTGATTTAATGGATGAATAGATAACATGGCTTTAATGGATTCATGGGCATATAGAAGTCTGTCTTTAAAATGAGAAGCCATTTTCATTTATCTTGCATTGGGGTCTTTAAAGGACATCCTATTTGGGTAGGAAGTTTTTTTGCTGCAGTGTTTTCAAACCTCACTGTCATGTCAGACATGATATGGCTACATCTGCAACTGTCAAAGCCTCGGTCTCTTCTGACCTGAACTCGGAGATGGAAAATGCCCAGAGCAGCATTTGACACCTAAGTGAATCTCATTACCATAAAACTGGGTGGAGAAAAAGCCACATTTACGCAGCATGAAATATATAACAGTGTCCCCCTGCCAGCTGTGCTGTCATTGCTCATGGTGGACACATGGCATCTTCCACAAATGGGCATAAATGATTTGGAAGATTAATCGGTAGTGAAAATGTTTACACAACTCAACATGGTTATTTGTGGTATTTACTTTCTTTTGAGGTGTTGTGAATGCATAAAAGGAATGACAGCCTCCTGCCGTGCTCACTGATGTGATGTTGGTCTCAGAGTGGTCAGTGCAGCATAAACTTGGCTGAGGCTCCTACTGCTTGGCCTCTCCTGCTTTATCTAATCACTCAGACATGGCCAAGCCTCAGGCATGCTGCCCTAACTCTACACTAGCTCCGGGCAAGGTTGAAGCAGAGGGTGCACTGGCTAAAAGCACAGCCACAGTCATATCCCCAAGATTATCTACAGTAACACCCAGACATCCTCTGCACTTCTCAGCTCTTTTTCACTCTTCTCATTTATCTCATTTTCAGGTTGGTTTTATATCCAAGTAAAATGGACAGTTTTGTCACACAATAAAATCTCAGCAAATGCAACATGAGATATCTGAGCATAACATCTGATTAGTGAAGACCTTATAATTCTGTTCATAAATAATTCTCAGTAATTCTGCTCATAACTTTGTTCACACAAAACGAATAAAAATACAAATTAAAATTTACAAAATCATGTACGCTGACTCCAAATTGCAAATTTCCTTCCAAATTGGAAGGAAATTTTCTCAATAGCTTCATGCAAACAGACTTTTGGTCTCGTTGTAATGACCAAGAGTTTTTCTAATACAGTGTGGAAGCAATTCAATTAAGCAAATTGAAAGAAAAACCACATTTCACCAGCTCCACAGAAGTGATTAATAATTATATGATACGACCATAAACTTGAGATTGTATGTGAAAATTCTTCTCAGACCAAATATCTGACTTCTCTCTGGTGCCTTGATGTGCCTCATCCAGCTATAAACTCACATATGTTGCATCAGTAATCTCTCCACCTCTCTTTGTGTCTTATTGGCCGCAGGTCTATTGAGGCATCAAAGCAGCAAGGGATCTCAGAAAAGAGAGGCCTCCTCTGTGCTGTTCGTCTGATGGTCTAGCAGATGCTGCAGTTTCAAAGCAGAAATGACTGGGCATGGATGAACCATGGTTGAAGGCTTCCAAAGGAGAACTGGCTACTAACTGCAACTTTTTTCTCTTTTAATTCAATGAAGACAAGATTTTTTTTAAAGTGTTTGATCTTCAGAAACCACGACATTTTCTCATTTTTAAAAATTGTTTTAAAATAATCCATTACTTTCATATTAATATATAAATATTGCTATGCAGTCAGATGCAGTATATGGTATAAATAATTCATGCCAGCCAAAGTACAGCATGAATATCAACTGCCACAGAAAACAACAGTACAGTACTGTGGAAGGCTTGAGTCATCCCTCATTTCTTTATATTTTGCTGCACCTATTTCCTAAAAATAGGAAATAGGTGCAGCAATTTATTGAAACGTGTACAAACATATATGGAAATACAGCATATAAGGCAAAAACAGAGTTTCTGCAATTCTAATGAGCTTGAAAGTCAATATTTGGTATGACCACCTTTATTTTTCAACACAGTCTGAACTCTCAGGCAATTTTCTTGTAATTTCTTGAAGGGGTCTTCAGGAATAGTTCTCCAGGTTTCCTGATGGGCATTCAAAGCTCTTCTTTGGATGTTGGATGACTTTTCTTTTACAAGATGATCCCACACTGCTTCAATAATGTTTAGGTTTGGGTGCTGGTGAGGCCAATGATGGTGTTCCAATGTGTGTTTTTCTATCCAGGTATGCTTTTACTACTCATGGTGAAAAATGAAGCTGTTGGCAGTTAGACACTTTTCAGATGGTGGATCAAAATCTGACTGTACTTATCTGCAATCACAGTTCCATCAATTTTGACAAGCACAACTGGCTGAATTACAGCCCTAAACCATGACAGAGCCTCCACCGTGTTTTACGGATGGCTGTACATACTCACTGTTGTACCTCTCTCTCTCCAACCAAAAATTTGAATGAACCAAAATTCGCTCAATAAGATTTTCAATCCAGTTCTTGTGTAATTTGGAATACCTCAGTCTTTTATTGCTGTTTCCCTTCCTTAAGAATGGCTTCTTGACCACCACGCTTCCACTAAGACCACTTCTGATCAGGCTTCAGCAAAAATAGAAGGATCAACAGAAGGGCCAGATGCATCTCTCAGGTCCTGTGTAGATTTTTTCCTATTTCTTAAGGACACAGATACTGCAGATGTTATTTAGGCATGCCACTTCTGTTGTCAGGACACACTACACACCATGCTGAGATATGCCAAGTTTATGTCTAATAGGTCTTTAGGAATCACCTTGTTGGTGGAAAAATACTATTTTATATCTGTCAAACTTGGTTATCGTTCACACTTTTCATAGCTTAAACTAAAGAAATGGATACAAATGATGTGTTTTTGCAACAAGCTGCTAGTAACAAAGTACATACAGTATTATTCTTAATATTGAGGGCAGTGTTAAGTGGCTTAACAAACAAAAACATTCCTCTGAAAATGGTCAGGTACAAGAACCTGACTGAAAATGAGTGAAAAAGCAGTCAATGTCCAATGAAAAACTTCAAAAAACCTCCAGAAAGTCTGGAGAACTATTGCCCAAAAGAACTTTTAAAAAATTATCAAGACAGTCTGGCTCCTTGGAAGTAAAATATAGAGAAGTGAAGGGTGGCTCAAGACTTTTGCACAATATTGTATTTCATTATTTGTAAACATATGATATATTCACGGCTGGTCAAAAGAAAAAGAAAAAAAGAAACCTTTTTATATATATATATATATATATATATATATATATATATAAATTTACAGTTTTAATATGCATCAAAAGGTTTCACAAACCGTGAACTGCAAGCTCCCACATCACTCCAGTACCCAAAGCAGAAGTTGTAATTAAACCCACACTGAAATATTTCTATCATTTTTGGTCTCTGCAGACAGGAAGGATTCTTGTGGCAAATTGTGTGCTGCCAGCTACAGTGTGTGGGGTCAGTCTCTGAGGCGTGTTTAGCTGGGCTGCCTTATCCCCTGTTCAATCTTGCCTTTTGTTTTCCTTCATGAAAATAAATGAAACAGTGCAGTCATCTGCAGAGGCGAGCAGAGCCCTCTTGACTGAGGAGGCCTTCGGGCTTCGTCAGGCTTTTCCAGCACGTTGTCATGGCAGTTCAGAGAGAGTGAAGGAGAACATTGCAGCCCAGTGCTGCTGTGGAATGACAATAGGAAAAGGGCTATGGAGGGGATTGCTAATGCAGAATGCCAATCACAGCAATGTTGTTCTAATGTGCTGTATGAAAGACAGGTAATGGAAGCCTGAGACCAAGAGCCTCCTGAAGGACACAAAAATTAAAAATAAACCAAAAAAAAGGCTAAAGAAAAAAGTTACGTATATATATATATATATATATATATATATATATATATATATATATATATATATATATATATATATTAACATTACCATTACCATTGTTGAGCTATTCCCTCTATGACAAAACATCCCCACTACCCTGGATGAGAATAACATTGCTGATTAGAAAGCAGAACACTGAGTGTAATGATGCTTAATGACGCAGTTCAAATGGGCTGCCCTCAAGTTGAATTCAAGCTGTTAGATCAGAAAGTTTTACAGAGTTTGTGGGGGTCTTATGGTTCAACCTTCTTATATGGCTTTATTTGCTCAAAGGCTGAAAGTTTAGAGGGATAAGAAACCAGCCCAGGAGAGAGCAGTGAGGTCTTAATGAGTTACGTAACTTCCCTGGCACCGCACATCCTCTGATGTAGCACCAGCACAAGATTTTGGAGGACTTATATGTAATCCACTGATGGAGGGAGATTTGCAGGTAGACAGGCTGGAATTCTTATTTGACGGCTTTCTTTGTCCAAGCAAAGAGAGATGTCAGTAGCCCCCTTTTACACAGTGACAGGCAAAGATGGCTACTTTTGTATTTGCTCTAACCTTAAGTGTGAGTAGAAAATATGTACAAATATACGCATAGAGTGAAAAGAGGTAATCTGTACTGCAATGTTTCCTGGGCCATTACCTGCCACACAACCTCAAAGGAGAAATTTCCACTTTCTATGTTTAACATTAGGCAACATGTTCTTTTAATAAAACATTACTTCTTTATTTCTCAAAGTACACCTTAGGTCATTGTGGTTGCAAAGCTCAGGTCTAGCTTCATCTATTTCTGAAACAGACCCATCCAGAACATACTTCAGTGTTTACTTTTGTGGTGAGGTCACAGTCCATGTAGATCCTGTTTGTTCATTGCTGCTGCCAGCGTTGTAGTCAAGACCAAGTCAAGACCAAGACCAGAGTGTATCGAGACCGAGACGAGACCAAGACTTTTAGGGTCCGAGACCAAGTCGAGACCAAGACCAAGGGAGGGTGGAATCGAGTCAAGACCAAAACCAGTACCCCTTTGCTACATGACACAATAAAATGTGAAACGTGATCAAAATCACTTCTCAAATTGATCTAAAAGATCCACATTCACATAAAAACACCTAGATATTAAACACTCAGAGCTGAAATAAATTTAACCATCTTTATTTAATACTCCTGGATGACTTGCCTGTTGTCATCGGTGGCCATGCTACCTAGCCTGACCATTCATGATAGTGGTGTGCGATACTGCAAGATTTGGTATCGAAAAAAGTGTACAAAATGATCACTCAAGAACAAATTAAAACTTTTTTCAGGTAGAGTGTTCAGAAAGTATAATTCAAAATGCAATAATAAAAAAAAAATCCCTTCATTCACTAATTTTCTGGATTTTTTCCTCAAATAAACAAGCTCTACAAAATTATCACTCCACAACATTGTAAAACATTTAAAGAAAATTCATTTTCTTCCTAAGTAAAATATGTTACTTGTCACATGACGGTATAATGTCAAAACACTGTGGGGAGGGGAGGAGCAAAGTGTGCCTGCTCCGTGATGTCACAGGAGCGGCACTTAAACAGACAGTCAGCTCGCATATTTCATGAAACCGCCGCACTACTTACAGGAGAGAAACTGAAGCTAAAGTATTGATCTCATTACACTGGTATTGATCAATATCGATACCAGCATTGGTATCGAAATTATCAATACTTGGATCGATAAGCCCACAACTACACTGTAGCATAGCAGAGAGCAAGGGTGAGCAGTACGTACACAAGCATGATTGACAATGCTAAGACCCTCCTCCTGGCTCTGATTGGTTGTTTCTGACTGAGCTGTGTATTTCAGTGTAGTAGTAGGAGCACTGGGAGAAGGCAGAGGAGCACAATCTTTTTTGGATTTGAATCAGTGCATTTTGCATCCAATACTGTAAAAGCAAGGATGCTGACAAATAAATTGGACAATATTGTGGCAATTTAGTGATATTTCCACAGTTGTGATCTTGACTGGCCTTGAAATAAAACTCAGAATCCTCAATCTCAGAGACCGAGACAAGACCGAGTATGAATGCGGTTGAGTCCAAGACAAGACCGAGACCATAAAAAAGTGGTCTCGAGACTGGTCTCCAGAACTACAACACTAACTGCTGTACAATGAAACAGAGCCCCGCCACCTCTCATCTCATCTAAACTTCAGTCTGCTCCTCTGCAGTCTTTCTGCTCGGCAGATGTGCAGCTTATCTGAAATTTTTCTTGTTCTCCTAAAACTGTCATAGTTAATCTTAACTGCCATTTGTAAGAGGCATTCTAAAGAGCGGAAATTGCAAGCTGGAAGCGCTTTGATATCTTTTTTTATATCCTTCACTTGCTTTGTAGACATCAATTAGCTTAATTTTAAGATGCTCAGTCAGTTGCTGAGAGGAGCCTACGATTGAAAAGTTGAGAATTTATGAGCTCTGAAAACTGTCATTAGCTCACAATTCCTAACAACAGTTGTTGACCTGCCTTATGAGGCCTTGCGAGTCAATTATGGCTAATGAAGTTCTGGAATTTAAGGGGTTTCCAAATTTTTGCACACGACAAAATTGCTGTAGATTTTTTTTCATATATTTCAAGTTGATGAATATTATATATACATATGTAAGATATCACATGTTCAAAATTTTCACAGAGCTGCTGTACAGTTAAAGTGAAATACAGCCAATTATGCATCTATCAAAATTGTTGCTAAATATCTGTCAATCAACTAATGAACTGAATGAATAATACTTAGAGAGCTTGTGTTTTATGTACAATACACATCATGTGAATCAGAGTTGAACCTGATAACGTGATTTAAAAAAAAAAGAAGAAGGTTGAAACAGTTTCTTTAGAGTTTCTTTAGTTTCCTTCAGATTTAGTTTGGCTTAGTTTGGAAAAAAAAAAATCTCTGAAAACACATTTCTGTCAAAGCTGTTTAGGGACTTTATTATGAAGCCCTTCTGACTTACTTAATTGGGTAAGTAAGAAACAACGGTGCTACACTGAGAGCTCAGTGGAGCTAATCTTAACTACGTCTCCAGTTGACTGATCCACATACTGCAAATGAAAGACAGTGAGTGAGATCTTTGATGTGTGGAATAATTAAAGTTGTACACATGTAGAAACTACAGATAACTAATGTTATGACATAGCACTATATATATATATACAAAATTGAATTGACTTGAACAGAATTCAGTATGTACACAACTTTATTTCTAAGATATAGTGTATATCTAGCAACAAAATAAACAACCACCCAGTCACATATCAAAATTCATGTTGGTCTATGCAAATTATTCCGATACAAGCCCACCAAATGTCAACTATCACCTGTTATCAGTCAGCTGCTGGTATACCCTCATCTCTGGCTGTAATTAGTGACAAACAGAGGTAGTAGATTATGTAGGATACTGTGATAAACAAGCAAATGGACATTTGGAATTTGTGCTTTAGAAAACTACACCTTTGCCACTTCACCGTTCCTTTAACGTGGACTTTAGTTGCTGTTTGAGATTTTAAATATATTCTAATACTTCTATTCAGCAGGGAGGAATAGCTCTTTTGAATGAACTGATAACTAAATCCTCCCTTATTAAAAGTTACTTATCATGTTATTCAATGAACTGGCAATATGTACAGGACTGATAACAACTGATAAAAGAGACTTCACTGTTTAGATAACATTTAAATGTAGTGGTCCACATTACCAAACAGATTAGTTTTACAATTAAGGTGCTAGAATTTTGCCATGTCTACTTTTCTGGTCTATCCTTTTGTAATAGGGTTATGCTGATATCACCTTACACTTATCATGTCATCTTTCTTGCTCTTTGTGAAAAGGAAAAACAAAAAACCTGGAGTCTAAATTAGGATTTGGAGATGGCGGTATGAGTCTATCCCAGGAGGCAGAAAGCAACTCGGCATATACAATGCCACAAAGTTGCAGCACTTCAAAGAGTTTTTAATAATCTAAAAATAATTACTTATAAAACCCAACATGTCTTAAGGGAGATGGGAGGCTCGGCAAAAGCAAACGAAAGTGGGAAAAGTCCTTGAACCAACCACACAGCTGACCATCTGATTCATAACTAAACTTAAGAAACCAAGACTAAAACAGGGATGTCAGCAATGCTCAACTCTGCTAACATAATAAGAAAAATGGAAAGATTATAGCCAAAAAAATGGCATAAAAAATCCAAATCTAGACATTAAAGTTTTTTTTTAATTGGGCTAAAAACAAAAAAACATACATCAGTGTGTAACAGAATACTTATAGCTTCACACACTCATGTGTGCAACACTAAGCAAATGCATGATTTTCTTTACCCTCTTGAGGCAATGGTGAGTACAGCCTTTAAGAGCAGCCCTCTGACTGGCTGACAAGAACACTTTACTAACCAAGGATAATGTAGGATATTAAAATCCATAATAAAGTAGACATTAAAATAGAACATGATCACTGAAGCCACAATAGTATCAAATATACAGCATTGTCAATGGCGAAAGAAAACACTGTAGGTCAAGTCTAGTCAATCACAAAAACTGACTCTAAATTAGGACTGTCTAGGACCTAATTAACGCATAAATCCAGTTTGATTTTATCCCCACTGCTGGCATCAAAACTAGCAGATTCAACGCCTCACACTCTTAGAGTTGAATTCCTTCCATCATGTGCCATTGGCCATAGTATAGCTGTTATTCCCTTGCAGTAGCACCATTGGTTTGAGGGACATCAATAATGCACCTCTTGCTTTCTTTCTAATTAAACTAATAGCGATTAAACAAAACTGCAAAAAGCAACTGAAAAGCAAGGCCAGTGTACTTGGTGGAGAGACTGCTGTTCTGCCTCCACTGACTACATGCAGGCGAGCCTCTGCAATCAATTTACAAAGGCTCACCGGAGAGAGCACTATAATATGGATGATAAAAGAAAGAACAGTGGGAGGGTAAATGTGCCAGCGGACCGGAGTGTGCGTGGCATACTGTGTTTTGTCCTGTGCACTAACATAGCTTCACATTTTACTGAGAGACTAAACCTGAGGGGTGCGGCAATTTTAAGCAAAACACCTCTACTTTTAAGGATTTAAAATAACTGTATAAACTAAGTCTAAAACCTGTGTGCAAAGGACATTTTGAACACAAAAATGACATTTAAAATGATATTCCTGTAATTATTCCTCAAATTTTCAACGACTGTTTTTATGTCATACTCAGAAGGTTGCTCTTTGAAATCAGTTCAACAATTTTAGTGAATCTGCTGAAGTGCACCCAACTGGGAAATGTGGAGTTTTGAAGTAATTACTCATTAATCTCAAAATTACTTTATCAAAATCAAAATTACAGTCGGATGCAGATAAATCTGTGCCTGAATATCCTTAAAACAGCCTTCTTACAGTCTCCCTTGCTCAAACTGGCAGTGCCACAGCAGGTGAAGTCTTTGGCACTGTTTGGTTTTTTTTTAGCAATTTGCAATTTCCTAACACATGGTTTCCGATAAAACTCAATCCTATTTAATACTCATATATTTGTACCACGGAATAAAATATGCAGAATTTAGGATAAGTGATGTGCAGGATGCTTAGTGCTAATACCTGCATACTGTGGCTCAATATTCTAGGCACTCAGCCTGGAAGGCGTCTGCCTCTGCTGCCGCTGAAAGTGTACCAAAGTGTTTATTTTTTCATTTTAAAAGGTGTTGTGCAATCTCTATCATCAAATTTAATAAATCATAACCTAAATATATCTCAGGTTATGGGTATATGGTGTTAATGGAGTAGATGGGAGAGTCTATCCAAGACAGAGCAGGCTTGCGAATGGCCAAGCTGAAGCATGCATCACACGTTGGACCTGCCAGGGAAAATAAAGTTCACCAGATCACAGTTCACCCTGGCCCTGTATGTAATCAGTCAATGGTGGGGCCTGTCTGTCAAACCCCTGACAGCTGCCTGTGCTGTTAAATGTGCAGAGATCAGTGGTCATCAGAGCCCTTCGTGTGACAGCTTCTAAACGAGGACTTTAAATTAGTTCCATGGGTGGTGGAGCATTTCGCTTGAGGTCCACTCTGTGCAAACACGTACACACACAGACACATACGCACGCACGCATGCACACAGACACACATGCGCACACACACACACACAGACCCCAGAAACCTCTATTTCCATCGCCACCTTGAGTTCCTCTGCTTCGTCTGCCACTGCCAACCAGACTCTGTAATTACATATCATTAATGGCTCTCTTCACCTGATATTCCAGTCTGTCTGACACAGTCCTCCTCCTGTCCCACTGTGAACCAGACACTCGGCTCACTGGAGATCCACAGTTATGTTCAGTATCAAAAAGACAATTGTCATGCAGTGAAATAATCTAGTGTGACTGATAATTGCTATCTCACATCTTATGCTTTGTTAAACTACAAATCTGTCTCTACCAATTATTACATTTATATCTATAGTTATGTTCTCAATAAATTCCAAAGTTCTTGTCCTGTCCTGTTTGTATTTTGTCATCTTCCTATGCTCATCCTTTCACTCTTCTCTTTATCCTCAGCCCCCAACCAATTATCTGATGGTCACCCTTCCTGACCCAGTTTGAGCCTGTCCTCCTTTAAAAACAACCTTACAAGTCGTTTTTGAAGGCACCTTCCTTCACCTACCTTTTTAAAATAAAATTAAGCAACCTCTAGCAGTCATACATGAAAGGGCATGTGAATAACATGTTTGGGTTTCTCCGGTAAATCCCGAAGAAATACGTAAATATGGATTTTTTTTTTTTTTTTTTTTTTTTTTACTGTACTTGAGCACTCAAAGCACTTTATACAACATGCTTCATTCACACCCATTCACACAAACACTTCAGCATTTCACCCAAGGACATTCTGTCATGCAGACTAGAGCAGCCAGGTATCAAACCACCAACCTTCTGATTAGTAGGTGACCTGCTTTACCTCCTGAGCTACAGCCACATTACACACTAACATGACCGACATGACATGAAGCCACACGCAGGAGTGTGTGTAAACGCTTATATAGGTTATTTTAGAAAAAACGACTGATATTGTCATACAGATTTGTGGACATGTTAGTCTGTTTTATGGCTTGGTTTAAGTATCTACAATACCACATACTATATATTTGAAAAGGTATCAAAGACCCATGTTCAAAAATACCCCAGCCACAGCAAGTACCAAAACATAAGACTGTAGCCAAAGGGCTTTTGCTGGCTAACCAAACATGGGACTCTCATATCCCAATGTCTCATCCACAAGCCCACCTCCCAGCAATTTCTAGAAATCAGTCATACACATTATAGCCAAGGCAGAAGTTTCAAGACAGAGTTTTGAGGAGACTGAGTTATAAAATCTTGTACACTGCAAAAGAATCTACAATACTACACCTTTATGTGGCTTAAACTACAAACTGATGTCAGGGCTTTTTCTATGATTCCCTTTGGATTTAAAATTCATTTGATTGTTGGGTTATGGACATGAGAGGGCATGTTTCTTGTTCTCTGGTCTCTCCTGAGAAATAGATCTTGAGGAAATGCTAAAATAAGGACTCTTCTGTGTTTTCACAAATGAAATGTGAAGACACAGAAGAGGAAAAAATAAAAAGCAAAAGTCAAAAAGAAAACATTACGTCCTTTTCCATCCTGAGCCTAAAAGAACATCTTTTTTCTGTGACAACCCAACAAGACAATCTTAAAAATGAATGCCCCCCCTCACCATTAATCCTGTGCAAATTTCTTTAAAATCTAACCCCGAGTGGTCTCTAGAATCTAGGATTACATCGGGTAGAAAAGGAAAAAAGAGGCAATCAATCTTCTTTAAAGGTTTTAATCCTTTATGAAATAGACTGGATTATTTCCTTGGGTTAGGCTTTATGGCCAGGATTTAATTCCCTTGAGTTTCAGTGCCAGCTCTATGCATTTCCCCTCTCTCCACAGCTCCCTCCAGCTCTCCACCAGGGGATCCTTGATTTATAGATATCATTTGACCTGTTAAGGCAACAGTCTGCCAAAAGTCCAAGATTAAGTGCCAATGTCTGGGCTGACAGGGGTTCCTGCTGCTAATTTTACATGATCTATGGGGCTAATACCTGTTCTCCATCCGCCCCTCTATGTTCTGTAGGGGGTCAGTAAAAAACTGCCTTCACTTCGAAACATCAAGCAATTATTAGAGCCAGTTTTGGCACTCAAGAACCTAGAAAGAGTATTTCAGTAAATGTTACAAATGCCCTCCAAGAACGACTTTGCTGAGGAATAGAGCAGGTGTACCTCCTCCACAGTTTCAAAGTGTCTCCTAGCTGCAGATTCTTCAAACTGTCCTCATACATTTCTGTGCACTGCCAAAGTGTATCCACTGAAATACAGTGCGAGTGTTTGGGGGTACAGAGAAGAATAACTGTGTCCCACTTAAATAGGTTTCTCCTTCTAAATCTAAAAATTAATACAGAATGCACTGTAATGAGTCAACAGAATTATTTCATTTTTAAGTGCTTCCTAAATGCAGATGAGAAATGCAGCCAAACTCAGTGAACATTATCATCTGTGACCCTCACTATTGCAAAAAACTCACAATTTGAAGTTTTAAGAAGCTTCTAATCAACAACTGACATTGCAATTGAAGCATTACAAGGTAGCTGGTGGTAATTAGTTCACTTGGTGTGAAAGCTAAATAAACAAATGAATGTGCAGAATCTCTAGGTAAGTGAAACGATTTTTGGTAATGAAGTCTCCTGATTTTCATTTGCAGTCTGCGTGTAGTCAAAGCACTATTGACGTATCCCATATGAGCAGGGTTATGTGGCGTGCAGGTAAAATGTTCTACAGTATGTCTGCAGGCTAAGTGTACAGTTTCCTTGAATGGCTTTAATAGCAGTAATCTTACTAGGAATGCTCAAACACCAGACTTGTTCTGATCTCTTGAAAAATAAAAACACAAACAATCAGTGAATTCTCTGAATGCTAACTGAAGTTTTTATTATTCAAAAAAATGTGACTGATGAGTTTATACACGCTCTTTTTAGTCAGCCTAGTATTATACAAGCATAAGCTGCATTGATAATGACCGTGAAGTTTGGATGTGCAGTGTTCAAGTGGAAGCTCGGATGAGGTTGCTCTAAGAACTCACCAGGAACTCCAGTTTCTTCTGTTATTCCTCTGTTCTCTCTTCTCCTCTCTGCAGATTAATTAAGCACGTCATGCAGCCTCAGGATAAGAGTACTTTTTTATCTCAAGTTTTTTTTTTAACTTGGGTGCAGTTACATCTTTGCCACAATTTTCCAACCCTGGGCAAATTTGCAATGATTTGCATGCATTTGTTTTTGCACTGACATTTTTGCCTGTAAAATTGGTTCTATGTTCAGTTTGAACACACATTTAGTCCTCCGGGCTACGCCTTCCTATCTTGCATCCTTCGAAGAAAAAGACAACCGCATAAAGGATGAGAAATGAGGATGTATATGATTGACAAATTATAAGCCGGTACGCAGCATGCATTGAATTGCATGCGTAAATGACTGGTCTACTGTCCCCTCCATATTATCCACTGTTCTCTGATCTCCTTATAATAATTCAACAAGCAGCATCACAACAAAGTCTCCTTGCTCTAAATAACATTGTTTTGTCATAAATGAAAAGAATGGAATAACAGAGAGAAACTCTGAGCCAGAACAAAGTTGAGCAAAACACTGTTGAGACCTTGTGGCAAAATTTGATAATTTGCACAGCTGACAAATTAACAGAAATAAATTGCTTCCAGCTGGTTTAAATGAGACTATATTTAAATTCCCTCTGTGGGAAGTCTAAGAGTATTTTCACACCTGGTTCATTTCACACCATTTAGGTCGACGAACTTTAACAGCACAGATCTTCAAAGAAATGAATGAAATAATAAAATGATAATGTGGATGTTTTTTAAAGGCTGTTATCATAATTAACAAAAATAACCACCTGTATCACTCATTAACAATGGAGACTATATTAAAAAAAATATACAAACTGAAAAAAAAAAAAATAGGCTCACAGAGACCCTGAAGTCCTGTGGACATTCATGGTTCCAATAAGATGACAGAAAACCATGGAACATGACAGCAGCAAGCAGTGCAGATGTTAAGATGATAGTAAAGAGAAATATCAGAAATATTATTAGTAATAGATTAGTAATAATCACTAAGACACAAAAAGATCACTGATTTTTTTCAGCAGTTGAAAATAATGTATTAAAATCATAATTTTACCCCCATTTGGGGGGTCATGGGGGCCCTATAGAGAATCAAACTCAGTGAATCTATTTTTACAGAATATATTAACACTCATGAGAAAGTTCATACAAGGTCACAGAAAAAGATGTCATACAGTTTACTTGTAATAAATGTATTTGTACAAAAAAAAAAAATCAACACAGTTGTTGTTTGCATTAAAAATGCATCAGTGGTGACAAAAATTTCTCTAAGGGTTGATGCTGAATCTCTCGACATTTCACAATCACTACCAGAACAAAATTACTGAAATAATATTAATAATATTAATAAACAATTTTCACATTGATCTAATGCACGCTGATCAGTGATTCAAGCTGCATCAAGTTACATTCATATTCAAGATATTAATATTATTATCAATAATCACGGGAACTAGACAGTTTTTTTGCAATTAAGAAAAATGCGTGAAAATTCACTATTTTTAGCACATTCCCAGAGTAGGGGATACCCTCAGAGTGATTCAAGCAGAATCAAACACAGATAACCATCGACTACCATCTGACGATGAACTAGCCTTTAAAAAAAGAAGAAAACGACTTACGTGTATTTGTAAACAATGACCAGAGAATGAAACTAAAATCTTTGTCCTGATATTGGCTGGCTAAAGTGGAAATCCTGAAATATCTGCAGTTGCCTCCAGAGGCTAAGTCACCTGATGGCTTCACAGACTCACTTTACCGAGCCAGAACTACTGATTATCCATGAAGTGCAGACCATACGAGAGTTTTAGATTGTAACAAACTTTTGCAGCTACTTTTACAAAGTGAGAGATAGTGAGAACCACCTACACTCAATGCAGAACCAGAATAGCTGTACTAGTTCCACGAGTACCAACACATTTACACCTCACCAAAATAAAATTTGTCTCCAAAAAGGGTTTTAAAGAAGAAGCATTGAGGGGATTTTGTACACTGATAGACTTCTTAAATGTATTACACGGAGAGGTGATTCACATTTCCACTCATTATACATACATTTAGGGATCACTGGAAACCTCTGCATTAAACATACTGCAGTATTGAGGAAAAAAAATAAAATGTAATCTTTCCCCTTTGTCTCATCTTCAGAGATATTACTCACACCTAAAACTAAAATTGTGCTATAAAAATGACCAAACAAATTGCCCTGGTTACACATTAATAGAAACTTGGATGAATCATTTACATAATATTTTTGCTTGATAACAACTTCCTCTGTTCCTGTGGGCTGCTATGTAGGCTTTCTGAAATATGTGGTCAGGCCAGTGTGAGGAAATATAATCAAAACTGCTATTTTATAAACAGTGAAAATACTTTATTCGACTCATCTCTGATTTCCACAAGTCTTAGAGGCATATCCACATGTCTACAAAAGGCTTTGTAAAATCTAATTCTGAGTGATGTTTGTAATTATTTTTTAAAATTCTGACAACAAAGTATTAATTTGGAACTCAGGCCAAGAAGCTTTCTATCAAAACATCAGGGACAGCAACAGTTATACATCTTGAATCACCACTTAACTGTCAAATCCCATCACAAAAGCATGTTTTTTTTAATATATCAGAAGGCTTTGAATAAATGAAATATTTTATTTAAAGATTACAGGAGGTAATATTCTACATTTATTTTTACTGTAACCAGACCAAAACTAACACTGAATAAACAGTATTTCCTGTTTAGCCAAAGTTTAACATATAGTTGTTTAATCCTCTGCCAAAAAATGTTTTAGGCCTCAGTCACAAAGGCCTAGAGACTGATTGGTGACCCTCACTGGTTTCTAACAAAAAATGCGTATTCTCCAACCTGTTGGCAAGTGCTTGCTGGAAGCTGTTGGCAGTAGCAAGGTGAAATAAGTTGTAAAGAGATGTACGGTGCTGCACTGAAAATCTCCATGTTGTTGCTTCAGTCACTATCAGATTGCTGCAGTCACCTGTAGTTTCCATGTAAGAAGCCGACTTGTCTGCAAAAACCTATTTTAACTACCACTCAACTTCACTGATGGCTTCCAAGTGCAGTAAGGCGTAACTTTTACTTTGAAAGTAAATCATCTCCGTCTCTGGTTTGCATCACACTTTTCAAGTTTTAGTACTACTTGGCAAGTAGTTTTCAAGTGTTTGCAGACAAATCAGCATCATCTGTGCAAGTGGGTGACCGCAGCAATCTGCTGTCCTTCGGTGCAGCACCCTTTGTGACCTAGCGACAGGCAGCAACCTCCAGCAACCACTTGCCAATCAGTTGGGTCACTTCTCTAGACCTGTGTGACTGAGGCCTTATGTGCCTGAAGAAATGTTTCTATGAGGTTATGTTTTTCAGCTTCAAGAGCACCTTATGGTTTCTGTCATTCAGTAAGTGTAACAAAATGAATTTGCTCTTTAATCAAAAAATAGTCTTTGACAAAAAGTATTCTCCAATAAATTAATAGTTTATTGATGTTTGGATAACATTATCAAAAACACAGAACCTCTTCATATTTAGAGTGATTTAGCAGATTATTGCATTTTTACTTTGTTCAAACGACCCTTTTCTTGTTGTTTAAGGCCAAAGGAAAGGGTTAAATGGAAGGGGCTTTTGTGTTACTGTAAGTTGGTTTTTTTGTTTGTTTTTTTTAACATTCTTTTTATTGAATATTTTTGAAATTATAACAGTCCAGTACAATACATTTACAAATTATTTAAAATATGTAGCAAGTCCAAAATACAACCACAGCAGTGTCCTTATTACATATAATGTTTCAGGCATTTGCCTTCTGATTTCTCAGGTACTCCAACACTCTTGGTGTTACTCTAAGTTTAAGTGAACTACAAACTTACCACCCAAATAAATTCATCTCTACAATATATAGCACACATTTTAGTTAAATGCTCATTTCATTGCTGCCTGAGGATTACAGAAATATAGCCTACAGCAAATTAATGAAGAATTCAGTCTGATTGAGCACCAGTCTTACGCAAATAATCTGTCACTGTGGTACATTCATGAGCAATCACAATTTACTTAAACTGTCACAAAAGAGCCAATGCATATGAAGCATAAAATAGTAATACACATTTTAGTGTGTTTTACAGCATTTCACAAGGCACCAAGCGGAAAGATAGATAAGAAAGACATTATTTATTCTGTGGCCATCCCATGATAATAGGACGTTAGACAAACACTGAGGCCTTATGTTAATGACTTGCTGTAAATCCATTAAAATCTTTTCATAACAACTAGGCTCGCTTTTCTGAAAATCCAGTAGGACTATCTCTAAAGAGCATATTGGAGAAAAGCTGTCACACAGTGGGACCACAGGGAGTGCCTGCGAACTGTTTAAGTAGGTCCGTATTATGCTGCCGTATCCAATTTATAAAGATGGCTATAGAGCAGCTGATCCATCTCTGCCACAACAATTCCCATCAGTCTTCACACACAGAAACACATATACTTTCCTTTAGAACAGCCCACACCCACACACAGAGGACCTCAAACGCACTGTCAAATGTGTGCTGGGAGGTTAAAGTTCTGTCTTTCAGCCTTAATTTAAATGAAGTTTAGATCAGTATTGGCAACATTGATCTAAACACTGTTGGAACTGTAACCCTATTTATTCCAAACTAATTGGATGATTGGCTGCTCAAATGCTTCCATGTCATCATTACTTTGTGTATAAAGGAGCTAAGCAATAGGTTTAGAGTTGATTTTAGGTGTGACATTTGTATTTGTGAGTAATTTGCCACTGTCTGTCACCATGACGACTGCGAAGAAAGAGGGTTTAAAATCCGAAAACACATTAGAGCCAGTTTCTAGCTACTTCTACAGCAAATGATCTGAAATCAAGTGTTTTAAGGATATACTTGTTAGCTAGACCAGGGTCAGATAACCAGGGTAGTGGATGGTAGAAAATTGTGAAGAAAAAACTACTCTCCAACTATTCTGCCATTAAGAGCAATTTACTGCAGCGTGAACAGAGGGCTAGCCACAAGGTGTTTAATCCCGGCAACTTCAAGAATGGAAACAAAAAGTTTTTTAAAGTACTAAAAGAAACTTTTGGAACAAAATGATTGAGTACATGTTCAAGTGCAATGAAAAAGATGGCAGAGTGATACACAAAAGGTAAAGCTCCCGTTTCGAGCTCTTTCTTCTGTCAAACTTTGGGGCTTTTCTGGTCTTGGCTGTTCCATTACTTTACTTATGCAAGCAACAACAGAATGAATAAAGAAGAATCTTTATAGAAGAGCAAACTTGTACACACAAATATGAACTACTGTTTACCAAAAAAAAATCTAATTTTATTATTTATTCTGCCTATAAAGTCAAACAAGCTTCTGAAGAGTGTTTTTAGTGTGGTATGGTACTCCAAATATGCCTCCAGGACAGAAAAAAACTGCATTATATTGCTAATACATCTTGAGCTCTTTGCAAGCATCTGCACTGACAGCATGCTAACAGAAAAACCCAGAGTGATGTTAAAACTGAGTCTATGCCAACTTCAGCCCAGCAGGGAGCCTGATCTTCAACAAGTAACAACGGCAGTGATGAGCAGCCAGGCTTGCAGCATTGTACCTTCCATTTCTACCTGTACATGTTTTAACAGTAGTACCACTGTGGCATTTGCTTTGAAGTCTCTTTGGGCTGGTTTTCAACTTTGCTTTGTGTTGTCAGATTTGTGTTCAAGTGTAAACACTATAGGAAAGACTGTCCTCATTAGTATTCTTTGTTTGATTTGGTTCATGTTATATTTCATCCTAATATATATATATATATATATATATATATATATATATATATATATATATATATATATATATATATATATATATATATATATATATATATATATATGTTTAATATTTAAATCTTTAGTTATCAGTCCAGTCCTTGTTTGTATTAAGAGTTATTTTGTTCACTTATTGTTTTCTGTTTCCATCTCCAGTGTCACTTCCCATATATTAAATGTATTGTGTCTGTTTTCCCCTGTTTATTGATTTTACTTCCTGCTTTATTTATTTTATTTACAGTTGTCTTCTATAGCTGTGTCCAAAGTATGTGTGTCCATTTACTAATCGGAAGGTTGGTGGTTCGATTCCTGGCTGCTCGAGTCTGCATGCCAAAGTATCCTTGGGCAAGATACCAAACCCCAAGATGCAACTGTCGGAGTATCAATGTGTGTGAATGATGTTAGATAGAAAGCACTTAGCTATAGAAGGAAGTGCTTGTATGAATGGGTGTGTATGGGTAAAGCTTTGAGTGCTCAGCTAGAGTAGAAAATATAAGAAGTAGTCCATTTACCATCCTTCGAAGGACCTGGTCTGCGAAGCAGCTGGTCTGTGAGCGGCTGTGAAGTTGGATGGTCTAGCCTTCAAATCTGCATCACCTGCCCTTACCTCAGCATTGCTACTGCCACCTAGCAACCAATATAGCTGTGGAAAAGCTGTTAAAATGGAGCCGGAGCTTTTGGTTAATTTAATGCCAGCTTTAATTTTTAAAAAAGCTGATGTAACAAGTATAACATATTTCTACATCAAGGAATAAAGATGAGCAAATGACTTATTTCCAAATATACTGACAACTCTCTAATAAGACATTAAAGTTAGATAAAACTATCCAGTCGTGAAACTTAACTTCAATCTCTTGTTTCAGAAACAAGTGAAACACTGAATTATATCTGTGTTTAACTTACACTCAGCGGCAAAAGTCAGTGGGACTTTGAAAATGATGTGCCGGGAGTCAGGCGTTCTCTCCAGGTATAGTGAGCCTCGACCACCGGGTCAGCTGACAGCTGGTGAGGTGAGCTGCTGTTAGAGCAGCAGGAGCGGAAATGTCTGAAAACATTGGAGCATTTTTGCAATTAAGCAAAATCTTGATAAATTGAGGAGATATTTGAGGTTTACACATCTACATTCTTTTTTTTTTTTTTTTTTTTTTTTTTTTTAGCCTGTCATGTCTGGTAGATCTTGCAAGCAGAACTGTGATCTGAATGCGTTGTTGTGCCAAACATATTTGCTATTTCAAGATGAGCTCTATAGGTTCTCAATAGGCTCTTCTTGTTGATGTTTTAACCCTTTATTTTATTTATCTGAGTTATTTTTCCACATACTATGTAACAGCCAGAGCTGACAGGCTGAAGAAGAGGAAAATAAAGAGAAGAAAAAGGGAGAGAGAAAGGGAGCAAAAAAAAAAAGGGGGAAAGAGCACAAGTCTATTAATCAGATACTTCATCACTTTAACATATAAAAAAATAATATCAATACTTGCAAAAATAAATTTGTGTGTGAAAAACAAAACTAACAAAGCATGTTACGCACACCAACAATTTTGTTGAGTTGTGATTGAGTGGGCGTTTGTGTCTGTGTCATGTTTGTGTCTGTGTCATGGAACGTACTTACCAATGAGGGCAAAACGCTGCAGCTCCACCCATCAGAAGCCAGAGGCAGGTACGGAAAGCCCCCGGAACCCCAGGCCACCAGCAGCCCACCAAGGGCCAGGAAGACCCCCGGCCACTCAGTCCAAAGACAACCGCACACCTACCCCAGCAGACGGGAGAGGGTGGTCTCAGACGGAGCCCCCCCAGTCGAGGAGCGAGGGCTCCAGGGAACCCAAGGCATTCTTGCCTTACCTTGATTGTATGCACCTGTGTGTTTTCCCCAATGGTGTTGACTTCCCCTAATTAGCCATCTTAGTGGAATATAGTTTACATTCTTTTATCTTTTAATTAGTCTCTGCACTGTATATTTTGTAATTTTGTAATATTGTGTTATAGTTATAGCTCTAATATCTCTGTATATTTGCAATTTGTATACTTGTATATTGTCTTATAGTTTTTATACTTATTTGTTTCTTTCTGTAAGCACGAAGTACCGCAGCAATTTCCTAATGCTGTGAACCTGTTCACCCATATGGCAATAAAAACCTTCTGATTCTGATTCTGATTCTGATTCTGATCTGTGTATTTATAGTGCCGTCTTCCTTTTGTTCCTTGTCCGAGTGCCTGTGATCCTCCCCTGTGTATTTTTGCCTTGCTTTTTGGACAGTAAATAGTCTCAATAAACAGGTTCACTTTTTGTTAAATCCAATCTGCCTCCTGAGTCTGGATTTGGGTCCTCAATCCCTGGCACATACCATGTGTGGTGTTTTCTAGGTAAAGGCATTCCAGTTTTGGGGAATTTGCACTTTTTGTTGCTCCGATGGACTGCACAGCCCACTTGTATCATCCCCTGATTTGAAAGCTTCACACCTTTGCCTGATTTTTATGCATACATCAGCATTAAACCGGGACTTTTGATTTGGGAAGACACAAACAGTTCTGGTGGGGACACAAATAGAAGTATTCACAATTATCATATAGTCTCTGTATAATAATGAATACTGTCTGGTGCCTCTCTAAAGATGTGCATGTCTGTTATATGCAAGCAGCTCTGCAGATTTGCCAGTTCACTTTCAGTGCAGGTGTTATTGGTTCTCACTGTGACTTGGATGGCCTTCAGCTGTTTGGTGCAAGTGGGTTTTAGCAGGATTTCCATGTGGTCAGATTTACCATAATGGGATTTGGGTTCACCGGTGTATGCCTTCCTGATATTACTGTATTAGTGATACCATGTATTGTTTCCCCTGGTGGTAAAATTCACAAACTGATACAGCTGCGGCATGCTTTTTCAGAGATTTCAGTGCTTAAAATCTCCAGGGATGATGAGAGCACAACCCGGATATGTGTTTACTGATCATGTGGTGCATTTCGTTCAGTGTGGCCTCCTCCTTAGCAGAGGGGGGAATGTAAACAACACTAACAATGATGCACTGCAGTTCTCTGGGTAAATAAAACGACCTGCACTTTAACATCAAGTATTCCACATCCAGGGATCCCGAATGTGAAACAACCTTACAGTCAGTGCACCAGGACTGCTTCACATGGATGGCTGTCCCTGCTCCTTCACTCTTGCCGCTCTCCTCCGCGCTGTGGTCAGCTCTGTGTACAGTACACTAAAAGTAGTGTATTGCTTTTGCTGCACTGAAATTGGATCTTGTGAAAAAAATACAGCAAGTATTATGATATGCAGAAATGTGTATTAAAAACAGTTAAAATATTGTGGGTTTTTTTTTCTAGTTTAGAGAGATATTTCTGAAGCTGCTAAAGCTGCTGTTGTGTAACTGAAGGGTTTGTACTGCATTACATGTTTGTACACCAGAACTCATAACTGGAGAAATCACTATTTAGAGTCAAAGTTTGTCTGCAGCCTGTTGGCTTATAGTGTTAACAGTGATGGCTTAAGTATGAATGAGAGTGGAGGGTGTGAGAGAAAATGAGGAGCCCAGCTAGTTACTCTTGGACCTGATATCTCAGCGATGGAGACAGATTTCCACACAAAATCCACATTGAGCCTTGCTGGCTTGGGATCCCTTTGATATGAGAATAGGGCTAATCCCTCTAGTTCTAGCTGCTGCCATGTCTTCATCTTCCAAACCAGGTGCCCTTTCATTAACCTTTGACTCGTACTGGCACTGCGTTTGAAGAGGCTGGTATTAAATGAGCTTATCCTAGATTGCTGCTTCTGCAGCAGTAAGAGGACTTGCTTTGTTTCTCACAGGTCTGTTAAGGTGCTGAATAGTACAACAGTACCATTATGTAACACTCAGTTGCCAGCTGGTCCAGGCTGCACTCCATTGCAACCTCTGCAGCAGGGCAACATGCTGTGAAACTCCAATAACATGTAAGAAAAATCAGAGGAATACAACTCTTTTAACAACTGTCATGACCCTAGCTAAATTCCTGATGTTTTATTTCCTGCTAACTATGACAAAAGCACCAGCCCCTTGTAGAAGAATTTCTGCTTTAAATTATGTTTCTGTTCTTTTCTTTTACTGTTTTCAGTTTCAAAAACATTTATAGAATTCATTTTCTTTACAGCTTAATTAAGGCATTGTTAATACGTGTTGAAAAGATTCAACAGGACTGTATGTTACTGTCTCCACAAAAGAGCCACATAATGAAATTTATGCAGTATTAAATTGAACAAGACAGAAAATATTTTTGCCAGCTGTCTGTTTAGGCACTAAAAACAAACTAAAAAATGTCGGGACTGAAAGGTATTATAAATATTGGTTCTGGTGACACCCCTAAGCTGCATCCATAAACTGACACTGACACAGATACTTGCTAATTAAAGCCAGGTAACAGAAATAAAAACAAAAGAATACTTTCCAAAACTAGGGCACAGAACTGTGGCTGTTAGTCGAGTTAACTGCACAGAAAGCCTTGTTATCAGTGTCAGATAAATCCATTAAAAATGTATTACACCTTACAGCAACAGGCGTGTCCGTATCCACCTGCCAGTCAAAGCCCCTCCTAACTTTAAAATGTAAGAGTTGTCATGAATAGACAAATAACCTATCTGGACCAAAACTATTCTTGGTATGAATTTGTGCTGTAAAGTTGGGCGTTTTAGGAGCATGTGGGGACTGATTCACTTTTGGAGTAAGCTTCAAGCGGCCTCTTGTGGAACTGCATGTTTGGCACTTTCACTTTGGCTTCATTGGCATTTGAATATTATATATGGTGAAAGGAATAAACCCTCTTATGGTCAGAAACTGTATCATATTCAATACATAGAGCTTAATTATCGCTTAAATTATTAGACCAATGTTTTACACCAGTGATTCTCAAAGTATGGGGCACACCCCCTAATTGAACCTAATGGGACGATTTACCATATGACCCCATGCTGTACAGGATGGATAACTGAATACAGTGCATTTAAAGTTCAGACTGAAATATTTCACGATGTCATCTGTAGCATTTGCAGCAGCATTGCCCGCTGTGTAACCCCAGACACTCAAAATGCATGCAGGCTTTTTTTCTTCTCTTCATCTTAGGTCAATGTTATCCCAACAATGTATTTATTGTTATGACAGGCAGTAGATTTAGTACTTTTACTATATGGTTAAAACACAGAGTCTGTCTGTTTGAATCTTTCTTGCCTTCTGATGGACACAAATTTGTGATGACATTTATTACAATCACTGCAGTCATGCAGGAGATAATAAAAAAATTTCAACAATTTTTTTTTTTTTTTTGCTTGAATAATCTAAAAAAACAAACAAAAAAAAAACACTGAATAACATTTTTTCACATGATTTTTATGGAATGCTTTTTGAATTATTTCAAAAATGCCCAAAAACTGTAATTTATTTTACATGATACACATGACCATTAGGCTTGCATTAAGTACAAAACAGATTTCCTTCATGTCACTTTTGCTGTAAGACAAAGTAGCAGAGGATGTATTTGCAATAAAATAATCATGCATTACAGGAAAATTATTACCTCAAGTCTTTTATTTTGTCCAGTCATTTGTTTTTATTCCTGTTTTTAAACTCAACAATAAGTCAGCAAACTGAAACTACAGCAGATGTGTATAATCAGCTATTTGCTTTGAAAAGGCAACAGGGTGGACATTGAGCACTGGTCCCTGAAATTACAATTTTGTTGTTCAATTATCCATGATACCACAGAGAGATATATCTTGGCCACAGTGGTCAGCAGCCTCCTGTGAGTGCTGCCTCTCTTTTGTATTTCTGCCGTTGGGAAGCATCTAATTGAGTGTAAGTGCTTTGTGAACGACACACATCAGAGAATATTTATACAGATACAGAGTGATGACTGGTTTTGCATGAACTTCCTGCATGGTCAAGTGATTTATAACAGAGGGAATCGCCAGCTCAGCAATACAACAAACATCAGAATTAGTAACCAGCTGTGCGTGAAATTATGCTATTAAGATAATAAGATCATTCATTTCATTCCACTGTGGCAAACAGGACAAGGCCTGACTGCTGGATGGCATTTCTGATACAAGCCCGAGGACTTCAAGAGCATTTTTTTTTCAGCAATTTTCCAGCTACAGAAAAAAAAAAAAAAAATCCATCCAGATGTCTTTGATCTGCACAAGAGGATAAACCATTATTGTCACGAAAAGAACCAATTACATGACTGTATCCATAATGTTTCAAAGCTAAGAGAGGTAGAGTGTTGCTATTGATATTACACCTTTGTAAAAGAGGAAATGCTGTATGTGTGACAGTTATACCTCAGATGAGTCCAGGAGGTACCAGTCAGACTCAAGCTTGTACATTTGATGTGAGTGTACCATTTAAGGTTTCCATTGGGTTTTAGGACACCTATTTTCAGGTGAGGATTTTTTTAAAAGAGAAAAAAAAAAAGATACATATCAAAATGAAAAAGAGTCTCTTGTGATATCACATATTTGCGGTAGGGTCAACTTGTGAAATGTTAAATTAAAGTAAATACAATAAGTCCTGTTTCATGCACTAATCTGATTTCAAAATGATTGCCACCACCAGAAAAGTATAGACTCGTGTTGTGCCTCACTTTCAAACTAAATGCTAACCGAGCATACTTGTATCAGCAAATTAGTACTGTAAAGTCTGCAACACTTGTAACACGATCACAATCGCTTCAGCTACAAGTAATAGCACTCAGTCTTTCTCAGAGACAGATGAGCTCCTTTTTTCACAGCAGAATTCAATAAGAGAAGCCTGATCTACCCAGAGGCAATGCTGTACTCAACTTAACACAGTCTCAGTGTCACTGTGTCAGTCTCTGAAAAACATGTTTATGAAAGTGTTTTACCAAGATTGGTGATGCATTATATTTTTGTAATCACACGGATTACGGATGAGGAAAATAATGTCCCAAGTAAACTGATCAATGACCAAAGTGCTCAAATATGTTTTTATACTTACAAAGCACTTGTCATAGATTCCACAGCATTTTAAAAAATTTGCTGTGAGGTTCCTCTACATGCTGGCATGACAATATTACATTAATTTGTGCATAATTTGTTTGCTGTAAGTCTGTGCTAACAATCCTACACTAAAGGTGTTCACGCCGGACACAGATGTGAGGTTCCATTTATTAAAATGTGATTATGTACATTAGCTTCTACTCTCATGGTTATTACTTTGCAGCTTTTTAAATCATAATAATAAGCTGAACCTAAGAAACCCTGATCAAGCAAGAATTCCACTTGTAACCTGTAATCTCAAATCAACTTAATATGATGATGCCTGCTTTCTGATTTCCCCCTTTTATGATGCCAGCATAGGTGAAGGTTTAGCCAAGAACAGCCATGAATCAAAGAAAGAAAGTAAACCTTTTGGAAGACAAGGTCAAAGTAAACATAGAGGTGATCATCACAAATTATTTAGTAGACTAAACTGTGGGTTAACAAAGAAAACCTCGATTGATTGGTTTTCAAAGGTCTAAGTGTGACAGAAAATATTCCCCACATCATTCTTCCAAAACCACAAACCTTGATTGCTTGCACAAGTCATGCTGGATCTATGGATTCACACTGATGCCAAATTTTGAGCCCATCTGCATCCTCAGCAGAAATCAATATTCCTCAGTCCAGGCTACATTTTTCCAGTTCTCAACTATCTAGTTTTGGTGAGCCTGTGCTCACTGCAGCCTCATATTTCTGTGCTCTTTATCCACTGTAACACATCCACCTTAAGCAAGATGCATACATCTGGAAAAGAGACAAATGGTGCTCTCTCTTTTTTTCTTTTTACCATTTCACTGTCTCTGTCGCTCCTCTCATGTCTCTTGTGGCACCAACAGATACAGCACTGTAGCAGCTTGTAACTGACACCTGCACCCGTCCATCACTACTCCATTGCTTGGACTCAGCTTCAAGCTTCTGCCCAAAGGCTGGATCCACCCATCATCTTCTGGCAAGAGGGAACTAAAGGTTTTTTCTTTATTTGTTTATTATGCTGTTTGTTTTTAAATATATATATTTAACTTGAAAAATATGTGTTTTTTAATGTATTATGATGTCCGTGTTGAACATCTCACAGCTACAGTGGAAAATCAGCTGTTTGGCTAATTGATGATTTATTCACGTCACTCTCAACGTGAAAGGAGCCAGTAAAATAGCACATACTAAACTCACTGTGTGGCAAAATAAAGCAAATAGCAAATGAAAACACAGAAGTCACTTTAGTCTTAGATAATAACATGTAACCAAGACGTGGAGTAGATGTATTTCATTGTCCATGAAAGATATTCCTGGAATAACAGCATCTTCACTGTGTCTTCCATCTGCTCGTTCATCCCTGCCAAAAACCTTCTTGAATACTTGGGCTAGATGTTGTTTCAACACAGCGTCATCATCAAGATGAGTGACAATTTGGGGGCATACATTTGTCCAAGTGGATGAAGGTGGGACTGCTTCTCTGACTCAAGTCAAAATATTGCATTATAACTTCAAGTTAATGACTAATGCATCAACAGTAATGTCCTTTGGGTATACATTATAAAGTACGATGGTGTGCTTTCAGTGCAGTTCATTTTGCTTTTGGCATTTCTTTTTCTTTTTTCATACCTGTTTTCTTTTATAGCATCTCTTCAAGTTTCTCGGGGGGGAAAGCAATATTATGATTTGTGATATGTATGTGTGTGTCTGTGTGTGTGTGCTGCAGTCAAAAGAAAATCTCATAACATCCAAACACAATACAGATATTATGATACAGCAACGTGCCTGAAAATATGTTGAAAGTATAAAATAATATAAAATATTTTACACAATTAAATTTCTAGGTGCAAAAGGATAGCTTTAAGCTGTTAATATAAAAGCTGAACATTTAGCTAAAAACTCCAACAACTATATTTATTTTTCTTTCTTTTTTTTTTTGAACAGCTTACTTCCCTCCTCAGATTTACAGCTGCACTGACACTTGGTAGTATAGCTGTTTTAAGGAGAACTGATAACCTTGGAAGTTTCTTCCTGAGCAAATAAAATGAAAAACGCCCCCTCCTGCAAGCTCCGCCCACCCACAAATGGAATAAAATATCACATAGCTTTTCAAGACTTCACAAATGGCTCAATCGATCAATCATTCATTGTCATTCTTGGCGAGGGGTCCAAAAGCCTGCTGTGCAGTTTGGTTTTGATAGGTCAAAGCACTGCCGAGATATAAGCTCACTTCCTTTTTGACAGCTTTGCCATCAAATTCAATTAATTGTTGTGGGCAAATGCTTCAGCAAACCAAAATGATATGTGATAACTTTTGTGACGCTTCCTCTGATGATCATATATACCAAGTTTTGTAAAAATTTGCTACCTGTGAAAAATCTATTTCACTTTGTATAAAATCCAATATGGTGGCTCAATCAATTTAGTCAACATCAAAACTTGCCACTTATCAGGCTCAAGACCTCTTACAGTATTAGCAAGAACTCAAATTTCATTGCAAATCTGACCACATGAGCAGTTAATGGTCAAAACACATTTTTACTAATTATAGTGCACAAAATTAGTGTGCTTCCTTCTGAAGGGGTCCCAAGTTTGGTTTCAGTAGGTTAAAATGGTGCTGACATACGAGCTCAGTTTCTGTTTGGTGACTTTGCCACTGATTTTGAATCCATCAGATAACTTCTGTGAGGCTTGGCCTGAAGATGATCTGAGTCAATTTCGGTGAACACTAGACAAACTTTGTGACCTGTGAAAACTTTTGAAGCATTTCCATAAAATTCATTATGGAAGAAAATCCAATATGCCAGAAAATGACATGATCGGGTACACTGAACTTGGATAGATCCAAGGACTCCAGCTGTACCTTGATTTCCAAAATCAGTCACACGGGTCACAAGTCGCAAACGCAAGTCCAACTTTGCCCCAATGGTGGTGCTAGAGTGCTAGCATGAGACTGTCCTAAGGAAGTGTCCAGAATTTCACAACTTTTGGCCAAACTGTTATAGGGGCTGCCATAGACTCCCATTGGAGAGAAAAAAAGTTGATGATGATATAATAATAAATAAGAAAAAAATTAAATTACTGTGCAACCAATATCTGTAGTATAACTGTAATATGCTCTGCCCCCAGTTATACCACAAATTAATCCAGGAGGTACCAGTCAGAGTCAAGCTTTGTGATGTTCAGAATATATTTATGTTTTCCACTCCTCCTCTAGTTGCTATGTACACACAAGGATAAAGGATACTGTGTGTCACAGTATGATACCACAAGCTGAAATAGTAAGTGCAGCAGCTATGTTGTCTTAAGCCACTCATGTCGGTTTGGTTCAAATGACTCTGAAACAGCATCATGGTAATGAAATACAGCAACCTAGATAAAAAAATAACTGCACATCTCAAATATAAACCTGTTGCAAATTATGACAGGAGCTTGTTCAAGTTGAAATCAGGTGTTACTTTTACGTACCCACTGTTAATGTTACTCTATAATAGCATCAGATTGTGCAAAACAACAAGAGCAAACTATAAGTCTGGCTCTTCAGGCTCTTAAAAAGTCAGTGAGCTGTATAGGAGGTGATCAATGTATTTTTTTGATGAAGTATGCCCGGTACCTTGACATTTGATGGGAAAAAGAAAAAAAAACCTTAATGTCTCAGGGGATTGGGAAACAGTATTCATGCTCCATGGGAACGACATTTCTCCATTGCATCTACAGTAACAGTACTGTGCCTGAACGTGCTAGAAGGAGTATGTTCATCTTGTCAATAAACAGTGAAATCAAAGTATGTGTTTGCAATTAAAGTTTTTTAAAAAATCTACATCATCAGTTTAATGTTTTTCCCCCCAAAATTGCACAATACATTTTTAAGCAAAAAAAAAAAAAGTTGCATGCAGCAAATCTGATCCAAATTAAAACTTGTACATGCAAATTAATATTTACATTTTTTTGTTTGTTTCTTTTGTCAGAAGGTTAAAAAATTGGCATCTTCTGGCAATTTTTTTCATGGTTTAGGATTTACAGGGTTAAGCTAAAGATAAAAAGGTAATTATTAGGCTGAAAACCAAAATAAAATTATCTGAGGGATAGCAAAAAATTCCCAAATCAAGAAAACACAGACCACAGAAGATAACTGAAATGGATGATTGTTTCTTTGGATTAAGAAAAACACAATCATTGTTAAAGTCTACAATCAAGAAACACCTTATCCATTTATGAGGTACTGATTGAAATTCTTTGAAATTCAAAATTTAAACTTGAAGGACATAAGATTTGATTACTTTCGTGACATTTTTCAAAATGTTTCATTTTCATATAGAAAATCAAGATCAGTGAAGTTACCATATTTGTTTCTTTGTCCATACATGGTTAAAAAAAAAAAAAAAAAAAAAAAAACTTCAATAAGTAAATACATAAAAAATACCAGAAAAACACACATACAGTATGGTGAAAGGAACATGTACTGTACTTTAGAACACTGTAACAGATTCATTACAACATTACTTTTTCAGAACATTACAACATACACATTATAAATTTGTATAACATTAGGCCATTTCTTCATGACCACATGCTTCTTCACTTCACTGAGATGTGGGATGGGCATCATATAAAGGATTAATGAATGGAAATATAGAGGGTTTACAACAGGGTGCAAAACAGTGGTTATTTTTTAAAAACGAGACCAAATTAGACAGAAAACATCTCATAGAACCCGAACAAAGATTTCTGGGAAAAAAGAAATCTTTGGACAAATGAAGCCAAGTTTAACTTTATGGAGCAGGAGAGAAACGGCTCACTATCTGACGCATACTACATTATTTGTCAAACACAGGTTTGTATGGCTGGATCATTAATGTTAATTGATGATGTGCCTGCTGATAGAAATAGTAGGGTGATTTCTGAAGTGTGCACTCTGCTCAGAATTGGCCAAATGCTGTAAAAGTGACTGGACAGCACTTCACAGTGCAAATGAAGAATGACCAAAGCAAACTGCAAATGCCAGCCAAGAGTTTCACAAGAACCAGGATATTCTTCAATGGCTAAGTAAGTCTGATCTCAACCTAACAGAGCATGCTTTTTAATTATTAAATAGAAAACTGAAGTCAGAAAGATCTGGCAGAGCATTTCAAGGGAGGAAGCACAGTATTTGGTGAAGTGCATGGCTTACAGAATTCAGACAGTCAATGACTGCAAAGGATTTTTTTATAAAATAATATTTGAAATTACGTTATCTTTCCAATTACTTTTGAGCTTCTGGAAACAGAGGAATATCTGTAAACATGGATGTAATTCCTAAAGAGTGGATGTAATTTTTTTTTTTTTTTTTAATTAAAACCCTTGAATTAAAGCCAGAAGTCTGCACTTCAATCACATCTGAATTGTTGTATTTAAAACACTGTGTACAGAGGCACAAATCACTAAAAGCATCTCATTGTCCAAATAGTTTTGCACCTGACTGTAGCTGAGAGCAACTCATTAAAAAGTAAATGTACTAGTCTAAATTTAGTTAAAACTTCTAAATTTTGAAGGATGATCATGAACTAGTTTATTTCAGTCTGTGTAACCAAAACCTGAAACTAGCTCTCCCGAAGCGCGAACAGTTCCATCTGACTTTAAGTGAGGCATAAACCCTAATCAAGACAAGCTTCAAGACAGTGGCTGAGAAGTAAGGGATGCAATTAAACATGAAACCAACATTTAAACCTTCCAGTGTTTGTGGCCATTGGCAATATGACGAGGATGATTTATCAGACTAATTCAGGAATGATGCAATAAAGCAGCATCCATGTCTTTCAGTGGAGACATTCACAGCTGTATCCAGTGGGGTGTATACTCGGAAGAAGAGGGAGTCTTTAAAAAGTGAATTGTATTTTAATCTCTTTTGAAAATCTTTCCCTCTGGCAAAGAAATCCTCTCTGTGCTCTTCCCGATCATCTCTGCTTCACTGGGGCATATGATGGGAGAGGTTTCAGCAATGTCCCAAGGTACCCGATCTCTGAGAGATGACAGGCCACAAGTTCCATTTTTATTATGATTTATTCGAGCCAGCCAGTTTTCTGTAATGGAAATTCATTTGAATCAACACCTCTTTGCAGAGCCAGTCGGGAACCATACTGGCCATCTGTGAGCCGGGAGATGCTGAGAAGGGCCCTATTTGGCAAAATGAAAGAAACCGTTCTTAATGCAAACATTCACCAAGCATGAAGAAGAGAAAAAGGTCTGCTTTCCCATTTCAGTTTTGTGTGCTACTGTGTTTCCTTACCACCATGTAGTAAGAAGTAGTACTGGAGTATATGTATGCATATATTTATGGTTTTCTTTTAGGTTTTTTATATTTCTGATCAATTTGAATAGTAATAGAAATCTAAGCATAACTATTTCTTTCACTTTCATATATATATATATATATATATATTATATATATATATATATATATATTAGGGGTGGGACTCGATTAAAAAAATTAATCGAATTAATTACAAGCTTTGTAATTAATTAATCGAAATTAATCGCATTTTAATCACATTTCAATATTTGACATGAGAAATATTAATTTAAGTTTAGTTGATGAATGAATCAATATACATAAGCTTAAACTTCAAAATTTAGTTTATTTTCCCACCAGTCTACTACACAGACCAATGAAGGGTGGAAGTGCTCCTGTGATAAACTCCTGAAATTAAAGTTAAGCATCACAACTGGATAGTTTTATTCAACATTAATGTCTCACTTGTTATAGTTGGAAATTAATCATTCGCTCAGCTGTATTCCTTGATGTTGAAATGTGTTATGCTTGTTTTAACAGCTTATTTTGAATTAAAGACTTAAAATTAAACCACAAAAAGGAGAAAAAGTTCGTTCTCCGTTTAACCAGCTGCTTTTACACAGCTGTGCTTCGCACTCACGGTTGCTAGGCGACATGAGCTAGGCAGAGGTGACGGCAGCTGATATGAAGGCTAGCTGCTCACTTCCGGCCTTTGTGGGCTGCGAAAGACGTGGGCGGGTCCTTCGCAGGATGCGGCCCCTAATTTGGACATTGTGCGTCGATATAATCTGTATGCCGGGAACTCGCGCACTGAGAAACGTTCCACGGTGCAAAGTGCGATTAAAATGCGTTAAAATTTTTAACGCGTTAATTTCCCCTAATTAATTAATCGAAATTAATGCGTTAAAGTCCCACCCCTAATATATATATATATATATATATATATATATATATATATATATATATATATATATAATATATATATATAATATATAATATATAATATATATATATGTATATATATATATAATATATATAATATATATATATAATATATATATATATATTATATATATATATATATATATATATTTTTTTTTTTTTTTTTTTTTTTTAAGTCTTTATTTCCTTTATTTTTCCCTTTTAACAGAATGACATATTAGTTACACTACATTTCAAGAGAAAAAGCCACTGACAGAGATTTGTGCAGTCAAATCATGGCTTTCTTGGTTTTAAGACTAGCAAAAGGCTTGAAAGATCCCACTGACATAGAAGAAAATTATACCATTGGCACAACAATTTGCAACTAAAATACATCCTAAAGTGAATTAAAATATCATTTTAGATATGTTTGAGTCTTAAAAAATTTTCCAATACTAATACTGAAAGTTAATGTCATGGCAGATTGCAGTGAACGTCACAAAGTTGCAAACCATTCAACCTATTATTTTCATCACCAGCAAGTTTATCCAAAATGTGGTTGTTTAAAAAAAATTGTTTATGAAAGGCATATAATTAAAAATAGTCGTGAAATTAAACTCAACTTAATTAAAGTAATTGATATAAATTCATATAAAGGGCATGCGAGTGGTTACACGGAGAGTTGGCTGGATCCAATTATTGGCATGTTTAAAAAAATGAGTTTACTTGCTTGCGCTGTAAATGGTAGCTACAGTAATCAATTCTTTACCCTCCCAAAATTTGGGGAGTTGTACATAGTGATTCCACTGCGGGAGGTCACCAAATTAAGCAGGACTGAAACTATTAAGGCTTATGACTTAAAATATACCATTATTCAATGTGAAATCACTTGGAAGTTTTAACTTTTTGAGTTGTAACAACAGTTTCAGTTTCTGAGGAAGCATTTTTAGGAAGAATTACATTGATTTTCTAGTCAGATCAAGGACATTCTTTATGCTCAACTAAAATGAAGCTGATGATGCCACAGATGTGTAGACATTTTGCAGCTGTGCCCTGCAAAGAACATGTGCAGCAAGTAAAATTTATGTGCCAGAAAAACCCACACAATGACTTATGCTCGATGCTGGTCTGAACTAAAAAGGATGGATGTTTGAAAATGTGATTACTTTAAATTTAACCACTCTGTCATGGCGACAGCTGCTTCATCCTCCTCTGCCTCCAGTTCTCCTACTCACCTACTGTAGTGTTTGCATCAGTCTGTGCTTTGCGTGTTTTAGTGAGGTGACTGTTACTGTGGGTCCCGTCACATCTCAACTGTCCACAAGTAACCCCCCCTTTTACATTCGCTCTTCTTCACATTTATATAAAATAATATAAAAGGTGCAAAATCTATAAGGTTGCTCTTGTTAAAAGACACAGACAGACAGACAGACAGACAGACACTACATACATTCATTACATACATTAGGCTAATTAGTGATTCTAAATTGCCCATAGGTGTGACTGTGAGTGTGAATGGTTGTCAGGGTGTACCCTGCCTCTCGCCCATTGTGCACATGAATAAACCTCTGGTCTTTGTTGGAAAACTGATGTGAGACTAGTACGCTAGTCAAGCTGCCACTGGCTCTACTTGCACTGGTCTGAGATCAGTAACTGTCTGCTCATTGTATGGAAACTGAGCTAGCGTTAGCTGTGATTTAGCACCACCTTGGCCAACATGTGTGATGCAACAAGAAATGTTTGATAACTCCTTTAGCATGTTGTCAAGGAAAACCTTAAAGATGGAGAGTGGATGTCAGCTCCCACCATATGTAGTTTAATAAAACAGGTTGTTCACATATATTAAATTGAACCAGGTGTTTTGTTAACACACCACCTTAATTTTTCATTAACTGTCAATATCTACCTCTGTAGAAGGTGACAGTTAAACCATGTCACACATTGCGCAATCTTTTAGTTCAACTGTGTTTCCTTTAAATATATGTAAATATATTTTGATAAAAATTTTTATATCAAGATGTGGGACTGTTTTTCTGAGCTGATTTAAAGCTGTTTTTTAGAGATGCATGGCCCTCCCAAGACAGCTGCTACAAACACATGAAGTATGTATAATGAGCTCAAACTTAAACATCTGCAGCAGTAATATTGATCTATATAACACTGATGGGGAACACTGATCTCCAGAATAATTACTTTTACTTTTGATACTTTATGTACAATTTGCCAGTGATGTGTAGTTTTATGTGTAGTGAGATGCTTACTACTTAAAGGAATAGTTGTTAACATTCTTCTATAACTCATCATGGTCATGGTAAAAAATTCTGACGATAACTGCTCTATAGAAGTAAAAATATTGTGATTCTTCAGCCAGGAAGGAGTGCAGAAAAGTGAAGGTATCCGGGAATCTGGAGTGCGGCATATTTAAAAGAATAAAAGACACGCAGTGCAAAAATCATGATAAGGTACATATCTGCTCCAATTTAGAGTCAATAACTACATTCTGTGCTAAATGCCACACCAAGGGGAAAAAAAAAAAAAAAAATTGTCTTGGTATTTTTTATTCATTTGGGGCAACAACAATAACCTTTGTATATTAAAAAAAAAAAAAAATCAAACAACTCCATTGTTTTTTTTTTCTTTTTTTAAATACAGGCCTCTACCAAATGGTTGAGATTTCACTTTATGGTAAAAGTCAGAATACATAACCAGATTAGTGAAAATTGAATAAAATTCTTGGACTCTCTTAAACTTCTCAGCAAAAGCCATAAACTTTACTCAAATGTGTGTTAGTGCAACAGAACCACCTGTAACAGCAAGTTTTGGGTCATTAGATCCTCTTTATTTCTGGCGGTATTTTGCAGAGCACTGTTGTTGTGCATTCAAGCCAAGGAACATATTGTATTTCTGGGAATTACGCATTTACAAACCCATTGGACAGAGGACAGGATGTACCGTTCCTTCTGAACTGCATATCATTGAGAGGAGGATGATAGTCAGCTTTAGATGCTGGCACGTTGACTTGCTTCAAAATTGTGGGAAACTGCAGTCAAAACCTTTTAAGAGATATTGGTTTCTTGTTCAAAAGGGCACAGTCTCTCCTACAGACAGGCCAGCAGTCTGAGATGCATAGGTCAAAGATGTTTCCAAACAAAGTAAAGTGCCATTGCCTTGACCTTGCTGGGGTCTTGTACATGTGTACCAGCATGCCAGAAAGAGACAGAAAGAAAAACCTAAAAATGACAAATGCACTGTTACAATGCTTGTAATATGTCAGTATACTAATATATGCCATTTAGTAGAATTACCTATAATAGTAATACTGCACAGCCTCATTATAGTATAGGATAACATACGATCAAATTCAATGTTAACAACACAGAATGTTCATAAGAATTTTTTTTAATCTTATCAAAATTGTAAATTGATAATCTTGTCAGCTTTTACCCCCTAAATGATCATTCAACCATTTGGTTGAGCACAGTTTTAGATGGCAAAAATATCATTCTTATAATCATACTTATGAAATTATTTGAGCATTAATTTCACATTATAGAATTTAATGTATTACATAAACACCAATAAATGATGAGCAGAGTTTTTATTTCTTTGTAAATAGATAGTTTCACTTCCACTATCTTCAGCTCACAACCTTTACCATGAAGAGACAAATCAACCTTTTGGTATGTTGCTAGAAAATGTTCTGATGAAATTAAAAAAAAATTCATTAAAAAAAAGAAATTTATAAAAAAATTATTTATTTATTTTTTTTACCCTTCTAAAACTTTTTTTTTAACTTATCATGTTACTTAATTCTGTTCACAGTATGCCATGTCAAAAAATATATAAGTAATCCTGAAATTTTCACTAAACAGTTCACATTTCTAGTGTTCCTTTCTTGTTGCTAGCTTCCTGTGAGGAAACTAATTGAAAATTTCTACTACAAAAAGACAAATTGATATCCAGTGGATTTTTTTTGAGAATAACAGATCAAAACCAAATGGTAGTGATGGATCAAACATTAAAGGGTTAATGTTAACACATTGACTTTCTATGTTACCTTGCTGCAGTAATCTTTTACTCAGGCCTATTTTTTTACTCATTGTAAATAAGATTATTGTTTTTTCTGCTCAAGTTCATACTAAATGCGCCTGTTTTAAAAAACTCTGTAAAAAAAAATTGCTCAGCTGGACCTAAAAACGCAGCCCAAATGTGGAGCCTACGTTGTGCAGTATTTCAGGCCCTCAGGTGCTGTCTCTGTCTGTGTCCATGGAGTCTAGATTCAGTGTCAGCAGCAGTGAGACATCAGTGCTTAGGGCCGTCATAAGCTTCTCTGTAAATGTCAAGTGACAAAATGTGAACTCTAGGCAGCATAAAGAGGGACAAGCCTTTAAAGGATGACTTTGTGTAGATGTGACAAATGTATCATCACAGTGTCACTGAGTTCATCCATAATTCAGTGCTTGTGCTCTTGTTTGTGTGTGTATGTGTAAAGATCAGGAGTGTATGATACGCCAAGGAGAGGAGACGTATGGAGGGAAACAAAGTGAGGCAGTGAGTAGAGTACAACCTGGACATCTTCCAGCCATTATGGAGGACATATTTTATACTTGGACTTTGGACACGTCACACACTGACATTCTTCAGCAGTTGATGTAAGACTACTCCAAGGTGTGCGTGCATGCATTTGTGCACTTTCTATCTGCTTGTCCAAAGAAAGATGAATATTAAGGACGATTTCTGCTCGCAAACTGATGATCTCCTGAGCGAGAGTCTGGCAGCATGGCACGCTATCATGTGCTCAACTGGGATGTCAATCACCCTGGCTGTGTAAGTTCACTGTGCTCGCCGGCTGTCAGTGCGATTCATTTTTGGGTTCTATTGCTGCCAAAGACGGTACAGTACATTACAACAGACAGCGGCATTAGATTATTACAGAATATTGTGTTATTAATTACAGCAATTTTAACCTGTGATTCTTCTAAGCAGAGACAAAGAAAACAGGGCTTCTGAAAAAGCACAGAGCAAAGTATTTTTCAATAACTTCTCTTCAAAGAATATCAATTATAATTGCTCTATTTGATTGAGAGTCTGTGTATTCAGGCGTATAAGCTTTCGCCCACATAAGCTCCAAACTAAATTATATGTTCAATACACCAATAATAGATATCACTCTTTTTGACAGTTTATGCGGTTTAAGTGGCAGAGGATATGAAAAGCAAATGATAGAGAAATTTATGAATAAAACATTGGCATTTGGAAAACATATAGATAGGGTAGATATGTCCTATGTAAATATGCAAAACAAATATCATTCCAGGGTATATACATAAATGGAATCTTCTTTAAGACTAGGGAGCGAGTGGATATGCTTTGAGAATGGAAATCTCATTAGTTTGATATCAAATAAAAGCAGTCATCTGGAGGGAATGGCACCGACACTGCAGTGAGGGAACACAACACACAGAGGGAGAGTGGAATTTGTCTTTGAAGTCAATGATATTTACAGAGGAAATTTTGGGCTATTTCAAGCCATGTTCATTCTGAAAAGCCAGTATGTGTACTCTTGCAAAATTTCCTTCTGAGGTGCTGGATAAGGTGGTAACATCATGCTTTTTATAAAATCTTGGAATATCCAGGCATCATATTTTATTGTTTCTCTCTCTCAAATTAGTTTGTTTGTTATGAACTGTTCACTCCACGTTTCAGTCGTCATACGCTCATTTTCTACATCAGCAACCGTGTAAAACACACTAGCGGGGAGGTGATTTACTCTACATCGTCCTACATGAAATATTATTGTAAAAGCATGATTCCAAATGAGTGGTTGACTAATGACAACTCATGTATCAGCTGTCAGATTTTTGTTTACCGCTGCAGGATCAGTCATCCCAACTCAGCAACGGTCCAGTCTGCTGGGGATACGATCAAATAACATGCTATTTTTTTTTTTCTTTTTGACACACAATCATAATTAGGAATTGCATTTGCATGATGTTGATTTATATTTAATTGTCTCACAAACTACTTTACAACACGTCCCCACTGATGACAAAGCCATCTGACACCACGGTTTAATGAGGTAAACCGTGGCGGTTAATCTCAACAAAAACATTTACGCATTCACGCACGTTCATGCAAATGAGCAGATCAATAATTACATCAAACAAAACAAGCAATCATGAAAGAAGTAACATTTTGAGTCATCTGCCTTTGACCCATTTTAGACCACTAAGCAGCAATTAGGAGGAAGTAAACACTTTTTTGTTTTTACATTAATATCTTACTTTCCTATATATAAACGTCTTTATTAGTTACAGACTAAAGACTGGATAGTTTTAGCCATTTTGTTTCTATCATAATTTTCATAGCTTATCATATGCCTAATCCATTTTGTTTCTATAAAATGTATCACATGGTTCTCAGCAGAACACAGGAAAAACTTGAGCCATCAGTTACATTGATTATTCCTCAGCACTGTAAATTTAACAGTTACAGCCTGCTGCTGTGGTTGCTTCAGAACATGTATAGATGTATAACATATTACTCACTTATCCAGCTACAAACCTGACATGGATCTAAATGATGAGAGTATCTATTTATTTATTAATCACAATGACTGTATACATTGAATTTCAATAAATGGTTCTCTATCCATTTTTGAGACCACCACTACATCATAATCACAGTCATCACCACAACCAGCAGCCACCAGCGGCAGCCACATCATCCACCATGATATAATAAGCCCAAAATGGGGCATGTTGTCACGGCCCATGATAGATTCAGGGGGCAACGCTGAATGTTGATCAAGGTGACGCATGAAGGAGGCCCTGCTTGTCAGGGACCCGCCAGCATCCCCAAGCAATCTCTGCAGTCAGGAGATGGAAAGAGCACCACTCTGAAATCCATCATGTGCCACCTACAAACGGAGCATTGATAGAGAGGAGCTGGTGTCCCCCAAGTAACAACACGTGACTGATTTGGGATTTTGGAGCTTGTGGCAGAATTTCAGGTGGAATAATTAATAGTGCATATTTGCAGATACACAATAGCTTCCTTTTTTTTTTTGCCCCACAAATAGAAAAAAAAGCAATGCACACAAATGTGTGAATCTACTTAAGGTTTGAGATATAGCATATAGCATATGCTATATAGTATTTGACATTTTAGGGAAATGAACTCTGAAGCTTTTATAAACCTGTAAAACACTTTTATAACCTGAAACAAATGTGTTTTTAGGGAAACAACATCTATCTCCTTTTCTATTTTAACTAACACACACACACACACACACACACACACACACACACACACACACACACACACACACACATTACATTACATTACATACATTACATTATATTATTTTATATATATATATATATATATATATATATATATATATATATATATATATATATATATATATATATATATATATATATATATAGTACTGCATGCTCAGGGTATTTGAAAAGTTGTATTTCCCTCATGTGTCCAGTAAATATGTGTAGGGAGAAGTTTAACTTACGGATTTTGCAACAGTCGGTTTGATTTTGTGCAAGTCTGTGGAGGGGTTTCTCTCATCCTGTTTCTAGCTCTGCTATCTAAACACTGTTTGGTGCACTGCTTTTCTTAGCATTCAGTATCTCCTGATGCAATTTAAATTCAAAACACTTAAATTAAATTCAGACAGACTGTATACCTAAATGGAAACACCCAGTGTGGGTCAGCGGTGCTAGGAGGAGACGGCAGATGACAGGCCTTGTGAATATTCAGCACAATTACAGTACATGAAATATCATGCAGATGGAACAAACCCAGATCAAAGCATGTAATTAACTATCAGAGGACAGTTTCCAGTGAGGGAGGAGAGGCAGCGATTAAGGGAATTGGTGAGGATTGTGTCGATCATGACTGCGAGAAAATCAAGAAACTCTGCTCCGGAGCAGCTGTTCCACTAGTCGGTTTGTGTGCAAGTTATGTGTATATCTAAAGGCATCCAATCTTTTACAAATAAAAACTTTGCCTGCTTTTCTGCAGGTAATCTTTTTTTTCCCCCCAAACTATCAAATGCCATGTGGCCAAATCCCCCAATTGGCCTAAGAAAAAACTTATTTCAATTCATTAGAAAGTACAAATGACACTGCTATGCTTGCTTGATTTGAAACTATAAGCCAAGAGAGGTAGAACGAGGGGGAGAAAAACATGTCACATTTGGGACCGGTGCTCAAGGTTGAGGTTGTCAATAGAGTCACAGTATTGTTAGGCAGAGGAGGGAGAGGAGCTGGCTAGAAATAGCATGGAGTCCAAACCATTGTCATGAAAGTCGTCTCCATTTCCCATGGGTCACAGAGGAAGATAGAGATCTGAGAGGCAGCGCCTTGATAAAGATCACAGATTGACTGGGAAGCCTCCCCCAGGATTTAATTGAAGTCAAACCAAGTCACAACATCTTAGATCTAAAAGATGACCCAAGCAACACTCAATTTTTCATTCTCTATTTTTATCAGTATGCCTCTCCACCTTCCTATACATCTATTTGTTTATTTACTGAAATACACAATGTCCATGAAATTACTTTGAATGTCAACCAGGACTCCCTGTTTGCTGCAATCCACTGATCATCCTCCTCACTAGAAACTAAAGACATTTCATGACAAATTTCCACTGTGTAATTTAAGTTGATTTTCATAATTGTGAAATGACATACATAATTTAGTGATGCAGAATTTAATATCCAAAGGTGTTACCTTTGGATAAAAATGATTTAGTGTTAAACTTGCTAGAGTAAAGACTGGGGATTAAAAAAAAGAATAGCCTAAGTCAATGCTGGTAAAAAAGACATCTTGACTTCTAGGCAATAAAACCTCCAAATGAATTGTAAAAATAGATATAATATGCAGCTAGAATAATAATTTTCTCATATAACAACCCCAGAAAATACAGAAAATAAAATCACTTTTATGAACTGAATAAACTGGTTAAGGATAGACAACTCTGTTAGGTTTATGGACAGACTGCTCCTTTGCCGTCGTCATAATTACTACAGGTCCTCAAGGGTTATGCAATTCATCGGTAACATATGTTCTTCTGGGGTACTTGTTAAAATGATTAATGATGTAGTTTGTCTTAGAAGGACAGATGAGGAAGACAAATCCTGGATCCTAAAATTTTCCAAATGCAGTACTCAAAAATGAACCAATCGATCAAATCACATCATCTTTCACGATCATTTAACCTGAATTCACAGCAAAATAACCACAAAAAAATAATGCAGAAAATGATAAATGACAGATAGTGTTGCAGAACAAGAAAACATGAGCCATAGTCTCCAAATTGCCCCAGTGATGCCTGATGCACTGCAATAACAACCTTTTCCCAAAGCTTTTCAAACCACAGCTCCCATATGTAGTGATTTTCTTTTCCTTATGTTGCTTAGCTTTGCCTTCAAGGAGCAAGCCAAGGGTTTTGTTTTGGTTGCATATCAACCAAACACCTTAATGTTTTGAGCTGAGCATGGATGCATTTATTGCTTATGAATAAAAAATTGATGTTAGTTGTTTTATAAAAGCAGAAAATATCATTACTTGTTTAAAAAAAAAAATACATAGCATTCAAACAGTATGGTGCTATTATATCAGTGTTATTTTTACCCCTCAACCAATCAATTCAGTAACATATAAATCTTTCAAGCTGTCAGTTGATGTGACTGTTGGCATGTTGTTGATATCCATCTTTGCCATCTCTCGCACATAATGTGGACAGGGCATTTTTTATCTTGTAAACAGACTTATTCATCCATTACTGCAATGTTTTTCTCTCCCATTGTGGGTTCCTAACACCTGTCTCTGCTCAGGCTTTACTCTGACAGTTATTCCTACTTCATCTGTCGACATTGTCAGACAAAGTAAAGCCTAAAAGCCATTCAGGCATGTATTACTGATGCCACGTGTTCAGTCCCTAATCTTAATTACCTACTCCAACACCGCCTGAGCCTGCATGGCCTGATCCAGCACAGGTTTGAGTGGGTGCTTATGGTGGGACACAGCTCCTGTTGTCTCCAAGCTGAGCTGTCAGGGTTGGACAAGGAGTCAGTGATTGATGCATTTCCCAGAGTGGCGGATTGTTCCACTGAGTTGCCTCATGCACCAATAATGACACATGATGGAAACCCCTGTCAGTGAGCCATGATAGGAAATGAAGATGGATGGCATCTTGGATGGGAAGTGATTTTGTTGAGCAGGAAGTTAAGAACATTTTTGTTGTGATTATCTTGCAAAATAACCACCTGCAGTGCAGCCCTCTCAGATACTAAGGACAAATTATAGTTAACTTTTTTTTTTGGTTTTAGATTTTTTTTTTCTTTTAAATAAACTCAATGACCATTTCTGTTTTTGTCCTTGCTCAAAAACTTTGATTTATGCTCAGATTGCAGTTCCTAGTGAGAGGAGAGCGTTATATTTAATAATATTTACAGTCAAATAAATCAGAAAAAATAAGTACATAATAAAACTATGATGAGAAAACAGTGGTCTGAAATTTGATAAACCTTCTGTAATATGCCTGTCACAAAGAAACATTTTTATTCTCTTGATTAATCATGTTCTTCATCTTTAACGGATTACTTTTACAGATGCGTAACATGCTTGTCACCGTCACACACATTTCTATCCATTATGAAAGCCCTGGAGCCTGAGGTGCTAATCATCATACATGAAACTATATAACAAGCCACAGCACACAGCAAAAGGATGATATTCATTAATACAATTCCATATTTTTAACACTGCTATGTTTACGTTCATAGATGACACATTTGAGTGGGCAGCTGTCTTAGCTTTAAACTGGAGAAATGAAACCCTGTGTATCCACAGCTCGCTGAGTAAAGCTGTGTGAGCACAGCCAGTGAGTACATGGTGTGTACTTGAGCTGGCCTTGTCATCGGAAAACAGACCTAGTGCTCTCCTTCTTCTCCTGGTTTACAGCTTTAGTCTCTTCACTTGAGCTGGTGATTTTAATTTGTCAAAACTGTTTACTAGCATGCCTCCAAGGCTATTACCGCTATGTCATGAGGGAGCAGATAGGTAATGAAAAGCATACAAATGGCAGATAAAAAAGCATTGCTTAGAAGCAAGAGGGGTTGGGCGGATAATGTAGGGGGATCTTTCATGTAAAAGGAGACCGTCAGTGATTTATTATTCCATCTTTTCTTGAGAATCAATTATGCTAAAATGCTAATAGGGGGACATTATGAATTTCTCCATTTGTTATGAATAATTCAAATATTTATTGGGTGTGGGGAGACATCGCAAATGACTTTGTCCTTAGTACAATGCATAACCTATGCAACCTAATGAGGTGCTGTCTGATTGGTTCTCGCTCGCTCACTCACACACACACACACACACACACACACACACACACACACACACACACACACACACACACACGCACACACGCACACACACACACACACACACACACACCTTTCTTCTCTGGGCTGTGATTCACCTTTACATAGTACAATACCAATAAAAAGGCTGAACAATCTGTGCTTAGACATTTCAAACTAAATCCAGCTCTGACACACGACTCTTCAAATAAACCCACATCCTGTGGAACAGCATGACATTGCTATGAGAGTGGCACTGTGAGCCAGGGAAGACGAAAAGGAGTGCAGCAGAGGAGGAGGAGAAGTGTCACTGGCCAGAGTAATGAGGCCACACAGACACAAGGATGACAAGGACGCGTCTGGCTGGCTGTCGTTGTTTAAGTCCCACAGAGCAAACCACCACACAGTCAACCCGCATTAATGTCACACTGGCCTATCATGGGGAATTAATTACACACCTGTTAATGACAGACCACTGGAACGTATCCCCCTAATTTCCATCTGGATGTGACATCTGATCACATGATGTTGTGGTAGTTGCTACTTCTCATAATCAAAACACACCAAAGTGTTTGTGATCACACTAACTACAGCATATGCCATTACTGCATTACATACAGCCATTTTTATCTGAAAGGCCTCAATAGCACAACTGCATATATTTTCAGCATGGATGCTCCGGCATGGTATTAGACCCCTTACTGAGCTATACGCACCAGCCACTTTATTAGGCGCACCTGTTCAACTGTTTGTTAATACAAATGTCTAATAAACCAATCACATGGCAGCAAGTTAATGCATTTAAATATGCAAGATGACCTGCCAAAGTTCAAACTGAATATCAGATTGGGGCAGAAAAGGTGGTTTAAGTAACTTTGAAGATGGCATGGCTGTGGGTGCCAGACAGGCTGATCTAAGTATTTCAGAAACTGTTGATCTACTGAGATTTTCCCACACAACCATCAGAAAAAGCTCAGGTCAGAAAAAAAAAATATCCAGTTAGCAGGAGTTTTCTGGGAGAAAATGCCTTGTTGATGTCAGAGGTCAGAAGAGAATGAAGAGATTGCTTCAAGCTGATAGGAAGGCAACAACTCAAATAACTACTCGTTACAATCAAGGTTTGCAGAAGAGCATCAATAAATGTACAGCATGTCAAACTTTGACGCAGATGGACTGCAGCAACCACATCAAGTGTCATTTCTGTCAGCTAAGAACACAAAACTGAGGCTATAATTCACATGACTCACCAAAACTGGACAACAAAAAATTGGATAAACAATGCCTAGTTTAATGAGCCTTGATTTATGCTGCAACATTCAAATGGCAGGGTCGCAATTTGGTGTGAACAACATAAAAGCACAGATCAATCATGCCTTGTATCAATGGTTCAGGTTACTTCTTCTGGTGTAATGGTGTGAGGGATATTTTCTTGGCACACTTTTGGGCCCCTTAGTACCAACTGAGCATTCTTTAAATGCTACAGCTTAAGTATTGTTGCAGACCCTGTCCATCCCTTTGGTGCACCCATTTTCTGATGCCTGCTTCCTGCAGGATAATAGACCATGTCAAAAAGTTCACTGTACTCAAATGGCCTCCACAATCACCAGATCTCAATTCAATAGAGCACCTTTGAGGCATGATGGAACAGGAGATTCACATCATGGATGCACAGCCAACAGATTTGCAGCAAATATGTGATACTATCGTGTAAATAAGGACCAAAACCTCTGATTGGCATGGCATATATTCAACCTTGTTGAATATATGCCATGAAGAATTAAGGCAGCTCTGAAGGCAAAAGAGGAGTCCAATAAAGTGAGTAAGTAGCTAACAATTACTTGACTTATGCCACAAACAATCACACAAATAAATGCACTTGCAACTGACAACTGTTTCTACTATTAACTGATAATAAATAATAGAAAATGATTCTGCAAGTTAGACACTCATACGTTTCAAGAAAAATAAAGCAAAATTAGTTTTCACTGAGTTAATAAGATATTTTCATGTAAATGAAAGTGAAATGAATGCAAGACTTGTTTTGCTGTGGTTAGAAGGACCACGCCATTGCTAAGTGAGAATAAGTATTCCTTTTAACTGCTAGACCTTAATATGTATACTATTCAAAAAAATTCTAAAATTTAATCAGACTATAGCATCAAGTCAATTACACTTCCGAGATATTGATCTAGTCAGTTAAGTAGCAGAGGAGGTTGTTAATTAGTTTCAGTTGCTTTGGTGTTAATGAAATTAACAACAGCTGCACTTGAGACTGACATCTTTTCTGGTTTGCTCTGTCTCCCAGCACAGTCTCAAGAGCATGGAAGAGATTCCAGGAGACAGGCTCTGTGAGAACCAAACAGGGCCGTAGAAGGTCCCATCAGCAGGACCGGTGAATGTCTGTGACCAAACAATCAGAAACAGACTTCATGAGGGTGGCTTGGGGGCCCAGCCTCCTCTAGGGGGCCCGGTGCTCACTGACCAGCACCATGGAGCCGGATTGGCATTTGCCATAAAATAACAGAAATGGCAAGGCCCTAACCCTAACCCTAACCCCTAACCCTAACCTGTTCTTTTCAGAGATCAAAGCAGGTTCACCCTGAGCAAGTGTGACAGATGTGAAAGGGTCTGGAGGAGCAGTGAAGAGCATTATGCTACCTGTAACATCATTTAGCATGGCCAGTTTGATGGTGGGTCAGTGATCTTCTGGGGAGGCATCTCCATGGAGGGGCGCACAGACCTCTACAGGCTAGGCAACCGCACCCTGATTGCCATTAGGTATCAGAATGAACTCTTTGGACCCAGTGTCAAACCCTATGCTGTCACGAAGGCTGATAACCCAGAGTCTGAATTCAGATCCAGCACACAGTTAAAGGTTTATTAGAAAACAACAGAAAATTCAATAGTGTGGAGGAAAGCTGTTTCTGGTTTGCAGCTGAGAGCTCTGTGAATGCAAAGATAAAAAGAGTTAAACACTTCTTGGATGAACTGCTGAATATTGATAAGGAGGGGTTTGAGTACAGAATAGTTTTACTTGGTGGGTAAGAAAGTCCGGGTCCTGGAGAGGGGTTTTCCAAGTGTGAGCAAGTCAGCGGACGGTAGCAGTGGAGAGTGGGCAGGCAGATGTGTTTCCTTCCAAGAGAGATTTCCGAGTGTTGAATGAAACAGGACAGCAGGCAGTTGAGTTTCTTCCACAATTGTTTCCACACATGTTCCCAATGCATCTCGTTACTTGTGACAACTGGAAGTACTGAGGTTTCCTCAGAAAGACAGGTGAGTACTGGAATGGATTCATTACAACAAACGAACATAAAAAGCCTAGTTAAGACAATCTGGCAACGATCTGCTGCCTATCCAGCCCTCAAATACTGCCATGGCATGAGGAGCTCAAGGACAGATATGGAAGATGCCCGAGCCCAAACTCTACCCCAAAGGCAGAACCTGCTGCTGGACTCAGAGGTGAGTAAAAGAAAACAAACAAGAATAACAGAAGATGGACCGGCTATGACATACACTGATGTGTGTGCTGGGTTCTTCCTGGGTTGCGACAATGTGGCAAGAGGATGCAGGGAGTTCCCAGAGGATGAAGGAATTGATGCCATTGACTGGCCACCATGCTTGCCTGACCTAAATCCAATAGAACACCTCTGGGACATTACGTTTCAGTCCATCCAAAGGCACCAGGTTGCACCTCAGACTGTCCAGGAGCTCAGTGACACACTGGTCCAGAACTGGGAGGAAAGCTCCCAGGACACCATCCGTCATCTCATTAGAAGCACGCCCCAATTTTGTCAGGTATGTATAAAAGCACGTGGAGGCCAAAGAAACTGATGAGTACCATTTTGAAGTTGCTGAAATTTCATTGCAGCAAAACGGCCCAGCCTGTCAAATCATTTTTTTTTTCACTTTGATTTTCAGGGTGTCTTTGAATTCTTTAAAAATTGCCTATAAAAATGGTAAAAATGTTCAATTAACAGAAAAAAATAACAATATACCCTAACCGTTTGTGCAAATCAAGAAAAACTGTCCAATTTTTATTTTAAAATTTTGTTTCAGAAGTTTCAAAAATAGGTCTTTGTGTCTTTTGAATTTATGTTTGCTGTTTTGTGTCCAAAAATAGTAAAAAAAAATAAATAAATGGTGAAATCTGGCTATTTTGGGGCAAAAAAATCATATAAGCAAAGTTTGACAGGAATAATGGACATTTTCTATTGTTTTACAATAAAAACACTTGCTTGGGAAAGACAAACATTGTGTTACATTGTGTTACAGATTTGACCAACTTTACCAGAGCAGGAAAGAGTTTAAAGAAATAGGATTAATAACACTCAACAAATATAACCATGTTTTTTTTACTACATCTTCAGCAGTTAAGGTGAGTAGAGGACAGTTATTGTAAAAGGTAGCCATATAAATGAAGGAGGAGCAGCAATCTTTATGTTAAGTTGTTGGCAGTGTTAGTGTAAACTGGCTTTTACCATTTTATATGAATGGGTAAGTGTGTCCAAACTTTTGACTGGTACTGTACATGTAAAGCCTTCCTTTTTTCATTCTGTTGATCCAGAGAGTATGAGGGTATTTCTGTATTTGTTACATGTAGGTTTTTTATGAAACATTATGGATCAATGTAGCTTATACTTTATGAGTGTTATGCAAATTAGTGTATTCTGTATCATCCCATTTACCTGCTCACAAATGCTGGTAACTCTGCTTTTAAAATTGGGGACTTTGAACCTATGTGTCTGCTTGCTACTCAGAACCTGATGGTCCTGATAGCGATTAAGTCTTGAATAAATCTGGCAAAGCAACATCTGAAGCATGTAGTTCACTCCATTTGAGTTCTTTTTTTTTTGTTTTTTTTATATAATATATGAATTTGTGTGTTTTGGCCTTCACCAGCAACCAGGAGAGAAGAATTGCTGTGCTTGGGGTATTTTTTTAAAAAGTTAATTTATTTGTTGTTACTGTAATTTTATGTAAATCAACAAATCATTTCAACTTTGTTATGTAGCCGCACATAGAGCATTGTTACTACGCTGTATTTTGAATCCTGTGATCACTGACTTTTCAGAACTACCCCAGATGAGTCGGGAATACCTGACAAACTATATTTTGAGAAGAATTTAGTGACAAAGTGAAGCAATGAAATCTAGTGTTAATTAGACAGCAGAAATGGAGGGATCGCTTGATCCAGTGCTCTGGCAGCCAACCGCAGCCTAGTAATCAGGTCACGCAGATTGATATGATAATCCCAGGGGCACAGCATGAAAGAAAAGGCTAACTCTGCATTGGCAGGGTGCGAGCCACGGATGTGAGGAGGAGATATCCTTCTGAAGTCAGAATGATTCTCAGGCCTTAGAAGGCAAGTTCAGTAGGCTGCTGAGGAGAGAGCAGCTGAGGGAGAACAGTAAAGAAAAACTATTCCTCCTATACAGATAATAATCTCAGCAGCTATGGAATTTCAATCAGCTGCAGGAAAAAAAAAAAGGCGAGGACTGAAATGCACAAAAACCTCAAAACATATTACATTACAACATCCTATATTGGGCAGAGTAAATGTGGAGGAGGTTAGGAACCAAGAGTAAAAGTCAGATGGTGACAAAATCTTCATTCAACCATAAACACGATGTTATCGAAACAGTTACACTAATAAGTCTACAAATAACTTCCCTCGTTAGATCGTATGAGGTAGTGGCTGAGCCATAGGAGGTAAGGATATAGGCACATATAAATGTGGGATAACTTTTTTTTTCATTAAATGTAATGTTTAAAAATAAATGCAAAATGAATGTTTCGCATATGTGCTTTTTTTCAAGTGTTTTGGAGGTTTTGCCAGCGATCTCAACTGAAAGAGCCCTGTAAGTAAAGCTATAAAACTCATTAGCCTTCATTTACTGAAATGTGCATGAAACATTTCCTAAAATAGTCAGATCAGAGGGACTTTAAAATTTTCCCATAAAGTACAAATAAATTCAAGCACGTGCGTGAAACATTCGTATGCATGATTTATGCAGATATTTGTATGCATTATTAGTAAATAAGGGCCACTGCCCTCTCAAATATCATTTTGGTTTCAATAGTTAATAAACATCTAAGGTAATTTATACTTGTAAATTTGTCTCTGCGTTTGGGAGACAACACTTTACTGAATGGTGTGACATTTATAAAAATTTACAGAAGTCTGATGAATGCAAGAAAAGCACATTAACTGTTCAATTTCATATGAAGATTTTTCTGAAAGCATAAGCATCTGTCCTTCAGTCTATCGTTAAACCATTTCAAAGAGAAAAATTGAAGCTGCATATGTGTGAAACACCTGCCTACAAATATGATGAAGAGCACATATCAGATCTTGTCCAGCTTTGATCTTGATATGCATCCAGTTCACATGAGGGAACCGCTATTTTTCCCATATCAAAGACACGATATGTGGCCGCTTCAGAGCATAGGTTGCCAGACAACAGTCACTCATCAGCCATGCACTTTTCTTGACATTTGCAACCACATGCCATTACCAAAAAGGCCTTGACTTCCCTGGAGTGACATTTAGATACTGAGTGAGATATACTGTATCAACATTACACGGCACAAATGGGGACCAATATCTACTCTGCCTTCATGAAAATGTTAAGAAAACAGAGCTGAGATCAGGTATGTGGAAATGTAAAATCGACAATTCATTTTAGATTTTTCCTCTATACTATGAAGAATTTATTAAAATTATAATAAATGTTTGGAAACTGTATGTGACACAAATGAGACGATTACATCCGTATTATGTGACTTTTTTTTGCTTCTTAGAAACAGAGTAATTCCTAAATAAGCTTAAAAACACATCACTGATATAATATCACCTGGTCAGGTATTCTTGCACTAAGCTATTCCACTGCAGAACACTTCACTCCGGTGTGGAGCAGGTCGGTCTATGCCAGCAAGATCAACCCAGAGTTGAATAGTGCATGCTGAGTCATCAGAGGCACACTTTGTGCAATGTCCCTTTCTGCTTTGCAGAAGCTTTGTGGTATTGCACCTCCCAACCTGCATCCACCAGCATCCATTGTTCAACTGCCATCAAGTGGTGCCTCGATTGCAAAACAATTTCCGGACAAATCTAAGACATACAGAGTGTAGAGGTTGACAGAAAGCAACAAGAGCCCACCCAATGATGTCCTTCTAGCCCACCAAGAACAACTACCAAGTGCAACATCACTGTCTACGTAGACAGTTTAATTGGGCTCCTCAATAGAGACCAATTAAAAGACCAATTAAAAGGCTCCACTTGTAATATGTACAAGTGGAGCCTAACAACAAGCACTAAATGCTCTTGTGGCAAACAAACTCAAACTATAGAACATATTCCTCATGGTTGTCCAACACAATGACACAAAACATACAAGTGTTCAATAAAATGAGAAGCAGAAGCAGGTTTGACGTATGACCCAGGGGTGGAACAATCCTTTCAAGAACCAAAGCCGCATGGGCAGCAGTTTCAGCTACTACTAAGATTACTATACATGTTTTTATACATGTTTAAATTAATATGTATTTTATTTATTTACTAAACTAAATACATTTTTTTGTACATGTTTAAATTGCTTCTTTTAGGTGCTTTCCTGCAACAGCACACTTAATTCAGATGATCATCGTATCATCAGCACCCTGCTGTGTACCCTGCTTCTTGCCATACAATACCTACAGGCTCCAGCCCCTCCGTAACCCTGAATTGGAAAAGCAGAAAAAAATGCATGGATGGATGGATGGATGGATCTTATCATCAGACAGCTGCAGCATGTAATGCCCAGTTGATCATTTGAATCAGGTGTGCTGGAGCAGGAACTGGGGTAAACCTGTCATGCCTCTGGGTCTAGGTCCCAGTGTTTTCTGTTTTTGGATTTTCAGGTTCTGTTTTGTCTCTGTGTTATTCTTAGATAGATATTGGAGTTCTGTCCTGGGTTATGGTTATTTGTATTTAATTCCTTTTTCAACTTGTATCATGTGCCTGATATTCAGTTTTGCTTCTCTGTCTACTTAGTGTGTGATTCTGTTCAGCTGTGTTCCCTGGTGTGTCCTATTACCCTGATTGCCCTGATGTGTGTGTTTATTTAAGTTCATATATAGTACCTAAACTTGTATCAAGATACCAACTCTACATACATGTAACTAAAAGATGAGATGAGATGAGATTTTAAAAAATCTGGTTGCTATCTTTACTGAATCAAAATTCGAAGCAAACACTCACAGGGCACAGCACATTCTCTGTTTCCTAAATATCATTTCCGAGGCTAATGAGCAGTCACTAGTGGTAAAGGATACAAAGCTGTAGCTAAAACACAACATTCAACAGACAAACAGAATGAATCTCACACACACACACACACACACACACACACACACACACACACACACACACACACACACACACACACACACACACACACACACACACACACACACAAGAAGAGCCATTATCAGATATATTTTAGACAGCATGTAACCCAGCAAAACAGCTTTGCTTTAGAGAGACTGCCTTGACCTTTTCAGTATTCATCACCAGACTGCATCTCCAGCTCCTAACCCAATCAGCACTGTGGAATTTCCAGGTCAGCGTAACGACCTTAAAGCAAAAGGTCACTATAAAGGATCTAGGTTCTGTGATTACTTGGAGACAGTGCATGGCAAAGAGGTTTATCTACCTGGCAAATGACATATTACTTCGCCTCACTTTTGTCAGCTGCAAGACTAGTTTGGCTTTCTACAGAAAATGGCTTTTCATCTTAAAAAAATTGCTGCTTCAAAAGATTTCAACCTCAATTTGTGCCGATACATAATACACAGACTGCAGGGAAAAGAACGCTGCTATTCACTGGATCAAGTCCATATGTCTACGTAAATAGTGTGACTCCAGAAAGATGTGGATTTAGAAAAAGATTGTAGGACAGTAAACTATCCAGTCTTCTTTTACAAGTTCCACTAAAACAGTTCATTGTTCCTATGTTGGCTGTTGACTGGTTGAAGAAAGACTCCTATCAAATGTGGTTAGCTTGTGGGATTCTAGAGCCAACTGACAGATACAGTCTTGGCAGTTGCAGAAGCACAAAATCAATTGTGGGAGCAGTTTGGTGAAGGTATGGAACATCCCTTTTGCTTAGCTTTGAAGAGAGTAAACTGTTAGACAACTCAGAATTAAGAAGCAGTGCCTTGCCAACATTGTATACAGTGAAGAAGATCTCATTTGGGGACATGGTCAGGTGGTAGGAGGAATGATTAGATGAAATCCCACTGACAGGGTTGCTAAAGTTGTTTCAGTGAATAAGACTCACTGTAAGTAGCTCAAAATGTTGGTGGGCTGTCTTGTTGACATATATTCACATGGAGGTAAGACAGGATGCCCCTGGTTTGAAAAGTTTACCTTGGTAAGTCTATTCCAGAGTGCTGGAGAGGACAGCACTGCCCATTAGCTTAACTTTATTTTCATGAAAAAACAATACATAGACCACTTCTTTATCCTCTCGAGAATACTGGAGAGCGTGTGGGAGCATACCCAACCAGTGTGCATATGCTTAGTGTACTTGAAGAAGGCATATGACAATATCCCTTGGGTCTGTTGGGTGTAATATCTCTTGGGTGAACAGGACTCCTCACAAGAGTTCTTTGGGAATACTGGCATAAAGCCTGCTGCTGGAGGCCATTCAGTCCCAGTACAGAGTGCAAGCTTGGTTCGCATTACCAGCAATCTGTTGGTCCCAGTTCAGGTGGGCAGTGGACTGCCATTTGCCCTAAATTCTGTTCACAACTTTCATACACAAAATTCCTAGATGCAGTCAAGTGGTGAAGCATGTCTAGTTTGGTGGTCTCAGGGACTACATATTCTGTCCTGTTTTCACCAAATTTGCTTGCAATGGAGAGTTTCCAGGGAACTGGAAATTAGATTCTCATAGGAAGGAAGGAAGGAAGGAAGGAAGGAAGGAAGGAAGGAAGGAAGGAAGGAAGGAAGGAAGGAAGGATGGATGGATGGATGGATGGATGGATGGATGGAGAGCTAGCAGATCTTGATCAGATTATTGTTGTTGTTGTTGTTATTGTTCTTCATCAATTGCTTGGTATGTGGAGTCTCTGAATCCATCTCAGTGACATAGAGAAATGAAAGCAATAATAACAAAGGGCAAACTTATGAGGAAACAAAGCAGACAGTTAGTCCAAATGTATTTTTTTTAACAGTGTATGAATGCGCATCGTGTTCTGCGTCCTGATTGGCTGTCAATCAATCTCCTCCGTCCCTCGTCTCTGTCCAGCACAGAATGTGTTCGGCTTGAAAACAGGTTTTGATCTTTGGTTTCCTTCTATAGTACTGTATAATAATTGTAAAAAAAAAAGCTGACTACTTCGCGGATTTCGCCTATCGCGGGTTATTTTTGGAACGTAACCCCCGCGATAAACGAGGGTTCACTGTAATCTAAACGAGAGGAAATAAAAGCGTGAATAATCATCTCTAGGTCAGACTTCAACTTAGAAATATTCCTCAAATGATAGAAGCAACTTTTTACCAGATGTCTTGAATGTCTGTCCAGAGATACTGACTGGTCAAACAGAACCCCAAGGTTTCTGAGGCTGGGCTGGGAGGAGGAGCCCAGAGAACTGAGGTGTTGTTTGATCCAAGAAACTTTCTGTTCTGGCGCAATGATCAGGGTTTCAGTCTTACTAGAATTTAACTGAAGGCAGTAGTTAGCTAGCCAGTCCTTAATACAAGAGACACAGTTACGTAATCACATATGCTTCTATAAACAGCAGGCTAGTCCATTTTGCTGAAATTTAATTGCAGCCACTCAAAATGGTCCTCAATAGTTTGTATGGCCCCCACGTGCTTGTATGTATCCCAGACAATGTCAAGGCATGCTCCTAATGAGACAATGGATGGTGTCCTGGGGAATCTCCACCCAGTTATGGACCAAGGCATCACTGAGTTCCTGGACAGTCTGAGGTGCAACCTGGCAGCGTTGGACTGAAACATAATGTTCCAGAGGTATTCTATTAGATTTAGGTCAGGAGAGTGTTGGGGCCAGTCAATGGTTCTTTCATCCTCCAGGAACTGCCTGCATACTCTCACCACGTTCGGAGATCATAGGACCCACTGTACCAGCATAGGGTCTTACAATGGGTGCAAGGATTTCCCAGTATCTAATGGCAAATCAGGGTGCCATTGCCTGTAGAGCATCCCTCCATGGAGATGCCTCCCCAGACTATCACTGACCCACTACCAAAACAGTCAGGCAGCATAACATTCTCCACAGCTTCTCCAGACCCTTTCACATCAGGGTGCTCAGGGTAAACCTGCTCTCATCTCTGAAAACCACAGGGTGCCATTGGTGGACCTACCAATTCTTCTATGGCAAATGCCAGTCTAGCTCCACGGTGCCAGGCAATGAGGACAGGGCCCACTAGAGGATGGTTGGGCCCTCAGGCTACCCTCATGAAGTCTGTTTCTGATTGGAGTCATTGAAGTCTGGTGGTCATTCTGTAGGGCTCTGGCAGTGCTCATCCTGTTCCTCCTTGCACAAAGGAGCAGATACCATCTCTGCTGATCTGATAAGGACCTTCTACAGCCCTGCTTAGCTCTCCTAGAGTAACTGCCTGTCTCCTGGAATCTTCTCCATGCTCTTGAGACTGTGCTGGGAAACAGAGCAAAACCTTCTGGCAATGGCATGTATTGATATGCCATCCTGGAGGAGTTGGACTACCTGTGCAACCTCTGTAGGGTCCAGTTATCGCCTCATACTACCAGTAGTGACACTGACCCTAGCCAAATGAAAAATAATGAAAAAAAGCCATCAGAAAAGATGAGGAGGGAAAAGATATCATTGGCCTCCACCTGTAAAGCCATTCCTGTTTTGGGGGTTGTCTCATTGTTGCCCCTCTAGTGCAACTGCTGTTAATTTCATTAACACCAAATCAACTGAAACTAATTAATAACCCCCTCTGCTACTTAACTAACCAGATCAATATCCCAGAAGTTTAACTGACTTGATGCTATACTCTGATTGAAAAGTGTTCCTTAAATGTTTTTGAGCAGCATAGCTCTAAATGAAAGTTATACCAGCTGCACATGGTGCTGACTGTAGAACACTATATAGGCATTATATATTGTGGTTTACAGTATTTTTGTTGCATGTGCTGGAGGTCAGTAGTTTTTTGCACAGATAGCCTTGGTGTATGGACCTTCCGTTTTTTTTTTTGTTTTTTTTTTATCTTGATGTATCGATTTTGCTGCTATGTTAAAGTAAACTCCTACATGATGCCATGAAAGATTTGATAACTTGGAGCAGAGGTTCTGCCTTTGCCACAGACAATTTCTTAATGCATCTCTTCTGCTGCCTGGCACTAATGGTCAAGAGTGGCTACTAATACTCTACTGCTGGATATTTAATCACCCTATCAATCTTACCTGTGACAAAGGATTCTTAGCTACACTTCGCAAGAACATCTCTGCCTGCAATCTCCACCACATTTCCCCTGTCAAAGAAACCGGAGAATAGGTGGAGAGGAGAAAAGAGGGGAGGTGAGGGGAGAGTGAGGAGAGGAGAAGAAATGGGAAAAAAGAGGAGGGGGAGGAGGGGGTGTTTAATCTACTGATTCAATTCCTGCCAATGCCCGTCACTCTCCCTCTCTGTCAGGGAGGGCAAATGGAGCATGCAGCCCAAAACACCCAGACCAAATCACATTTTCTCTCAACTTCTCAGTTTCTCTCTGTTGCTGTCTTTCTTGCATCTCTATGTCTATCTCTCACTCCATCTCTCGGCCTTTCTGTCTCGCCACCGCATTTTTCCTCCTTTTTTGTCACTCACTCATGGACTGTTTCCTACTCCACACATCCTTCAGCCCTGTGAAAACAAAGCCTTTGAATCCAGCACTTCTCTGAAAGAATTTGTAACCCACAGACTTTGTGTTTGTTGGTTGAGATCACTGTTTAACCACCCAGACCTCTAAAGCAAACCAGAAAATGCAACATCAAAACTCTGCAAACACACACCATTTTTACATTAATAATAAATTCTATACAGTAGGTGACTGAGCTCACCCAGTCAGACATATTCTTTAAAAGTCAAGTGGGGGCATTATTCCTCCATCATCACCAAGAGAAAATTGAACCAAATGATTGCCGTACTTATTTATCAAACAATGTGATATATGTGGTAAAGACTTCACATGTCCCATACCAAAATATTGAGCATTTAAAAAATGTGTATCTGTGTAAAACAATCATTAGAAAAAAGAACTGCATCTGCTCAACAAATTTGTGAGTTTATCATTCTCACCACATGATTATGTTGTAATTCAGTGGATCAAATATAGTTAAAAGACACTACACTCTTTCTGATGATGGGATGCAGTGGGAGTTTTATGATACATTGCCACTTATGTGATGTTTAAATAGGCCTACAAGGGTATGTCTGTGTTGGGAAATGATACTCTTATTATGCCGCCATGTAGTTTTTCCATTTGCCTTACTGAGCCCAATCGTTCACTGAAGCCACATTGCTTTTACTGCGGTTCTGCACCTTGCACAACAAGATAGGTAGATAGAGAAAGGTAGATACGCAGCAAGGCTGGATAACTCCCATAAGGCTCTTAGTGTCAGATGAACCATACGTTTTCTCATATGTCCCTTCATATTGTACTATATGTAAAATGACCAGTGTTCCATATCAGAGGCATCATATAAATCTAAAAGCATACATACAGTATGTAATTACTAAAATATGTTTCTCACTGTATCAGCTTTGCTTTGCAGTGCTAGAGATGAAGCAGCTTTATTCATCGTCTTGCCAGCTTACCGAGTTGACACATTAGCATACATGCCTTATGTTCTGTCTTTTTCTCTGTCCTCTTTTCATCTGTGCAGAGCCTTAGGCTGAGAGCGCCACTGTGCCTCTATAAGCTTTGTCACCCTCACATGGGGCCCTTGGCTAGCCACACCAGCTCTCTCTTCAGTCCTCTCATTTACACCCAGCATAATTAAGAGCTTCGACCCTAAAAGCTGGTGACTCTTGTAGAGACAACTCCCTGAGGATTTCACACCAAAGCTTGCAAAGCAGCTGAGGAAGGGAAGTCAGAAATAACCGTGCAAACTTTCAGTGAGTCAGAGTTCCTGTTCAGTGGAATTACAGTATATAAGAGATCTAATAAGCATTAAGGGTCAGCCAAGGACATTGAAATTAGACCTTCTTTTCCTCAAACTCATACTCAGCATTAGTGGAACCTTTCTGGCCACTTAGCTGATGGTCAATTTAAGCTACCTTCAAAACTTTACCACCATGAAACAGAAAAATAAAAAATAACACTCTTCAAGGAGAAATTATGTTGATGGAATTTAGATATCCACTGGGGCACAGACAAACCGGCAGCTTTTTTCTTCCACATTTAAGTAAAACAGCCAAACCACGCTAATTATGGACCCTGAAAGGTAAATGAACAAAGTGAGTTAGGTGTGGCAAGTGCACCTTTTCAGTCAAAGATTATGATTTCAAAGGTTAGGATTTATTTTTCTAGATCTTTCGTTTTAATACAACACTCAGATTCCATATATAATTTGCAACCAGACAAGAATGAGACCATTAGAAAAAAAATATTCAGTTCCATTCGGTTCAAGTCAGAGTTTTTATGAGCTGCTATCATGAACAGTTGTTATGAACTGCTGCTGTTTAAGGGCAGTCTCTACAAAACACCAGGTGGAATAAAATGATCAAAAGGCAGTTTTATAAAGTGCCTGTTCATTTGTGTCAGTTATTAGTTATTATTTTTTGTTAAATCACACTTGAGTTAATACTTTGGTACAACCCAAGCAAATGTCTCATTCATGTGTACAGATAAAGTCAGGAAAAATTCAATATCAGCAGGAGGTTGCCTGTTTCCTTCCTTAAGTGAACATGCCATGTTGTAGCCAGTAATCCAGAGGATAATTAACAAGTCTTGTGTTGCACACAACAATCTGTGGCCTCTTATCATTCCATCAACATGAGTACCATATTACCAGTATGATTAACAACACACATGCAATGTGTATAGTTAACAATTGGCAGGTGGGCTATACAATGTGCAGAATAATAACATACATCCTGTACACAGGCTGCAGAGATCCCCCACATCTGAGATTAAAGAGGTGACCCTTATTTCCCGTAGGAGCACTTACATCCCATCTCCCTCCACCCCCCAAATCCCCACTGAATACATGATCACTGCTGAGACGGCGACCTGGAGGATTGGATGTAAACATCCCAGAGAGAGAGGAAGAGAAGCTCACTCCTCTGAGCTCCTCTATCCACTTGATGGTAGGTGTTATTTCTTAAGCAGGCAGCCAATATCCATGTGATCTATCAAGGACAGGCAGAGGTAAGACAGGAAACAGTCTCAGACAGCATAACGTCCTTTGCCGCCACATGCAAACACATTTACATATATACCTACACCAGTTTTAAAGTTCTTGCATAATTCAACAATAGGAGCAAATTAAATACCTCTGCCCTGGAAGCTGCACGTCAATATATGAGTGGGATTTTTCTCTGGATTTTGAATGCAACATCAAATTGATATTACAGCATAAAGTAACAACAGAAAATCTACCAATTACTGATATGTAACTTTAGACTGCTTCTTTTCTGTGCAGGTATTCCAGAGAGCAGAAATAAGAAATGAGTCATTACACTCCCACACTTCCTGGTTTGTCTTATACAGCAAGCACATTTATTTGATGTCAATTTGAACTGCTAATAACAACAGCATATCACAGAGTAGGATTACAAAGGAAAAAAGGTGAGTTTTTTTTGTTATGATGACAATTATTAACAAGCTCTGAGCACATCATAAGAGTTCGTGGCCTGGAGCTGTGTTTCTAGCACAGTTACATTTACTGTAATGGCTGAAAGAACCTGTCCACCACCTGCCCCAATCAGTTCAAACTTTCTTTTATTTACTTGTCTGTTAAGTTCTTAAAATTACTGCAACAATTTTTACGTTAAAATCTTTTATTCTTCCTCCTTATTAAAACATGCCACAAATGACAGAAGCTGGACTAATTATCATATAGTGTCATGTTGATGTAGGTTCTCAGTTATACAAGGCATAGTAGTCTCTGGAGCTTGAAAAAGGCGACTGGATTTTAAACTGAAGAAAAGAACTGATAAAGCCTTTTGGGTGAGAGGTGAAACATCTTCAAGAAATTTAAAGAAGTCCAGTCACCTTTTTCAAGCTCCAGAGACATGCATGGTCATACTGAAAAGGCTTTCATGTTTAAAAGTTTCATGTGATCTTCAGGAATTCTGAAAATATTAGATTTGTATCAAATGTCAAGTTTTGCCCTGAATTGTGCATGTTGTAATTGAGTTAATATACACTCACCGGCCACTTTGCTAGTACCTGGGTGAACCCACTTTTGCCTTCAGAGATGCTTTGGTTCTTTGTGGCACAGATTCAACATTTCCAAGAGATTTTGATCCATATCAAAATGATACCATCATGCAGTGGCTGCAGATCCGTGATGTGACTCTCCTGTTCCACCACATCTCAAAGGTGCTCCTCTGGATTGAGATCATGTGACTGTGGAGGCCATTTGAGTAAACTCATTGCCATGTTCAAGAAACCAGTATGAAATGATTTGAGCTGTGTGGTCATAAGGAGAGTCAGCAACAGTACTCAGACAGGCTGTGGCATTTCAACAATGCTCAGTTGGTACTGTACTGCAGGGCCAAAGGTGCACCAAGAAAATATCTTCCACATCATTACACCACCAGCAGCAGCCTGAATGGTTGAGGCTCTTTTTCAGATCATTGTCTATAGAGATGGCTTGTGCAGGAAAATCCCAGTAGATCAGCAGTTTCTGAAATACCCTGACCAGGATGTATGGCACCAACAACTATGTTTAAAGTCACAAATCACCTTTCTTCCCCATTCTGACACTCAGTTTGAACTACAGCAGGTTGTCTTCGCCATGAGTCTCTGCAGTGTGATGCTGCAGGCTGATTAAATAATTGTGTTACCAAATGGTTTAACAGGTGTACCTAAGAAAGTGGCCAGTGAGCATATGTGTGCTTAGCTATTCGCCGTGTTGACCATTAACCTGATGAAGCCCCTGTGTGGTCAAAATGTAGTGCTGTTCAATGCAGTTTTGGAAATTGTATTTAAGTAAACTTTCTTTTTCACCCTAGTTGCACTTTTAAATCAATGTGCATTTCATTTAAGAAAAAAAAGGAAAAGGGGGAAAGTAAAATTTGGTTTTGCTCAGAGGAATAGCCTTCTTTCCAGTGACTGTATTTGGAAATGTGTACAACAATATTAAGAACTAATGCATTTTAATATACCTGTAAACATGATTTAAGATAAAGAGCAAACTCCAAGAGGAACACATTTCTTAAATATACACCCAGGTCATCTAAAGTCTTTATCAATCAGATCTACTGTGAAGGGTGTGTTCAGAATTAGTACGAGATCATGTTATTTATGTAAAATAACCAAACCAATCATTTGAGAAATTTTAATTTGTGGCTGGTTTGTTGGAGCCAGAGTTGTAGGACAGACAAGTGTCATTTTTCTTTATAAGTTGTCCCAGGTACCCCTTGGTCCAAGAGTAGCTGGTTTATAACCAGGGCCAGAGGGGGATGTCAGGGGCCAGGAGAACTGTTGAGCCAGTAGTCTCCCCTTCACAGCTTGTTGCTCCCACCTCTGCAACCCCCAACACGGGTCGCATGGCTTTCGGCAAGGACACCAGATAGAGCTACGCGTGTGTAGGCTTGGGGTCTGTGCTTGTGTTTCATTAATAGACAGTGTCTTTGTACAGGCTAGGCAACATATGCATGCAGTGCATATGTCCTCTCTAATTAATCTCTTTTTAGCATAATGAATTAAATACCCCAAAGGTGGATTGCATAACTAGTAACAAAAAAAGCATGCCATGTTTCTCAAAAACAGCCACTACATTATATTCTTTTGTGTTGGGTTCACTGACCAAACCTAAGGTAGTTTGTGACTGCAAACATAAGTAAGCACAAGACAATCTGAAATGCATTCATCTGAAGTATGGTGGCATTTCTCTAGATGTATAATTCATGGCACACACCTGTTTTCTCGACAGCTTCCCCATCCCACACTCCCTCTTTGTTTTGTATTCTGCCATGTTCCTTCCCCATGCTATAATTATTCATTACAAGGGCCTTCAATCCACTGTGACAGAGCTCCATTATGATGAAATGGGCTTTGTTTGAGTTTGCACAGCTGGACAATCTGAATGCAGAGCAAATCCACGCCTGCAGGTGTAATGCTGCCGCACTTTTGCACATTTTTTTTGTTAGAATAGATCTGCAAAAAAATACTGTTACTGTTAACACCATTCAAACAATAAGTAGCTGGAGTCAAACAGTGTTCTATAATGTTATGTCTTTGTAAATTTTGACACAACAACATCAATAGACCAGTCACTTATGACCTTAACACCATGACTTATGACACTTGTTAGTGAGCAACAAACACAAGCAGCGCCTGAGGCCATATCCTGGCAAAACTATGACTTCTTGGAGCATACTGAGTATAATGGGAAACAACAGAAAAAGGTAGTATCAAGCAAGGCTGGTTTGAGATACTGTTTTTGTTTCCTTGCAATGTCATCTTGTTAAGTTGCAACAAAGTGTATCTGGCATGAATTCAAAATGGCAATGGTGGTCAAAGAGTGGTTAAAGAAGAAAAGTGACAGCATTTTAATATTTTTCATACCTATAAAAGTGTGACTTTAGATTAGGAGGTAGAGCTATTGGTGATTCAACCCCAGACTCTTCCAGTCTGCATGTCATGTGCTAGAATACAGTGCCATGCAGGTGAATGTGGTTTGCAGTGTAAAAGCCCTTTGATTGGTCAACAAGACCAGGAAGGTGTTATATAAATGGTAGTCTGTTTACCATTTAAGTGCCAAGACTTAGGGTTTAACTTGCAATTTGTAAAGCTATAATTTTGTTGCACTTGTTCTTATGTTGTAACTGCTAAATACACATCTGTAGAACTTTCCATAACCTCACGATGAAACCAAATGACTAAAGCAATGAACCCTGAAGGTAAAATCAAATAAACAGCTTTCATTTTTATTTATTGTTACTCATTAATTGTTAACACTGGACTTCAGCAAGGTACCTGGAGCCAGTTTTTAACAGGTCCGTGCACTATATCTCTCAAATGATGAAAATAAACCATCAATTTGATTGACTATGGAATTAGGTCTCCTGTAGGTCATTACAGCACCTTGAACGTTGGAGAGTTGTTTATTAACTCTTACATTAAAAGGCTACAACAGATAAAACCTCCACCCTCAAGCAGCTGTATAATACAAAAATACACTTGTGTAAAATTACATTGCATCAAAGTGTTCTATTTTCCTCACTGTGCATCAGCAACCATGCACAGTCTCACTAAATATGTGGAATGGGAGGTTTAATAGGCATCACTACCACCTCCTGTTAAGTGAATGTGAGCGGTAATGAGTGGAGGGGACAGGGTTCAGGACATGTAGGAGGCTGATCTGTATTCTCCACAGGCAGCCAGGACCATAGACCCCTCTCTGGGGGTCACACAGATTAGAGGCAGCCTACTTCTGCAGCTGCTGCATTGCAAACCAGGGCTCTGGCACCTCCAGTGGGAAAACAGCAGCAATAGGGCTCAATATAAAGTTTTCTTCTTTTTTTTTTTTTTTTCTTTTTTAAACAGCCTGCCTGTTCATCAGTACCTTGGATTTCTCATCTGGGTAGTTTGCTTAGGAGGAAATAGCAGGGGAGGGCAAAGACGGCTGAAATCATACCAGCTGCGTGAGCATAATGTTACACTAAATGGGTCAAACGAGACAGCGCTGATTACTGGAAGGAACTGAAATGAGTGTGGGTGGTTTGCCCCTAAACCCACTGTGGGGCAACCTGAGAATGTATTTATGTTAGCACTGCCTCCGTCCCAGCAATAAGAACTCTAAATACTTCACCTAAAAGAACCACAGGGATTTTCTTTTGGCACTTTATATTAAATAAGATATTTAGATTAGTCCATTTGATACTCCGTATTTACTCTTCTTAGTGTCATTTATAGAGAGTCAATTTGCTGCCAGTATATGCTTCATCCTCAAGCCAGCCTGTCATCAAGACAGCTAGGTTAGATGTTGTTTGCGTCCGTCTGAGCACAGGCTCTGTCATTTCATCCCTACCTTGTCCTCTCACTGTTTTCTAGCTGTTTGCATTTTCATTGGTACCGCTCTGCCCCTCTCTTTTGCCTTTACTCTATAAGGGAAGACAGTTTCTTTTGACTTTGACCTTATGAGCCAATGAACCACACAGGCATTGCATTCACTTACTTTAAGAAAACATAATCTTCTCAGGGTGAGAGACTATTTAATCAGTGTGATCTTGTTCTGTGAATCCTTTTTCATCAAATAATTGATGCTTCACACACATGTACCCTTGATTAAAAAAATTAAATAGAATGTTTCTGCATTCAAACTACTGGGAGATAAAAGGAAATTGATTAAAAAGGGATAGCTGAAATTAAACAGAAAGGGAGGGACCCTCAGGAACATGGTTAGCATATAAATGGTATAGAGAGAGAGGGGGAAACTTCAGCAAAAGTTATTGGTCCAATTATTTAACTCCATTCCTTGGGCTTCAGAGGTTTCTATTTATTGAAGCAATCACACCTTTTATCACAGACACCAACAAGTCTGTCACATCTTAAACAAGACAACTCCAGTCATTAAAAGCTTGGCAACATATTCCTTTTATGTTCTTCAGTGAAATAATGATCTTGTGCTAGAGGACAGAGAAGAAACCCTTTAGGGTTACTAAAGAGCAGAATCAGTCCCTTGTCACACCCTGCGTAAATCCCAACAGCTAATACTGTGCGTTATGACACTCTTAAAGGTCCACTGCCAGCTTATGTTAACGACGATTTAGCCTCTAGTGCATGATGTACTACAGAATTTACTGTTTTTGTGACTTCCTGTGTTTGCTAATTTTTATTTTTATTTTTCTCTACAGGATGAAACACAGGCTGTTCAACCCACTCAGAATTCCTCTTTCACCACCTGTTTTATTCAGGACTTTTTTCTTTTTTTTAATACAGTGAAACACTTTCATATCTGCTGTCATTTTTCTCATCTCATGGCTCAAAGCAGCCCTCTGAGCTCACTCTTGATATAGTACATCACAGCACTTCCCAGTTTTCTCACCTTACCCACAGCACACTGTGAAAGCCTGCATATCACATCAGGGTGCGATGATGAACACTCAGTCACACAAGGGCATCTCAGACTCCAGTGGTTTAGCATGCATAAACTGGATGCACTTTACATCACTGCACAAAAAGGGGGGGGAAACTACATATCCTTCAGTTTTCTAGCTGTATAAGCCAAAATGTTGCTTAGAAAATACTGACAATAACCTGCAACAGAAACAGAAAAAGGGAAAAGTTTGATTTATTCCTGAGTCTTATCTTCTTTGATTCACAAATGAGCAGTGTAACTGTATAATGGGTTGGGGGGCAGTCTGGTTGAGGGAGACTCAGACCTAGGTCACAAATACTCAAGTACAGTAAAGTGTGAACTCTGCAGCTGACTAGATATTGCATGTCTGTCTGTCACTGATCAATCATTACTAGTCTAGAAGCACTTTCACTCTCATTTTTCTTTCTAAATAATTTTGCTCTAATAGTTCCCATTTTTCACTTTGAACAGCTTTTCTCCATGGTTTATTTTGCAGTAAAGACATCAGCGGATGTTGTAAACTTGTTTTCAGTCATTATGAATTTCTTTCTACTTTGGCAGCAAAAGACATTACAGCAGCCATTAGAAACTCCTGAATCTTCAAGCTTTTTAAGTCTGAGAGGCTCAGATGAAACGCACTTGAAAACACTTTCAAGCCTAGCAACACTGAGGCTTCAAACACCCCACAATGCAACACTCTGTAGAAGAAATTATTCTTATCTCTTCATTTAAAAATAAATTATAAATATGTAATTGTCTAGTCACCAAATATACTAGCCTTTACTAATATTTGACCTCAACATTGTGTGTGTGTGTGTGTGTGTGTGTGTGTGTGTGTGTGTGTGTGGGGGGGGGGGGGGGGGGGGGGGGGGGGTCTTTTGCTTGTTTGTGTTTGTTTCTCTATTAATTTGGTTTATGCATTGAGCAAAAAATGCTCAAGAGCCCAAGCCTATGTTTTAAAATACAGGAAAAAAAAAACCTTTGTATCACACGTATAATACAATCAGAATACAACTTGCCTGTGCCCATGCTACATTACTGTTTGGCCTGTTGGTGCTCTCTTCAAATGGATATACTTAATCACACAAAGCTGGCCATTTTAGTCTGTCATTTTAGTACAGTGATGTCAGTAACGCGTTACTCGAATCTGACTACTTTTTTCGGTAAAGAGTAATCTAACACGTTACTATTTACAGTCCAGTAATCAGAGTAAAGCAGTGCTTCTTAAATAGTGGGGCGCGCCCCCGGGGGGGGGCACGGTGCCCTACCGGGGGGGCACGTCTGACCCCAGGGAACATGCTTTTTTTGCCATACTACAATGAAGTGTAATTGCACATCCACAACAGTAGGTGGCAGTGGCGCTGTCATTGTCAGAATGTGCACTGTAAATAATAGCTCTATGGTGCACGTTTTTTTTGCCTACTCACAGCGTAGAGCAGGCTCAGCAGTGACTATAGTCGTGCCAGAGAGTAGGGGGGGACAAAAGGTTTTCTTCTTCCTGGGGGGGGGGCATAACAGAAAATAACTGAGAAGCACTGGATTAAAGTAACTTATCCAAGTCACTGTGCGTGAACTCCAGCTAATGCAGGAGACCCCCAGCACCCAAACAACAAAAGCTGGACTTCAGTGCAAAACCATTAAATGGGGGAGAGCTGAAGAAGTTGGTCGGACAGTATGTGGTAGAAGAAATGCTGCCCTTAAACATGGTTGACTCGTTCTCGTTTCCTGGTTGTCATTTTTAGGTTGAGGCAGCGGGGAGTGCTATTGGTGTTGTGCCAAAAAGCGATTTTCGGTATTTGCCAGAAAATTATTGCCAGTAACAATGACTTGTTGACCTATAATCTGTGAAACATGTGTCAAACATATCTCTCATGAATGATATTGGGTCATTTTGAGCGAGAAACAGAATTTCTATCACAAGGTAGAAGCTGCAATCAGTTTTTGGCAAAGTGACTTTCATATATTTGTGAAAAGAGGTAAAAACTGTCACTGACATTAAAAAATGTTTTCTTAAACAGAAATCTGGCTCAGAAGACTGCAGAAATCTCAACAAATTTAACCCTATATCGCCATTTGTATCATATTTGCTACGCAAGATTCTGTGACCTCTATTTTATCAATGTGATCAATATTTACCACAAAAACCTGTTGTATATCATTTGAGACATGTGATCTGCCCTCTAGTGGATTAACAATGCACTGCATGCAGTGGAACAGCTTTTTTTTGCCTTTTCAAAATGTCTGCTGACAGGAGGTCATCCACACATGTTTTTCTGAAAAACCTTTGCTAATTTTTGAGAAGTTATGGTAAGAATAACATCAATATTGTTAGTAATTTTTAAAAATAAATACTTCCTTTGTTGAAGCAATGCATAATTACTTAAAAAATATTTTACAATATTACAGTTAAACCGTGTTAAAAATGTGTGTATCAAATTTGATACTGCAGGTATTTAAGGTGTTCCAGTCCTGAACTGTCATGTGACATTTTAGTAATTTAATCTACAGAATTCCTGCCACAATACAACCACACACTATTTTTGATGATTGATATAAACTGGTTAATCACTGAAATGCCATTTGAAAATACATTTTGGGTATTTTCCAATGGGTTCCTTTGAAATTATCATCTCTATGCTGTGCTGACGAATTATTTACGTGTGTATTTTTAGATGTCAAAGAGACTTGAGGAAGAAGAGAGAAAAAGAAAGTACATTGAAAATGTCATCAATATGATAATAGATGGAAATTCAAGTGACATAGAACAGTTAGGAGAAGATGAGGAAGAGGAAGAGGAGGAGGAATGGACTCCTCAGGCCATGCATGATGAAGATGATGGAAGTTCAGCTAGCAGTGATGAGGAAGGCTATCAGGATGAAAGTATAGCCCAGACAAGTATGGAGGTTGAGGTCTCAAGAACAACTCTGGACACAATCAGTAATGAGTCAGTGAAGGGCAAGGCAAAACACAAAAAATACAGATGGAGAAAAATACAATATCAAGCTCCATCTGTCGATTTCATTCCAAGTGTTGAGGAAGACACAGAGCAAAGGTGTGACATGACACCATACATGTACTTCAAACAGTTTGTTACTGATGAAATGCTACAGGAAATTGCTGAACAAACAAACATGTACAGTGTACAGAAGCAGGGCAAGTCAATAAACACAAATGCCAAAGAGATTGAGCAGGTTCTAGGCATGTACATGCATATGGGGCTAGTACAAATGCCCAGTGTGAGAGCCTACTGGGAGATGGAAACAAAGCTCCCCGCAGTTTGTGATGTGATATCTCAAGATCGGTTTCTGAAATTGCTGACACTGATTCACTTTCAGGACAACCTCAGTGCATCTGATGATGCAAAGAAAGACAAATTGTGGAAGCTCAGGCCATGGTTACAAAAACTGCAAAAACAGTTTCTCTGCATTCCTCCTGAAGAATGCCATGCAGTTGATAAAATTATGGTACCATTTAAGGGAAAGTCTCATCTACGTGTCTACATGCCTGCAAACCCTCACAAATGGGGTTTCAAAATGTGGGGACGAGCTGGACAGAGTGGCTTTCTTTATGACTTTGATATTTGTCAAGGTGCAGAAAACCCAAACAGAGAGAAGTCTGAAGTTGGTGTTACTGGAGAAATTGTGCTGAAAATGACATCAACACTTCCTGCAGGAAGAAATCACAAAGTCTTTGCGGACTACTTTACATCAGTTCCTCTGGTCCAACATCTAAAAGACAGAGGAATCCACTACATCGGCACAATCCGCATGAACAGGATGAAAGACTGCGTCATGAAAGATGAAAAAGAAATGAAGAAAAGTGGAAGAGGGTCAATGGACTTCAGAGTGAATCAAGACAACAACATCATTGTGAGATGGTATGACAACAAAGCAGTGAACCTGATTTCCTCTTATGTCGGCATTGAACCTGTGGGAAACGTGAAACGCTGGGATCGCAAGTCCAAAACTCATGTGATGGTTCCCAGACCAGCCATTGTTGAAACATATAACAAGTTCATGGGAGGTGTTGATCTCCTTGACATGCTGTCTGCACTTTACAAGTTCAGCTTCAGATCCCGCAGATGGTACATGTACATCTGGTGGCACACTGTTACTGTAGCAGTCATCAACGCTTGGAACCTCTACAGAAGAGATCAAAAGAAGCTACAACCTAAAATGAAACCAATGGCTTTGCGAAGATTTCAGGCTTTGGTTGGCACTTCTCTCACAACCGCAGGAAAGGTCAAAATCAGGTGTGGCAGACCACTGTCCTTTTCAGAAGCAACTCCAACACCACCCCGTAAAAGGCCAAGCTGCAGTGTCCCTCTTGATGTGAGAAAGGATGGCACTGATCATTTTCCAACATGGGAAACCCGGCAGAGATCCAAGCACTGCACTGGAAATCACTTTTCACATGTGTACTGTGCAAAGTGTAAGGAACATCTGTGCCTGAACAAGGACAGAAACTGTTTTTGTGCCTACCACCAAGTGAAATAAATGGCTGTAAAAGGTTCAATGTAAAAAAAAAAACAAAAGAAGTAAACTGCCTAGAGTGTTCTAAACTTGTTAAATGTTATGGGCAAAACAGTCTTTTGTTCCTTAAATTAACATTGTTGTGAGCAAAATGTTACCAAAAAAACCTAGTGTATCAGATGTGATACATTAAAAATATCATAAACAAAGTGATGTGGCAACAAATTTTTTTTGGATTTTGTTTAAAGGCCTAATAAACATGTCAATTCTAAAAAATTAGAATTTTCTGACTATTTTTTGATGGGTCAGGCTTTAAAGGGATAACATCACAGTTCTATAAAGTTATTTTAAGTGGCCAAATATTATTGGAAAACAGGTTATTTCTTCATTTTATATATAAGCCCTTCATAAATCATGCTGACTGCACTCTATTTACCAATATAAACAAAGACATTACACATAAAAGCACACAGAAACATCGGAATCACTTTATGGAGGATGATCACTTTTTTGGCACAATACTGGCAGCTGTTGAATGTAACTAATAAAGTAACTTGTAATCTAACTTAGTTACTTCTTAAATTAAATAATCAGTAAAGTAACTAAGCTACTTTTTAAAGGAGTAATCGGATTACTTTTTCAAGGTAACTATACCATCACTGGTCGCCACATGGTCGCTAGGCAAGATGATGCTACCATCATATCTCATATAGATGAAGACCTTCAGGGGCTGAAGGTGTACCTGTATGCCAAGTTTGTTTGTTCAACTCCTGATGGTCCAGGAGGAGTTCATGGACAAAGAAATGAACAACCACACAGATTTCATGTATTACTGTGTGAGCATATAAGCTTCGTATAAGCCAGTATATAAGCTGCAGTTAATTCTCTGAATTCATTCCAGCAAACATTTTATTTTTTTTTTTGTATCTGACATCAACACTAACCCTACAAAAAAGGATGGCACACCATGCTACCACTTCAGATGAATTGCCTCTTATCCTATTCCAGATGGCAAATCTGGAATAGAAAAAAACCCCATCTAGCTTATGTAAAGGGAGCACTAAACCTTTTGAGGATAAATGGTAAATGCCCTGAGCACTGTAATCAGTATGGCAGGTATAGTAGCAGCAAGAAGCAAACAAGAAGCACATAAAAAACAATTAAAACACTGAATACTTTTAGATGCAAATTGAAGATACCACTTGCTTGTATGTCATTGTAATGCAGCAGCCAGAGTCATTACAGGTATGCTGAAAATTTACTATATAACTCCAGTACTGAAGACACTTCATTGGCTCCCAGTGCAATATAGAAAATCCTTTAAAATTCTTCTATTTACAAACTCTCAATGGTCCCCACCCCCAGTACATCTCTGACATGCTCACTGTCTACAACCCAGTCAGACATCTTAGGTCATCAGGCGCAGATCTGTTCCCAGAATTAGATCTAAGTGTGATGAGGGTACTTTCAGTTATTGTGGGCCTATTCTTTGGAACAAGCTGCCTGTTAACCTGAGATCAGTTACATCTGTACATGCATTCAAAAACAGACTCAAAATCTTTTTATTCACCCTTTCACCCTTCTACGACTACTTCTACTCTTCCTACTTCTTTGAGCTGTAGCTACACCTGTACACCTTTCAGGTTTCATTACATCCACAGCTTTAATATTTGCTCCTCCAAACACTGAGATAAAGGCCTTTAAATGCAGAGCTGAGGCCCTACATCAACCAAAATGCTGGAACAGAGTAACACTTTGGCAAATACACTTGTTTACCGTCATACCCCATAAGACCAGAAGCTCAATACCTACATGATCCATATTTAGCCTAGCTTGGAACAGAGATGCAAGGGAACACAGCTCGACCTCTGAGTCAAAAATAAAACAAAACAGAGACTCATCTTTAAGAGTAGCATTCATTGTTCTTTAAAAACTAGCGCAAAACACTCAAGAAAACGTCAGTGTTAACAATTCCAGTAAGGATGGCATTTCATTCATCTGTAGCCTCTTGTGAAAAAATATAAAATACCTAAGGACCTAACAACATAATACATTTGATATATTATATCAAAGAGCTGTGCCAAGCTCTGTCATTCGCCCTATTTAAACAAACAGCAACAATTCAAAAGTGAAGTAACCATTAAAAAAAAGTGTGGTGTTAAGTATTATAACCATCGCATATGATTTAGGCATTTTAATACATGTCAATATTAAAACTGGAGAGATTAAAACTGCACTAACTTCATTTTTCAACTTTCATTTTTATATACATACTAGATACACTGACCAATGGAGTCATCAGGGGCATAGAAATATGTTCTCTTTCATTAACTGATCTCTAAATAACTACAAAAATAGGCTTTTTTTGTTTATACTTTTTTAACAATAACAGCCATCCCTCCAACAAAGGCTTCCATGTTAAGTTCAAAGCCTTTTTTAGTTATACAGGATCATCCATAGTCCAGCTTTGGCTGTTGCTGTTTCTTCTTACTTTTTGAAGAGGTGCTGCAGGGTTAGGGCTTTTTCTGACCAATTGGTCCTTGGAATCACTAAGATCTTGCAGACTGTTTGTGTTGCAATGTGTGCAACAGGCAGTAGAACCAGCTCCCTAAAGGTTGAAACACAAGGCTTTTAATCAGATTTGATCTTGCATTCTTTTTCAGCCCTTTTTTCTCATTGGTTCTTCTCATCTTTGACCAGTATGTGTGTGTTTGAGTCACTCATCATCACAAGACGTGAGAAACATGCCCCTGCAAACAGCAAGGGACCACTGAAACATCTTGCAAATAAATCTGAGTAATCCAAAACATCTGCAAACTACAAAATATTATTCCCCCCATTCTATCAGATGCTTGAACTTTGTATGTTGTTGTTTTTATTAAATTATTTTTGTCTTGGTTCATCTTTTTGAGAGCTTCTCATTTGATGATTGGGTTGTATGCCTACAGTTAATGCTTTGTGATCGCAGTACTAATTTATTCCGAAAATCTAATACCTTACCTGACAGCTTGAGAGAGTGTACGGTGACAAATATGTCAAAAATGTGTTTTTGGTACTCAGAGGGTTCTTGCCAGCAGTTGTTTGCCTGGCACTGTGCCGGGCTGAGAATTTCACCGGATCGCCATCAGAACTATTCGCTATTACCACAATTAGCAAGTGGATACGGCTATTAGCACTAGCAAGCAGTCGTCCGATACCCAGGGGGACCCCTGTGGCTGTGAATTTTTTCTTGCTAGAACCTTTACTCATATTTTTTTAAAATTCTTTATGCATGATCTTTGCTGATGCATGTACAGTACAGTACAGTGGAAAAGGTCTTAACTCACCCCTCATTTCTTTAGATTTTGCTACCAAGGAACCAGACTTTGTTGTAAGTTTTTAAAGTGGTCTTGAGCAATAGTTCCCCAGGCTTTCTGAAGATCTTTCAAAGTTTTTCTTTGGACATTAGCTACTTTTTCACTTGTTTTCAGTCCAGTCCTCCTTATACGTGACCATTTTCAGAGGAATAACAGTCTGACAGGCATAAGATAAGATAAGATAAGATAAGATAAGATAAGATAAGATAAGATAAGATAAGATAAGATAAGATAAGATAAGATAAGATAAGATAAAACTTTAATGATCCCACGACGGGGAAATTTGCGCATTACAGCAGCTCAGTACAGAAAACTAAAAATAGAATAGAATAAAATAAAATAAAATAGAAAAACACTATACACATATACATAAGCACTATATACAGAAAATATATAGTCAATACACACATGTACATATACACACATATACACACACATCAAAGAAGAGAGGAGGTGAGTGTAATAAATAAAATGTATCTGGACTGTATGGATAAAGTGATGGCAGAGGAGGTAAAGTGTCCAAGTGACTCAAGACATTATGATGTGTTGTACAGTCTAACTGCTGTTGGGATGAATGACCTGCGAAAGCGCTCCTTCCTGCAGCAAGGATGTTTCAGTCTCTGACTGAAGGAGCTGCTCAGCTCACCCACGGTCTCATGCAGAGGATGATGGGGGTTGTTCATGATGGATGTCAGCTTTGCCAACATCCTCCTCTCACCCATCACCATCACAGACTCCAGAGGACATCCCAACACAGAGCTAGACCTCCGCACCAGTTTGTCGATCCTGCTCCTGTCCCTTTCGGTGCATCCACCCCCCCAGCAGGCCACTGCATAGAAAAGGGCAGATGCTACCACTGAGTCATAAAAAGTCTTTAACAGAGTCCTGCAGACACCAAAGGACCTCAGTCTCCTCAACAGGTGGAGTCGACTCTGGCCCTTCTTATACAGGACGTCTGTGTTTGTAGTCCAGTCCAACTTGTTATTGAGATGAACACCCAGGTATTTGTAGGAGACCACTGTCTCAATATCAACAATATACTTATATTGTTAAAATACTATTTTAACAATATAAAATAGTATTTTTACATCAACAAGGTGATTCCCAAAGAGCTATTAGCCAGAAACTTATCTTGGCATTGTGTGCAGTGTGTCCTTAAAAAAACCTGAGAAAACTGAACAAATGGAGGACAAAAATAATTCCATCCATCCATTCTCTTCCGCTTATCCGGGGCCAGGTCCCGGGGGCAGGAGCCTAAGCAGAGAAGCCCAGGCTTCCCTCTCCCCAGCCACCTCCTCCAGCTCATCCGGAGGGACCCCAAGGCATTCCCAGGCCAGCCAAGAGATATAATCTCCCCAGCGTGTCCTGGGTCTACCACGGGGCCTCCTCCCGGTGGGACATGCCCGGAACACCTCACCCAAGAGGTGGCCAGGAGGCATCCTAATCAGATGCCCGAGCCACCTCAACTGGCTCCTTTCGATGTGGAGGAGCAGCGGCTCTACTCTGAGCCCCTCCCGGCTGGCCGCACTCCTCACCTTATCTCTAAGGGAGAGGCCAGCCACCCTTCGAAGGAAACTCATTTCTGCCGCTTGTATTCGCGATCTTATTCTTTCGGTCACTACCTAAAGCTCGTGACCATAGGTGAGGGTAGGAACGTAGATCAACCGGTAAATCAAGAGCTTCGCTTTTACACTAAGCTCCCTCTTCACCACGACAGACCGGTGCACCGTCCGCATCACTGCAGAAGCAGCCCCGATCCGTCTGTCGATCTCCCGCTCCCTTCTCCCGTCACTCGTGAACAAGACCCCGAGATACTTGAACTCCTCCACTTGGGGCAAGAACTCGTTCCTGAGCCAGAGAGGGCACTCCACCCTTTTCCGGCTGAGGACCATGGCCTCAGACTTAGAGGTGCTGATTCTCATGCCGGCCGCTTCACACTCGGCTGCGAATCGTTCCACTGCAAGCTGGAGGCCACCCCCTGATGAAGCCAACAGGACTGCATCATCTGCAAAGAGCAGAGATGAGACTCTGAGGCCACCAAGGAAGAAGCCTTCCGCCACCTGGCTACGCCTAGAAATTCTGTCCATAAAAATTATGAACAGAATTGGTGACAAAGGGCAGCCCTGACGGAGTCCAACACCCACAGGAAACGAATCCGACTTATTACCGGCTATATGGACCAAGCTCTCACTGCGGTTGTACAAAGACTGAATGGCCCACAACAACGGGCCAGACACCCCATACTACCGCAGGACCTCCCAAAGGATACCCCGAGGGACACGGCCGAATGCCTTCTCCAAGTCCACAAAACACATGTAGACTGGTTGGGCAAACTCCCACGCACACTCAAATATCCTTGAGAGGATAAAGAGCTGGTCCAGCGTTCCGTGACCAGGACGAAAACTGCATTGTTCCTCCTGAAACCGATGTTCGACTAACGGATGGACCCTCCTTTCCAGCACCCTGGCATAGACCTTATGGGGGAGGCTGAGGAGTGTGATCCCCCGAAAGCTGGAGCGCACCCTCCGGTCTTCCTTCTTAAAGATGGGGACCACCACCCCGGTCTGCCAATCCAATGGCACTGCCCCAGATCTCCACGCAATGTTGCAGAGGCGTGTCAACCAAGACAGCCCTACAACATCCAGAGCCTTCAGGAACTCAGGGCAAATCTCGTCCACCCCAGGGGCCCTGCCACCAAAGAGTTGTTTAACTGCCTCAGTGACCTCACCCCCAGTGATGGTTAAGTCATCTCCCTCGTCCCCAGACTCTGCTTCCACTACAGAAGGCGTGCCAGTGGGATTCAGGAGGTCCTCGAAGTATTCCTTCCACTGTCTGACTATAGCCTCAGTTGAAGTCAGCAGCACCCCACCTGCACTATAAACCGTGCAAGTGGAGCACTGCTTTCCCCTCCTGAGTCGCCTGACGGTTTGCCAGAATCGCTTCGATGCCATCCGAAAGTCTTTTTCCATGGCCTCAACGAACTCCTCCCACACCCGAGTTTTTGCTTCGGCCACTGCCCGAGCTGCATTCCGCTTGGCCTGCCGATACCTGTCAGCTGCCTCCGGAGTCCTACAGGCTAACCAAGCCCGATAGGACTCTTTCTTCAGCTTGATGGGTCCCTTCATCTCCGGTGACCACCATCTGGTTCGGGGGTTACCACCACGACAGGCACCAACCACCTTGCAGCCACAGCTCTGAGCAGCAGCCTCAACAATGGAGGTGCGGAACATGGTCCATTCGAACTCAATGTCCTCAGCCTCCCTCGGAATGCTGTCGAAGTTCTGCCAGAGGTGGGAGTTGAAGATCTCCCGGACTGGGGCTTCTGCCAGGTGTTCCCAGCGCACCCTCACAATACGTTTAGATGCGCCAGGTCTGTCCAGCATCTTCCCCAGCCACCTGATCCAACTCACCACCAGGTGGTGATCAGTTGACAGCTCAGCTCCTCTCTTCACCCGAGTTTCCAGAACATACGGCCGCAGATCTGATGATACGATTACAAAATCGATCATCAACCTGTGACCTACAGTGTCCTGGTGCCATGTGCGCTTATGGATATCCTTATGTTCAAACATGGTGTTTGTTATGGACAAACTGTGGTTTGCACAGAAGTCCAATAACAAAACACCATTCGGGTTCAGATTGGGCAGGCCGTTCCTCCCAATCACGCCCCTCCAGGTCTCACTGTCATTGCCCACGTGAGCGTTAAAGTCTCCCACCTAGACTATGGAGTCACCAGATGGAGCACTCTCCAGCACCTCGCCCTGGGGTGGGTACTCTGAACGGTCATTCGGCGCATAAGCGCAAACAACAGTCAGGACCCGTTCCCCGGCCCGAAGGTGCAGGGAAATAACCCTCTTGTCCACCGGTGAAAACTCCGACGTACAGGCAGCAAGCCGGGGAGATACAAGAATACCCACCCCAGCTCGCCGCCTCTCACCAAGGGCAACTCCAGACTGGAACAGAGTCCAGCCCTTCTCCAGGAGACTGGTTCTACAGCCCAGGCCATGCGTTGAGGTGAGCCCAACTATATCTAGCTGGTATCTCTCAAACTCACGCACTAGCTCAGGCTCCTTCCCCACCAGAGAGGTGACATTCCATGTCCCAATAGCCAGTCTCGATAGCCGGGGATCGGTCCGCCAGGGCCTCCGCCAGGGCCTCCGCCCTTGGCCACCGCCCAACACACACTGCACCCGACCCCTACGACACCTCCTGCGGGTGGTGGGCCTACAGGAGGGCGGGCCCATGTAACCTCTTCGGGTTGCGCCTGGCCGAGCACAACGGGCTAATGCCCAGCCACCAGACGCTCTCCCTTGAGCTCCCTCCCCAGGCCTGGCAGGGTAAACTGTTCCCTTGCTGTTACAAACACAGGGGTCTTCTTATTTTTGTCTGTCAGAAGACAAAAATAAGTGTCAGGCCAAAAACTACCCGCAGCAGATGAACAGTATCTGACTCATCACCAATGGGGATATCCTTAAGTGATTAATGAAAATATAAATACATTTAGAAGTCAGGATAACATTACAGTCCCATTTCATAATAGAAAACCCTTCAGAGACATCTTATTACCTTGCCCTAATTTGGAGACCTTGACCTAAACTTTAATAAAAATACTTTTAGTCACCCCTGGGTGATATCAAATCAGATCAGATCAGAAGGTTTTTATTGCCATATGGGTGAACAGGTTCACAGCATTAGGAAATTGCTGCGGTACTTCGTGCTTACAGAAAAAAAACAAATAAGTATAAAAACTATAAGACAATATACAAGTATACAAATTGCAAATATACAGAGATATTAGAGCTATAACTATAGCACAATATTACAAAATTACAAAATATACAGTAATATATAATACATATTCCAGCAAAAATGTGTTTTCAGTATTAGCAAAACTCAATTAAATCAAAACAATTTTAAGCATGCTGTAAGAGACTGATATTCTGTGATTATCTTTAACATTTCTACAAATACTTTTTGGTAACCGCATTCTAGAACAGACAATAAATTTCCATGGCAGACAAATTAGAGAAAGTACACACTGCACTCCTGTACAAGGTTGTATACTACTGTCATAAAGTACTGTAAAGCAGGCACCCAAAATGAAGAATTCAGGAGTCAGGACGTAAACAGAAAATACAGTAATCCCTCACTTATCCGCGAAGTAGGGACGCTATATTTATTTTAATACTTATACATTACTTATACATTTGTAGTTATACACTATTTTAAGTTTTTATAAACCCTCCCCACACACTTTTACACCAAATATATACACTACTCTACAACACATACTACGCATGTGAAGAACGACCACAAAAACCCGCGAAACAGCAAAAATATCGCGATAAATATTTTACACTAATACTAATTGAAAACCCGTGAAACAGGTAGTCCGCGAAAAGCTAACCGCGAAGTAGCAAGGGATTACTGTACAGCTTTGTGGTAGGGGTCAGACGAGGAAGGGGAACAGAACACAGCACAGTGTATGAGGAATGATGTGAAAAAGAACAACTGGAAACACAAACACTTTATACACAAGCTAACAAGGAGCAAGTAAACAGGTGAGAAACACAGTGGGAACCAATCAGGAATAATGAGGCAGGGGAAGCAGAACTAAATACAAAGAGGGGAGACATGAGGCTAGCAAAATAAGACTGGAAGTGCTAATACTAAGGCCAAAACCAAGACATACAAATTTGACACAGACAGAAGATAAACAATACAGAGAAGAGATAGGAGGACAGAACGGAATACGAAAGGAGATAGACTAACCAACTGGAGCACGGAGAGGAAAGGCACAGAAAACAGGAAGAGAGGCATAACCAAGTGAGGAGACAAGATGAACCTGATAGGGAGCCATACAACTATGGGACAGGACACAGAGGGACAAGACACAGGGACACTAAGGATAGAGATGAGACTAGAATAGACTAGACATGAAAAGGAACTAACATTAACTAATGGGAACACAGGGGAAGCATGATAACTAAACGAGGGATAGAAAGCCACAACTATTATCCAAGAACAAAACCCACATTATTAAACTAAGACGACCCAAGATTCTATATACAAAATATACCAAATTTTATGGCTCAACTCCTTGTGGTCAATAGACCAGATTGGTAAAATCTCACAGACAGACGCCCAGATGGATGGATGGATGGATGGATGGATGGATGGACTGATGGACGGACAGACAGGCGGTATGACAACAATATCCTCCCACTTTATATTGAATGGGAGGAGAAAAAGGAAAAAAAATCCAACAAAGACCTGACAGACAACCTGAGATGCATCTGGCCCTTCAGTTGATACATTTACTTTTCGCTGAAGTCTCATCAGAAGTGGTCTCAATGGAAGGGAGATGTCAAGAAGCCATTGTTTGTATATATTAGGTTTAGCTTTAATTCTTGACTTTATAATTCCGCCTGCTCTGTGTCATATCACGTATGACAGACAGACTCTTTTTAATATCAGAATACAGCACTCTGGCTGTATTCTGACACCTTTTTCTCCCGACCCGGCTTGGCCCCAGGAGATCCTGCGCCAGTGGGCCAGCTCAAACAAAGGAGGGCGCGGAGCACCCAGGTCACGGACAAGGCCCCGAGGGAAAAGAGCCGGCGTAAGAGAGAGGCTGAGGCGTAGAGCGTACCAAACGCCACTGCCGAGCATCCTGTTGGCTAATGTCCAGTCACTGGATAACAAGCTGGACGAACTCAGGGCCAGGATACAGTTTCAGAGGGACATAAGGGACTGCAACATCATCTGTCTCACGGAGACATGGCTGACCCCCCTCACACCGGACCACGCCGTACAGCCGGCGGAGTTCTTCAGTGTTCATTGCACGGACAGAACGTGTGAGTCTGGAAAATCAAGAGGAGGAGGTGTGTGCCTAATGATTAATAACAACTGGTGTGACAGTACAAATGTCGTCCCTCTGAAACAATCATGTTCGCCTAACCTGGAGCTCCTAACCCTGAAATGCCGCCCCCACTACCTGCCCCGCGAGTTCACTTCGGTCATCTTCAGCGCCGTCTATATTCCACCTCAGGCGGACACAAACACTGCACTATCCGAGATACATGAGGCTCTTTCCACCTATCAGGCTAACCAGCGTGATGCGGCTCTCATCGTAGCCGGGGACTTTAACAGTGCAAACTTGAAAAAGGTGATACCGGAGTTTACTCAACACATAGACTGCCCCACCACTGCTACTCTCCATTCAAAGAGGGCTACAAAGCAAAGCCTCTTCCGCCTTTTGGGAAGTCCGATCACACCTCTGTCCTTCTCATGCCGAAATACAAACAAAGGCTCAGGCCGGAACCCCCTGCTGTGAGAGAAGTGACACGGTGGTCTGATCAAACAGAGACCGCTCTGCAGGGTGCGCTGGATTCAACCGACTGGGACATGTTTCGCAGCAGCGCGGGCAGAGACATCAAGGAGTTTACAGAAACGGTTGTGAGATTTATTGGGAAAGTTGTTGATGACACTTCACTTAGGAGAACCATCAGGACTTTTCCCAACCAGAAGCCGTGGGTGGATAAATCTGTCCGCGACGCTCTGAGGTCCTGCACCGCCGCCTACAACTCCGGCCTCGCCTCTGGGAACATGGAGGACTACAAGGTTGCATCATACAACGTCCGCAGAGCGGTGAAAGAGGCTAAACATCGCTACAACAGTCTGACTCCAGGGGACTGTGGCAGGGACTACGCACCATCACGGACTACAAAGCACCACACACACCCCCGGTGAGTGCCGATGCTTCTCTGGCTGATGAACTCAACAACTTCTTTGCGCGCTTTGAGTCAGGAAGCCGACAGCCCGCTGCGCTCCCGGCCGGAGGGGCGGAGACACTCACTGTGACGGAGCATAACGTGAGGAGGGTGTTTAGAAGTGTAAACACCAGGAATGCGGCTGGACCAGATGGTATTATTGGACGTATCCTTAAGACCTGCGCTGACCAGCTGGCACCTGTGTTTACAGTGATATTCAACCTCTCACTGAAACTGTGTCCTGGACTCATCACATAAACATCACTGTGAAGAAGGCCAGACAGCGTCTCTACCTCCTCAGGCGGCTGAGAGACTTCAAGCTCCCACTCAAGGTGCTCAGGAACTTTTACATCTGCACCATCGAGAGCATCATGCATGGGAGCATCACCACCTGGATGGGAAACTGCACCAAGCAGGACTTCATGGTCCTAAAAAGGGTGGTTCGTTCAGCTGAACACACCATCAGAACCACCCTCCCCAACCTGCAGGACATTTACACCAAGCAGTGCAGGCTGAGGGCCATGAAGATCCTAAAACAACCCAGCCACCCCGGACACTCTCTCTTTTCCCTGCTCCCATCAGGCCGGCGTTACCACTGCCTGAGGGCTAAGACTGAAAGGTTGAAGAAGAGTTTTTACCCACAAGCCATCTGTCTGCTCAACTCTGAGCCCTAACTGGACCATTATTGCACTATGTAAATATTTAATATTCTATAATTCCATGTAAAAGTGTGTATAGTGTATAGTATATAGTGTATAGTGTGAATTACTTATTTTTATTTTTATTCTTCTTATTTATATGTGTGTGTATATATGGTTGCAGGTGCAAAATACATTTCACTGTGCATTGTACTGTGTATAACTGCGCATGTGACAAATAAACACTATCCTATCCTATCCTTCTTAAAGAAGAGAAACATGGGGAAAAATACTGAGGTATGCCAAATTCCACAAGAACCAGACTAAAAATCAGTGGCAACAGGTCTTATGGAGTGATGAATTGGAACATTTTTGGTTCAAATCATTATCAATTTGTAAGGAGGCAGTCAGGAGAGAGGTACAACAGTGAGTGTCTACAGCTATCTGTAAAAGATGCTGGAGGTTCTGTCATAGTTTAGGGCAGCATTTCAGCCAGCGGTGTTGGAGATTTTATCAAAATTGATGGAATTATGAATCATCAGAGATTGATCCACCATGAAGTACTATCTGGATAGCATCTCATTGGCAGTGACTTCATTTTCTGCATCACAATGACCACAAGCACACTGCCAATGCAGGAAAAGCATACCTGGACAGAAAAACACACAATGGAAAACTATAAGTCATGAACTTGCCTGAAAATGTTGAGGTTTGGGCTTATGTAGGGCCATCTTCAAAGCAAGAAGAACTTTAAATGTCTTTCAAGAAGCCTGGAGAACTATTCCTGAAGACTACTTAAAGAATTACAACAAATTTTTGCCGAAAAGAGTTCAGTTAAAACTGTACACACGAAATCACCGCAATTGTTTTCCATTTTCCTAGCAAAATAGAAAGAAATGAGGGATGGCTCGAGACTTTTACACAATATTTTATATGTATTTACATTATATGCTTTCCCATTTTTATTGGACTTCTTTTTCCAATATTTATTTTTTTATTCTCACTTCCAACATGAAGTTAGGTTAGAGGAGAGCCAGTACCCCACCCTTCACCCTCACTTTAAAGCTGCAATGTGTTATTGAGGACACACAAAGGACAAACATGAACACTAAGGTCCCAACTTGTCAGCAGTAGCTGCGATGCATCTGGTACTGCATCATTAAAAGCAAGGGACATAGTGACAGAGACAGGAACATTAGGGTACATAGGTTACTGCAAACACATATAAAGGAAAACTTCCATCACCTCTAATTGAATAGGTGAGTGTTTCCTCCTTGAATGATTGAAGATCTGCTTAATAAAGACACAAAGCTAAATAGACATACTGAGAATGATTAATATTTTAAACAAAAGACATATTTTACCTGTAGAATCACACTGAATGACTCCATACAGTATTCACACTTCTGAAAAGATTATCAAATGCTGTTAGATACTATATATTCAAGTTTGCAGGTGTTGTATTTATAATTTTTTCTTCTCATTTCATCTTTATAAGAACTGGATGTGGTGTGTAATTGTTATCTAGAATAGTCAAATATACAAAACTTATCAGCAGTTTAAGTTTGGTCTAACATCCAAACTTCAATAAAATGTGGACAACCAAAATATTCCTGTAATTATATATTTAGATTTAAAAAGGTAAAAAAAAAAAAAGAAATGGCTAAATTACATTGAAAATGTATTTTCTGTTAATCAACCATTTATGAAATAGGCTTTTTTTTGCATTTTTTAATCTTTTTTTTTTTTTTGCATTTTTGGCCACAGTGGCTTTTATCAGCGGTGGAGGGAGACAGGAAATGGGGAAGGATAGAGGAAGACACGCGAGCAAGTTGGTGACGGGCTGGGACTCGAGCCCGCGCCGCCCACGCCGCAATGCGGCATATATACATGGTTGCTGGCTTCGCCACTAAGCCACCCGGATGCCCCATTTATGAAATAGTTTAACCAACTTTTGTTGGTTCTAAATCTCAGAGCAAAAAAAGTATGTATTAAGTTACCCTAATAATGTCACCCTTTGATATATCCCTCTGCTTTACCATAATTCAGCTGCTTGATTTTTACTGACTGGACATGGAGCAATGTCAAGCAAAACACCACCACCAACATCACCAACAACAACCACTGGCTGATGAATGACTGCTGAGATGGAGACGGGGATCGAAGGGATTGATCTGCACCCTGCTATCTCATCCCTGTTTTTACCCTCTGTCAAACAGGTGCCAAGGGGAGATGGATTCTGTCTGCCGAAGGAGTGGATTAATAGCAGTAGCAGAAGAGGGTCTGGCTGCACCCTGGACCCAGCTGAGTGGTGCTCTCCTCTGGGCAGAATAGAGGCAACAGCGGTGGTATTGACAAAGCTCCAGGAGAAGAGGTAGTGCCAATGCCCCAGGTAGAGTGGGGAGAGGGTTGGGAGAGGAGAAGCTCTCTCCAGCCTTATTTAGACACTAATGCACACACATAAACACTGTAAAATGCTCGTGTAGAAACACACCCCTGCAGCCACCCCATTAGAATACCTCTTTAGGGCATAATAATGGATGGTAAAAAGTTCATCCTCTTATTCACCTTTACTCAGTCTTCCCGCTCTGTGAATTTACTAGCCAAGGTAATGAATATGCATGTATGCGTAGATTATGTTCACAAGCTCAGCATAAAGAATATGAATTGCCAATTGAACAGAGCTAATGACACAAACATAACCCTTTGTTCAATTTCCATTGACTTATTGGGTGCTTAATTAATTGTCTGGCTTGAAATTACAATGGATATTTTTAGTGCATGGAGATGTATTCTGTAAACATAGATTACATTACTCTAATTGAGGGAATAGAAAATATGTGTAAATCACTCCTAATATCACATCAGCGCTAATGGCAAAACAAATGGAGCAAGCTCATTCATCTTTGCCAACAATAACTCAATTAACTGTAATATGATACATTTAATGTTCAAGTGGTCACACTTGATTATTAAACTTCGAAGGTCACAGTCCAGGAACTCGGCTTGTGTGAAAAAAGTGTTATGAATTCACTCGCCGGCTAGAAGGCCCCAAGTGTTGTGATGAGAGAGAACGGAGAAGTTCAGTATGCTACCGGCATCCACCCTCTCTCACTTTCAGCACATCTCTCCTGTGAAACATCACTGACAATTTCTCAATGCAGCAGAAGTGCTAATGCTCTTTTTTATATATATATATATATATAATATATATATATATATATATATATATTTATAAAAGATGCTCAGCAAGACAACAGGGTGTGCCCTGTCTCAGATTAATGAGTACTCAAATGCAAGCAGACAGCAGTTGAATTAACAACCTCATCTCCCTCCATCTCTACCTCCTGTCCTCTGTCTGGTTTTTTTTGTGTGTGTGTGTTTTCTCAAGACTCTACTGACTAATTAAAAGAATTGCATCATGAAATGTATGCTTCCTTTTTATCAACCCTTAGTCCTTCATCACTGAGAGTGATTGCCAATCCCTCTCACTGCTCATCTTATGACAAGACGTCCTTGTTGGTGTTTGCTGTGTTAAGACCTTTGCAGGGCTTTTCACACGTCAGACATATTAAAATTACGAATGTGTGAAAAACTTTTATCTCTCACTGCGATTCACAGATGGAAATGAGAGAAAACAGCTATAGGTAGACATCAGTGTCACAGCAAACTCTTATTACACGTTGAGCATAGTGTAAAAGGTGAGATAACACCTCTATAGTTCAATAAATCAAATGAAATCTTGTCTGCAGCATGTATGTAACTTTAAAAGCTCTCGATGAGGCAGCAGTAGACATCAACAAGAGGATGGGTGATGTGATTCTTGTTAAATGACAGTTAAGTGATATGTGACAGTTTCTGATTCACAGATACAGAAATAGGCCAGAAGCAGAGATTTTACAAGTACATGAGGTGCGAAGAGCACCTTATCTGTGACTTTAACCTTGGGCTTTTGTAACTGCACCATCTACAGTATGCAAATACAAAAAAATCTAATAGCAGTCTTGTGAAAGGATTAGGCTGGGTTTTTTTTAGTTTTAATGTAAAAAAACAAAAACACAAAAGGACAAAAGATAACAATGTACTCAGTCTACCTTACAATATATATTTGACAACCTACTAAACATGCGTGTAGCTCTCAACCACATTTTCATCCCTTCCACATAAACTAGATATACTGTATACTGTAGAAGTATTTTTTAGAAAGGCTTAACAACAAACCAAAACTGCTAAAAACTGCAGGCTCCAACTAAAATCACTCAAACAAGACTAAAAAATATATGTATAGAGAAATATTTCCTCAAAATGAAGGAGCATGTCACACATTGTAATAACATGGCATATAAGGGTGCATGACCATGTTTTTGAACTGTTCTTTTCATAAAATACTGCTCAAAAAAATTAAAGGAACACTTTGAAAACACATCAGATCTCAATGGGAAAAAGAAATCATGCTGGATATCTACACTGATTTGGACTTGGTAATGTGTTAGTAATGAAAGGACGACATACCATTTGATGGAAATGAAAATTATGAACTTACAGAGGGCTGAAGTCAAAGACACCCTGAAAAAAAAAAATGATGCAGCAGGCTAGTCCATTTTGCCAAAATTTCCTTGCAGCAACTCAAAATGGTACTTAGTAGTTTATACAGCCCCTGTGTGCTTGTATGCATCCCTGACAACATCGGGGCATGCGTCTAATGAGACAATGGATGGTGTCCTGGGGGATTTCCTCCCAGATCTGGACCAGGGCATCACTGAGCTGCAGTCTGAGGTGCAACCTTGCGACATCGAATGGACTATAACAATGTTCCAGAGGGGTGTCAGGGTGTCAATGGTATCAATTATGTCATCTTCCAGGAACTGACTGCATACTCTTGCCACATGAGGCTAGGCATTGTCGTGCACCAGGAGGAGCCCAGGACCCACAACAACAGCAGAGGGTCTGACATTGGTTTCAAGGATTTCATCTCAATACCTAATGGCAAGTCAGGGTGCCATTGCCTTACTCGTAGAGGTCTGTGGGTCGCTCCACGGATATGCCTCCCCAGATCATCTCTGACCCAACAGCAAACTGGTCACGCTGAATGATGTTACAGGGAGCTTCTCCATACCCTTTTACGTCTGTCACATGGGGTGAATCTGTTCTCACCTCTGAAAATTACAGGGTGCTTTTAGTAGACTTGCCAATTCTGGTATTCTATGGTAAATGCCATTAGGCTCCAGAGTGCCAGTACACACAGAGCCCACTAGAGGATGTTGGGCCTTCAAGCCACCCTCATGAAGTCTGTTTCTGATTGTTTGGTCTTTTACATTATGCTCATTCACACTAGTGACTGAAATTAACAAGGAGGTGATTATGTAGGGCTCTAGCAGTGCTCATCCTGTTCCTCCTTGCACAAAGGAGCAGATACCAGTCCTGCTGATGGGATAAGGACATTTTACAGCCCTGTCCAGCTCTCCTAGAATAGCTGCGTGTGTCCTGGAATCTCCTCCATGCTCTTGAGACTGTGCTGGGAGACACAGCAAACCTTCTGGCAATGGCATATTTATCCGCCATCCAGGAGGAGTTGAACTACCTGTGCAGCCTCTGTAGGGACCAGGTATCACCTCATACTGATTAAAAAGTGTTCCTTGATTATTATTTTTTTGAGCGGTGTATTTGTAAGAAACATTTAACTATTGTCCCCCTTTTACTTTAACCTAAAGCTAACATTTTTGACAGCTGGTTTACCCAGTGAGATACACTACATTTTCCAGTGCTACAAGAAATTAATTGCTCTCATTTGTGCCCAAACAGTAGGGAGAGTCAACATAAAGCACTGCAAAATGATACTGCTTTTGTTTTACTGCAAAGCCTTTAAACTCTTGACAACATATGGCAGACACATCTGTGCTAGCAGTCACAGAAAGTAACTAGTACACTTGGGTGGTATCCATTTTTCATACTTCATACAATCCTGACATTTCACTGGGGATATACGGTGTGACGATGGATGTTGTAAACCAACAAGGTAGAAAGCGGGACAGATGATATCTTGTAAAATCAATGCAGTCCGGCAGCATTTTCATCTAGAAAATGAACGGTTGCATGTAGGTTGTGTCAGGATAAATTGGGCCTATAACCTGGGACCAAAGAAATGTATTCAGTGTAGTGATAGAGTCTAACCTACAAAGAAAGTAGACTGCTAGTGTTAGCACTTCTAATGATAGCCACACTGAGAATTTTTTTTACTTTTAGAGTGGCTGGTTGACATTTAAATTTCACATCACTGCATATTTTCCAAATTAGTTACTACAGTTGCACATAGATAGGACTCAATGGCCATTTTAAGTGCTACCCTCTTTAGCTTCAGCCACAGCTATTTTTTTTGAAGGGGCTTAAGGAAAGTATTGACAAGTGTCCCAATACTGTACGTGAAAGAAGTAGCAAACTGAAATGTCATATGTGCCACCAGTTACAGGTTGAGACATCCATCACCTTGTACTGTATTCTTCTGATACATCACTACCCACCCCGTGAATATGTGTTTGTGGTCCTCCCAAACATTCCACCCCCAGTACCCGCAACAACCATCTACCTCCAAAGAGGACAATGAAATACAGACAATAAATACTCAAGGAAAGACAGAGAAACAAGCAGAAATAACAACAGGCCGTGTGGTGGTTCACGCTGTCAAGGTGCTGATTTCTATATACACTGGTATACAGTAACAGCAATATACCTCTAAAACCTAGTAATCAAAAATTATATCACCACCACAGAAAGTAGTTGGGGAGTTAAAAATAATGATTGACAGAATGCAACCTAATGCTGCTTCTTAAAATTTTAAGGGCCAGGGACCCCAAACAAACCAATTTTGTAGCTGTGTTTGAAATAAAAAATTATTATTACAATTAGTATTATTATTACAAGGCCACACACAAGTTATGAAAAAAAATGTCTTTGTATTTTTCATTCAATTGGAACAACAATAATAATCTTAATTTTTTTTTGTTAAAACATCCTCATAGTTTTTTAAATAAAGGCCTCTATGAAACAATCAAGATTGCCCTTTATAGTAAAAGTCATAAACACATAACCAGATTAATGAAAATCATTAGATCCCCCTAGATCCTCCCCGATATTTTGCAAAGCACTGTTGGTGCACATTCAAGTCAAGGGACATATTGTATTCATTGGATTTGCACCTTTACAAAGCCTTTGTACAGAGGTAGCACCATTTCAGCCTGTCACACTGAAGTGGCAGATGTTTCTGTGAACACACATCTGGTAGTGGTTGTGAAGGTCTTGGAATGTATCGCTGCTTCTGAAACAACATGTCATTGAGAGGAGGATGATGGTCAGTCAACTTTAGATGCTGGCATGTTGACTTGCTTCAAATTGTGGGCAACTGCAATCAGACCGATTTAAGAGATATTGGTTTCTTGTTCAACAGGGCAAAGTCTCTTACAAACAGCCCAGCAATCTGAGATGCATAGGTCAAAGATATAGCCAAACAGTGTAAAATGCCATCGCCTTGACCTTGCTGGGGTCTTGTACATGTGTACCAGCATGCCAGAAACCTCCTATATGTTGACTGTAGGCATGAATGAGTGATGGGCAAAGTGAATCTATCTTTGTGTGAGGCTCTTTTCTCCACCATTTGATAGTAAAAAGACACATGCTCCCACAGGCGTCAGATTGCATGGCCCGGCCCCACAACAAGTCCATCTACAGTGGTGTGAAAAAGTGTTTGCCCCCTGCCTCATTTCCTGTTTTTTTGCATGTTTGTCACACTTAAGTGTTTCGGAACATCAAACCAATTTAAACAACAGTCAAGGACAACACAAGTAAACACAAAATGCAAGTTGTAAATGAAGGTGTTTATTAGTAAAGGTGAAAAAAAATCCAAACCATCATGGCCCTGTGTGAAAAAGTGATTGCCCCCCTTGTTAAAACACACTATAACTGTGGTTTTTCACACCTGAGTTCAATTTCCCTAGCCACACCTAGGCCTGATTATTGCCACACCTGTTCCCAATCAAGACATCACTTAAATAGGAGCTGCCTGACACAGTAAGGTCCACCAGAAGATCCTTGAAAGCTACACATCATGCCGAGATACAAAGAAATTCAGGAGCAATTGAGAAAGAAAGTAATTGAGATCTATCAGTCTGGAAAGGGTTATAAAGCCATTTCCAAAGCTTTGGGAATCCAGCGAACCACAGTGAGAGCCATTATCCACAAATGGCGAAGACATGGAACAGTGGTGAACCTTCCCAGGAGTGGCCGGCCGCCCAAAATTACCCCAAGGATGCAGCAACGACTCATCCAAGACGTCACAAAAGACCCCACAACAACGTCCAAAGAACTGCAGGCCTCACTTGCCTCAGTTAAGGTCAGCGTTCATGCCTCCACCATCAGAAAAAGACTGAGCAAAAATGGCCTGCATGGCAGAGTTCCAAGAAGAAAACCACTGCTGAGCAAAAAGAACATTAAAGCTCGTCTCAATTTTTCCAAAACGCATCTTGATGATCCCCAAGACTTTTGGGACAACATTCTGTGGACCGATGAGACAAAAGTGGAACTCTTTGGAAGGTGTGTGTCCCATTACATCTGGCGTAAAAGGAACACTGCATTTCAGAAAAAGAACATTATACCAACAGTAAAATATGGTGGTGGTAGTGTCATGGTCTGGGGCTGTTTTGCTGCGCCAGGACCTGGAAGACTTGCTGTGATAAATGGAACTATGAATTCTGCTGTCTACCAAGAGATCCTGAAGGAGAATGTCAGACCATCTGTTCGTGTACTCAAGCTTAAACGTACTCGGGTTCTGCAGCAGGACAATGATCCTAAACACACCAGCAAGTCCACCACTGAATGGTTGAAGAAAAACAAAATGAAGACTTTGGAGTGGTCTAGCCAAAGTCCTGACCTGAATCCTATTTAGATGTTGTGGTATGACCTTAAAAAGGCCGTTCATGCTCGAAAACCCTCTAATGTAACTGAATTAGGACAATTCTGCAAAGATGAGTGGGCCAAAATTCCTCCAGAATGCTGTAAAAGCCTCATTGCAAGTTATCGCAGACGCTTGGTTGCAGTTGTTGCTGCTAAGGGTGGCCCAACCAATTATTAGGTTTAGGGGGCAATCACTTTTTCACACAGGACCATGATGGTTTGGATTTTTTTTCACCTTTACTAATAAACACCTTGATTTACAACTTGCATTTTGTGTTTACTTGTGTTGTCCTTGACTATTGTTTAAATTGGTTTGATGTTCCGAAACACTTAAGTGTGACAAACATGCAAAAAAACAGGAAATGAGGCAGGGGGCAAACACTTTTTCACACCACTGTATATGTTATACAGAAAAACAAAAAACAAAATGACAAACCATGCACTGTTACAATGCTCGTAATATGTCAGTATACTAACATATGCCAGTTAGTAGAATTACCCATAATGGTAATACATTACATATTTTTTTCTAGACATAGAAAATATATTTACAGCTTTTTGGTTCTTTGAAAGATCTCGTTTTTTCTCAAGTATAAGATCAGTCTTTCCTACAGTACTAGTCAAAGGTTTGGGCACGCCTTCTAATTCAGTGGTTTTTCATTGTTCAAAAATTGTCTGCATTGTAGATTAATACTAACGTCATCCAAACTATGAAGAAATACATATGGAATGATTTAGTAAACAGTGTGTTAAACAAATGAAAATATGTTTTAGATTTTAGATTCTTCTACTCCATATTATGGCAAGAACTACTAAGAAAAGGTGAGCGGATGGCTCCTACTAGGGTTTAATCCCGGGATCCGGGATTCCCGGGAAATGCGATCAGAACCATTTCCCGTTTCCCGGGAAACGTTAGACGGGAAACCGGGAAAAAAGTCGCGCGCGTCGATTTGACTTTCAGAAAGAAAAGAAAGCTTCAGAAAGTTAAATTTAAGGAAATATTGAGAGAAGGGTTCGTTTAATGCGAAAAGCATTACTCTTCATTTCAGGCACGTTCAGCCTCCGTTTAAGGCTTCAGCCTTCATCTCAAGCGTTTTAATAGAGGTATTACACAGTTGTACTTTTTTCCTCTTTAATTTGTTGAAATCGTAGGCAATGTGTTTACCCTAAGGTATTTTGTATTATATAATTTTATATTATTATATATTGTTATATTGCATTATATAGCCTATAAAATATGCCTGCCCTGAACAATAAAGAAATATCTGTTTAACTTCGAGTGTTTCTTTTCCTCGTTTGCAGCCGCTTACTAACAATCATGAATTAGGATACGGGCCTAATGTGTGAAGAAATTATCATGAAATAGATTGCTTTAACATATTTCGCTTTTAAAATGGAGTTGAGTAAAATGTATATTTTTTAGGCTATAAGGATTGGCCAGTTTTTCAAAAGACGATTCACAGCGAACCTACTTTAACCCTCAGACACGGTGTTATAAATTTGCTGTTGCCAGAATGGCAATGACCAAGTCGTAGTGCATTACTCAAGGCCCTGTGTTATGCCATATTATAGTGTAGTACGGTAGTTAACTTTTCAATGACTATTACAGCGTTCCACTGGTGGAGATATAGCGCAACAGATGTCGCCACGACAGCGTTGCTGAGCCTTTATCAATGCTGTGGAGATGAACCGTATTGTTTTGCAACAGCAGTTGTAAAATAGCTTGGTATAATTCCATGGAGGAATATTCGAATTATATTTGTTAAGGGAGTGTTGAGGAACGATACAACACCGCATAGCTCGAGCACTCGAATGTCGAGATGTAGGTTTTATTGCGTTAATCAAGCCGACGTTACCCCCTACTGGGCATAACAGGACATAGCTGGAACGCTACCTCTACAATATCACAATAGTTTAAGCCCGACACAGGCTACAGAAGGCCTAATTAAAATAAATAAATAAATAAACTTTTTCCCGGGATTTAATTCATGTCATTTTCGGGAAAAATATTAAACCCTAGCTCCTACATGTGTAGTTCCCACCGTAAAGTATGGAGGAGGAAGTGTGATGGTATGGGGGTGCTTTGCTGGTGACACTATTGGCAACTGTGACATGCCATCCCATCTGGTTTGTGCTTAGTGGGACCATCATTTGTTTTTCAACAGGACTATGACCCCAAATGCACCGCCAGCATATGTAAGGGCTATTTGACCAAGAAAGAGGGTGATGGAGTGTTGCGTCAGATGATCTGTCCTCCACAATCAGCTGATCTAAACCCAACTGAGATGGTTGGGATGAGTTGGACCGCAGGGTGAAGGCAAAGCAGCCAACAAGGGCTCAGCCCCTGTGGGAACTCCTTCAAGACTGCTGGAAAACCATCTCAGGTGATAACCTCATGAAGCTGATTGAGAGAATGCCAAGAGTGAGCAAAGCTGTAATCAAAGCAAAAGTTGCATAATTTGATGAATCTAAAATCTAAAACATATTTTGGTTTGTTTTTAAGTTTACTACATGATTCCTTATGTGTTCCTTCATAGCCTGGATGATTTCAGTATTAATTTACAAGGTAGGAGAAAAAAGAAAAACATTAAATGAGGTGTGTCCAAACTTTTGACTGGTACTGCAAATGTTGACTGTAGGCATTAATGAGTGATGGGCACAGTGCATCTATCTCTGTGTGGGGCTATTAGCTCCACCATTTGGTAGTCAAAAGAGACGTGATCCCACAGGAATCAGACTGCATGGTCATGCCCCATAAAAAGTAAATTGGTAATACACCTGAATATTTATTTCTAGACATTTATAATATGTACAGTGTTTTTAAAAGATCTTGCATTTTTTTTTCCTCAAAAACTAACACCAGATAAAATTTGATGTTAACAACATTGAATGTTCATGAGATTTTTTTTTTTTATTTCATCAAAATTGTAAATTGATTATCTTGGCATCACAACTTTCCCCCTAAACAACAATTCAACCATGTGGTTAAGCATGTTTTTAGATGCTCTGTCGAATGATTGACCAGAACATTAAAAGGTTAAACACCGTACGCTCACACCCACACACACACACACACACACACACACAATCTCAATTTCACTATATTTATCTGTTAGGTGTAGATTAACCTTTTGCCAATCAACTTGTACATTACCAGTTAGCCTTAACTTAGTATCTGCAAGCTCCTCCTGTAAAAGGATTATAGGGTTCTTGTGCCCAAGATACGCCATTCAGACATGAGAGAGAGCAGTAATAAAGGGAGGATGGATGTGTGGGTGGAACTGGGATTGGGATTTAAGCGATTTGCAGACAAGGCAGAGGCACGGGCAGAGGGGTCGGGGGTGCCTGATGGATCGCTTTCTGTGAAGAAGCAAGAGGACTTGGAGTACTTTTTCTACTGTCCCCAATTGTCCCATTTGTCTGTGTCAGAGCAAAATACAGATGTGTGAGTGTAAGACAGGAGTTCATTTTGAAGAGCATTTTGCTGAAAAGCACAAGTGATGATCACTTCAATCTCCTACTCCATCTAAACCTGAAATTCATGTACAAGTCCACAAGGAAAGCTCTGTTTATATGATAAACATTTTACCTTTGATTAAAGGTACTACATGTGGCATTTTACCATCAATAAATCATTACTACATTAATTTGGAGATACCAGTATAATGTCTAGAGGAAGCCCTAAGGAAAGATTTCCAACATGTTAGTCTCTTCAGGGAAGTAAAAGAGAAATGAAAAACATGGTGCAATGCCTGGAAGAGGAATGTGGGGGGGACTCAAACTTCTTCTACGTGACAGTTGTATTAAATTTAGAAGCAAACAAGCAACTATGTGAGACTGTGTGGCCTGGTAACTGAACAAAAACAGCAAGCTAACCAAGGCACACATATAGTCATTAATACTTGACTAATAAACAGACTTTCAGCATGAGAAACAAGAATTATCATGAATACAGAGTACCCAAATAGATACACCAATCAGGCAGAACATGAAACAAATTAATCACTTATCCTGGGTGTTTCTGCTATCACAACCTTACATCCTGCATACAAACAACCAGCTGGTATCCACAGAATGATACCAGAAAAGCGTAATAGAAATGATGAAACCAGATACCAGAGATGCCAAAATTCTTGTACTTGTACTGTTATTTTAAATTCTTATCAGGACCATTATTAAGCAGTTTTACACCAATAGTTAATTTTTCACCATTATTGAGTTTGGGGTCTTTTTTTGGCCTTTTTGCCTTTATTAGATAGTGCACAATGAAGAAGAACAGAAAAGTGGGGAGAGAGACACAGGGGAAGACACGAAGGAAAGGGCCACAGGTCAGGCACAAACTGGGCCACCTGCACCAGGCATGGTACATGGTCAGGCATGGTACACACAAGTACATCACCTACTCATCCACTGAGCCACTACTCCGTCATGTTTCTTGTCAAACAAAAAAATTCAAGTAAAGCAAAATCCATCACAGCAAACCTATGTTGACAGGGTTCTGCTCCATTTATATTATGTGTCAGTGTCTAGCACAGAAGCAGCAAGAAAGAAAGCACAGGACTAGTTAAGACTAGTTCATAGTTTAAGAGAAAGTATGAGAGAAACATTGCTATGCAATTCTTCGGCTAGCTGCTATTACTCCCATTCATGTTGTACCACTTTATGTCTACTGCTGCACCTGAGACTGAAAAGTACACCTGGCTACAAGGATGCATTTAGTTCAAACTTTCCGAGCACAGAGGTCCAACTGACATAATTTCACGCCCATGTCAAAAATGAACTACTCTGGAGTTTGAGTTCTTAATTTACATAAACTTACATAATTCAGATCAATTTAAAAGCTCAATTGTACAGACTCTGGTTTATACCGATTCACAATATATCCTGAAATTTATGAACAAAATAATTACTAATATCTTAATTAATGGCTTTAGGTAAAAATTATACTGAAATATGGCATTTTATTTTACTGTTAATTATAGTGGTTTAGCCCCAGTTTGTGCCATTCCAGCCTCTAGCATCCACTGAAGTAACTTTTAGATTCTCTAAAATATGATTAACCGTCATCTGTGAAAACCCAGAAGGCTGTTTTTTAAGCCTTGCTGTACATAATGACTGTATTGTTCCAACAATGATCAATCTACAACACAAGAGAAAGCCAATGTGAAACCAGAACCTCATACATTTTCTTTCAAACATAATACATATACAGTCATTTTCAATATTTATGTTTTATTTGCAGCAGCAGCATTTATTGAACCCGCATTTCCCTTGAGCTTTGTGGGCTAAACATACACCTTATTCTGTGATAGCAGGACACAGTACTGAATGTTTTGGAAGTTTTTAGGCAGCAGCATTTACACATGTATGAGAGCACTGCTTAGTCTTATGGATATACTGTGCTTAATAAATAAATTAATAAATTTATAAGACAACCTGTCATTAAAAAAAAGAAAACACAAATATTTTAAAAAGCTGTCAAAAAACTTGTTTAAAACTTGTTTAAAAATTATCTGGTTATTTATTAGGGAAATAAACTAAATTCACGTTTCTATACCCAAATTTGAGCTGGCATGCTGGACTTTTTTTGAGAAGTCATAAATCAATCTAGCATAACATTATGCCACTAGAATTAATTTCTCTGTTCAGGAATGCAAGTAAATAACTCCAATTTGGCATCTTAATCAAAACTAATAATTTATTAAAAAATTTGTTAAACAGTAAATTTAAAAAATCATGGATAACAACAATAATTTGATTTAGTATTAGAAATATCATTTCAGTTAAAAAAAAGCTTATGTACACTGGTGGATTCACCTTTACAGAAACAGGAGTTTTTGTAATTACAATACTGTTAATTTAGACCAGCTTTGGCATAAATCTTACATCAGGTGGTGGTTTAATAAATCTGTTAAACACTGTAAAGAAAGTAAAGTCACGGTAATTTTTGTAGAGGATGATGATTTGTCATAGTGTAATGTATGTATGTATATTTTAATGACCTGTGTAGAGAAAGTAACAGATTTTGTTCTTTTTTTTATTTGACAAAAATTTATGCTGTTATATAAGAAGTACAAACTGGGGCTACAGAAGACCATTAGTACACAAATGTTAGCTAAAGAGAGGCAGTGCGTCCGTGTCAGAGCAGCATAAAGAGTAGAAGAGCAGCAGTTTAGAAGCAACACTACAGGCGTGTTTCAAAATAAGATAAACTCCCCATCAAGGTCACCAGTGAAGAAAATATGCGAATTGACTATGAGCACACGTTTGCATGTCCAAAATGCTAACATTACAAAGTCTTAAGTGAGCCAATATTAAATTTCTAAAACAGAGGCAACAATAGCAGAAACAATGATGCAAAACTAATTCAGTACAAAACTATAATAAAGGCCCAAAAGCGAAATATTCAAAACTATGTTATTTCTCTTCTACACAAAAGAAAATCAGGGAATATATAAATTAGAAAGCAAAGCCACATCAGAAAATTAATTCTTACTTAATTCTGAAGAAAACACTGCAGGCAGATCAACATAAGCTTAAGAGCAGAAATTAGCAGCCAGCAGATGCAGAGACATTAACCACAAGCAGATCTGGGGGCAGTAATCTCCATAAACAGTTATCTGCTAAGTCAGGCAATAGCTGAAGGGTTCCCTGGTTGAGGGGGCAAAGGAGAGCAATATGATCAACACAAGCAGCTACAGCACAGATATTCCATCTCCCAAATCAACAATACATACAACGCAATATGTACTAATTTTGATAGTGTTTTAGCAATAGGCCCATCCATGCCTGAAGTCAGCATACAGTACATTCCCCCACCCCTCCTGAGCTGTTCATTTCCCTACCATTTGGGGCTTTTGTAACATAACATGCATGCTAATGCAACAAATTTAATAACAAAAGTTGCTGTTATATTGTGGGTCTGTAGTGTACAATACTGCCCTATAAACCCACGCGTTTACATTTTAGTGTAGTATTTCATATTGTCACTTTTCCAGAATAAACACTCTAATCAAGACCTGCTCACATGTAGCATAATATAAAGTATGGACGATACAATGATGGACACCTATAGTACAGCACATACCTGATGAAGAGCCTCAGCTTCTCTGAAGACCTCTGGAGATCCACCAAGGTCTTTGGCTGCCAGCAGGGACATGAAGACGCTTCTTCGGACTTGAAGTGTTTCGACGCGCTTGGCTGAGTAGCCAGGTGACTAGCTAAGGACAACTTAAATTATGATGCAACAACGCAGTGAATAAGCTTTGGAATTTCTTTTTTCTACTTTACACACAGAAGACACATAAATTCGTAGATTAAAGACATGAAATTACAGGTACGTGGCAGAAAAACGCAAAGCAATGCCAGATTATGGCCGGACATCCACCTTGAGCCGTACTGCCATGCTATGGACATACTTCCACCCATCCTTTTTGTTTGTTTGTTGTTGGGGTTTTTTTTTTTTTTGATTATCCAGTTCACGGTCGCGGGTTGTATGGAAGCTTGTTTTTGCCACTATAAAAACATTTTGGAAAACGTTTTTTTGCCAATCGGAAGTTAAAATTGTGGGTTATTATGTCAAAAAAAAAACCTGCTCAGTTTTGAGTTATTGTCTGAGGTTTAAGTGGGTAACTTGAAATTCTAAGAGTCTAACCTGAAATTCTGACTTAAGGATTGTAAATAAATAAATAAAAATAATAATTTAGTGGCAGAAACAAGCTTCCATACTTGTTTCTACCTTAAATACCAAAGTGACAGTAGCATTGAAAATATGACCATTTAAAATTTAATTTGTTTGTCAGAAAATCAAATTGATGATGTAATGTTTCAACAAAATTTCCACAGCAATAGTATCAGCCACACTGAATATAGGAGACAAAAGCCTGATCTGACCAAAATTAATTTCATTCAGATGTTTTGATGGATCTGTTTACTGTTACAATCCCATCATATTTAGATTACTTTATTTAGATTACACTAATGGGAAAGTGTTAAAGATACTGTCATACTCCTTAATGAACTCTCATCACTATTACTATATTTGATTAGCCTGCGTTTAAATACACTCAGTGTAGAGAAAATAGTTATAATACTCTCTCTACACTCAGGAGTCTTGTGAAAATGCAAACAGATGATTACAGTAATTTACATCAACTCTGCAGATGATCAAAAGAGAAGCTGAATACTTTGTAAAAGAGGCCAGTGTACAAAGTAATGACCTTCCTCGGATTCTCTTCTCTGTCTTTCCGGCTGAGAACTCTCCTCTGCCTGATCTCTGGCACACATCAGCTGAGTTGTCCCTTGCAAGCCTCCTGTCACACAAAATAAATTGCCTTCGCTGTGAATGGGTCAAAACAACACAGAGATGTCATTATTTCACTGCAATTGATCATACCTTGGGAAACACAAGTCAATAGTTTCTATAATTGCAATGTCTCCAGCCCCTCAGAGGTTCTTCCATGAGGGCTCCTTTGCTTCTTTTCATCTTCACACTGATTACGGCTTTCATGTTTGATGTGTTTACCACCTTTGAAAATTATGACAAACATAACACCACGATCTGCACCCTTGAAAATATGTGTTTTATGACTGGGACGGGGGTGGGGGTTGCATGTTAGACTGAAACCAAATGCTTCACTTTAGATAAGTTTCAGTTTTGGATCCCTATTAATATTTTAGGTAGGCTGCCATTTTCAAACTGCCACAACAGAACAGAACAGCTAAAGAATGTTAGCTGTACATTCAGGCTAACATATTAATTTGAATAAGCTTTGGAAACTGGCAAGCTATTGCTATTGTCAAATGTATTCATCTTGCAATGGACTTATGGATTTTTAAAATTTTTTTTTTTTTTTTTACCTGACCCTGTACAAAAGGCCCATGAACTGAGAGGACTTCATTGTGACATTTTGGTACTCTGATTAATTTTTATGGCAATTAAATAAATGAGGATAAAGTCTGTCAATAAACCACTCAGTCACTTATTTGATTCTTTGCTTTGTGTGCTGATCCATCTAGCTACATATGCATTCATTACGGTGACATTCTTGTTCAAAGACCCCTGTGTTGCGCCAATAATTTCTGTCTTTTGCAGTCTTATTTAAAAACTATTGACATCAGAGATCAATGCGCTGCGTCAATCAAACTCTAATCTAACTCTTGCTCCCACCGAAAACAACCCACATCCATGTAGATACTTTAATGATCATTAGCAGAAATTTAATTTGCCAAAATTGTGATATGTGAGAAATTGTTTCAGTTGCTGGTATCTATAGAAAATATGGTCTTAAGAGTAAAATTTGTCAACAACAAAAATAATCTTTAATTGCAACCCTAAATCCATGTGAAATAAACAGTTAAGATTTATTATTAGTGATTAGGCCTGTTTTATTTGCCCCTCGCTGTGAAACTATATCACATAATTAAATCCACAAACTTATGTTACAGCACATTCATAAGCCCAGAGTCATGCTGTGGTAAACCAACAATATATAGCAAAATGAAAAACGTTGGCCCTGTGCAGGCAACAAAGGAAAAGTGTGCTGAGACTCACGTGGAGTTTAATGAAAGTGAAGTCCTGCGGCGTGGAGTCAGCCAAGCCTTCTGTCAGGCCTCACTTGTTCAGACACCACAGGCAAAAATGTTATGTCTCCATGAGCAAGCATTCCCTATCTTTGCAGATCAAAACACTGATGGATTGTAATGCATTGCCCAGTGTTTGATTTTACTGTTCATTTTCAACACTTGTGCATTCTTAAACAGATGAGACGGTGGCAGGCTGCTAATAGTATCGTATACAAAGATACACATGAAATACAGGATCTATGCACATCATCACTTTCTAATATCCTAATAAAAACAAACACCGTAAATATGCCATTTTGTCACACCTGCACACACACAGACACATTCACACACTGCATTGTGTCAGTATCATCAGTCCCTAATGTAACCATCTGCTCCACTCTGTATTTCTTTTATGCATAAAATGCTAACCAACTCTTGGCAAAGAGCCCTTACTCACCATCTCACATGCATCACAGTAAATTAATGGGTTACCTTAGAGAAACATGAATAGAATTTTGTGGGTCTAATGGGAAATTAAAAAATGGCTAACACCCCTGAATCAGCCAAACTAATAGAGAGGGCTGCTGAGGTATTCTGGACCATGCCAAAACCACACCTAAACTGCCAAATTCGGCAGTTGGTTCCATAACAGCAGACGTAATAAGCACTAAAGTGGAGTATGAATCAGACAAAAGGCATTCCCTTAAGCAAAAAAATATTGGTCCAGTATCTGAAATATTCTTTCTTTTAACAAATCTGCATCCATCTATCCATTCTCTTCCACTTATCCTGTTCCAGGTCATGGTAGCAGCTATCCCAGCTGTCAGAGGGTGAGAGGCAGGGTGCACCCTGTATAGATGTGTTTTGAAATTTGATTCAAAAGTCTTTTTTCCCACAAAGCAGTGCACAAAGATCTTTAAGCTGAGTCTAGCCAAAAGACAACAACACTCATTCTTTCGATCTCCCCTATTAGGAGCTAGTTAAATGAAAAAAGTCAAATCAACAATAAACAGATCCAACTGAAAGTGTTTTATTCTGTGTAGCCAGTGTCTTATGTGGCTTATAGACATCCATAAATGACAAGCACACTACAGGCATGTTTTTTTAAAAATTATTATTATTATTATTATCAAGAGACTATTAATCTGTGGATGAAAATAGTGTTTTACAAATATTTATTATTTAATCCAGGTTCAGTCTCATTCTCATTGTACATCCTGTATAATGACAATAAAGGCATTCTATTCTATTCTATTCTAAAATGTATTTATACCTATGATACCCAGCTGTTTAGGTAAATTATTAAGCTATATATAAAAAAAAAATCTAGTCCAATCTAGTCCAGATATTAGAAGAAAATAAATAATCCTTGAACACTTATACTTCATAATTCTTATGAAAACTGATTTGAAGGGGAGCGCTGCTAATTCAAAGGTGGCAACATCAACACCTTCAATTCCCTCTTTTACACCTCCTTTGACTTCACCTCTTCTATCAGCCAACATGGTTTAATCTAAAACACAAGCCTCGGGTTGCAAAAGTCACTCTACATCTTGTCAGGACAATATTTTCACTGCCTTCTTTCCCCAGCGGCGATGACCTTCCTGTGTCTCTCTGATCTGTGTAGCAAAGACACCCAGCCCACATTGACAGGACTGCGAAAGGCAGCCAGGCATATCTTAATCCATTCTAGCTCTGTTCTGCTTCAGCCTGGGCTGTCTGAGGTGCTGCTGGAGTTCTCTCTGCATATCAGAAGGGTTTTCTCAACCAGCTGGTCCATTAGTCCGAATGGAAGATGCTAGTATAGACTGGGGAGTTTTAGACAGCTGACAGAAACAGAAGTATTCTGCCATTTCATGTTAGGCGGCTAAACCCAGTGATTTTCTTAGACCTTTCCCTCCTGAAATATTCAGGCTGTATTTGTGGAAGTATGTGCACTTTTTCATTTTCTCTCCATGTTAATGCTCTTTTGTTAAATTATTCATTGGATAAAAATGTGCCAACATGCTCATTGTAGGCAACGGTGTTAAGAGCAGAAAACTCAGACTCTCAGATGCTAAACACTTTTGAAAAGGGATTCACAACACATTAACTCTGCACACTGCTGTTAAGGTAACTTTGAGTCTATCGGCTTGCAGGGGGTAAAAGCGACAGAATTTTATAAATCTACCTGTTGAATTTAAGTGCATAAATTGAATCTGAATTGCTTTAAATCATTTTAAATGCCTAACTCCCAAAGGTGTGTTTCCATAAATAGCCACATGGCTTCATCACAGCCTACCACCACCACCACAGTGTTTTGCAAAGCGCACTTCAGCATAACAGCTCTAGTCTGTTGCGCTTTAAATAACTCCTCTTCCATTGAGCTTAAACAGGAGAATAGAGAGGTGTTTTCACTTGAAAGTGACAGTTAAATGTTTGTGAAATGCTGTATGCTGCTGGTGGGCTGGTCTGTGTGTCTCTCTGGTTGCCTTCACAGATGGAGAGGAGTGCCCCGGGTAAGTGGAGACCAAGCCAAGGATATGAAGCAGGGATGACCAGGCTCCCACCGGAAGACAGCGGAGGAACTGAGGGATTGTGGGATTTCTGCAACAATAGATAATTAGTCAGGAACATCTGCTGGAGGAAGTTCCCCTGTACCTCATGGGCAGCAGATCTTAAATCACTCATTGGCGTAGAGTCAAGAATGAGCAGTTCCAGCTATTTACTTTGATAAATCGTTTTTATTAATCATCAAGGTCACCTGTACACTTCCATATGGCTGTGAGGAGGTGGTACATGAACGTCCATTCCCAGTGTGGTAAATCACTAATCTGCTATAAAACTGAATTGTATACCTATTTTTTCCTATTTTTCTCAACTCTCATTGATTTCAATTTTTTTTTCCTCGCACATCTCAGCTCTAAGAATCTGACAACAACCTAATCATACAGTGTACTAGGTTATTTGGCAACAGGTCATTATGATTGGGTATAAAAAGAGCATCTCAGGTTTTCTCAGAAGTAAAGATGGACAGAAGTTCACCAATCTGCAAATTGCAGCTACAAATTGTGGAAAAAGTTCAGAGTGTCTCACCAGCTACAGTACCTAATATCATTAAGATCCCCATAATCTGAAAAAATCTCTGTGTCCAAAAAACAAAGCTGAAAATCAATATTTGATGCTCGTGATCTTTGGGCCCTCAAAAAGCACTGTTGATTCTGTCATGGAAATCACTGCACACGTCCAGAAATCACTGTCTGTGAACACAGTTCACTTTGCCATCCACAAATGCAGATTTAAGCTCTTTCATGTAAATAAGAAACCATATCTGAAGCCAAATATGATCCAGAAATACTGCCATGTTCTCTGGTCCAAAGCTCATTTAATATGGACTGAGGCAAAGTGGAAAACTGCTTTTTGGAAACTGCATCTTCCGGACTAAAGGGGAGATGGACCATCTAGATCAGGGGTCCTCACAAGGCCTCAAGGGCCGGTGTCCTGCAGGTTTTAGATGTGTCCCTGATCCAACACACCTGAATCAAATGGCTGAATTACCTTCTCAGTATGCAGTCAAGTTCTCCAGAGTCCTGCTAATGACTTCTATATTTGACTCAGGTGTGTTGAAGCAGAGACACATCTAAAAGTTGCAGGACACCGGCCCTCGAGGCCTGGACTTGAGGATCCCTGATCTAGATTGTTATCAGCGCTCAGTTCAAAAGTCTGCATCTCTGAGATATGAGGGTGCATTAGTGCCATGGAATTGGTAGTTTTGCACATCAGAGCTGAAAGGTATATACATATTTTAGAGCAACATATGCTCCCATCTAGATGTTATTTTCAGGAAAGCCCTTGCATATTTCAGCAATACAATGCTAAACTGCATACTGCATCTATGACAGCAGCATGGCTTTTTAGTAGAAGAGTCCAGGTGCTAAACTGGCTTGTGTGCAGTCCAGACCTTTCACCTACCGAAAAACATTTGGAGCATCAAAAAATTATTTAATGGTGTCCAACCAGATATTTACTCTGGATGGCATTACTTTGGCCTCCAGTAACACTGAGGAATCTTGGAGTTATTTTTGACCAAGATCCTTTCATGGACATATTAAACAAATATACATGACTGCTTTCTTACATTTGCACAATTTCTCTAAAATTAGAAATAGGGGTTCATGCATTTATTTCTTACGCCTTCAGTTGATCCAAAATGCTGCAGTGAGAGTACTGACAGGGACTAGAAAGAGAGAGCGTATTTCTCCCATATCGGCTTCTATTCTTTGGATCCCTGTTAAATACAAAATCAAATTTAAATTCCTTCTCCTCGCATACAAGATCTTAAATAATCAGGCCCCATCTTATCTTACTTTTGGTTCCTAGGGTATTTAAAAGTAGAACGGGAGGCAGAGCCTTCAGCTTTCAGGCCCCTCTTCTGTGGAACCAGCTCCCAGTTTGGATTCTAGATACAGACACCCTCTCTATTTTTAGGATTAGGCTTAAAACTTTCCTTTTTGATCAAGTTTATAGTCAAGGCTGGATCAGGCTTTGCTACAATAGGCCTAAGCTGCTGGGGTGTTTCTTCTTTATTCACCTCTTGACTCACTACATATTTATACCCCACTCTGCAGTTAGTCATTTGTTACTATTAATGTCTGACTCTCTTCCCCAGTATGTCTTTTGTCCTGTCTCTCTCTCCTCAACTCCAACTGGTCGGGGCAGATGGCTGCAGAACCCTGAGCCTGGTTCTGCTGGAGGTTTCTTCCTGTTAAAAGGGTTTTTTTCCTTCCCACTGTTGCCAAGTGCTTGCTCATAGGGGGTTGTTTGATTGTTAGGGCTTTCTCTGTATTATTGTAGGGTCTTTATCTTACAATATAATGCACCTTGAGGTGACTGTTGTTGTGATTTGGTGCTATATAAATAAAACTGAATTGAATTGAATCTTAGAGACAACACAGTGGTCCACTGACCCCACTAAGTTAAAGATACTTTAATATCATTAACATCATCTTCTGGTCCCCTCAATCAACAAATGCCACATTGGGGCTGCACCTGCTCCTGCAGTGTAACCTGACCATTAGCAAAGAAATGGATTCTATTTAGAGCATCAAGAAATGAGGTAAATAAATAAATAAATGAGCAGGTACATATCACAAAATGGGGCCAAGGAGAAAAAAGGCTGTTACAAATCCATCAGAATGTCATTTTGTGTGTCTCTGCTTCTCCCTCTCTGCCCGTCCAGACAGGTATCAGCTCATTGCAGGCCTCACTCCCATTAACCCTTTCACAGGCTACTGGCGAAGTTGAATGTTTCTCCTTTCTATCAACACCCCCCCCCCCCCCCCCCGCCCCCCTGCCTGTTTACAACCAACAACCCTCCCTCTTCTTCTCCCCCTACTTTTGGTCCGTCTGAGTAAGTTGCACAAAAGATAATTTCCTTTTCAAATTACAGCAGGCCTTCTCGCTGACCCGAGGGCATTGTGATAATGCAGTGTGGGAGCTGAGAGTGTCTCTGATGAGAGGCAAGAGCAAATGCACTGGCCAGCACTAATGTCTTGTCAACACCATACTTGGAAACAGCACCTATAGGACACAGTACAGCTTCAGACTTGCTGAGCATAGTGGTTCAGTCAGAATTCTCTACAGCATTTGGGGTAACAGAAAAACTACGTATGATTAGCTGACACTTGGCTTGCCCAGAAACCTGCTTGTGTTGCATGTGAAAGTACAGTATGTGCTGCTGTAAATAACCAGAAAAAGAAAAAAAAAATTGGATAGGAAGCCTCAGCAGAATGTGTGAATGACTTGCTGAAACAGCTCATGGGCTGTGTTGTGATTCATGCGCTAATCGCATCTCAGTCCACTCAGGCATGAGAAACACAGAGAGAAGGACGTGTCAGGTACAGCAAGGAATACTTTGATATTAGAATTCAAGGCATCTACGTCTTGCCTTGAGCAGGATAATCCCATTATGCCTCAGGTCACAGCAGTGCACACACAGAGAGAGGCGCAACTCACTTCAAAATAAACTGCTTACAGTTGACAAGAATAACACAAAACAGCCGTCAGAAATAACATCAAACTCCGACCCAAAGTGGATTAGAACATCCAATTTAGGGAAGAGAAATACCCCTGATATTGAAAACAAGGACTAGTACAATTAGATTTCCAAAAAAAAAAAAAAAACAGCAAAGTTTTTCCAGGCAGACTTTTACAGTTCATCTTGGCCGTTTTCAAGATCGAGCACTTTTTCATTACAGTCTGTCAGCTTTCATTATGAAATGAGAAAATCTAATTTTGCTGGGTGTATCTGACAGTTTTTCAAACTAATTCATCCTGTCAAGATAAAGCCTGGGCAAACCCAACAGATGGTGTTTGTGTAACTGAGAGCTTTGTTTTCAGAGTGCACATTTTGCATAGTGCAAGACCCTGCTTGATTTGGATCTAAATATGCACTTTCTTTTGTTTCTCTTTTCTTTTTTTGTGAGAAGGAAAATTAGATTGGTATATTTTGTTTGTTTATTTGATTTAGATAAGCCTAAAATACAAGCAAATTGGGTTTGTGCTCTTCAAACATTTAGATTTATTATTTTTATTAAAATTAAATCTTACCAAAAAAAAAAACAAATAGAAAGCTGCAACTCTGAGATAAGGTTTACCTGAAATTTAGGTCTAATAATGGTCTGCCAATAAAAATAGGATTGTTGAGTCAGTCTCATCCACTGCCAATAAGACGTGTGCATATCCCTGACCACAGCTAGAAATGCCATTTTAGTGACATTATTTTCTACTTCAGATGGCTGACCAGGGAATTTATTCCTGGTAGGAGTTATGGGAGGATTTTAATCAACAGTTTCAGAGGCATAAGTCTGTAAAAATTGCAATGAAACTAGCTATAAGCTAATAACCTGCACACTATAACACACCTCAAAGAATTCCATTAGAAGGAGATACACTGGAGAAGTTTAATGTGCAGGATGATTTAAATGCAATTTCTGGCCTATTTTTCTTCCTGATAAGAAAAAAAATAGGGGTGAGGCTTAATAATTTGACAGGAAAATTGCAGCATTTAAAGACAATGCAGCACAAAATTGAAACATTATTGGCTGTAGCAACATATTTACCCAACAGCCATGAGAGTGGCAACAGAGGTGTTCAGTCCATTTTCAAACAAATCTTCTAAATTAACTGGTTACCAGTGTCACTGAGTGATGTGAACTGGTTCTGAATATAATGCTGTGAATAATGCATCTCAGCTGTGATTCACAGTAACTATACACTCAATTAAAATATTTAAGTGCATAAACCAAAGCTAGGGACTTTAGCTAGTGACAAGTTAAAGCAGCTTAAGTTTTGTTCAGACCAATATCATCCCTATGCCCGAAAAAAGAGCTTGTCAATAAGATCTGTCTCAGTGCACAGCAGGGGCGTCAGGACACTTATGATCACTGGGCAAAAAAAAAAGCTTAATGTGATTTGTGGTTTCTCAAGTTCCAGTAAAATGCAATGTCACCTAGCAATTGTACTACGTTGACTACTCAACCACCCATGCAGTCATTCTAGATTACACCAGATTTCTACTATTAGCCAATTTGCAGTTGTCGTTAAAAATATCCAATGATTTGTAGTGTGATAATTTGCCAGAATCACAAAATCACTTTTACTGTTGTGATTCAGAAAAAAAGTGGATGCAAACACAGCAAACAGACTCACAGAAACTTTTAAAAGGTTTATTGCCAAAACTTGGGTTTAAAGGTGAGTGATGGCACAGGGAGCTGTAGAGCACTGACTGCTGGAGGCAGAGAGCACTTTTGGGAAGAGAGGGGTGAGTAAGTGAACCACTTTCTGGCCTGGCTTTGGAATGAAGCTTGGAATGGTGGTGGAATGAGGCGGTAGGCTAAAGGCTTGTGAGAAAGCAGCTGATAGGATGGTTTACTTAAGCTAATGGTTCAGACCAGCGGGCAAGGGTGAATCTGATTAGAATGAACTGTTTCATGAAGAACAGAGCATAAAACTTGAATCAAAGAACTTTAAACATCTGATCACCTCTGGTTGACGAAATGATGTGACGAAGACTTTGTGATAAGATGTGGAAGGAGACACCAAGACAAATGGGACTACAGGGGACAGAAGCAAAGGGGGGAAATAGAAACACTGGAGACAAAACACAGGAGACATTGCAGAGGCCATGCCATTCTTCAAAATTTCCTATAAACTGCTATACTGCTTTGGGTGTCTGTAAAGTTTTCAGTATATTACTTTGTCTGTATATATAACTTAGTGTTTATTTTGTCTATAGTGATTATGTGAAGCAATCATGTGCTGCAATTTTCCTTTATTTTATCCTGGTGTTTTTCCCATCTCTCTCTCTCTCTCTTTCTCTCACTCTCTCTCTCTCTCTCTCCCTGCTTCTGGCTGTGCATCCAGGGAAACTCCTAGATTATCATTTCATGTCTATTTCCACCATGAATAATTCTATAAAGTGGACTGTAAATTCCCCACTCGCCCTGTCAGCGGTCTTTGTCCTTCAAGCTCAGGTCCTCCAGCAGAGGCTAGTTCTTCTCTCAGCCCTTGGTATTTATCAAGCTTCTTGAGTTCCTTCTCCCTGATGCTGCTATCGCTTGGTATTGCTACATCTATCACTATGACCCTCTTCCTCTGCTTGTCCACTCTGATGTCTGGTTGGTTAGCCATCACCAGTTTGTCCGTCTGTATCTGGAAGTCCCACAGGATCTTAGCTCAGTCATTCTCAACCACCCTTGCGGGTGTATCCTATTTCAACCTCAGGACTTCTAGGTCATACTTGGCACAGATGTTCCTGTATACTATGCCAACTACTTGGTTACTCAGTTCTGTGTATGTCCTGCCTGCTAGCATCTTGCATCCTGCTGTTATGTGCTGGATTGTCTCAGGGGCATCTCTACACAGCCTGCACCTGGGGTCTTGCCTGGTGTAGTGGACCCCAGCCTCTATAGATCTTGTGCTCAGAGCTTGTTCCTGTGCTGCCATGATTAGTGCCTCTGCCTCCTTTTCATCCCAGCCTTGTCCAGCAATTAGTAGGAATTTTTGATATCAGCCACTTCTTCTATCTGCTGGTGGTACATGCCGTGCAGAGGCCTGTCCTTCCATGATGGTTCCAGTTCTTTCTCCTCTTCTTTCTCGGGTTTCACCGAGCACACGATCAATCATGGACATCTTTTTGATGTAGTAGAAAAAGACAGTCCGCACACCGGAACGCTCCTGGGAAAAAAAATTTTTTTAAATTGCCTTCAAAGTGTAGTAACGTTTCAGGCATCCATGCCCTTCTTCAGACTTGGATTTTTCCCAGGAGCGTTCTGGTGTGTGGTGTCTTTTTCTATTGCTACCATCCTTGTTCCTGCACCCCTTTAACTGCTGCATGTGCGTGTTTGGCTTGTAAAGTCCCACATCTTTTTGATGTACTCATGGACCTTTGTTGTTTCATCCTGGATAGTGGTTCTGACACTCACTAGTCCTTGGCTTCCTTCCTTCCAATTTGTGTACAGTGTCAGGGTGCTGGACGTGGGGTGAAACTCTCCATACAAGATAAGGCGCTTTCTTGTCTTGATGTCAGTGGCTTCTATCCCCTTCTCTGGCCAGCTCTTTATCTCAGCAGGGTATCTGATGACCAACAGGGTGTAGGTGTTGATTCCCCAGATCTTATTCTTCCCATTCAGCTGACTCCTCAGGCCTTGCCTTACTGTCTGCAGATATTTGGTGATTGCTGCTCTCCTAGTGGCCTCTTAATGGTTCCCAATTGCCTATGGGGGTTCCAAGGTACTTGTAGCATTCCTCAATGTCTGCAATGTTTCCTTCTGGTAGTGCAATCCCCTCGGTTCTGACAACCTTCCCTCGCTTTCTTACCATCTACGCTTCTCCAGTCTGAAAGACATTCCGTTGCTGTAGATCCTACCGGTGTGACTATGACTGTGCAAAACAGAGCAAAAGAAATCAAAGTCTAACTGCAAACAAAACTAAAAATGGTTGTTACACAAACTGATCTGAGTGTTTCAGAAACTGCTGAGCTACTGTGATTTTCCAGCACACCCATCTCCTGGGTTTACAGAGAATGGCATGAAAAAGAGAAGATATCCAGTGAGCAGCAGTTCTCTGAGCAAAAGAATGGTCAGATAAGAAGGCTGCAATTGCTCAAATAACCACTTGTTACCACCAATGTAGAGCATCCCTGAATACACATCAAACCTTGAAGTAGAGGGCTACAGCAACAGAATACCACACTGGGTGCCACTCCTGTCAGTTAAGTACAGGAAACTGAGGCTACAATTCACACAGACTCACAAAAATTGGATAACAGAAGACTGAAAAAATGCTGCCTGGTCTGATGAGTCTTGATTTCTGTTGCCACGTTCACATAAATGTGAATCAGGGTAAGAATTTGATGTAAACATCCTGCCTTGGTTTAGGCTGGTGGTGGTCTGATGATGTGAGGACTATTTTCTTGGCTCACTTTTGGTTCCTTAGTACCAACTGAGCATTGTTTAAACAGCACAGCCTACATGAGTATTGTTGCTGACCACGTCCATCCCTTTATGACCACAGTGTACACAGTGTCCCATCTTCTGATGGTTGCTTCCTGCAGGATAATGTGCCATGTCACAATGCTCACTTAATTTCATGCTGGTTTCTTGATACTGGCAGTGTGTTCACTGGCCTCAAATGGCTTCAACAGTGACCAGCTCTCAATCCAATAGAGCACCCTTGGGATGTGGTGGAATGAGTAGCTGCTAAACTGTGTGATGCTATTTTGTCAGCGTCTCAGTATCACACCAAAATGTCTTTCCAGCACCTTGTTGTGTCTATGCCACAAAGAATTAAGGTACTGTAGTTCTGAAGCAAAAGGGCTCCAATCTGGTGCTAGGAAGGTGTAACTAATTAAGTGGCCAGTGAGTGCAGTGCCTGTGTTTTCTAGTTTCTAGTGACTTTTGGGACTTTGGATTTCTTTGGATTTGGCAATAATTCTCACTTTGTGTTTGCACCTGGGTCCCTCAAATAGAAAAATAGTCTAGTCTAGTCTGTGATATAAGAACCATTCAAAATTGTAAAGCAATATAAATTTTGGATATGTATGAATTTTCTGATACAAAGCTCCTTCAGAAATTGTATGCTAAGGATCCCAAAGTGTCCAACCATTCCTCTAAACACATGTCAGCTACACCTGAGCCGATTAAGATGGCCAACATGACTGGAGCGAGAGACCACAGCAGGTTCAATCTCTGCCCATGATCTGTAACCTCTGCCAAACTCGTCCCATACATCCCGCCCAACTTATTTTACTGCTCAGAAAGAAACACGGAAGTCGATAACAAAATTGTCAAAGAGCCAGACCTCAGCTTTGCACTGTGGTTTCCAAACACGCAAACTGCATTGCCATTCAACTTCTTTTATGGCAGACCAGCAAAACCCAGAGGAGCTATGGTATGAAAAGATCTTTCATTATTAATAGAATATTAGCCCACATAAAGGTGAATGACTCAAGGATTGTGTTTCAGCACTGCAGGGGCTGTAAGTGCACAGAGGTTAATTCTCTGATCCAAGGGTAGATTTGTATCATTGTTTGTAGATAGAAAGGGTTTTTCCAGGGGAACGGATTCATGTCTTCTCTCTCTGTTCCTTGGAGCACTGTGGTAGATTGCCTGGTCTGATTAATCTTAATGAATTATGCAAATAGCCTTTATCTCAAATGATTTAGCAATGTTTCTGTATTGTTTTATTAATGCACTTATGAATTACTCTGTATAATCACGTAGCCTTTCCTCAGCCATTCACTGTTTGTAATTCATCGCCAGCTCTTTATTAAATCCATGGTGGTCTCTGGCGAATTGCATGCAGGAATGAGAAATTAGTCATTACTGTAATTTAATGATTTCTAACCAAACAAGAGGCAACCTGGATCGCTTAACCATAGCAAACCTTCTCATTGTCTCCCTTTAGCGTCAGTCCCTGGGGTCTGGTCTTTGGGAGTGAGCTTTTTACATTTTTGTTTAATTAATTGTGTTTAGTACAAGATACATTCTGTGGTGAATGTACCATTTCACTTACAGATGGAAACTGACTTATAAACTATGAAATTCCCCATAAAGTGAGGGTTTGTTTTGAGTCTAGACTGAAGCGTTCTCTTTTTTCTTGTTCTTCTTCTTCTTCTTCTTTCTTTTGCTATGTATTTATGGTAGTACAAACTGACTTTTCTTAACAGGAAGAATTCAGTAAAATATAATTTTAGCACAGATTCTACGATAATATTTTCTTAGAGTCATAAACATTACACCTATAGAGGAAATCTACATTTCAAAAATGTATTTTATTATCATATCAGTGGAGGGGACCCACTTTATATACTGAGATTTCCTATGCCTAAGGTATATGATACATGTTATAACTGTCTTCTGGCTCCTCACAGGAACCTGTCTCTAACTGACTTCTACAGATAAGATAACAGAAAGTCATGTCCATCAGTTATTATAATAACTGCATTATGTTTTAAAAAAGGATGGACATTTTATTTGCCCTTGGATCCCACTGATTCAAATGGCTAAGCCACTTGAGCTAATGCTGCACACTCCTCAGCCTAATTTCCTCAGAAGTTTTACTTTATGGCACGTAGTAACAAGGCTTTTTGGATTTATAACAGAAAAAGCCTTATGGGATCTCAGAAAGTAAGTAAGCAAGTAGTATAATTTGGCTGGTGATGGGTTGCATTAATTTAATGCAATAAACAAAGGATGACACTGGCATCTACTTTGGGAAATGAGTCAAATAGGATTAAGGTTGTTTTAGGGTAAGAGATAATTATCTCCCTGGACCAGATTTCAGATACTTTTTTTTGTGAAGAACAGTGTAGTGAGATTTCACCCTTTTATATTTTTGAACATGGCCTACTTTTGCATTTGCTGATTTTCGCATTTCAAATCCACCATGAACACAACCTTGATTAGCTGTGAGCTCCCCCCTCCTTCCTGCTTTTTTTTTTTTCTTAGATTATTTGCTTGACCTGCTAATTTTAAATCCCAGCAGCGCCTGCCTATACAGCACTATGGCCTGGTATGCAAATTGCCTTAACAAAGATTGTTTAAAAAAAAAAAAAAAAAATCAAACTTTTTTTTAACAGCAATATCCATTAAGTTAGATTTATTGAGATAATACTGACATTTGTAATGAATAGTAGTCACCAGGCTTTGAAAACAACAGATATCATTAAAACATTTTGGCAGAACTGAGCCATGTTGACCCTTGGTGAGCTGTAGCTAAACATCTTACATTTTTTCTTGGTTTCACTGTTGTGGCATTGTCTTTTGTCTTTGAAAAGAAGACTTGACATCCTAACAAACTTAAAAAAGCCAGACACTTGAAAATAACAAGAAGAAACAGAAGAGATATCTGCTCCATAAGGCTAAAAGGAACGCAAATGCTTATGATCTCACGAGATCTTCAACACAGATATGCATCAAGAGTCCTGGAGCTCTTTGTGGCAAGAAAATAACACAAAAGTTTCACATCACATGGTTTTGTTTCAAGGATGATCTTTTTTTTTCTGGTGCCATCCAGAGTCCTTTAGTCAATATATATCTTCATTGGTGAGTCTTCTAGTCCAAAGGAATAAAACTATAATACAAAGAAAGATTTGGTGGGCAGTAGAGTTCAGAGACAGCTACTGTTGATGCTAGATCAAAAGTCAGGAATCTGTTTGGATATGTAGTCTTATATGATGCTCCCTGGTCCTCCATTCATTCACTGGAATGTCTGTGATTATTGTCCTTGTTGGTCCCTGGTTTCCACCAATCCTCAAATCACATGATATCCAAATGTCCAATGGTGCTGATCAAAGAAACAGTGTCTGGTTTCAAATCTGGTTATCCTTGGAACAGACAACTATCGGGTGACCTAGAGACAGGGAAAGGATAAGAAGTTAGGAAACAGAAAGGAACTCTGTGACTATATTTTCTATATCTTGGTTAAGATATAGAAAAATAATCCTCTTCTCTTTAATTGTTTCAACTTTACTAAAGAGAAGTGTAGCCAGAACAAGAATGAAAAACTTAGTCAGAAAAATTAATAAAATGCTATTTTCTTTCAACTTTCATGCTGGATTCAGCGAATATGACTGGTTGTATCACAACCAAAAATATCACTAGACAGCCTACTTCAAATACAGCAAAACTCTGGAGTTTCCAGATGGTACTCTAATTATAACTCAGACATGTTCTAAAATGTTCTAAAAGAATAAAAATTGACTAATGCTGATTATTTTAGCAGCAGAGCTTTATCACAGTGCTGGTCTTTTGATCCACTACTTTAGTCTAGACAAAAATATTTAAATAATTATGAAAAAAAAAAAAATATTCCCTTCACATTTTGTACAGATGTTCACAGCACAGATGTTCACAACACCACCACCAGATCATGTTCCTCGCAGGATGAATTGTAGTAATTACGGTGATTTCTTACACTTCCAACCAGCACCACCATCAGCTTAAATTTTCAATCTGTTATATAACTTAGGTTATGACGAAATACCTTCAGAAGTAATGGCCCTCCTGTCAGCCTCAGCTGTGCATGTCTGGTGCTACTTAGTAACACCAAATATCAAACTAACTAACATTTTGTTATGATTCTTTTTTTGTTATAACTATACCTGAAAAAAATCACATTTTTTTTCTTGATAATAGTAGCCATTAACATTGCTGTAGAGTTTTAATCATGTGTTTGTCCTGCAACTCAGTGACTCTCCTTTAAATAATAGCTTTCCCATTAAAACAAATTCTTGTTTTGATGCTGCATCTCCGCTGCTATTGTGTATCTGTCGAAAGTGTGACAGGTTCAAGGTGCTCGTTTTCCCAGCGTGGCATGTTTATAATTCAAAAGCCTGTGCTGTTACATAGCAAAAGACGACAGCAGTTAGAAGTCAGATGTGATGCAGTGTACATCATGGTCAATGATTTCCATGCAGACAGAGGGAATATTATTATTCATGATGCCATACAGCTGGAATAAGTATCCTCAGATGTTTTCATGAATATTAATCTAATGGTTTGAAAGATGCAGTTTGTACTACTCTCACTTTAAGCAAATCTCTAAAAATACTCTGGGACAGGAATGTTGTTCTTTGTTGATTTGCCCTTTAAAAAGTAGAACACAAGTAACTCTGTGACTTGGTCTGTAATGTTAGAGACACTTTAATATAGATGTGCACGCACAGGCAAACACACACACACACACACACACACACACACACACACACACACACACACACACACACACACACACACACACACACACACACACGCACAGACGGTAAGAGAGACTGATATGAGAGCAGGTGTTCCTGTGTGAATATTTGCACATCACTGTTATTCAGTTAGAAGTTAGTGGGGTCTCACCAGTTGAATCAACAAGGACTTTACCACACGCAATCCGTGTTCTAAGCAAAACAATCCCAAAAAAAATGTGTTGAAGTGTGATTTTTTTTTTGTTTTTTCCTGCTGCTTAGAGCTGCAGCTGATAACACAGGGCTTGCTGTTTGGGGAGCCACAATTTAATTTTCACTTCCATGTGGCAATCCTCAGGAATCACGGGTGTGAGCGAGAATATGAAAATTAGCTGGTCTCGCACTACATTTACAGGAAGCTGTAGACGGAGAGCATTCGTGGTGCAGCTTAACATGAAATTAATCCTTGTGATTTTGTCCACATTAGAAAAGGCAAACTCTGGCATATTACTGCGTATTACATATTACTGCTACAGTGGCCCTACTGTGAGATACTGTGAGATGCACAAATATTTTTGTTTTGTATGAGATGAGATGCACTTCACCTCATTAAAGTGGTCGAAACATTCTCTAATGATATCCATCAACATTTTGGGGTAAAAAAAATGCTATTAGTCAAATTTATGTATAACTTTGCACATTGTGTGTTGCCTTTTTTTTTTGGCAATTTTTTAAATTACTTTTTAATAAGCGCATGGTGGTGGGGAGAGAATTTCTAACCATAACTTTGGAAAAGCATACAAAAAGAACAACTGCTGTCATGGTCCATCAGTTCTGAGTTTCTGAAAGATTGAGTCTTGTTTATTTTTTTGATATGTGTTATGGGTTCTTCAAGGTTTGTCTTCTAGCCTGGTTGTTCAAGTCTATATCCATTTCTTTAATTTATTTATACGTTTTCTGTCATTTTCATTTCTTATGAGTTTGAGGTTTGCTTTTAGTTAGTTCCCTTTGTGTTTCCATTCTGTTCTTCTGTCTCATTCTGTGTCAAGTTCATCTAATTTCCCAGTTTAGTTGTGCCTTATTCCTGTTTTATTTTGTCCTCTGTGTCTGGTATCGAGTTTAACTTTCCTTGTCTCATTATGTTGATCATATTCAGCTGTGCTAGTTCCCCACCTGTTACCTCTCCCCTCGTTATCTTGTGTATATATTGTTTCAGACTTCCTTCGTCGTTTGTTGTGTTGTCTGCATAGCTGTGTGTCCTTGTAGTACAGTATTCACTGTATTGGTATTCTGTGTTCATTGTGCTTCTTGTACATTTCAAGTGACTTTTGGATTCCCTGGTTTTGCCCTCTGTTTATCCCTGGACTTCAGACTTAGATCTAAGATTTATCAGCATTAAAAGCTCATTAATGTTTCCCTCCTGCATCCTGCATTTGGGTCTGCAAATAAATCTACCGTCCACCCAGCCTTTTTCTTTTATGACGAATTACATCCTTATTTATAATATTATCTCATACATTACTGACACAATATTTAAAATTGAATTATGGCAGTTAACTTCATTACACAGTAACTGTGAAAGCACTGCAACTTATTTTATATATTTAAGATGTCTATTGTAAAAGAAAAATAAAAGTATGAACACATTTGTGACTGCAGAAGCTGCTTTTGAGGGGCATTTCACCTCTTAAGGGACAAGTAAAAGAGAGAAAAATCATAGAAGGAAACCAAAGCAAAATGTCTGCAGCCACAAAAACTTGAAGCCTGGCATAAGCTTATCAAGGCAATTAGCATTCAGTGGTTTTCTGGGTGTCACTGTGATGGTTACTGGGGAATAAACACAAAGGGGAATCAGCAGAAGGCAGCTCCTCAGGGTTTAATGCTTAAGTTGCTTCAGAATGAAAGACCACACTTGACTGGTCAGCCACAGGTTCAAAGTCCCATTGACAAACTAAGACTCCACCTTTGATGGGGAGCTACTGAAGCACGTGTGTGTGTGTGTGTGCATGTGCACATTTGTGTGTCTGCCATTGTCATACTCGTAAGCATCTTAACAGACTTTTTACTCCCCTTGAAAAATATTGGACCATTCTTGAGTTTTCATTGTGCTCTAAGATCACAAATTACAGACTTGATGTCAGCCTCCAGCAATGCTTTTAAAAGTAAATCAATCGTAATTAGAATTATTTAGCTCATCTTTCTGAGCTATCTATTGATTAAACATTCTTAGAGCATTTTCCTGCCTTTTAACTCTAAATACCAGTTTTATTAACATGCTATTCTGACTGACAATATAGTTAACAAACAATTTGATTCCATTTAAATAAAAAAAAAAAGAAAGTTTAGCACTTCTTTGTGTGAAGGCTGCATTGCACATATGCACCTTCAATCAACTAAATACTACAAGCACTTTCATATGTCAGTTAGTTGTTTGAAGAAAAGGTTCAAAGTGCATTTTAAACATAAGGAGACAGTATGGAGCGCCTAGATAGCAGAGAGGTAAAAGATCAGAGTTAAGTTCAAGGCTGGTCTGTGGAAAGGAAGCCCGCTTGACTAGCATTACCTCAGTGTTTAGGTATAAACCATCTATTTAAAATATTTTTTTTCATGCTTGTTTGTTTTCTGTTGTTCTAAAAATACTTTTTTTTTTCTTTAGATTAGAATGTTTTGGCCAGAAACAAACTTATGCTCTCATGTGGATATCATCCGGGATCTCAGAAATCATTGAATTCAACCTAAGGTCATTAATCATTTTCTGCACCTATAATTTGCCTGAAACATTAAAGCTAGAGTGCATACACTCAACACAGTAGTAGCAGTAGAGCTTATAAGCCATATATTCATATTTTTGTTGTGAAAAGAAATCTCTCTTGGACAGCCATCCATCAACACGTTTCAGCACATTCTCTACAAGCGGCACCTGTCAAGTGGAAAGGATCTGTGTCTTTTCTTTCTTTCTTTTTTTTGCCTTCTGTCTTCTGATTGATGAGAAGTGAAAAGCGGGAGCAGCCGAGGTTATAATTCCTGACATTACGAGCAGGACTATAACACTAGCTGCTTCTGGACATGCAGAGAAAGAGGGAACGACTGGAGCTGTCCTGAGAGGTGTTAAGACATCTACTTTACTGATATGACTTCATCATAAGGTGAAATGACACCAATTTATTTTTTTCTAATCGAAATGCCTCTGCTGGGAACAAACTACTGTAGGAGGTATAAGATAAGATAAGATAAAACTTTAATGATCCCACGACGGGGAAATTTGTGCATTACAGCAGCTCAATAGAGAGAAAAAATGAAAAGGATGATATGTACTGCTAAGTCTGTTTTGGACCCTTAACACGCTAAATATAAAATATAACTCAGACTGCAGAGTTTACACTAAGCTCAGTCTTAAAGGAGTTTTGTAGACAACAGTTGGGTTACCTGCATTTTTTTGCTAAAAAATTCCTGCCTGCTGGTTTTGGAAAAACACTGATAAAAGCAGCAAAATTGCAAGTCTTAAAAAAAACAAACAATAAGCTAAAAGACACCAAAATACAGTGTACGTAAAACCAGGTAACTTCTAACCTTTCACTTTCTGTGCATGGAGTTAAATGCCAAAATACATAAATGGGTATCCGAATGTTTTTGGACTTAATTTTACACACACTAGCTTTTAGCCCAGTGTACTGAAAGGACATGAACTCATTTATGTAAAAATGTTCATACTGTATGCTGTCACTAGTTAGCTTACACAGACCTAAAACAGATTGCTTAAGAAATCACGTGACATGCTTGAACAATCTTCAATTCACATAGCTTCCATACTGTATATTGTATAAAAAGGGGATGTAGAATGTATTTTTCACTAAGGTTTATGTCTTTTAACCTAAGTTGGAACCAAGACATAAACGGTTTGATTTTTGTATCTTTGAAATACTACTTTAAGATTCATTTGCTGGAATTTCTATCAGAGAGTAATAGACGTCACAGATTTACTGCACCAACGCCACACTTAAGAACCTGAGCTCAGTCCTCAGGAAACCCTCCCCTCATTCCTCAGAATGATGTTAATTGTCAAGACACTCGGGTACAGAGCCCTCTAGCAAACACAAGCCATCGCTGGCTGTCTCTCTGTGGGAGGCAGCAAGGCCATGAGCGTGGCGTGACCCCCGCTGACTCCCTAATCAAAAAAGGAGTCGAGGTTCTGACGGGTTCTACTAGCCACCTGGACCCCTGCTCGTCTGTGCCTCTGTTTCTGCTTTCCCGTGGCTGTGTGAGAGGGCATGAATTATTAACCCGGCTAAAATAAAAAGCTCTGCTTCATCCAGGCCTCCTGTAGGCATGAATAATGGAAGAAGCAGCTCAACTACAGGCGTTTGGTGAGTCAAACAGTGGACCGTGATGGATGGCAAAGGGCCTACTCTGTGCCCCCCCTCCACCCTCACCTACCATCCACTTCAGGTCCACCACACCCTCAAACCCAAAACACACTTCCAGATAACCTCTATTAATCTCTAGAAGTGCTACAGCCTGAGCCCTCCTGGCTGCTTCAGCACATCCCACTCGACAATTTTGCTTCCTGGGGGGATATTTGTTTGTTTGTTTGTCTTTCTCCTGCCTTTGCTCGCCTTTGTTTTGCTTTTCTCTTGCACTTTTGAAGTCATATGCAAGGCTATTCAAAGGCAGCGTGTGACTCGAGCCTGCTTTCACTTAACCTTAATGCTAAAACCTTGAGGATGAGATGGATACACGGTAGATGGATGTGATCAGTCATCTGAAACATTTTGTAACTCATCAGAGGCTGCAATTTCCATCTTGTACCAAGGAACTCAGTAGTGTACAATCACACTGTCTATTACAGATGTGATAATTGTCATGTGCTGTATGTTTGCATATTTCATTTCTCACCTAAAATACTGTACCAACTGACAGTACAGAGTTTTATGATGACTGTATTTGTTTATTCTATTCATATAAAAGAATATCTGAATCACTCTTTCACCCTGTAATTACACAATTTACACAAATTACACAAAAAAGACAAATGTATTATTGCATATATTAATACAACACATCATTAATATTTAGGAAGAATTTTGTCACAAAATATTTCGCAGTCTGGCCGCCCTAAAATAAGCTCAGATGTCATTTTGCGATCAAAACCCTGAGTTAATTTCATGATTAACAGTGGATATGTGTCACGTGCACTAATTTTTAATTTAAAATTTAATTTAAAATAAGTCAAATGATCACTTAAATCCCTAAAAAATGACATTCTATTTAACAGAAAATTTGAAGGAACCAATTCTGAATGTCACAAAGGGGAAAAAAATGATACAATTACTTCTGATTAAATCCACATTACTTTTTAATGTTGCTTAACAGGACCTAAAATGACACCAAAATTTACTGTATTTATCTCAGGTCATTTAATAATACAATGAAGGCCTTTCAATGAATGCTTGATTTTTCTATATAAATTTGTTATGACTGATAAATGTAGATCAGGGTATATATTTCTATACATGTTGACATACCTATCATCAATATATGAATGTGATCTATTCTTCATTTCTTAATTTGATATCTGATGTAATGTTATTAGTTACACCTGTTCAACTTCCTCTTAATACAAATATCTAATCAGCCAATCACATGGCAGCTAGGCAGAAGATGAAGTTGGTTTACTTAAGTTCAAACCAAGAATAAAAAGGGTCATTTAAACACTTTGGATCCTTCAGTACCAACTGCATATTACTTAAATGCCACAGCCTACCTGAGTATTCTTGCTGACCATGGCCATCCTTTTATGACCACAGTGTACCCATCTTCTGATGGCTGCTTCCAACAGAATAACATGCCATGTCACAAAGCTCAAATCATTTCATGCTGGATTCTGGAAAGTAACAATGATTTAACTCTACTCAAAGGGTTTCCACAGTTATCATATCTCAGTCCAGTAGAGAAGATGTGGTGGAATGGAGTCATGTGCAGCCAACAAATCTGCAGCCACTGCATGATGTTATTATGTTACAGACCAAAATCTCTGAGGAATGTTTCCAGCAGCTTGTTGAATCTATGCCACAAAGAAGTAAGGCAGTTGTGAAGGCAAACGGGAGTCCAAACTGGCGCTGGCAAGGTGTATCTAATAAAATGTCCAGTGAGCGTACAATACCATGTTTTTTATTGCCCTCTTTATTTGGAAGCAGGCCTTTCCAGATGGCCTGATTGAGTGATTCAGTCCAAAACAGCATTAAACTGGCAGCTTTCACTCCAACGCTGACACAGTTGGATGAAACATTAAACACACCTGAACTTGACATCTCCCTACAATGTTTGAATGATATCTGATTGTGCCTAGGTGGGAAAAGAGCAGGTAATTTCTGGTGTATTCACACTGAGCGAGTGGTCCTCTGGTTTCCTGCTTCCTGCATACAATTGCATTGGAGTTCAGATATGCCCAAATAAACTGTACTGAGACCAACAAGTACCAGAATTCTTTGGCTTTAACTATACTGCATGGGAGAGTACATTCACTTCACTAGAACATCCTGCTCTCTGCTAAACACCTCAACCAAATTAGTAGCTTAAGTAAAATATAATAAACTGACTGTAGTTAGACAACAAAATGGGGCTGCAGGTAAATAGACAGCTGAACTTAACTCACCCCTTCTAGTGTGGAAGGTGATCGCTTCAAGATACACTTCACTGATTCTCCCCTGTGAGTCACATCTTCCTCTCCTGCTGCCTTCTACTCTGCCTACTCTGATCTCACTCATCTGAAGTTAATAAAAAAAAACTTTCAGTGTTTTCTCTACCTTTTTTTCTTATTCACTTAGCACTTCTCTGTTTTTCTAGGGTCAAATTATTTTAGGTTGTGACTTTCTTGTCATTGTGTGGGTTTAAGAAATTTTATGAAGGAGTGAACACATTTTTTTTTTTAACTCTCAAACACAGAATTTAACACACCTTAGTTGTCTTAACTTTGTTTCCTGTACTGCAGCTCCATCCTTTGAGATCTGGCAGCACTTTACACTCTTCTCCATCCATGCAGGGATGCATCTGGCACCACCACTTCTGTGCAACTATGGATGCTGTGAGGAAAATAAAAGCCAAAGTACAGTAAAAGAAAAGAAATAGCAATCCCCGGCCCCCCAAAAAACAAAAAAAAAACAAAAAAACAATTATCAACATGCTGTTTAAATATGTAGCTCAGTTCGGCCCTTACTGAAGTAACAGCAAGTGCCTTTGACTTCTATATACAGCACAGTGATTAACGGGAGCATTTTGATCTCTCTCTAGCTGGCAGTGGAGAACTGTCAGTCCTGCCCTGGAGTGTTTTCAGGCCTGAATTACAGGGCATGGGTCAATGTCAAGCCAGTGAGAGTTGTGAACAGGTGTGTTCAGGTGTGTGGAGGATGGATGTTTGTGTGTAGGAGGAGAACGAAAACCATGCAGAAGGCTGATGTGTCAAGATTTTTTTGTTGCTTCAAGGAAGCCTATAGGGTAGAACCAGCTTTCCCTGACATTTCTAAAGCGAGGGGAGAGCTGTCAAAATAAGGAAGCCTTGTCAGAGATATTACAGTGAAAAGAGGAGATAGCGATCGATTCACCTGTAACTGAGGCCACTTTTGACATGGTTTTAAATGACCTGGCCTTCTGTCTGCTCTACTGAACATCTCTGATATAACTTCAACAGCAGACAAAGAGCTGAGTGAATGAACAGGTAAGTGATTTGATTTGAAGATTATGAAGCCTTTGGGTCATACAACAGCAGGATCACGAAAATCTCAACATTGTATTTTTTGCTTCTTTGGCACAAGAAGCTCCCTGTGCCAAATGATCAGTGAAATGAGCACTGAGACACAGTGACAGGTGTGACAGGTTTACACTGTGCCACATTTCTTCCCCTAATCAGAATTGGGTCACAAATCATTACCAAAAAATGTAATGAGAACCTTGGCATACCATCTACACAAGATGGAGCTGCTCTTGTTGTTCCTGCCACTTGTCCGGGGAAGCAGGAGCATTTGACAGTCTGGGATCTCTCTTCGATCTTGTTCTTGTTGCAGCATCGATGTGCGGCAATTACCTCACAGGTTCCTGCTTTCACATGAACTGGAAGCACAAAGAAACACATTGGTTAGAATGTGTGTGACAGCCTGAACTATTTCTCACCACAACAATAATAGCTAGAAATAACAGGGCTCTAAATATGTGGTTTGTATACAGTGTATGTTTTTTGTAATAATGCTAAGTTTGACATATTTGGGGATTATTCAAAAATTACATTAAAATATTTAAAGCAGCATTGCATAAGAAGATCTATTCATCCTTTGCAATAAAACCTATAATCCATGTATAAGGAGCAATGGTAGCTGCCATGGAGCGCTTGGGGACCAATTCCAGGTGTAAGTCAGTACTTTGGTCAAGGGCACAATAACAGGAGAATTAACCTAGCATACTTTCTGATTGTGGGAGAAGCTGGATCTCCCAAGCAGAAGGGGACAAACCCAGGGCCTTCATGCAGGGAGTCAAAAATGTCAACCACTGAGCCTCTCTGAATGCCCTACCATGTTTTTGATACTCTGCCCTATTCCCATGTGACTCCACAAAAGATGTAATTCTTTCAAAAATGATCCTAAAGACAAAGGTTACTTTCTAAAACAGATGATCTCAACGTCCTACTGTACAACAGACTGACGTTTACCTTTTAAGAAATAAATCATACAGGATGCTACAGGATGCAAACCATTTTTAAATACCCTTTTGTGACTAATTATGGCAGCAGTGGGACTGACTAAAAACAAACTAAAGTGCCCTTTTTTTAATGGTGATGAATGAACATGGTGCGCAGTGCAACTGTGATGCTTACAAATGTGTTTTTAAAAACAATGTTCAACCTTTTGTGGAGGAGGTGGGTGAGCATGAGCACGGGCAATCATTGAAAATCACCTGATTGTGAGTGAAAATGCTCTTTCAATAGCCCATTCTCTACAAATCCCAAATTAATCTGGACTTTAAATCTAATGAGCGAGATTTTTTTTATTATTTGTTGTGTGTGTGTGTGTGGGGGGGTATAAGCAACCATAGTTGTTGTTTGTTTAGTTATACTACTTGCTCTTTTTTCAGCTTCTCCTTTCTAAGAGAAAATGCATGTACTTAGTATACTCAGTATACTTGTCATATGGATTACTTATTGTCAGTTGCAGCCTTTCTGGGAATTTGACATTCCAAGGGGAAATGATACTTAGCTGTTGCTCCTGTGTTTCCAGTGTTTTTTGCAGGCTAAACTAACCAGTTGCAGGTGGTAGCCCCATATTACTACATAGAGAGAGCAAATAAGGATATTTACCAAAAAGCTAAAAAAGTTGCACTAGCAGCTTTTTTTTAAAATTTGATACAATATGGTATAAACTATCCAAATAATAAATTGATTGGGGCTCCTTTACCAAAGCACTGCATCAGCGCGGCGTGGCATGGAGGCGATCAGCCTGTGGCACTGCTGATGTGTTATTGAATCTTTCATAGCGGCCTTCAGCTAGTCTGTATTCTTGGGTAGGGTGTTTCTAATCTTCTTGACAATACTCAGCATCTGTGGGGTTCAGGTCAGGCACTTTGGCCGGCCAATTAAACACATTAATAACATTGTCTGCAAATTATTTGGTAGTAGCATTGGCTCTGTGGGAAGGTGCTATGTCCCGCTGAAAAAAGAAATGAGAATTTTCATAAAACTTGTCAGCAGATGGAAGCCTGAGATGCATTAATCTCCCCTGGTAAAGGACTGTGTTGACTTTGGACTGTGAGACACAGTGGACCAACCATCACCAACAGCAGCAGATGACCTGGCACCCCAAATCATCACAGACTGTGGAAACTTCACCCTGGATGTCAAACACCTTGAATTTTTCCAGATTCTAGGACCTTGATTTCCAAATGAAATGCAAAATTTACTTTTATCTGAAAAGCAGGAGTCCAGTTTTTTTTTTCTCTTTAGCCCAGATTAGAGATGTTGTCTCTGGCTCCCTTTCTTGCAGACATCTGTGCATGGTGGCTCTTGATGATCTGACACCATCCTCTGTTGTTTGTGCACCTTTTCCTACCACACTTTTGACTTCCAGTCAACTTTCCATTAACATGCTTCAATACAGCACACTGTGGACAGCCAGCCTTTCCAGCCACAACCTTCTTGGGCTGACCCTCTTTGTGGAGGTTGTTGATGATGGTTATCTACATAACAGTGAAGTCAGCAGTCTTCCTCATGATTGCAGTTATGTGTAGTAGATTGAGAGATTAAATTGTTTGAATATTGATTCACTCAAATTTAGGAATAAATATTTGAACAATGAGAGCTATTGGCCATAATCATGAAAATTAAAACAAATAAAGGCTTGAAATATTTCACTTTATGTGTATATTAAGCACAGAATGGATTAAAGTTTACCTTTTAGAATTGAATTACAAAAAGGTACTCATACAATTTCAAACACAGTATAAAGCACAATGCTGAAGAAAAGGCTCAACAGAGAATATTGTTTTGTCAGTACATGAATTTGGCCCTACAGAAAATCGAACAATGTTTGCTCGGCGTGTGCTTCCATGTCTATTCAGCTATAAGGAGAGACCTACTAGTACTAATTTCCTGTTATGGTGAAGTCTTGTTTGAAACACCATGGCTACTTCATATCCAAATCACGCCTCAAGTGGAGGAGGCTGACTTTATGACCATGCAGCCCATGTAGCTTCACTCGTCCACATACCCTATCCTCGAATGACACGCACAATCCACTGACCCATAATCCCAATCAGAGGACAAAAAAAGAAGGCATTCCATTAGGGTAAGGCTAACAGACATACTTTAAGAAAATTACTTTATTAATACCTCTAAACTCCTTATTTACGTGGCAGAACATTGCAGTGTCAATTACAAGGGCATTTTTTTAAACTGTCATTAGCTTTGATCAAACATCAATACAGCTCTTTATTTTATATTCATTACTTTTTGGCATAGACTCATCACAATGCTGTGCATGTTTGTGTATTTATACCTAACAAACACTACTGTGCAGGTGAGATAAATAAATAAAAACAGCATCTGAAAAGTTTTGACAATCCTTTCAGATAAGCCTTAATTATGTCTATAAAGATTTTCCAATTTGGAGCTCTTCTCGAAAATAAATTGCAGCAAGCCTCCATCTTCCCATTAGCTAGCAATCCTGAAATCTCATCTACAACATTAAAAACATTTTGCTCCCAATCAATAAGGTGCTATTCACATTCTCACAAAAGCCAAGACAACAATTGACGATTAAGTGCTTTTCAGCGAGCAGAAACTTACTGATGCAAAAACAGGTCAGGCTCCATGCCCTTGATGTGATTATCTTTAAGCCACCAGCACGCCCCCCCCGGTCAAAGTTAATTTCAAAAGTTGGAATAGCTTTGGCAGAATATTCAAACTTTGTTAAGAGATAGATGCACACGGACAATAGGTGATCCCTAGAGGGGTAATGGGCAAAGACAGTCATTGTAAATTACCTTATTGTGAGGGAAAACAAATACAGCATTAACTGATTAGTCATTACACATGTTAAATAATGTATGTAATGGATTAATAACGCTCTACACTGAAACAATATAACTGCATTAACTCAAAGACAGTGCTAGATGTCACACTAAAAGCTTTTTAAATCCTCTCACACTTCTGTGGTGCTCTGAACGCTGATGTGCTTCATTTATATAGTTTTTCTGTATGCATCTCCACTCTGCCATATTCTCTAGGTAAGTCTCACTGAGGTTAAAAAAAAAACAGCTTTTTTCCAGAGAGCATCAGACACAACAACAACTGCAAATCTAAACAAATGCAAAAGTCACACAACTACCAATGACTTAATACGATATACAGATCACATATAATAAACATCAAGGTCAAAACAGGTTAAGTGCAACTTGAAGAGCAATCGCAAGAATCTAAATGATTTTCTCCACCTTTTACAACTGAATTAAATAGATTGTGCCAGTCAAGTTGGGCAGCACAACAAAGCAAAAGTGTGTTTTGTTTTGTTGTTTTTTTTTGCTTGAGTCAGTTGTAAACCTGAAAATGTGTTAAATATTATGAAAGCAAAGGCCACAGTGACACCATGATGCAAAAAGAAGGAAAGGAAGCTACAGCACAGACTGCGTGTAAGTCTGGTACTGTAGACTCATTAAGGTGCAGAAAGCAGCTAGTTTGGACTCCCCATGTGGAGACAAGCACTGATTAAAACTGGAGATGCTAGCCAAGGTCACTGACTGTGAGGCTCGACCTATAGATACCATGCTGTGGGGAAGGGGTGAGAGGTCAGAGAGCAGGCTATGGGGGTCAGCCAAGTAAGGAACAACAATGAACTGTGTGATTACTGTGGCCTCTGCATAGCGGGCATGGGCTCTGGGAAACAATGAAACCAGAGAAAGTGTATTAAAAAACTGGAAAACTAGAGATAAACTCTTTAAAGCTGTGGGTGAAAATTTAGATTGATTGACCTAAATGGACTAAGGTCTGTCTGCAATAACCATTCAGCAGTTATCTCCTTTATTTGTTTTTACTGATAGGCCTTAGTCCCTCAAGCCAGGGCTGAATTCAGACTGCTTACATGAAACACAAAGGTTTCACAAGAAAATGATGCATAGTTTGCTGTAGAACAGTAGCGTGAAAGCTATAAACTGCAACACATACATCCAAAAGAAAGGTTGCCTGTTGTCTTCTGTGTGAGATCCATGTAGCCAGATAAATGGTTCATGAGCCCTGTGATCAATACATTTCTATTAAAGCACTTAGAAATGCCATCAGTTTAAATCAGCAGGCACAAACATCAGCAGCAGGGAAAAATGAGAGACAAACAGAGGTGAAAGGACAGAGACCACTAATGAGAACTGGCACAAGGCCCGACCCTTCAGCCAATCAATAGCATTCCGAAGTGAACCACTCTGCTCTCCGATCACATTCATCGAACCTTGATTGATTAATGCCAAAATGCAACCAGAACCTACTCAGAACTCCATCCATCCATCTATCCACCCATCCATCCATCCATCCTCTTCTGCTTATCCTGTTCAGGGTCGCGGGGGTGGGGGGTGGCTACCCCAGCTGTCATAGGGCTGCAGGGTACACCAGCTTTTAGAGGGCTGAAGTTGTTAAGGTGTGTTCAAGCATTATGACCGGGATTAGCAGTGGGTCACAAAACACAAAACCTAAATCTATATGTGGTCACTCTTGAGCTGATAATAATTTAGACATTATCAACTGACTTTGTTTATTTTATTTATTTATACATTCAACTAATTAAAATCAAATATGACCAATTACGATGGCATCAGCTGCATTTTTTTGGTAAGTCTGGTAGCATGGACAAAACCTAATACTATACATACTCTTACTTTATTACAAAAGTTCTGTTGCCTCATTTATGAGCTAAAGCTCACTCAAACTCTTAAATGATTGTTTATAGTTATTGCAGATGAAAACAAGGCAAATCAATGGACCTAACCAGTTAATGTATTTAGTTGATAGAGCTTTAACTTTATTAACACCATCTTGGAAAACTAGTTATTGTTTGGATTGTAATTAAAAGAACTGAGAGTCAGAAAAACCACTTCTTTCAGTGTCTTCAGTGGAATCCTAAATTGGGGATATTAAGGAAATTTAGATAATTCACACATAGCAAAAAACAAACAAACAAAAAAAGTGCAGCTATAGATATATATCTTTTAAAAAGTCTAAACTGACACATAACATGAATGGGCTAGCAATGGGTTACAGACACCAAATGTCAGAAACAGGAAGTTTTACTGTTCTTCACATTATGAATTATGGCTTTCATGTTTGAACCCTGTTGTGTGTCTACAACTTGTGTTTGCATCAGGGTTATTATAGTTAACGAAAACGAACGAAATAACGAAAACTGAAATTGAAAAAACATTGTCGTTAACTGAAATAAATAAAAACTAAAATTAAAAGGAAAAAACTATAACTAACTAAAGCTGAATTGTGAGTTTACAAAACTAACTAAAACTAACTGAAATTACAGATATTGTCATTTTTTTTTAAAGTCTTGTGGATTGATATGAAATCATTTTTTCCGCTCTCCGAGTTTAAGCTCGGAACGCCATCGGGCAACTCCGTGCGTGCGCGCGCGCACCGCGCTGCTCCTCAAAGTACCGACAGCGGTCTGCAGAGAAAGCCGCAAAGTCCCATGTGGAGGTTTATTTTATTTTATTTTTTTTAAACTATGATAGCACAGATAGCAGCGAGTGTCTTGTTGTGGATGATGTTGTGGATGATGTACGGAACACTTCTTAGTCAGGAAAAAAAACACCAACATCAAAGTAGACCTGAGAAGCGCACACAAGGCAGCTACGGAAACCGCTCTCATCCTACAAGGCATCCTGGCCTGCACCTCCAGAGAAACGTGACGACTCGTCGGGTCCACGCAGCCACAACGTTGTGTTTACTCCTTGTGCGTTTCCGGCTACTTTATCAGTCAGATAATAACAATCAGGACTAATAATCAAAGCATCAATATAAGGACTCACAAATGTCAGCAAATTCTTGGAGGGAGCTGCTGAAACTATGGGAATGGACGTGAAGGAATGAAGAAAGTGAAAAAACAGGGACAAATATGTTTGCACCCTAAAAACTGAGCACAAAGAGCAAGGACCAAAAAAACCCCAGCACACAACCACAAGGTAATTAACACACGCAATCCAGCTATACATGCATAAATGCTGACATGAGGTCGGACACTTCCGTAGGCTACAAAGGCCGCAAAGACCCTACAAGTCTAATCAGCGAGCATCTAACCAAGCTAGCTCCAAAACAGAAGCAGCATCAGGTGGTGAGAACATCAGGATGCAGCTGGATTTGAGCTTTGACTCCTTCAAAGAGTTTGTTTTTGTCAAACACCACATGTAGCTGTTATTAATTTACTGCACTGAGGCTGAACTTTATTGTGGAGTTTATTGTAGAATTTATCAAGTTTTAGAGTTCATATTGTTCTTTGTTTCTCCCTGTTGATGTTCATGTGTGTCCTTAATATTACACACATTTAGCATGTAGTGCTGCTGTCTGTGAACAGTTGGTTGCTGAATTTATTTATTTAAAGGGTACCTGATTAAGTATGAAAATACTAAAACTAATACTGAAACTAACTAAAACTAAGCATAAAACCAAAAATAAAAACTAATAAAAACGAGCAAAACCACTCTGAAAACTAATAAAAACTAACTGAATTAGAGAGAAAAAAGTAAAAACTAACTAAAACTAAACTATCATGTAAAATCCAAAACGATTATAACCCTGGTTTGCATTAATTATAGTGGTTGTGTAACCTTAAGAAAGTGCAGAAAAAAAAGAAGAAGAAAGGGCTGGATCATTTAGGAGCTCTACTAAAATCAGACTGACCTACTGTAAACTTAGTGTGCTGTGAAGTTCAGCGCACTTTAAGTCAGTAAACTCGTCATTTATTTTATGTGCCAATTTTAATTTACAATGAAAGACTTTGCAAAGCGTGAATCCTCTGATGCAAAAAAGGAAGAGATGACAGATGCACTCTTCTTTTAATTTGCTTATTTTTCCTGTCACATTGCCCACTAGCTTCTAATTTATTTATTTATTTAGTGTTAACACAATGACAAAAGGCAGACAGGAAAAAAAGAGAACCACAGATGCTGAGTTTATTTATAAAATGTGCTCATGAGTAATGCTTCAATCTTGATTTTTATAAGTTTTTTTATGTTGTGAAACAGTTACATGAAACAGAAAAATCAGTAAGACATTTATGAGAATCCTACAGGGATAAAAACATTATCTGTTTAATTCAAAATGTCAGCCTCACTCACTTTGCATGGCTAACATGAAAAACTCTGATGATATGCATGTTGTATGGACACATTTGAGCATTAATTATTCCTTAAAAAGTCTATCTCTGACTAGTTTTATGGTCAATCTGACATTTTAAGTTACGTGTACAGTTTTGCTGATTTCTGCAAAACATGTTCTTATTTAGGCCACATATATATTAAAAGCAGGATGCAATTTGTCCTGCAACCCAAAATAAATCAGGTCATTTCTCAGAAAGCCCTTGAGAAATGCCACTGCAGACTGAACCTTATGGAACAGAACTGTACATTCATTTCTGTACCAAAAAAAAAAAAAAAAACTTGTTGGCAATCACTGGGTAAGTGCTCTCCTGTTGTTCTTATCACAGAACTGATCATATGGGTTAGAGGAAAGCCACAGGTTGCTTTCAGCCTCTACAGCAATCAAACAATTGATCTAACATGCAGGTGGGGAGGCATCCAGGACAACGCACTGTTCCTGCTGTCAGCTGCATGACTGGCTGTAGCAGGATCACCTGGTCAGTCAAGCACAACGTACAGTAATAGAAGCATGACAGAGAATACATGAAAAGGAGAAATGTAGCATTCATTCTAATGCTGACTGGAAGACCTGACTGCAAAAGAGAGAAATACTTCTTAAAGTGCCAAAGTTGATGCACATGATGCATCAATTCATTTCGATCTCAACCAGACAGCTGTTACGAGTCCAAAAGCATTCACTGAGGTAATACAAAGAATGAGGTCCTGGTACAAGGTGATTCTATTTGTTGCAAAATTTTTGTACACATCTTTCCAAGATTTCCAAGACTGTTCATTTCTTCTCAAACAACAAACTGAAAGCACATAACAACAACTCCTTAACACCACAAAGCACTAGAGGCAATAACATAAATTTTAGCACTACACCCTGCTTTGTCAAAGCACAGCAGTTACATCTAAAAGTATATCAGCTAGGATGTAAAGCTATTAATGTAACAGTGTGTATTATTTGTATTGTTAATAAAGGTTTAGACTCATACCACTAACATATTTCTGGTTTGATTTCAAGCATTTCAAAATGCATGATGCATGAATGCATAAACATAAAATGCATCATTAAGCAGCCAAAAGAAACAGTGAAGGTCAAAGAATATCTAGTATTGTTTGCAAAATGAAATCTACTGAGTCTTCCTCAAGGTGCATGAGGTCAATTCATCAAAGGATCTGATAAACAAGACAAGCCACAAAGTCTTGAATATCAATGGCATCACCTTAACTGGGGTAATATGGGTTATTTCATAGTTAGCTACTCCAAACTGATGTTGATGCTGATAACAATATAATATAAAGCATAAAATCATATATTTATTAATGACACAGTAATCACAGTAGTTTATACAGTTATAAGCAATGTGCATTCCTACATGTCTGCTGAGGAAGCTGATATCGTGTAGAAGAAAACGCATAATTACTGAAATTATTAACAGCTTTAATATAAGAATTACACAGCAAACTACAGTGAGTACCTGCTAATTTAAACCCCAAATGCGGAGTTCAAACAAATGCACTTCACAGACCTTAGTAACCATAAATGTTCAATTGAATTAGCATCAAATCAGATGTTACTCCCTGATCATCTTGTTGAACAGATGCACTCCGGTATCCAATAAGTCATGAAGTGCATCCAGCTTTAGTGGGCTTACACCACAGGACAGGGAACACAAAAAATGAAAAATAAAAAATCCAGTGTGTATTTTCAGACTGCCTCATGCAGCGTGCAGCTAGTCAGCCTTTTTTAGTTGGCAAACGTAGAGACAGATCAAAACACTGAAAACAGACTCAGGTTCTGGCCAGAGGGCCCAACCGCAGAAACAGCAGCAGCCATAAAAAAAAACAGAGGTTGTGGGGCACTCAATAGAGACACCATATGAATTAATAATGATTCAAATCATACTGTTTGCTCCAAAGGCCGGTAACCTGTTTTTGCCAACTCAAAAGCCTCTACATGCTGAACACAACTAACTGCAGCATATTTTCCAGGTATAACAGGGGCTACGTATGACTACAGCTGCCAGCTTCCCACAGCCAAAACACTCATTAAAAGGAGATGTGAGTGCACATTAAAAATATATCCAGGTAAAACCATTTAAATAGCCACATTAAAAAAAATAAAATAAATCTGTTATTGTGACAGCAAAAACACCAGCAGCATACTGAGGTATTGGCTTATGAAACATTCATTCCTGTTGCCTGGTGAGAAATACAAAGTGATCTCTCACAAGACCAGTGTTTAATTGGATTACCATATCAGAAAAGACTGACTCATTTCTGCCATGCTGTAAACCTGCTGAGCTGACAATCAGGCTCAGCATGATCCAGAAAAACACTCACTTCTGAGAGAGACAGAATCAGTTTAATTTAACTGGAAACTGTAGTATTTATCAGTGCGGATGTTCTCATATTTTTGTTCAAGGCGAACACTGGTCAAGATGGTGTGTAACACCACAGTCATCACGTTCTAGTGTCGGTTCATTTTGATTGCCCTAATCAGCATGGTTTCCAGATATTCCCTCATTTGTTTTTTGAGGAGGTGAAGAGCCCTCCTGTCAGTCCATATCATATAATTCACATCACTTTTGCACTCATTAAATCATTCAGTGACCCCCTCATGCAACATGGATGGAGGCATTGTCATCCTGAAAGAGCCCACTCCCATCAGAAGAGAAATGTTTCATTATACATTTGTACTGATGTGCAGTGACTCTTCCTCTTACAAGGACAAGTGAACCCAAAAAAAATGTTCCTATCAGAGCCACTACTGTAGTGGTGAAGCATTAATTTGCTCTGAATTTTGAATGATTTGTTGAACAATTTTTAGCCACATGGCTAACTTTCAACTGTTGTCCACCAGGCAAGTGTTAAATTTAAAAATAATAAAACATAAAAGAACAACAGAGAGATGGGCAGCTAACAAATGTTGCCTGGTGTTGCACAGATGTGTAAACAGGCTACAGTTTGATAGCATGTTCACTAAAATGAACAGTAAGAGAGACACAAACTCTACAGCGTAGCAGATCTAACAAAGGCCAGTGTGAGCTGATATTACAAACAAATTTTATAGTTTTAAATAAGCTGCAATAATTGCTGCTGGATTTTTGGGGTATGATTTTTTGGGGGGCTATGTCAGAGGCAAAGATGACTGCAGTGACTTGAATTTCTTTTTTGGAGGGCAATGACAAAAACAATCTATTTTATTGCTCAGAAAGACTTGTGTAAAGTTTCTATTAGTCTTTTATTGTTAGAACACAATGGGGAACCAAATCTTATTAAAAAAAAAAAAGGAATATGAGATGAACACCCAAAAAAATCTGACTTTCCTCTAAAGGAAAACACTTGCAGTTCAATATTCAGCAGTTGTGAGAATATCCAAATGGAAAATCAAGCTAATCATAATCCTCTGCAACTTTTGAAATTAGCTGACAAGAGAAAAGCATGGAGACTTCCAGTCCAAAAAGAGCAGAATTTTCCTTTATATTTAATCTTTTACTCAGTGTCTTTAGAGAGAGAATATAGAAACAGATGAGTGGGCTCTCACATTCCCAGAGTGTACGCTTTAGTGGTTTAGATGAAGTCGATGTCAGTACCATTCATCTGGCTGCCACAGTATAAGAGCCCACCACTGACTGATCAATTAAAGTCCCTCAAGGAATCATACAGCCTTATAAGTGAAAGGCTACTGAAGTTATTGAATCCAGGGACAGCAGTGGCAGCAGCACAGACAGAAACAGACTTATACACAGCCTCAAAGCCTTCTGCGAGGAAAACGTTGTCTTGACACAGTAACTCATTCGCTATATAGCCACTGCAAATGTAATAAGGGATATTCAGACAGACCACCAGAGACCCATTATATTCTTTTTCTCACTCTTGTGATTTTCTGGCACATTTAGAATATGATGCTAGATGTATGTTTAATTATTTGATCTTACCATTTCATAATCCAAGGCACTTTTTCTTTTGTGTGACCTATTGCAGGCATTTCAGTTAAAGCAGTCTGGCATTTACATGTATGCATAACACCATTGTATGCCATTATGTCTATTTTAATGTACATCCAGATCTAGAAACTCATAAAATAAAGTTAGATTATGGGCCTCCTTGGGCAGCTCTACTTGTTCCCTTAGCAATTATTTGGGGTTTTTTTTTGGTTTTGTTTCTTAAGCAAGCATTTTGACATAAACAATATGAAGATATGGCAGATTTTTTTGCAGCAGTGACTGCAAAATGTCAGTTTAATTACTGTAAAACTTTCTTGCTTTTATGCTCTTTGATTTGAAGTGATTGACAGATTGAGATTTGTAATATGAATAACAGATTTTGTAATGACTAATAAATGATTGGAGGTTTAGGAAATATTTGTTCATATCTGGTCTAACAAGCAGAAACAGCAGAACATCACTCTGCTGTGTTGGTCACCGAAAAGCTTTAAAAATAATCTGATGTAACCATTTTGATTCAACCAGAAAAAAAAAAAAAATAGACTTTTTGTGTTTTCATTCACAGCCAGGCTACCTGCTGTATGCTGACTTGTTTTCTGAGCTACTGGGAATTTAGTGAAACCAAAGATATCACGACATGGAAACAAAATTACATATTACACTGCGTGACCATAAATTGGAATTTCTGTGGGGTTTTTCTTGCAAGATGGGCAAGTGACAATATATTGTCTGTGCTATTAGATTGTAAAGAAAACATTCTTTTTCTTTAAATCTACAAATTGAATTTTTATTGTAGTGCTTTTCCAAATATGCTTTGGAGGAGCTAAATAAGTGAATGGTCAGTCCTTGGGGATATAAAGCATAAGATACATCAAAAAGGATATGTATCTGGTATTCTGACTTAGTGACTGAGATACCTGTGGAGTGTTTGGCTAAACATATCTCTCTGGGGCAATGCTTTGATGAGTCGGTTTCCAGTTATGTTTTTTATTTTGTTTGTATCACTTGGTGTGCGCACACACACAGATGTACAAAATCATCAGAGAAAAGCCAAACACATTTCAGGCCAATGTTTAGTTTACTTTACTTTCTGCATAAACACATACAATTAGGGAAAAATTGTGTTTTTTGTTAAATATTGACAAAATCCATGTCTTCCATCTCATGCTTCAGGCTCATTGTTCTTCTTGTGCTTCAATAATGAACCAAAAATCAAATCTTTACTTAACCTTGACCGAGTATGCTAGAGAACAGTTTGCACATGCTCAAAGCATTTCTTCATCCAACTAATATAAATGAAGTGGGGTGCATGCCTTTGTGACTATTTATGTCTAATTCTTCACCAAACGTTGCCGACTTTGCATAAGGTGCTTGCTACCAATTTGTTTATTACTTCCGTTTTTAAATAATTTTAATATCCCATGAATATTCAGTCGTTTTACTTTATCCTTGAGAATCCTTTATTTTGAAATCTGGAAATTTGTCTGAAAGCACAAAATCGTTCCTCCTACCAAAGGAGATAAATGTGCAGTTTAGATCTCTTTGAAGCTGTGAAGCCAAAAGCAAGAGATAAGTGTACATGTAAAACGAAAACATGATAATCTTGGCAGAATTTAATTTCTTATGCAACATTTCTTACATGCAAATAATTTCATAGCAAATGTTGTATCTTATGTCTTCATCTGAGCTGCCAACGTGAAAGAACAAAACTCCTAGATGTATTTGGATGGAGAATATTCATATCCCTCCATCCTTAAACCAAACTTGTGCTTCTGAAGAAGTAACTTTTAACAATACAACAATTATGTTATAATATTCCAGAAACTGGATTTTTCTAGAAACATCACCACTGGCATTATCAACATCTCTGTCTGTGTTGGACTCCGCAGAGGCAGACAAGACAGAAGCCAGAGATCCTTTACTCCTATATCTGGTCTCTCATCTGACATGCACACATGGTGGTTATCTGTCAAGTGGATGTCATGTCTTCTCTAAATGGCTGCCATCTCCGCTTTCCAACTGATTCCCACGTTTTTCATGTTGAGCAGATTCCACGGATGGCTTTCAGAGCTGAGTGACAGGTGCAGCATCATGAAACAGAGGATTGGTTCAGGAAAAAAAAAAAAAAAAAAGGAATGATGATCCCCAGATAAACTGTAAATTTCTATAACAATGATGGAATCACAATCATGTGTACTGCAGAAAGATCCATCTTCATTAGACAAAGGAGGCAACACGCTGTGGTAAAAGTAGAGCAACAAGCGCAGTCTGAAAATAAGAATAATGGTTTGTTTCCAATTATTCATAGCTGAGGATCAGAGATTATTCTGCTCTAAATCAAACTGTCATGTAATTACAGTAACAATGCTGCTAACTGAGAGGTATATTTAACCAGTTGCTCTAAATCAAACCTTGTCCTAGAAAACAATATTATCTTGTTAGTGGTGAGGCAGCCGGCGGCACTGATCCCCGGTTGAATTGCGGCCCGCCTGAGGACACTATTAAAGGAGCATCTGACCTGTCCACCCACTGACAGCTCAATATAAATGTTCCTCTTTTTAATAGACCATCTTGCTGAAAAATATGTCGACAAACCTTTTAAAAAAAGCCATTTCAGAAGAACTCCAATGGTCCCACCCATTACTTTTTATGCTCCAGTCCATTCACATAAACTTGATGCTCAGCCTCGGTTGCTGTTTTTTATGGTCCGATGTGGACACTCAGCACTGCACTTCATTCCTGAGGAAATGTGAGCCAGAAGGCGAAAAATCATGGAGCGCAGCCGGAAGATGGAGGCAAACAATTGATAGACTACATTCCAGAAGCTTATATTTCACTTTACTCAGTCAGTATCCAGCCTCTAGTGAATAACCACCAGACCTAGCATAGCGCTGCTTTAAAAGTAAAGGGGAAACTACCCCAGGCTGAATGGCTGATGAGTTTCATAAAGTGTTTGTTAGGATTTATAGTATCAAACTGCTTGGAAAAGAGGTTTCAAGGGACAGTCTTTAAGGGAAATGTGTTAAATTTGTGGGAGCTACAAATCTGTGACATTAAGTAAAGGGAATTAGCGTTCAGACAGGATAATAAATGTTCCCAACATCTTCTCAGACATCTTCAAATAATAGCTTATGCCAATTTAGAAACAGGCATGACTCATATTTTGAAGCAAGTTGCAGCAATAGGCACCGACTGGTGCTGCTGACTGTTGCTCTTTAATTTCACTGACCTGACTTGACTTGACTACAGGCAATTTGAGTTAAGCTGATATGAATTCTGAAGTTCATACCTAGGGCTTTTTATGTTTTCAGGACACATTCTTAATTAATCAGTCAATATTTCTCTTTATGGAGCTTCTAACTAGGACCATACAGGAAAGATCCATGTATTTGTTGTCTCGCAGATTTTATTTTTGATTCTTTGGCTTGGATTCGCTATAGACCCGACAGTGGGAAATTTACTTTGAAGTCTGTAATCCTCACATGCCACAGAAACTGTGCAGTTGTAAATATCTAACGTGTTTGATAAGATAGGGCTGCTCAGATTAGTCTGGGTTGCCAATTATTGTGGTTAAAACTGAATTTGCAAAACCCTTCAAACTACCAGACAATCTGCTCAGACTACAAAAATATTCTACGCGTTAGGTTTTGATACACTGCCTTTAGATAGGATACTCTGTCACAGTAGCCTGGATAGCACAGACAGAACACATCGTGCCGCTTTATACAAGTACATCATTTGAATTTAAAAATATTCTTTCAAAATGTCAGCAAACGAGAAGTCTGCACTGTGTTTTTCAGTTACCTTTCCCTCTTGCTTCCGTCTGATTGGTTCTGCACTAACAGATATCAGGCTGCTTTCAGTATGGCTGCACCTGTCTGCTTCAGTTTCCTTCATGACTAGGCACTCCTGTCTGCTCCTCTGAAGCTATTAAACTACTATGATACACCCTACAGACATATACTTTATGTGAGCCACTCTGAAAAACACTTTAGCTCAACATAACTCAAAGTAAGTATTAATATGTTCTAATCTCATAGCCTGGGGTTGTTCTTTTAAAACTTGGTGTGGCTATGAAATACTCATACTAATGCTGGTCAATAGTGTGTTGGTGCACGTCATGTCTAGCATTTGGACCTTTGCCACAGATCCTGTTGGGTACTGTCAGTCTTGCATTGGAGTGTCAGGTTTATAACAATGCTGTACAAGAACAGCTTCTGCAATGTGACAGAGTGAACCGACCAGTTCCAGAAGCTGCTACCACTGGTCTGCAACAGATTTAGATGGGGCTGACTGGTGTATATGAGCCCAGTCTTGTGTTTTAATGATAACATCTCATATGAGGGCCCTTTAAATGCCCTTTGAGAGTAGACTTCAGACAAACTAGTAAATAATCTGCGATTTACCCTGATATACATACTGCTATGACTTTACTGACAAAAACTGGGATGAAGAGATTTTTTTTCTTTTACAGGGGGAACATACTGCCTGAACATCACAAAGAATGTACGATGCAGGTGAGAGAAATCTGACCTCTGCACCAACTTACTGCTTAACCCTTACCTTTTTTTTTTTTTGCATTTTTGGCCACAGCGACTTTTCTCAGCAGTGGAGAGAGACAGGAAATGGGGGGAAGATACAGGGGAAGACACGTGGGCAAATTGGCGACTCGAACCTGCGCTGCCTGCATATATGTATGTGGTCGCTGGCTTTACCACTAAGCCACCCAGGCACCCCCAGAGCTATACCTCCTGAACACCCTGTGAGCTCATTAATTTTGATCCCCTATACTTGTTATACTAATTATGCCAGTTTTTACAATGTAAAAAAATTGAAAGATGCAATATGGGCTAAAACATTAAGTTGTATAATTGCAAATTAAAAAAACAGGCTCATAACTCAGTTATGAGCCTGCTGCTATCCTCTCCTTCATTTAATATTAGTAACACTACCCGCACATTAACTGCAATATGTTTAAAAGCTAAACAATGGGACTATTCTTCTTTATGAAACATAAACTGTAAGTAACTAATTTCAGAGTTAATGTTATGCAGCAGTATGCATCAAACAACCTCTCATAAAACGCAGTCTGTGGAGTGACGAATCACCATCACAAACAAATTAATCACTTCAAAAATTCTTCAACACATTAAAATTTCAACAAGGCACAGAAACCTTGTGATACAGGCCTGAGTTGTTGCCAATATGAAAGGGATCTGTACCTCCTTGTGATAAGCTTCAGCCAGGCATAGACCATTAGCAGCAATACAATTGACTAACTTTAAAGGGGGTTGCTTTAATTGCTGGGTAAGGGCAGGCTTTTAGTTTGTAAGACCCAATTACTACCATGCTGTTAGCACTTCTTCACTAATTGCATTCATCAGCTCAAATCGCTATCACCAGGCTCTCCTTCGATTTCTATCAAAATCCAAAAATCCTCATTTCTTTGAGTTTCAGAATAGCTAGAGGTAACTCATAATGTGGCGAGGGATAATGGGTTTACATTTGAGCTGTAATTAGAGAAGGAATGGAGATGGAAGACTTCTGGCGGATCTGATTCTGGCACAGTATGGGTCCTTTCTGCTGCAATAAAATATTGGGACAGATTTTACTCTAAGCTATTCTGCCAGTCAGTGTTGTCTTGAGAACACACTGTTTTCTACAGACCACTGATTAGATGTGAATCAAGCTTAATGTAGTGAGAGCATAGATGCTGAGTATAGATGATTCTGTTTTATTACTGTATAGCTTCCTCATTTTTGTGTTGTTTTTTTTTTTTGTTTGTTTGTTTTTGTTTAGTTTTTCATCAAATCACTTGTTTTGGCCAGGGAGTGTTGTAGCAGCTCAGTGAGACAATTACAGAGGATGTGAACAAGCCAACAGTTTATCCAGTTATCCCCAGCCATCTCTGGCAAATAATGCTGTATCAAGCATTTGTCTGTTGAATTAACAGACATAAAACAGCATTACAAATTAGTGTATTAAACTACAACATACATATTGTCACAATATACTGTAATATCATTCATAGTATCTACCAGACAGACAGTTAACAGTAAGTAATAAATGGTAAACTGTCAGCATGCCAAACCTCAATACATTTCCAGCATTGCTAGGTCTTTCCCACATTTATATGTGTGGCCACAGAACCACCACAGCTATTGTGTTTTCTCTGCAGAGACAATCTTTTCCCCATGGAATCATACTCATGAACCCATCTAACTGGTCTGTGGAGACTGCAAACAAATAAGATAGGGAACCAGCAAAACAAACCTTGTGCTGTGGTAAAACTGAAAGTGACTGCAGCTGAAAAACACTAATATATATACATTTTCTTCCGCTTATACATCTTCAATTACTTCAAAATTATACATACAGTCTCAAATATATTTATATCTAATATTTGGTTGAATGTTTTTTAGCAAGTTGCACCTCGACCAGACACTTTTGGTAACCATCAACAAGCTGGATATTTTGCCATCTCAGCAGAATTGGTAGACTTCATTTAAACTGGTTGGTTTCCAAGTGCAGACCTGGCTTTTCAGCACAGTCCACAAATTTTCCGTATGGTTGAGGTTCAGCCTTTCAGAAGCTGAATGTTAGCCTACATATTAAAACCAGTTTTAATATGTGTTTGGGATCATTGTCCTGTTAGATAACCAAGTGTGTCCAAATTTCAACCATCAAGCTGTTGATGTGAGGTAAAGGTGAAGGATTTGAGGGTCGTCCTCCTCCTTCATCATTCCATCCACTTTGTGTAATAAAACACTACCACTGACTGAAAAACAGCCCCAGAAGATGATGCTACCACCACCATGCTTGATAAGCTGGTACATTGTTCATAGGTTTGAAAGCCTCAACTTCATCATGACCAAATAGCTCAATCTTTGTCTTGACTGACCATAAAACCTTTGTCCAGGAGGTATGTGGCTCATCCACGTGGGCAGCTGTTGAGCTTGAAGGTGTCAATTTTTGAGCAGGGGCTCATTTAGTGGTCAGCACCCTCTCAGTCCAATGCAGTTTCCAGTTCATGGCAGGTTTGAGCCTTGGTGGTTCTTGAACATCCTGACCAATTTTCTCTCATCTGAGGGAGACAGTTTGAGTTTTCTTCCAGACCTTGGAAAAGTGGTGACACATCTGAATAACTTGCACTTACATACTGATGATCTTAGAATCTGAAGTGATTAGAAACGGCTCCAAGAGACCTTCGCAACTTGTGTAAATCTACAATTCTCCTCCTTAGATCATTAACAAGAAGTTAATAGGCTTTGGCCTTATCAAGTTAAATGGCACTATAAAACCTTCAGCACCACGTATTAAAATATTTAATTGAGTGTATGTCTAGATTTGAGCTGGTGTGTATTCACAAATATGTGATATATTCTAAAACTGAATGCCAACTGACACATTTGGCACTCTTTATACATTCTGTTATCTTGCATTTGCAGACCTTTTCACACATACAATTGATGCTTACAGTCCAAACAGTTATTTTATTGTCCTTCTGAGAGCCTTGGATGTGAGCAATATGTAGATTCAAAGTATAATTTAAGCAGTTGTATGGCAGGTCAAACCATAATGGTAAATTGTGACGTTGACAACAGACCTTTAGGGAAAATATTTACATCATTCTTTTACATTTTCAGAACAGATATAAGGAGATGGCCAAAATCACAAAAATACAGCAAAAATTCCACTTTCACACTGTGTGGTGTAGTACTACAAAAAATGCTACAATTCCCACAATATCACGCTTGAACTTTGATTCATCCAAGTATGTGAATAAAACTATTGATATTCTCTCAGCACATACAGTGTCCCCTTTCTCCCCCAGTAACACAACCACACACACAGAGGATACAACCAAGGCCACACACAACCACTCATGGCTCATCTATAGCTGCCATTCAGATGTGTATAGCAGAGGACGTTTGATGGTTTTCTAATCTCGGGAGCTGCCACTGGGAGATGGGGCGAGATGACCCCCCGTCATCCCCACAGTGCATCTCAAACAGCCCCACATCTCCATCTCAATCTCTCTCTGCTTACTACCTCCCCACTATTGTGTTGTCCACCTGCTCTCCAAATGTCAAGCCGAATGCTCCACTGCCGCATCCCCGTCCATCCCCAGGGTGGGGATGACCTGTTCCTCAGCCGCTTCGTATAATGTCATGCTATCTCTGGGCAATGGTTCCACACTGACCTGCTATGTGGAGTGTGCCAAAGGCTAATGAATAGCACCACACAACAACAGAGATCCAGATACAGTACATCTACTGCATTACAGGTCCATACAAGCCAGGAAACTGGTATATATATATATATATATATATATATATATATATATATATATATATATATATATATATATATATATATATATATATATATATATGATGAAGTCTCTGGTGACAAAATATGAAAGAAAATGCATAGAGTCCATTTGCTGGAATCAAAATGAATATCAAGTAGATCTCGGTTTGAAATCTTTTACCTTCATTTGTGGAGGTGGCAATAACTGACTTGTGGAACAGACAGTAAAACAATGGCTTGTTTTGCAGTTAGAACAGTTTATCTGGTTGTTCTACTACTTACTTTAGATTCCCACCTTTCTGTGGCAGTGAGCATGCTTTCTGATTACAACTCTTGCTTTGATCCATACCTATAAAATCCCTCCACACCACTCACTTAAGTTGACTAATTTGAATGGCACTGTGATGAGATAGAGCAGTCTCTTGCTTAAATAGCAATTAGTCCAATGCATTCTGCAGGAGGACTGAAGATTAGCCAGTCTGTGGGGAGGACTAATGCTGTTGTCTTGCAGTGCTGCTGGGTGATACAGGGTTATTTTAACCAGCCAGGGCTTGCTTATTTTCTGTGCTCCTGAGGCATGGATACCGAATGTCAGATAGTGGAACATGTTTAATTGTTTTTATTTTGTTTTGCTTCATTCTTCAAAACCCCATCCAAACCATGCTTATCCATCAATCTTGGCTAAATATCTCCCTTAACTCAACTGGATGTGTGTCATAATCCTGCACTGGTTTGTTCCTTTTGTCTGTGGTTTTGTCCGAGTTCCACACTGGGTTGGGCAGGTCCTGTCTCCACCCTCGAGTCAGACACTGCACCTGCTTCCCATCATCCTCATCTGGAGCAGTATATACTGTACGGACCAGCTCCAGGCTCCATTCCTCGCCAGGTTATTAACCTCCTCATTGTGTTAATCAGGCACCTACATAGCTTTTGTGCATTCTAGTGTTTTTCCCAGTGCTTAAGGTTGCATTCTCCTGTTTCCCAGAGTTTCCTGTGTGGCTGAAGGGCAACCTTGCAACCAGATTTGTTCTCCTGTCCCAGTCAATTTGATTCTTCCGGCTGGAAAATAACCCCTGGATCACTTATCTCTCATCCTCATCTGCTTGTCCACCTCCAGTGCCTCCCAATGGCTTCAAGGAAAAAAACCAGTGGCCCTTCCCAGTACAACCTGCTCTATCTCTCCAACTAAATTATTCTCTGCATCAATTCAGTGTCATTACTTCACAGTAACCTACCCACACTCAATGGTAAACGGACTGGTTCTTATATAGCGCTTTTCTACTCAAAGCACTCAAAGCGTACAAGCACTTTTTTCTATGCATAAGTGCTTTCTGTCTAACACTCACACTCCAATGGATGCAACAGTGAGCCTCTTGGGGTTCAGTATCTTGCCCAAAGACACTTTGGCATGCAGACTGGAGCAGCCAGGGATCAAAACAGCAACCTTCTGTTTAGTAGGAGGCCTGCTCCACCTCCTGACCTACAGCCACCAACTCACCTTGCCTCTCTCCCAGAGTTCCTGCCTCCCCTGGCTGGATAACAATCCCTGTTTAAACACACTTTTTGTCAATAAACCAGTTTCATCGTAACACAGTCGGTCTCGGATCCTGGCTTAAAGTCCACTTCAAACTACCACCACCACCAGTATTTACAGTGTGTCTTTACTGTCAGTGGTTTGGGAGAATCAAATCCCCTCCTCACAGTAATCACAGACAGTAAAAAATGAAGTATAACAGGTTGAGAATTCTGTATTATATTAGACTACTACAACTCCTGAAATACTTATTTTACATGGAGTAATATGGGAAGCTCAAAAACTACTATTCTCTGCTTTCTCTTTTTGTTTCCATTTTGTTGCATCACTGATGTATTAAAGGACTTTGACCTTACTGCAATTTACAATTCCAATTTACCACCACTGAAAAACTCTAACTGTAACTATTCTTATTTATAGTGATTTGTATCTTTAATCCTTGGCTGTTTGACATTTTTTAAAACATCCCCAGGGACTTGAAAAGCAATTACAATTTTTTTCATTACATCATCAAAATGTAAAGTATGTCAGCCGAACGGAAACACGTGTGCAAGTCACATAACACACAGTAATTGAAAACTTGCACTCAGTGAGCATTTTTCATTCAAGTGGCTGGATGGATCTGGTTTTCACTTCTTATTATACACTGTGTGTGTGTGTGTGTGTGTGTGTGTGTGTGTGTGTGTGTGTGTGTGTGTGTGTGTGTGTGTGTGTGTGTGTGTGTGTGTGTGTGTGTGTGTGTGTGTGTGTGTTTTAGTGGCTAGTTAGTTTATAAATTTTAATAAATCTCTACCAGCAACACATTGTTACTGCTGCACAAATTGTACAATAATACCATTTAGACCAGCAAAACTGAAGTTACTTGGAAGGTCATGAGCACTGTACTATGATTTGTCAAAAATGTATATAATTTATATCAAAAGGATCAAGTATAATAGTAAATATTATGAACAGTTAAGACTAATTTAGTGGGTCATGACTAAAACACCCATGCACTGACAAGGCACAACACAAAATTACATACACCCACATCATGTTACCACCATGTTGCCTTTAATTTTAACTTGCATGTATGTTTATGTAAGTTGAAAGCAAGAATATTTGAATCATATCCTCATAACACTGTGCTCTGTTTTTGTGCAGTCTTCATTAGTAACCACAATGGAAGATAACTTTATTTATTTTTACTTTCTGGGTTTTTTTGCTTGTTTGATGATCCGTGAAAATATGAATACAGAGTGAAACATAAATGAGTTAAGTATAAACCGAAGAGACAACCACGCAGGATTAAAAAGAAAGAAAACTTTTTTTCAATGATCTAGCAATTTCTTTTTAATATTTCTTTCACTGTGGAGAAAAAAAAATAAATCATTGTTCAAAACACAATGACTAAATCTACCCCAAGGCTATTCAAAGCTGGATGGTAACAAATTATATTATTTTGAGTTTCTAAAATAATCTGAGCCTTCAAACACTTAGAAGAAGCACTCTGCTGCCTCCTCATTCTCATCAAGATCCATCAAGCATGAAAAGCTCTTTTTCACAGTCTTCCTTCCCTCCAGGCTGGCAAAGGAAAACAAGTCTAATTTATCTAGTAAGCATATTATAATTCATAATTTTCATTAATGTGACACATCCTAATATATCTTTCTTCCAGAAATTATTCTGACAGGGACAGCGTGGAGAACAAAAACTTTTTTTTTTGTTGGATTCTGCCATTAATTTGGGAAAGAGTGAAAAAAGTTTAAACCAATTTGCATAGAATACAAAAAAGTCCCCCAAAGCATAAAAATCAGCTCAAGAATGAGCCATTAGAGTGCATCACACAGTTTTTAGAAAGTCTCCACCATAAGCAAATATGGAAATATTCTACTCTATTCAAATGAGAGCCAGTGCAGTTTCATCTTATTAATAAGGCGGCATGGCCCCTTGTGTGCATGTGAATATAGAACCGGAGTGCAAAGCTTATCCCCAAAGTCATTTTGCAATTTGTGTAGTTATCCATGAGCCATGTGGTTTAATGCTTGATATTTTAAAATCTAACAAAGTTTACGACCTGTAAACAGTGCTGCTTAGAGCATTTTTTTTCTCTCAATGAGTGGGAGCTGCTGCCGTGTTGCATCGCGCAGCCTCAGTGGGAAACGTGTTTTTCCTCTCCACTCCACTTCCCCTTGCAGACACTGACCAACAATCAACAAAGAGCTTCATTCCTGTTTTTTAAATGAGATAGAGTGAGTTACTGTTAAGGAAAAAAGTGTCCAAGTATCTAAATAGCTGAGTAATGAGGCTCCCGTTTGACCTGGCCGCAACATCAGGCTAAATCCGATCGATGGGACCAAAACAAATTGTAAAGCCGAAAGGTAGTCATTACTATGCTGGCTCTCTCCCTATCTCTCTCTCTCTCTAGATCACTCACTTCTTGCACCCTCTCTCGCCCTTCCTCTCCCGCTCCACTCTTTCATGATTGGCTAATGAATGTAGATGGTGCTTTGGGGGATGCAGTGGTCTTATTACAGGGGTTATGTGTGCATGCTGTAAGCTCAGCATGCTCCAGTCGGGCAATGGTGAAAAGTTCAATTGCTTTGGCAAAGCCCCCACCTCAGTAAACAAAAGGGCTAAAGAGGTTTGTTTATTGGGCCCACCTTGGCTTGACCTCCGTAGCTCAGGGACAGGCTACATGATTACAGAGGTGTCAGCGCAGCCTAGGCAGAACAATCCCAGACTACTTTCACTGGTCCTCCCTCTCTCCTAATAAATCACAGGAATAAGCACACAAACCGCATGAGTGGGACAAATGCAAAAACAATGAGAGTTCAATGTAAGCCTGAAAATTAAATGGTTTATCCAGCATGTTTGAAGTCAGGCTATATGGAATTGGTGTTCTGCTGTCAGTCTACAGAAATAAAATATATTCAGAAAATATTGATTGGAGTGATTAGATTAAGAGAAACAATAGAAAACACAGCGAAACTGTGGGAGGTTGTTTACTGTAAGTTTTGACAAATAAGTGTGTAAGGTTAAGTTTTAGTGGTTTTATCAGTTTTACAAAGGACTTAGATTATTATTACAGCTCATAAAATATAGTTCAGAATCCACTAATAAACAACAGGTGCAACACACGGGGCAGCTGTTGCTCAGGTGGTACAGCAGGTCATCCACCAATCAGAAGGTTGGTGGATCGATCCCCGACTCCTCCAGTCTGCATGACAAATTATCCTTGGGCAAGATACTGAACCCCAAGTTGCACACAATGCATTCGTCGGACTGTGACTGTGAGTGTGGGTGCAAATGTGCAAAAACACTGAAACACTGTATGAATGTGTAATTGGGTAAATGAGACTTGCAGTAGAAAGTGCTCTGAGTACTCAACTGAGTAGAAAAATACTATATAAGTACCAATCAATTTACCTAACAAATCTAAACAACGTGGAAGGTCATTATGGAAAAGTTAAAAATGTAAATGGAATTTTGGGACATGTGTGGTATTAGCTACACTAAAATAAAGATTTTGTGTTAAAAACAGTGCAATCACTGTGAAACAGATTGAAGTGGTCATTGCCTACATTTTAAAATTGACCACAGAATTGCCTACAACAAATAAATAAACACATTTTAGTAAATCAAGCATTGTAAAAGTAGAACAGTGAAAGTTTATGACACCCTCCCCCTCTCCCTCCTCTAGACCCACAACCTGTCTCATCCATTGTTCACACTGCTCTGCCCCAGCCTGCAGCTCTCCTCAGGTCTGCACCTAAGGCCTGAAATGCATCAGATTTGGCTGCTGTGATCCAGATTTCAGCCTTTACTTGCTCGGATATGGAGGACATATCCGAGCAAACTCTCTGCTCGGAGTTTGCTCTACAGAGCCAAACTCTCTGCTCAGTTTGTCTCTGTTTCCCCTGCTGGTCTGCACAGCCAGCAACCCGCCCAGTTCTCCATGCATACTTTGCCCCAGTCTGCCCCGGCTCAATATCCCACCTGCGACCTGTTCAGCCCTGCAATAATTATTCATCTTTTATTTAACAGTCCCCTGTATATTTATCTATCAGTCACAGCCTGCTACCCCTGGCTCAGGTTACATCAGCCTTCTTATCAAAACGTGTGTAAACAGCACCAGATTGGCTCATGGTGTGAGCAGGTGACCATACGCCTTAGAGTTAGATGTGAGCAGCTCGGGTTTGAGCCTGACCTGCAGCCCTTTGCTGCGTGTCTTCTCCCGGTATCTCACCATACTTTCCTGTCTGAGGTCATTCTTTTTATCACACACACACACACACACACCCCTCAAAATTCACTATATGATGAATAAACCAATTTTAGGAAAAGCCATGAAATATGAGATGATGGGGTTTTATTTCAACAAGGTTACATGATTTTTATAATACCAAGGGATAAAAATTACCCCCTTGGCAGTTCTAGTGTTAATAATAGCAACATACTTATTTTATAGTTTATAATTCAATTACAGACATTCATAAAAAAGGTGTTAATAGTTTATAGGGTGTTTAAAAATTTTGACATGTTAACTTAAAAAAGTTCATAAATATCTTTGTAATTGTGGCCAATTTGCCTATTACCCAATTATGTTAATATATATGGCTTGCCATTTCACTTTATCGGAAAGGTGTTGGATAAGGTTGGACTGTGTGGATCAATTCAGAACATCATTCCTTTATGGACCTGGCTTTAAATGGGAAAAGCCCTGTCCCGTACTGCTGGCACACAGTCAAAAATACATTATTATATATCAAGATGTGTACAGTTTTTTCTTTATGAGTACCAGGGGTCTTTGTTCAAACAATGACAAATGTCCCTATAGCGAAAGCACACAGAAGAGTATGGAAAGGTGAATCAACTAGATTTTGGCCATATATTGTATTTTATCTTTTATGTGCCATATTTTATTTTATATTTCTGAGGAAAAGCTTTGGAGAAACTGCTTTTCACTCCAGAGCATAATGCACACTTTTTTCTAACAGTGTTTTGACTGCTGTGTGTTCACAGTAGAACACTGGCAAGCATTTTCCTATGAAATATAATATTTTCATTAGTTCTACTTTATTATTTTTGAGTGTTCTGTTGATGGGTGCAGTTATATACAATGCACTTAAAATACAAGAAGAAAAATAAAAAAGATTTAAGTTTCATTAATGCGTATTTTGTTTACTGACAGCTTTCTTGAACTGTCTCATGAACATGGCAAATTTGTTGTAATAAAATAAGTAAATGGGAATAGTGTTGGTTTTGGGCACAGCAGCAGAAAGTTAAATGAGGTGGTGCTCTCCATACTAATTTAGTGATTACATTTTACTGAGATGTATACCTTAATTTAACTACTAAACATTCAACAGCTTCGCATGTCTCATAGTCTCTAGAGGTGTACCTGAAATCAAACTTGAATTCATTTAACAGATGGCAAAGTCAAAAAATAGACATACAGTTAATGTTGCTGCTGAAACTTTTTTTACCTCCTGTTTTTGATTTGATTTGAACAACACACAGACAAGGTACATAGTGCAATCCATTTGTGACATATAATATGTACCGTTTCCCTGTGTAGTTTACCCTGTTTTGGCCCTATCAAAGTCTTTTGCTGGTTATGTTTTCAGCTAACATGGAGCTGTTTCCCTCCAGCCACTGTGTGCTTTTTTGTCCTCCAGTGGAATAAGGCTCATTATCTCAATGTGTAGTCACAGTTTCCACCGTTACGCCCAGGGATCAGGCCATCTCTCCATTAAGGAAAATCACTTTGAAAGGTCTTGTCCCCTGCTTCAAACACACACACACACACACACGCTGAGATGCATGCACACACTGGTATACTGGTATTACTGTTTTCCATTTGATGCTTGACTTACAAGACTGCTAAACTGTTGAATTTTAATGTGCACAAAACACAACCTTAAAGTAGATCGTTTCCTTGCTGTTTAGAAGCCAAGAAAGTTGAACAAAATCATATCAATTTCTTTTTAAAAAGTCACTGAAGTGAAATGTGACCAGCACATGTGCCTGAACTGAGCTATAAGGAATCGGGTGTGACATGCTGTGACTGTTGGACCAATTTGGTCAGAATGGATCCAGTGAAAGCACTCAACTGTAATCCTTCCACATCACCCCACACATGAGGTGTTACAATTTATTTTTTCTTTGGGGGAGGGGGGGGGTTATTCTTTCACTTGTTATGATGCTCTATCACTGTCTTGATTTACAGGTTATGATAAACTTTAATGGCACAATATGCATGCATGATTCCTATCAGGTAATGGTTTCAATCCCTGGGAAGTTAATTACAAAGAAGTGTACGCAGGGGAATTCATTGGCTTCTCTCAATAATCATTACAATCTACTTAACTAGACATTTCAAGGACAATCCCAGCATAGTGATAGCATGTGTTTGTTTTTGTTCTAACTGAACATGAATTGCCTTTATCCTGTATCCTGTATCCTGCTGGTGTGTTTGTCACACTCTGCTGCTTCTAATTTTTGCCATTCTGTCCATCTGGAAGTCAAATATGCTCATTATTTTCAAAAAAGATCATTTTCAAAAGTTTTTTTTTTGGATTTTAATGGGATAAATACAGTTACTGTATACTTTTCCTGAGCTTCTTCACGACAGAGGTTGATCAGCCATAGTAACATACTTTATTTGTTCTGGGCAGGATGCCCAGAACATCCTGCTGTGAGTGTGTGTTCTTGTATTGTATGAATGAAAAAAATATTTATGAAAGAGTGTGCTATGTTCAGCCACTGGTCACTGGGAAACAAACAAATGGGAGGACATGCAGTGTACCTATGTGGCTTCTGTGTGAGGATGCACTGGTCAGTTGTCCCCAGAGAGACACCATACAGACGGTCAGCAGCAGTGCCCTTCCGTACATGTTCTGTAGGTCCCTCTCCTGCATTCTGGAAAAAAAAAAAGACAACAAAATGAGCAGTTAGCCATATTTGCATTACATGAACACTCAGATATGCAGGCTGGCTCATTTGGGCTCATGCCAACAAATTCCCAAAGCTTTGACTTGCCAGTCACAGGTGGTCAATTACAGCAACTCCTAAAATCACAAAGCTTTAACTGGACACCTTTGTTGTGCTGAAGATTAGCCCACACAAAACACGCACACATAAGCCTTCTATCAATATCTATTCGTGTCATTTAAAATGCAGAAAACTCAAAGAGAAACGATTTCTCTTTAATGGAGTTGTGCTGATCTGTGTTGGATCAGCTCGAAATCTGCACACCTTGTCAAAGTCCAGTGATTTATCATTTGTAAATGCATGCTGTTCAGTCACAAGTCTAATTGGCATTGGTTGCAGAAGAACACAGGATGCACAAGTGTTTTGTTTTTGCTTATCATTATTAAATTAATACATACAGCCACGTGAAAAGGAGTTTTCACAGAACTTCATGCAATTCTATCCACGTGATTAACTAATTGAGAGTTATAACAAAACATTTACATATCTACAAGGTGCAACTATTGTACACTATTTGTTACAACCTGACATTACAGAATATGTGTAACTAAAACCTCTATGAAATGCAGTGCCTGAACGTGGAATGTAATCTGTTAAAACTTTGTGGCAACACCGCAGAAACAATGGCAAACTAATGCCAGTTAGAAGCTTTGTTGAGGACACACAAAGTCCCTGGTGGTGAACTTCCTGCAGCCGTAAAAGACCAACAAAGTTTACAATATGTAGCAGTTACACAAGCCATTTTTATTTTTGCTCATAGTTTGGTTGGATTTAGAGAATCAAAAAAAAAAAAAGAACTGTTTGGGTATTTGTTTTTTTGTAAAGACTTTCATATTCAGAAAAATAATGTTCACCATCACCAATGGGAGCCATCCATTTACAAAACGGACGATGAGCCGCGGTGAGTGCAATTTTAAAAATAGGTCTCATAACATCCACATGCTGGGAATTTTAAACCTAAACAAAAGCAGCCTTTTGTAGCCCCAAAGTGTTATATCATTGTATTTTATTTCACCAAAACCTGAAGAGAGGATGAATCTGCTACAGACATGTTCAGTAATAATTTCAGAAAATGCAATTTGTAACACCAGTTCTGGAGAGATAAAAAAGTTTTGTTTTGTTTTTTTTCTCTTCTTTCCCCACCTGCCACCTAAAAGATGAGTTTTGCTGTTTGTGTGGTCTGTGTTAATAGGCTCAGCTCAGTAAAATTTGTGTACTTTCAGATATTGTTGTCCTGTAATACTCTCCATCTTCCTCTGAGAGGCCTATGGAGAGTGGAACAATCAGTGGCTCCTCTTACTGCCAACAGAGCTGGCCTCTTCTCTCACGAGAAAGCAGCCGCAAATCACAGCTCTGCTTTGAACTCTGTTCCAGTGCAGCAACTCAAATTAGTAAAATGCTTGGTTTCATGCAAAAAGATCAACCCTTGCTTATCTGGCAGAGGCTCACATGCGCGGGAGATGTTTTACTGTGACTGCCTTTGTACTGACAGCCAGAGCTGGTGAGATCTTAACACGGAACTCTAATTCTGTACAGGCTCAGACAGCTGATGCAATCGGGATGTTATGAGTACACAGACTGTAGAAAAACATAGACACAGTGTCTGTAACATCACCCACAAATTTATCAAGGGTCTATTAGAAGCCTGGGGGTTTATGCTGCTGCTGTCTGCTGGTATTGGGATTATGCGAAACCAAAAAAACAAGGAGACCGCGTGGACCTCAAGTGAGGCAAACAAGTGGCAACGAACGAACTGTGTGGGCTAAAATACCTGTCAGTGCCTTTAAATACTATATATTATGCACCAAGGGTACACAAATTCCATTTTGGTGAGAAAATGTTAATGTGAAAGACCAAAAAAAAAAAAAAAGAAAGAAAAATCACCACTAAATATAGAGTACTTCTAACTTTTAAAAACTGGCTAACTGCATTTAAACCAGCTCCCCACAGGGTTCGACACTCTGTCACATGTACCAGGTGAACTCATGTGACTTCTGCAGGACATTAAATAACAGAAACACGCCGTTGCATCCTTTGTAATTGAAGTGCTTGATTTGATCTTTTAGTTTGCTCGGCGGGGACTGACGAGTTAAATTAACTCCCACAGAGTCTGAAAACTAATTTTCACCTGTAGTCTCAGACGTTTGGTGCAACACTAACACACACCGCCTCCAACATCAGACCAGATGAAGGGGTAACATGATTAAAAAAATGTGTCTTTGCTTTGCTAGGGCAAAGTGGATCGCTAGTAGAAAAACATTACTTGTAATGGACTCATCTCACTGTTAGTTTACCAATTTATTCCATTTCTGTTTATCTAAAAAAAGAAAACACTAGACCCATACTAGACCCATATTAAACATTTCAGCCTCTCAGTCTTATTTTTACTTATTTGCGATTTGTTCCAACAAGAAAGCTGATCTGACAGCTGAACTCCAGAAATAATTGGAATTTGAGAGCACACCGCTGCGTTTTATGAAAATGAAATATCTGTGACGGCAGAATTTTGGTTTGGAGCTGCTAAGATGTCAGATTTTATTCCAAATCTAAATCTATTTTAGCATATTATACTCCAATTTCCATCTTGCGTCTGTAGTGTTCAGGTGGCTTATTGGAGCTGGTTAACAAGAAAATTATTCCACCTGACTGATGTGTTGCTGAGACCAGGTGGCTCATCACAAAATGCCCTGAGCAGGGTGAAACTATTTTGGGGACACATTAAGGCAGATTTTTACACGAGGAAAACACACAGACACAGGTTGTGTTGATCAGTTTGGATGCAGCGCACACGTCTCTTCCAACCTTTGGACCTTTAGTGCCCTCTCATAAGTTATGAGTTTTGTGTTTTTGTGATGTCTTTATTGAACTTATTCATATCACAACAGTGATACAATTTATTGGTCAACACTACTTGACGATTGGCCAGAAGGCAGAGTACATGCTGGACAGGTCACCAATCCCTAACAAGTCTAACACACAGAGAGACAAACAACCCGCACTCATACATCGACAAATATAGCCAATTCAAAAGCACCAATTAACCTAACAACCACATCTTTTTGACTGTGGGAGGAAGCAGAGAACAGAGAGAACATGCAAAATCCACACAGAAAGGTTGAAACCTTTGTACTGTGAGGCAACAGCACACCAGCACGCTGCCCCCATGCTGCCCATTTTTTTATTATTATTTTTTCTTCATTATGCTGAATTATGTTTAGCTTTTATTCATTTGTTTTGGGAAATGTTACTACGAGGATGCATGACTCAACTACTGCAGATCAAATCTACCTACAAGTACACATAAAATAACAGGAACATGAACCACTGTTTTTTGTTTGTTTGTTTGTGTTCTTTTTTTTTTATTAGTTATGCCAAAAAAAAAAAAAATGTCACATACCAGCTTGAACGTTGCAGGAAATTTCTGACATAGTTACACCTCATACAAATAAAAGATGCACATAGCCTCTGGGTCTGAAAAAGTGTATGCAATTATCAGTTGTCGCACAGGGGTCAGCAAATTTTACTATCAAAAGAGACATTTTTAAGCATTTCTGGACCCAAAAATCTGTTTGGAACAGCAAAATATATTTCACACTTATAATGCCTGCTTATTTAAGGACAGCAGCAAGAGTGAAAGGGAAGGTTTGCGACACAGTAGTGAGGTCTGCTATGATGTATGATTTGGAGACAGTGGCAATAACAAAAAAAAAACAGGAAGCCGAGCTGGAGGTGGTGGAACTGAAGATTTTCACCAAGGATTTTCATTGGGAATGACCGGGAGGGACAAGATTTGAAATGAGCATATCAGAGAGACAGATCAGGTTGAGCAGTTTGGAGAGTTGTTTGGGTATGTACAGCAGAGGGATGGTGGATATGCTGGACAACTGTTGAAGCTGCCAGGCAGGAGGAAAAGAGGAAGACCACTGAGAAGACCAGTGGAAGCAATGAAGGAGGACATGCAGAGGGCTGTGTGACAGAAGAGGATGCGAGGGACAGGGTGAGATGGAGGCAGATTATATTGGAACTGAGAAAAGATGAATCAGCACATCCCGATTTTTAAATCTTTTTAAAAACTTTTCCAAAAATGACCTTAGCGTGACCACACTGCAAGTGATGACTGAAAATACAAATAACAAGAAATGTTTCAGGCGCTTGCTGCCACAGCTCTCTGGAGCCCTGTAACCCTCCCCTCTCCTTTTTCTCTCCTCCTCTCTCGCTCCCTCGCTCTGGCTTTTTTGCCTGCTCTCCAGCTCTCAGGTGTTTGTGTAACTGGGGTTTCCAGCAGGTGTGGTCAGTGACTGCAGCAGCTCTTTCATCACACCTGAGTGTCATTATCTCATCATCTGCTTTACTTAAGGACAGGTTTTTCGCTCATCGCCAGATTGTTTAGCTAGCTATAAGTGGTAATGTCACACTCTTAAGTCTAAATGTCTAGAATTATCTCCTTGCATGTGATTCACCTTCTGGTCTTCTCTCCCAGGAATTCGTCTGTGTGCTGTCCTCCAGTTGGCTGTTTGTCTCGTGGAATCCTGCAATATGCTCCTCCATCTTCACTGATTCAGACAAGGCTCTAAGCTCCTTGCAAACTTACTACCCGCCTGACTACTGCTCAAAACACGGAGTAGCCATCGGATTGTCTTTGTTACTTAAACCTGAGTTTGTAAATAAAACTTTTAAACCATGCTGTGAGTCTGAGTCTGCCTTGGGGATCTTTCTGTTGCAATCATGACACTTATAAATATGTGCTGAACCAAAATCATGAGCTTGCCTAAAGCCAGCATTTCACAATGAAACAGGACAGTAGCTTTCATCTACAAGGGAAGTCCTGACCAACGTGCATGCACGCTGACCTCGTCTCTATAATTTCTGTCCAGAACGAGAAATGACAAAAAGAAAGAAAAAAAACATGTTTGCCTAATTAACTGATATGTGGATGAATATCATATTTATATCAAAGTGTCTTTTAGGTAACAAACTTTACCATGATTACCAAAAGAGCTCAGTATAAACAGTCAACCTATTCTCACTCCAAAGTCCTCACAAGCTGATGCTGCAGTCTTCATTTTCCATTGTGCAGGTTTGCCTGATAGAGTTCTATGGGAATTCCTCAACATCTGAAATAGACAAGATAAGTCTGCGGTCATAGGAGCTCTGCTGGTGCCGACACTGTTGAGGTAAGCATAACCATAGTAACCAAGGATTAGTAATGATGGTGAGTGAAGTAATGCCAGAGAAGCTGCTGCAGTTGTAAAAACGTTTGCCTTTTGCCTTTTTGTGTTTTGAAGCAGCGTATTTCAACCCAAGCCGTGTTTTGTTTTCTCTCCCCTGAGCTGAAACATGTGATTTAATGTGCTGCGTTGTGAGGAGTGAGAGCCGGTCATAAGAATGTGGTTGAATACCATTTCAATTATTTCACTGAGTCTTCAAGAAACAGGCACCAATTAGATGTAGTTTTAGTACAAGGATCCAAAATTTAACCACACAGAACAAGTAGCTCATTCTACAAGTCAGTCACTGCCTTTGTGAATTCATAACATGATCTTCCTTATTATATCAGGATAACAATTTGATAGTAAAAAACAAATCTTGCATGCAGATGGCAAATTTTGCGTTGCATAGCAACCGCAGCAAAATTGTTGCACCCTTTGATCCAGTGCTCCTTCTGCTATTAGCGATCCTCATTGGTGCTCATTGTGAAGTGAAGCTATGTCTCTGATTACAGCCTCACGAAGGACACATGTACGCACGCACACTGACACACTCTTTCACACAACAAACTTACCCTAAAGCACCTATCGCCTTGGTGCAGCAGTGAGTCAATGTGACCATTAAGACAGAGAAGTGTGTTTACAGCTGATACGTGACAGAGCAGACGAGCTCGAGGTGGCGGCTGCGGTTGGAGGGCAAAACAGAATCAGTGTTGTTGTTTATGTTAGGCGTTTCTGTTCACCTCTTATCTAATTATGACACACAGCTGGTTGCGTTCCAGTAGTCATGCCTCAGGCTAAGCCTTCCCTCAATTACATAAACAGCTTTTATACTGACACAGAAAACATGGCAAAATAACGGAGTCTGCTAAACCAGACACAACAAATCCAAGTGGATGTCGTACAGTAAAACGCTTTTCATCTGCAGTACATGTAAATTATCATAAGTCACATGGAAATGTACTTTTTGCAACAGTGAACTATTTGACAGCTTAGAATTATGGTTATTTTACAATAATGAAGCATTTTTAAATTATGAAGCTTGGTTATCAATAAAATTCCCCAACAGTATATTTAAGTGTTACCATGGAACTGCATTTAAATAACACATTACTTATGGCATATTTTGCATGTCATATCTTCTGATTTTACAGCGTTACACGGCGCATAAAATTTCCTTCTGTGAGGTTTGTTTTTCTTACTCGTGGACGTGCTGCATTATCGGGTTTTTAAATCAATACACTCAGAAAAAAATTTGTAAAAATACAGATAATATAGATGTTTACTTATCTCAGTTTTAAGCATCACTGATCACATATATAGTTATTATTTGAAATTTGCCTCTGTTAGACGACATTCATGAATAAAAGTAATATTTGTATGTTGTGATAGAATGTAATTTAAAAAGGTACGAGTGAAAAAAACACGTTTATCAATGACAATTATAAACAAAGCAATGTTTCTGATCACTACTGTTGTTTACTTCTTTTAATTTTATTAGAAAATAAACAGATTCAGGTGCAATCAGTCCCATTTAACAAATGGCCTATTTGCACCAGCCGATACAACACATGAGCGGCATTTTTGCTGTGTGTTGCATATGTATTTCTTGTACTTCATAGTTGAATACTGTGTATTTCTATCCATCCTGGGCCCACACACTTGTTTTATTTTTGTTGTTACTGGATCTAGAGCAAAATTTAGATCAGGAACATCTCCCGACGTGGATGACATGGATGACTAAATGGTATCTGGGATGGAAAGCTCAAAATCAGATTTGATGTCCTGCACACAAGAAACTGCCATTTGTGTCGGTCATGGTTGCACCACATCGGCAGCCCTGGTGTGGCTGGTTTCTCGGGCAAGAAAGCTCAAATTCAGTTTCACAATATTTTTTTAGATGAATATTTCACTACTTGCTGGCTGCTGACATGCTTGTTTTGGAGCTGGTTGTCAATTTCACCCTCATTTTCAAACTCGCTGCCAGACTCTGAACTGAATATGCTGCTATTGCTCACCTGGTTAAGCAGGTGACCCATGTACTGAAGGGTAGGGTCCCCGCTGCTGGGTCTGGCACCGACTGTTTTCAGAGTGTCGTTTCCCCCTCACTCTCTCCCCACCTTCCTCTCTACTGTTTGCACCAATGAAGACAAAATGACTCTTGTTCTAAAAACTCTTCCTCTTCATCATCTCCCAAATTTTCTCTCTCTTCTAAAATCACAGAGGTACTCTGAGCAAAGAATATCTTTACCATCTTGATCAATAAGGAGCCACGCAGGAAAAGCTAACTGATTTGCAGGGGGGACAGAGTATGAATGTGAGAGGTGTAGGTGTAGGTGCTTGAAATGTAACAATGCTGGAACATACCTAAGCAAACCATACCTGAAACAATAATGCTGATTTTTTTTTACTTCTTCTTCATCTGTGTCAACAATAAGCTCAGCAAACCTGAGAGATATACTGCAGTATGCACAGTATGTATCATTGTTAGCACGTGTGCAATTATTTCGTAATAACTGGTTCAGTGCAGCAAAACACCAAAAATCTTTCAATTTACCTTATGGCAGCCCATTTGAATTTAACACTCGGGTTGCTGGACTGCAGTTTATACATCAGATCTTCTGCAGTCATTTAAACAGTATAGAAACCAGGAGATGCAAATGTAAAACACACTCTGTCATTAATTTTCGAATGTTGTGACATTTAAGCGAAGCTACTGCAATTTTAATGTCTGAATTGCCTGTCTGTGATGAACTGCTATTCTGTAGCTACTGGCTCTGAGATACCTCATTTAAACATCTCTCTCGATAATAATGAGTTGAAACGCAGAAAAAACAGACGCTGATGATCCAAAAGACTGCTGGAACGACGGCTTAATAAAAGGACTGTAATGACAGGATGAAGGGGAAAGCATGCTACTTAAATCCCTAGATGAATGGATTGAGGGAATGGCCATTTCCATAAAGTGATGGAATTTGCTCCAAGCGTGTTTTTTTGCACCCACAAAATCCCAAGCAATCCAAGAGATAACTGGAAAGAAGAAAAAGATTTTCCATGTCGTACAACTGAATGCCACGGGGGGAAAAAATGACAGATGAGCATCAGACAGGCTGTCAGAGACAACTTTAACTCAGCAGGATTGATTACCTGACAAAATTATAACTTCTCAGGGAATAGTTCGGGCATGTAATCAAATGCACAATTAACACGGTAGCATATGGCTCAGTTGGCAGTCAAGTGCAAGATGATGTAAGTATGTAAATACAACAGCATCACACAGCATCAGAACGAGCTGTGAAATCTTAAAATAAGATCTGTTCAACTTACAGCTTTGGGTTCACTCAACAAGGCAGCAATATGTGCTTTAATTATTTTCTGCCAATGTCATTATTAATCTCATTATGTGCGACACTGCTGGGCATAAGCAATGAACATATGAGCTATAAATCAACGTATAGCAAACGTTTCTCCAAATTATATCATCATAGTTTATGGTTTACATCTTACCCATAATATCCTCCTTCAGTGTCAGTTTGATTTACTGACTAAAACCTCTCTAAATAGTTTCCTCTTGTCCCATTACAATAGTCCTGGGAAAAATTGTGAGCTGATCAATATGCTGATCTATGCTTATCAGAGGGCCCTTTAAAATATAAAAGTCTTCTACAGCAACTTCAACAAAGCAGTGGAAGTATTTCTGCCGTGGAGTTAACCTCTTAGACACCACAAGCTACACTGTCTTCACTTGTAGAGGTTTTTGAGGCCGCAGAGGCCTGAGAAGTAAAACTACAATAAACTTTTACATTTATATTGATTTTTTTAGAGTTTTTATAGTTCTCAAAAAAACAAAACAAATAGAAACTGAATGCTAAGATTTTTAACAGATAAGCAGTCAGACTAGAAAGGTTTAATGTACAGTTTAATATTGCACCCACTTAATGTAGTGCTATCCACCTGCTATAATGTCACTCACTAATTGCTGTGTACTCATATGCAGCTCAGACAGACAGACAAGGAAGACAGAAAGAGACACCGAGGAGTTTATTTTCCACTTCCAGAATGTAGAGAAAATAACATGTGGCTATAATAATCATGGAAGAGCACAACTCACATTTGTGAATTCTTTTTTCCCTCTTTAACTTTATAGTTTTTCAACATGTTTTTATGTAAAATTGTTAACAGGAAGAGTAGGCTGATCAGATACGTCAGATACAAGAACTGCAGCCACTGTCTTAAAAAAGAAATCCCTGGTGCATAGAGCCTGCAATACTGAGCCTCTATCAAGGTACGTTTAATAAAAAAGATTTGTTCTGGAAGTCCTTCTACAAGCAAGTCTACAAGAAAGTCTTGTCACCCAGCAGCTATATCCAGACACTTATTTAGGTAGTTATTTTGAAGATGTGGGAATAAAGAGAGAGCAGTGGGTTTTATTTCAATGATCACCAGGTCATAACAACAGCATGTACCAGTCAAATGTGATTTAAAAAGTTTAAGGTTCAAAAAGTCCCCAGTCCCTCCATCCCTCTGCACATGCACAGTACACCTTTATAGCTTCATTAATGGTTCACTTCAGAGTGCCAACTGAGCACCTATAGAAATTGTCAACAAGACCAATGTCTCTGGCTCCTACTATAGAAACTTAACAAATAGACACCCAGAGCCAAGAAAAATGAAGTATTCATTATCATTAGTAAGATAAAGAATACATATTTCCAACACCACACAGTTAAAATTGTGTCAGATCTCTACAGTGTCAATGAAACAACATGATTGGCTCACATGCTGTTAAAGTCACCTTATTTCCAACTTCAACATCAGTACTCTTGTCCTGCTCACCTTCTCCAAGCCTTTATCAATGTCCTTTAAATTCATCCTAATCCGCCATGTGCCTTTAAAGCCATCCATCACACATCCCTCCTTCCTCCCCTCACCACATCATCCCATTTATCCAAGGCATCTCAACTGAACTTTTCATCAACCCTCTGCTTACTGTGCTCCAACACCATGAGAATCTAGAATGAGTCTAGACTCCACCGTCACAGTTGGTGACTTTTATCTGGGGTTCAGGTCTATCATCCTTAACAGCAGCATAACTGCCAAAATATTTACTTTTTTTGTATGCTCACATTTCTGCAATACATTTTGCTCCTTACTTCCAAATTACTCCCCCCCCTTTTTAAGCACAGAATACAGCTATAAACATAGTTAAGGGGGGGGGGGGGGGGGGGGGGGGTAGCATTTTGAAGGATACAATACATCAGTTCAGATGATATGTGGCAAGACTGTGCTGCAAGTTGTGCTTTCATATTTGTCTATTAAAGCTTGCCCCATTCTGCATTCAGGAACAACTGCAACAGCATTCAAAGACCATAAGATCTGCACTATCTAAGAATGGCTCCTGGATATCTGGTGAGCAACCTGCCTTCCCGTCAGACTGTTTTTCTGAGCATGAATCTGTGGCCATGAATCTATGTTTTAGATGAAAAGTCAGAAAGACAGAAGAAGCTGGAGATCTTCAATTCTGCTGTGTATAAATTAGATTTTCATAGTTATTTCTGGTTCAGCAACTCACCACAATCAAACTCTGTGACTCGCAGGCTCCCATTGTGCCCAATGCTGACAGAGAAAATTGGAGTTATGAAAAACAGCGGTGAAGGGGTGGAGGACTGCAGCCTTGTTCCGGCATTTACTCCCCGCTGGGCTTAGTGTGGTGTTATTTTGGAAGCAGCAGTCCAGGGGAGGCCGTGTACTTAGTTCGAGAAGCCAACATTAGGCTCCGACCTGCTGGAAAATATCCCCTCGGGCAGAGGTCGTTTTAGTGTAGCTGGAGTCTCTGACACAGTTGGCTAGTCCCTCTCTATCTCTCCATCTCTTCCACTATTGTGGTTCAGCGAGGTCTACTTGCTTCTGAGTCATCTTGTGTCGTCACAGCATGTTCTGTGCCACCGGACACATGGTCCAACACAGCAGGGATCAGATAGCTGTCCTACTGCATCATCGCATTGCACAGGCACAGGGGAACAAAGGACGAGTAGGCCACTCCAGCTTTAAACTATGAAGGCTTTTCTGCTCACTCGCATTTGCAAATGAAGCAACAAACTGCAGACTGCAGCCAAGCATCACAATGAGGGCTAAAAAATTAAAAAACATATTCTTGACTTACTTTATAGTTACATTAATATTTATAAATCACCATTCAGTGCTTTTTAGTATGCAGCAGAGATGCGTGTCCTCCTTAAACTACTTAAAGATGAAAGATGCAAACAAACTGTTTCATCATCAGATCATTAACTGGTGGCACTTATTTACCCCCCGCTAACCATTTATAAACAGCTATAATGGTTTTGACAGAAGAGGATCCAAGGGATTGGGTGATATGGTAGCAAACGGTCCCCTGTGGTGACCCCTAAAGGGAGTAGCCAAAAGAAGAAGCAAATTTTTAAAACATTAGTGGTTTTCACATTCGCTTGGCAAGCCAAAGGTCCCTGGTTCAATTCCAGTCAGAGACTCAGTTGAAAGTAGCTTCTAGCTTCTGCAACAGCTAGTATGGAGTCAAACACGGTGGCTATGGTAGAGCAAATTGTCCCATACATCTAACACATGTCCAGTGTGTCCTTGAGTACAACACCACACAACATGTTGGTCCTAGTGAAAGGCCATCACCTTGTACACCAGTTTTCACCAGCACTGGTGTGTGAGTCTGTGTGATAAACACTGATTGGGCTGCCAGCGATTAACAACATGCAAAACCTAAAACTGAATCACAATTCAAAAAAACAACTTATGGGGAGAAATGCAATCCCCACTTTCGCTCACACAGAATTTATGATCTTGAAGATACATTTGAGTAATTTGCATTTTAAACACTAAGGCAGGTTTGTGAAATTTTTTTGGTTATTTTTCTAAATTATTTTTGCTGTAGCAGTGCTGTTGCTACATCTGATATTGAGTTAGTCACAAAATGGTGTGTGTGTGTGTGTGTGTGTGTGTGTGTGTGTGTGTGTGTGTGTGTGTGTGTGTGTGTGTGTGTGTGTGTGTGTGTGTGTGTGTGTGTGTACTACCAACTTCAATGAATATTCAAAACCGTGAAAAGTATTTTGACATAAACTGAATGTGTGAGCCAGCCATAAGCTGTAATAAGATCAAAGTAATGCTAAGTGGATCTTCAAGCTTTATTTTCACATTTCATCCAACAATGTGTCTGCTGAAGCAGAAAATTATTCTGCTGCTTTAAAGCAATATAAGTCACTCTACAATAAACAGTATTCACTCGGGTCCTCATACTCATACAATTAAGCTTCAACAACTGACTGAGCAGATAAGAACTATCAAGAAACTGAGCCAAAATAAAATGAGTAATGATGGCAATAAACCAGTAGACCAACAATCTCTGCGTGTGGAAATTGTTGCTCTCCAACAATTTTCAGAGAAGTGAAGTGGGACTCATTTCTAACACTTTTCTTCGTTCCATATAAAACTGAACTTTGCCACCACAAAGAGCAATCAGCACAATGTGGTTCTGATTGCTGCCTGCAGCCCTCTTTAACCTTCTAATGCACAACCTTGCATATTTTTTCAGATGCAACACCAAATGTTTTATTATTACATTTGAGTAACTGGAAAATGCTAGCTAAGGTGAGTTTTATTCAAACTTCAAACCAAAATACCTCCATACTGGCAAAAATTGACATGTTATTACTGAGGAAATGGACACGTTTGTTGTATTTAAAGTAACTGGTGTGCCACTATCAGCTTATTTTTCATTTTGGATCAACCACAACAGCACTGTTGTTTACAGGATAAATTCATATCGTTGAAATATTGATATCAAAGCTACAAGAATGCATAAATTATAATAGAGGAGTAAGTGACTTCCAGTGGAATCAAAATTAGCCCTTTTTTTTCTCCTTTGCATCTTTTTTGAGATGCTGGCCTGTAGGACATCCCATTTTCTAACTATTAGGTACATTTTTCTCGTATTGACTTGGACTTCCTCTTCCCTTCAGAACTGCCTTAATTCTTCACGAAAATGTGCTGGAACATTCTCCAGAGATTCTGGTCCATATTCACATGACAGCTTCACACAGTTGCTGCACACTTGCTGGCTGATGCGGATCTCCCACTCCATCACGTCCCAAAGGTGCTGTATTGGAGAGAGATCTGGTGACTTTGGAGACCATTTGAGGACAGTAAACGCACTTGTGACATCTGGTAGGCTGTGGCATTTATTATATGCCTAATTAATGCTAAGTGACTCAAAGTGCACCAGGAAAATATCCCCCACATCATTACACCACTACCACCACCACCATCACCAGCCTGAACCACTAATATAAATGGAACCAAGTGTTGTCTTCTGCTGCTGTAGCCCATCTGCTTCAAGGTTCAGCATATTGTGCATTCAGAGATGTTCTTCTGCATACCTTGGTTGTAACAAGTGGTTGTTTGAGTTACTTCTGCCCTCATATCAGCTCCAAGTAGTCTGGCCATTCTCCTCTGACGTCTGGCATCTGAACTGCCACTCACTGGATAATTTCTCTTTTTCCAGTCATTCTCTATAAACTCTAGAAATGGTTGTGTGTGAAAATACCAGCATATCATGAGTTTCTGAAATACAGTCCATCTGCACCAACAGCCATGCCAAAAAAAAAACATTTCTTCCCCATTTGAACCTTACCATATCTACATGCCTAAAAAACATTAAATTGTTGCCATGTGATTGGCTGATTAGGTATTTGTGCTAATGAGCAAATGAACAGGTGTACCTAACAAAGTGTCCTGTGAGTGTAAAGTCCATTTTTACAACAGACTGAAGAAAAATGTATCTTTACTCACAAAACTATGAATTAAAACTAACTGTACTTATATCAAGCAAGTTGTAAAAGACTGTAATCTACCATGTGTCTCTACTAAGTGCAAAAATGTGTGATTAAGAGACCATCTACAAACTGTGCATCATGGTTCTGATATTATTATTGTTGCAATTTATTTTAAGTGGGTATTTAATCATCAAGGAGGAGGTGGCTCATTGTAGCAAGTATGATTTTAATCCTTGCCTGATGTATCATTATTATGATGGGAGAAAACTACGGGTTTTGGTTGTATAATTTTAATGAAATTCACGATATGGAATTACCCATTCCATCTGATTTACCTGCCACTCCTCCCACCAGGCCTTCCCTTGTGTGGCTCCATTTTGTTCAGACATAGTGAAATCAAAGTTTTTCTGTCCCACATTCTCCGCCAGCACAAAAGTGACTGGTGTGAATCTCTCAGAAAAATGACAATTTCATGATGTCACCTTTTTATTCAGAGAGCTACACAGTGCACTTCAGAAGTTACAGTATTGTGCTGAGTCTTAAATAGGTCAGTTTTCAATTCCAGAGATGAGCGGTAAGAGGAAAGCTGTAAGAGGAAATAGCATTCTAATAAAGTGAGATACTGGCTCAGTGAATGGAAGTGCAGACAGTCCTCTGCATAAATGCTGACCAGATTTGATGGCTCTGGAATTCATTACAGAATAATCAGTTCTGGGTCATCTATAAGACACGTGATGGTTTTCTCTTGAGAATGTTTTGTTGTTCTCAGAGGGCAGATTTAGCTGAATTGCAATGTTCATGGAAAGACTGTGGGCAGAGCAGAGTGACTTGTTTTTTGAGGAAAACAAGTCACCCTTAACAGTCATAGTAGCACTTAAATAATGAGTCTTCTGCTGCTGGACTCTGCTCTGAATCATAATAAGTGTAGAGTCAAAAGAATGACTTGGAACTACTGTAGTGTACCTAATTAGCTGCTCTTTAGGATAGCAGAGTAGGTGCCAGAGACTCCACAGGGCAGTTTTTTGGGATATGGGCCAGCATACATTGGGAGCCAAGACAACACTGTGCTCCCCTACCTAGAAGTCCACCACTAACTTTAAAAGACTTCAAGTTTGTGCCAAATGCATTATTTACTCTAGAGTGATGCAGGGTTCCCGTTCTATTTGCTTCAGCAGAAGTAGCTTCGCATGCATTCATAAATAATGGACGTGCAGTGCAATGTGTGGGAATGGGGAAAAGCAAGCATACAGAGAAGCCCAGTCAGAAAGTATAAAAGAAAGCAAGGCTGCTTAATCTGAGCACGTTAAAACACTGTCCATGCAAGTATGTCACTTATGGAGAACTAAATACCAGACAACGGGGAAACAACAAAGAAGAGCAGGTAACAAAAGCAAAACAAAATTTGCATCTCTGGTGGCTCTCGAGCCCACCGTCACTGTGGACCACTGATCTAATCACTGTTTGGCTGGAAGAAGAAAGCAGAGAGGGGTGGAGCCAGTTCAGATGGATATTTTATGTACTACAATGTTCAGTGAGAGGTTTTTACTGACACTTATAGAATCTAAGCTGAAATGCACTGAGACATGCTCTATTGCATGTTTTCGTGCAGCTGCCACTTGTCTAATTCTTCTTTTAAGCTGCTAGTGAGGGTTCCACACAGGCTGTCGTGACTCCCATCATGAATATGAACAAACCTTTCGAATGGGATTAGACATCAACCCCGACCCCTTACCAATCTAGTGAGGATTTGCAGACTGTTTGGATTCATTTTTCATAAGAGAGTAGTTAATAAAAGTTGTTCCAGCCGATAGCCCTGGGAGAGCAGTGGCAGTAATTGGATGTCTAACTGAGTCCTCTGACATGTTTGGACAAGCTAATTCTCAGAGCAATTTAGAACTTTAGTTTCACTCTATACAAAGCTCTGCTGCTGTGTCTTCCTGACAGTCATACACACACGTTAGCTACGTGCTGCTTTGTGGGGGGGTTTTTTTGGTTTGGGTTTGGTGAGGACTGTCATCACTCATTACGGTTAAATCAAATAAATGTGCAGAGTATGGTTCAATAAGCTTAGACAAATAATGTCAGCTATGATTAGTGAATGAAGTAGACAATACAAATCACATTCACATTCAGAAATACACAGTTGGTATATCTGAATGTTGGTTTGGGGAGAATGAAAATGTTGGAAACAGTTGGAAGTATTTTTGGTCCATCTTTTGTAAATTAGTAAATAATGACAAATTAAAATGAACTAGCCTTCAGATTTTCAAATCAATAGAGGATGCTTATCTCAGGTTTAACCTCCCCTTAAATAGCCCTAAAGAGATAGATCCTTTTCTTTCATTTCAGCTTTCAGCTGGCATGTGAGCTCAATATAGATTAATTTCTCCATATACAGTGTACATAAATGTTTAATTAGGCCTTGTAATCACTTCACAAGGTGTCTGAGTTAGCTCAGTTTTTATTAATTCATGAAAGCACTTAATGTGTCATTTTTTTTATTTTTTTTATATAACATTTCCTTGTGTGAAAAAAAAGATAGATGAAATTGTAGGCAATGATAAAATCCTCTTTTAACAGAGGTGAATGAAGTGTATCTACTCAGTCTTGTCTTATGGCTTCTCCCATTTTGACTGGGTGCGATTCACTGAATATAACACAATCAGGTACAAGAAACTGGCTTCAGGAACAGTATTTACATTATTAAAATAAGGCCTCAATAAAAATTTTTTAAAATGTGACAATTTGTTCACACACAAGAGCAGTAAACAATAAACAATAGGTTGCAGACTTTTTGAAGGCTCAACAACAACCACAGACATGGGGGCTTCCTTTGCTCCTATATATTGATACTGTAAATCATATAAGTCAACTAAAAATTACAGAGCCACCACAACAAAGCAGCCAGCTGAGATAAAGTGATGAGATTATTTGCGACTGGTGAATGCTCCTGTACCTCTGCTCTTTATTTTTAAAAATGCACTGCATAAAAACAGAGATGCAAAGAGAGTGATGATAGATACAGGGAAAACAATATCATCAGAACTCGTCTGAATCTGATATCTGGTGATCATGGTTCTGACTAAATGATGAATAATTACAAAGCAATTTCAACTGCTGCCTATTCTAACAATTTATAATAACAAGCCTTAAACCTGTCTTTAAACTGTGGATTAAGAAAAACACGGTTTAAAGTTTGTTTTGTGAAACAGCACGTGGTATTAGCAGACTCTGTGTGAGGTTTTCCTCCATGGCAGAAAGATCTGCAGTGTGGACTGCAGTGTCTTGGCAGGGCCCCATGGATCCTGAGAGAAGAAACGGCGAGGCAGAAGAGAGGAGCTAAAAGAATCCCCTTTCAAACTAGAGCCAGTTTAATTTTTTGACAGGCCTGCTTAATTCCCTTTTAGAGTCCCTTCAAAAGATTGTGTTCTGTGCTGCTCCTTTGTGCCTTTCCTGCGGGGAGTCTCGTGTTTGTGTTTTCCGGGCGCACTCCAGCCTATTTATGCAGGCTAATTTAAAGTATAAATGAGGACGCATTTTTTGGTGATTGCACAGACAATTGCAAGTGGGAATAGAGTTTACTGTTTATTTTTTTCACCTATAGTCACTGGAGCAACTGTGCTGTGTCTCCACTGACTTCCGACTGAGAATGCTGCATATAATTACAGATTTCAGTGAGAGTGCTTTATATAAAGTGGAACTTGCTATAACTTTATTACAGTAAACAACCATATACTTGATTTTTTTTTTCCTCATTACCCTTCATAACAGGGTTATAGGAAGCAATCAAACTGCAGCAACTTTTATTTTGTGTAAAATTTATATAGCATCTTGAATGCAATTTGAAAGATTGCATATGCTGCCTGGAGTGGATTGTGTTTTTTTACACCAATGTTATAAGGAGGTGAAGTCAGAGTGGATGGTTGGTCAGATTATTGGCATCCTGCTTTCCTATATCACGGTAAATTAAGGGAAAAATGCCCACCCATTAAAGTCAATTTATTCTACATCAATATTTTGAACATTTAAAAACCACCGCCATCTTCTCCTAACCTGAACCAAGTTCTTTGACTGCTGTTCCCATAACCAAAAAATTTTTTTCAAGCATTAGTTGTTAAAGGCATGCATGACACCACAGACTACTTGAACCCTATTTGAAATGTTTTACTGATAGGGACCTTTAAAAAAAATGTTAATAAGTGGTCATCTTTAACATTTATCACAAGTGAAATAGAAATTCAACCGCAAATTCATAAGACTGATGACATGCAAGGCAGCAGTAAGAAAGAAGCAGTTAGTGGTAGTCTATTAACTTTAACATTAGCTGGGAACCACAGTGAAACAGTGACTTCAGTTGTTCCGTGTCAGTGTAGTAAATGAAACACAGACATTTTGTTTTGTTTTGTTTTGTCACATGAGGTCTCCTGGCAATTATAATAATCCTGTGGATTTCTGTACTGAACATCAGGCATAAATACTCTCTTTTAAAATGTATTTTGGACTGCAAATCTCCTAAATAATAACCAAATTTCACTGAGGCTGGGCTGTTATCAACTTTCTAGTTGTGTTTACTCCAACTAGCTTAATGCAGAATTGTCTGTTAGGATCATTTAAGACATATATTTCATATAAATGCCAGATCAAAATGATAAAACTTCGTATTTGCCAAACATGACTGATGATTTACTGCCATAAAACAGCATTTTTCAAAGTGGTATTACCTTTTAGAAGCGGCAGAGACTGTATAGATTGATGGGAGTTTGCATTTTAGTTGGAAACACTAGTGTGCAAGCTGCAACCATTTAGAGAAACTGAGTTCCTCTCTGAGCACATCGCGTGTTATCGAGTTAATGGTGCATGCAAGAACCTAGGAGTTGTCCATTTGGTGCACCTATTTGCTGTGTGAGGTACATGATGTGCAGTACTTCCTTGAAAGTCTCACTTGTTTGTTCCTTGTTACACTTTCTATGTTTTAATCTTGTGACATTTTTAGCTGCACTTTTCTTTCACATCGAGCTAAAAATGAATAAAAGATATTTTTGATTAGCTAGCCATTCAATGTACCACTCTCATCTCTCAGTTAAAAGCAATAATAATACACAGCTCCTTCAGTTATGCATGCATTTTAAACAATTACAGTACAAAGATCTATTAAATTAGGTGCAGGTTTTTAATCAAATCCAACCTTAGGTGTACAAGTGGGCATGTGTGCGGGATAAATGTTGGCATAAAAAATGCACTAGGTCCCCCCATCTTGCTGCAACTCACTTTTCATTCAGCTGCAGTACCAATTTAGTCACAGCTCTTGTCAATTTCCTCTCCAAAGTATCTAAATACTGCACATACCTTCTGTTTTCCTGAGAGAAAGAATGTGCTCTCAGCTTATCTTACAAACCCACTTGGGGGAATTGATTAATTTATCACTGCGAGCTGTTTTTAATTACAGTGTCAAATGATCTGTTAATGGACAACGTGAAATCTATTACATCATCCCATATGTAAGTGAACATTCAGTGACTGAGCCAACAATCCCTGGTCTCCAGTGGCCGAGGTCATACAGAATTATTGATATATGAAATTGTATTCTGAGGCATAAGCAAGACTTAATTAGCTCCTGCCTGCTCACTTATCACTGTGCAGTCTAATCCTACAGCTCGGACACTGTCTGACATCACTTTGCAAAAGACATTTTCTCCAGTGCCTCAAGTGCCAATCAGACCGAGACGAAACTTTTAAAATCCAACATTAAAGGGATGGAAATTAAATCCAGTGTTATTCAATTCTTGTAGCTTCATAGGCAAATATTAGCGAGGAGGGGCGCTCAAAATGTGAAAAGCATGCAACCTTGACATTGTGGTGAAATAATTGGCAGCGTGGTTGCCAGCCTGGAAGGCAAGCTCAAGGCCCCAAGGTTGAAAACTGCTTTCATTGCGATTGGCCTGAAACTCTAGCACAGCACATATTATAATGGCATTCTACCTCACGTCAGGTGAATGTTGATATGTGCTGTGTTATCAGTTTCACTGAGACTCTTTGTAGGCTTTTCCTTAGCTTTGTACTTCTGTAAATGAAAAATTAATCTCCAGATCAAGGACAGAGAGCCTATCTACAACATACATGTAGACAATTTTTTTTCTTCTTCTTTTTTTTCCTCCTAATTTCTTGACTTTTTTCTCTTGTGCACGGGGCCACAAGCTGGGAGGGGCAACATTACATTTTCAATAAGAAAGATTTATGGATGCTTTGTCTAAGAAATGTGTTGAATCCTAGCTTTGCGGCCATTACTGCCCGCATGGGACTGTTAGATAAAATATGTCTCTGTGATCACTAGTATGACAAGCAGCCTTAAAAATATTTAGGAATCCAGCTACACTTGTTGACATGAATTATGCTCTTAAACTATAACAGGCATGTACAGTACAAAGTAGTAAAACAGTCATGGGTTTGTAGTCCCCAAACATTTTTTTATTACAATGCTGATCTTCACTTAGTAGCAGTGAGGATCACCTAAAGCAATATTTCTTTTCTTCTTTTGTATGAGACACTGAATTCTACTGTAAACAGGTATACTACTGTACCAATCCCCAGAGCCAGGCTGCAACATTTATCATGCTACTATCATAGTAGATAAGAACAGTAAACAGGAGTTAGAGAAATTGAAACATCTGTTCATCTAAAGAACAGTACAGTCAGTTTTTTTGTCAAACAAGATCCTCTTGGAGCATCACAGGCATTTCTTTCTAACATCCTTTTCTAATATCCTTTGACATGAGGGCTCTGGTGATGATCTATCGAAAGCTGCTCATTAAAATATTACCTTAACCATGAACAACTCTGTCCACACTGCAGTAGCTGATTTCACCTTTTCTCCTGCTTCCTACCCCCTTTTTCCTTTTTAACCACACTTAACACTCTTTTCTACTTGGTGTAGCATATATTCCCCCTGGGGATGAACCCTGAACATACTGTATGTTAGCAGAGGATGGGAAGGATAGCACCAGCTATTAAACACAAAATCATGAGTCCACTCTGGCTCAGATCTGTGCATGACTCTCACTAATTCCTCAAACCGCTACTCTCCAAACACATCTGTCCAGCCAATGGTGGCAGAGAAGCACCACTCTATGTGTGCTCTTCACTATAAGCTCCCAGATTAAAACCCAGCTCTGGGACACCGACTGGTTCATTTGTTAGGAAAGGGCTGATTGGCCGACAGATGGGTTTTAGTAAAGAAGGTTTAATCAATCCAGTTTGCACAGTGTTTACAAAGAAAATGTTAAAGCTGAGAGTAGGAGAGAACAGAAGTCAAGGTTGGGTGACATTAAATAAAGTTTCACATTCTCTAATTGATTTATGTGTTGTTGTGTCTGGATCCTCTGGATCTGTAATGGCTGTTTAATCAAACATTGCCTTGTTTCAATTAATTCAGCACTAAAAAAATTGGTACTATTAATAAGGTACAGACACACACACACACACACACAGGTGCACACACACATACATACTGTATATACACACAAAGATTTTGATTTCTATGAATATTGAAGCAGTAAGGCACCATAAGATAGAAGGGCAGTTTCTTTTTCACAGTCTTCCTAAGATTAATACACAAATGTTTAAGGTATGAAATGACACATTATGGAGCAGTGAGGAGCCTGAGCAAAAAAGAGCATAAAAACATTGCTTGTTAAGCTTTTCAAAATTTATTAGACACAGTGGACAAAGATTTAGAAGAAGAAGAAGAAAATCTGTTTAAGTTTGTCAGACAGACAAATTTATTGAGCAAATCACAGCTGCTCTTTTTTTAGTGATTGTGAAAAAGGTTCAAAAACCCAGAAGCACATCATTGTGGAAGAAGTTACATTTTTCTTAAATGTACCTATAATAGTAAAATCAAACAGCTCTACACTGCAATACAAAAGCAATTTTTTTTGCCATTTCCATGGATTCTACAAGGATCATGAGTGTGCTCATGATGAGCAGCCATCAGATGCAACAGCACCCCCCCCCCTCCCCCGTTACCTAGCTACATTTTAGTTACCTAGCTACAGTGGATGATGTTAGTTGTTTCAGTCACAAAAATATAATTAATAATTATTTTGCTAGTATAAATGATTGTTTTTATCAGACTCTGATATCAATAACCTTCGATTTAAAAATAAAATTACTGAGAATTTTTTGTATTTTTGTATTGTATAACTCTTAGGAAATGACCAAAGTGACAGTGAAAGTCTTGTCAGATACAGTTTGTCAAAGAGCTTGATGCAGTCCTGTGAAAAACTAAGTACACCTATGATTCAGTAGCTTGCAGAAACATCTTGAAGAACTTGAAGTCATTCTTTTCTGTATGACTATCAGTCTCTCACATCGTTGTGGAGGAATTCTGGCCCACTCTTCTTCACAACATTGCTTCAGTCCACTGAGATTTGCTGGCATTCATTTAGCCACAGTTCTCTTAATATCCAACCAGAGCATTTTAATCTTTTTAACTGAGGTCTGGACTTTGACCATTGCAACACCTTGATTCTTTTCATTTTCAGCCATTCTGTTGTAGATTAGTTGGTGTGCTGGGGATCTTTGTCCTGTTGCATAACCCAATTTCGGCCAAGCTTTAAGTGTCAGACAGATGGCCTCACATTTGATTCGGGAATACTTTGGTACAGAAGGAATTCACGGACAACTCAATAACTACTAGGTGCCCAGCAACCCTTTGTTGTGTTTGACAGTCAGTGTGAGGTGTGCTGATACACTCCTGATCAAAATCTTAAGACCAGTTAAAAAATTGCAAGAATTTGCATTTTGCACTATTGGATCTTAAGAAGGTTCTAAGTAGAGCTTCACAAAAAGAAGAAATCGGCGCAAGAGACAAAAACTTTTGAACAGGGAATTTATTGAAAACTGCATTTATACTCAAACATGATTTTTTCATCTGATCAAAAGTTTAAGACCATAGCTCAAAAAAACCCGAAAACCCCCTCAAAACAGAAATCAAAGTGTCCAAAAAGTAATGAGTAGCTCCACCATTCTTGTTGATCACGTCAAACAATCGTTTAGGCATGCTTGATGCCAGTGTTTCCAGGAGGCTAGTAGGAACGTTGCTCCAAGTGTTGAAGATGGCTTCACGAAGGGTATCCACTGTCTGGAACAGATGTCCATTTTTGTAAACTTCCCTTGCCATCCATCCCCAAATGTTCTCAATCGGATTTAGATCAGGGGAACATGCAGGATGGTCCAAAAGAGTGATGTTATTCTCCTGGAAGAAGTCCTTTGTCAGGCAGGCATTGTGAACTGCAGCACTGTCCTGTTGAAAAACCCAGTCATTACCACACAGACGAGGGTCCAGTAACGTTGGAAGCCATCGGGACCATCAAGGTTAAATTTTTTCTCAACAGAGAAGACAACTTTCTTCCACCTTTCAATGTCCCATGTTTGGTGCACCCTTGCAAAGTCCAAACAGGCAATTTTGTGGCGTTGAAGAAAACGTGGCCTTTGAAGATGTTGTTTGTTTCTGATGCCCTTCCCTCGCAGATGCCGTCTGATGGTTATTGGGCTGCAGTCAGCACCAGCAATGGCCTTAATTTGGGTAGAGGATCGTCCCCAATCGGATCCTGCGGCTCAGCGCTGGTGAAATTTTTTGGGGTCTACTACTTGACTTTTTTGTTCCATAACCCTCAGGATTATTTAAAAAATGCAAAATGACTGTCTTACTGCATCCAGCCTCAGCAGAGGTGGCACGTTGTGAGAGGCCTTGCTTATGCAGCTCAACAATCCTACCATGTTCAAAGTCAGTGAGCTTTTTTTGCTTTTGCCATCAGGAGATCTTGACAGTGTAAAGACTTGACAGAAAATGACATGGAACCCAAATTTTTGCACAGCTTTTGGCTTTTAAAGGCTGTGGTCTTAAATTTTTGATCAGTGTGTACTGTGTTTGGTTTTCACCAAACAGTGCTGTGCTGTGCTTGTTGTACTTTAACATTAAACATGCTAACTGAGGCCTGTAGAGTACAATGTAACTCTTGGGTTTTTTCTGGGTGTGACCTTGGGGTGAATTTGCTGGGACATCCACTCCTGGGCACTCCATTGTTTTACACACCTGAATGCACCAGACCACACACTTGCTGATGATCAGTTAATCAAGTGCATTTGATTAGCAGCACCTAGCTGCTACCCTTTCAATTCCTATGAAAGCAGTAAGAGTGTTTTTCACAGTACCACAGAGACTCCAATGAGTCACATGAGTATATAACTGCAGTAACTAAAAGAAGGCCTTAGCAAACAATGAGTTTTGATTTAAATTCTAATGATGTATACAGCACATACAATATTATCATTAACCTTTCTTAGACACTGTAAACACATGAAGCCCCCCCCCCCCCCCCCCCCCCATTGCTGTGAATGAGTTCTCAGCAGTAATTATTAATGTGATAAATGGGATTAATTCAAAAATAATTTATGAACAGGAACAACAGAACTTGTGTGGAAAGCATAACATGACCCAAACGGCTTCACAGCAGAATAATGACAGCTGATGAGAGCTGATGGAAAGTTAATGGACGAGGGTTATATCTGCATACTAGTTTTTTTGTTTTATTTCTTTAATGACTGACATTTTCTAAAAGTATAACTTGATGCAAAGATGAAGATGACACACATCATAGTCCCTGTCAGGGCATTTTAATCAGATGCTTCATGCAGTGAAAATATATCCTTCTATTTATATCAAAGGACATGCACATTGTCTTGTATGATCATCCTCATGCTTCTTATTTTTTTTCATGGATACACAGCAGCTTAGATCAATGGGTAATGCAAGCTAAACTGGTTACCTTGCTCACACAGCTAAAAAAAACAGCTATTTTATATCTGCACTGTGATTCATTCCAGAAAACCAAAAGCCCCGTCTTTGTTTTTGATTCCTCTTTGATCAACCTTTCATTGTCTGACTAAAATAGTCGTCGCAATTTCATCACTTTTTTTAATCCAGGATTTATTTAGCCTGTGACTGTGCATGTTAATACTTTATTACAGCCTGTATGCTAAGTGGATTGTATAAGCTTGCTTAGCATAATCCCAGCAGTGTAAGCATATGCACCGCAGCATCCTAAAACCGCACACACACTCTAGCTGCTAACTGATGCTAAACCTTAAGTTGATCCATGAGCTTACTTACCAATTAGTTGGTGTATTACTTTATTTTTTTAATAGATGCATCATAAAGTATAGCTCTTCAGAGGAGCTGGCATTTCCTTACAGTGTGTGTTTGACAGAAATAACACATAGAAGGTGTGTTACTGTAGCTGGCTACCTGCTTGCCTTTTGTGTGTGTGTTCAGAGAATTCTGGAGAGCAGTTTGACATGTTGCTGACTGCTGACTCCAAGGCTTTTTTTTTCTCTCCTTCTCATTTTCTTGCTTCTCCTCAGCTCTCATCTCCTTTTGCCCTTGTTGTATCCTCTGTCCTTTTCTTCTCATCCTTTTCTCCTCCTTCTCGGCCTCCTTCCTCCCTGGCAGCTGTCTGTTCAGCTACCTGCAAGTACAGTATCACCTTCCAGACACCAACGAGTAGTGTGCAGCTTACAAAAATAAGCCTCTTTTCTGCACTACTGTTTTGAAGCAGAAGCGCAGATAAGGGAGCAGGGAAAAACTGCTGTGAAAATGACCCCTTTTTTATTCTGAGAAAAGCAAAAGCACAAAGAATTAGCATGGATCAAGAGAATAATCTGCCTGCATTATTATAAAATATGCATACAAGATTTCTTATGTAAAACCAAATAATGTACAGACTCCGAGCAGGTTTGCCTTCTTTGAAGAACAAAATATTCCAGCAATACCTGAAAATCAAAGCTTATTTCAAATGTGCATGTCTTTGCTCCAGTAATTCTTTCCTGCTGTCCTCGAATTCAGCTGTGCTCTAAAACAACACACAAATCACTTGCTCTCAAAAAGGGGGGAGCAAATAAACATTATGCACTTCTGCAAGAATATCAACAGAATAATAGCCACAATTCACATTTGTATGCAAATGCAAAAATCAATTCTCAACAAAAATAACAAAGATAATGAGTGACAAAATAGGACAGCAAGCAAATTTGAAACAAATAAAAACAATCAGTCTCTTTCCTAAAGGAGCATTTAGCTAGCTAACATTCCAGCTCAGCTGAAGGGAACACTATCAGTGCTCTGCCGTGCTGTCTAGCCCCTTGTCATGCACAAGATGCATGCTCGCTTCTGCAATGATATGATTGCAAGGTGCATTTTGACAAAATAGAAAATACATGAAACTGCTCACAACAAGGTTTATGGATTGTTTTAAGTAAGTCTTGTGATTTTTTTTGAAAGCGACATTGCTGCTAAGGTTTTCAAATGTATGTTTTTTTGTTTTTTTTAGTGCTGTAAACACTGAAAGGCCATTTACTTCCATTTTATTCTAGAAAACACAGCTCTCTCTAAAGCTGATGTCTCCAAAACTGGAAATCTCATACCAGAACAATCTGGATAAATTGGATTGAACTGTCCATTTAAGGTTACACTTAACAGCTTGATGCAAAATATCCAGAAGCCTGGCAATGTTACTGGAGTAAATTACTGTGGCACTCCACCTTTTTATAAGAAAAAAAAAAAAAAAAGCAACTGCTACAACACAACCTGCCTGTATTCATTTTGCCAAAGGAAATCCAGTAAGTCACAGATTCCTGGCACGTTTACTGGTCATCTCTGAGTCAAGAAGCTGAATAGCAATTCGCTGTTGACATCATCCTGTATCCTGAGAGGCTTGTCATATTGAGTCATGCTCAGCTCTGTTATGCTGCATTACAAAGGCCAACTGAAATGTGTCACCTAACAGACAAGCACAAACACGATACAAACAGGAATGCAGCCTTGCCGCTCAGATGCTCAGACCTAGGAGGAAAAATAACTGAGATTACGACAAATAAAATTGAATGAATAATCCATTTGGGAATGTGGCTTGTTTTTATTTTTCATATTTCTCCTGTGGACATGCATTTGACTGTTTCATCCACAATATGTTCACAGCTGTCTTGGCCAAAGGAAAACTGTTGTGTTTTTTGATATTTAATATAATCTGTCAGATATCTTTGTCCCCTGATATAAATGTTCACATTGTTGTCTTTGTAAAATTTATTTCCGTGGAGGTTCCATTTTAAAGGAGGTCAACAATACTCAGCGACTGACTGAGGATCTGATAATGAAGCAGACTGATGCCTACAAAGCAGGGGAAGGTCAATAAAAGATATCAAAGTGCTTCCAGCTTACTATTTCTACTCTCTGAAATGTCATAAGAAAATGGCAGTTAAGAGGAGCTGTGGAAGTTGAGGCAAGATCAGGACAAAGAAAGCTTTCAAATAAAACTGCACGTCAGCAGGAGAGAAAAACAACGTACAACACTGATGTGGCTGCAAAGCATGATCATCACCTCAAATCTAAGCAGTAGATTTAAATATACAATATGTATGCGAGAAAGCTTCTGCAGGTTGAGACAGCAAGTATTTGAAGTAAAGCCAAACCTTTTCATTTGACAAATTTACTGTTTTAGGTAACAAATGTTAAAATGAAAAAATAATGTGTCATTTGACCTGGGTGCCCATGTTGTATGGTTCTACTCTATACAAGTATTTACTGGATTTTATGCCACTAAAGATGTAAAAGGAAAAGCAAAGCACAGCTGCACGATACACGTAACATTACGTGATGTTTCTAAAAAGAGTACATTTTTCCTTTAATAACTTTGCTGCATGTTTGTGTGTTTGCACATGATCATCACCTGAAAATGCTCTCAGAGACATCAACTTGCACGTGGTTGAAAGACGCAGGATTAAAAAAAAATGGCAGCTTCCAACACATGGGCATCTGGTGTGTGATGATGACATTTTCTCACATATCTAATCTGCCTCCTTCAGGCTTATCATACAAACGCACACAGGAGAATACACATGAAAATTCTGAGGAAGAAGAGAAGCACAAGTATATATTTTTCGACACACTGGGACTCCAAAGACAGCAGGATTTGATTTGGGAACTCTGACACGCAGCTGTACAAATTCAAAACAGGACTGTGTGAAAGGTGACATTGTTATCGGACCAAGTCAGCCATCTTTTGAACAAAGAACTTGATAGGGCATTCAAAATAGGGAATATTGAATTCTTTCTAGGTGTCTGCATATTTCTTTTCCCATCCATGTCAGTCAGTGTTGACTACCTCTCCTCCCCTTGTCAGTTTGGATGAAGCTTATGTTGCATTTAAGTGAGGTGGGATCAATCTTCTCACAACATGACAGCTCAAAGCAGCAGGTTGGACACAATGATGTATTTAAACCGTCAGTGGAGTTTGTCAAATGACAATGTGGTTGTAATGTGACCATGTGAAAGGTGCTGCTCAGAGCAATGAATCTACATAAAATTATCACAGAAATCTGATAATCGGATCATGACAAAATCTCCCGTTCTTGTCAGCTTTACGGGGCTTTCAGCCGTAAAGCAGTCCAGATGCTAATTTACAGTTTATTTGACTCTCATAACATCATGTTTGGCTGCAGTAGTGGCTGTTATCTGTGGAAATAACTTCATAAATCAATTATACACTACAAGCACAGCAGCAAGCAGCAGACCTACACGAGATCCTTGAATTGCTTATATAAGTAACATGCTGCCTCTGGCCCATTTCACAGGGCTCTTTCATCAGTGGTGGTGTGAAATGATATGTCCAACTCTGGAGCTGATCACAGCTGTCATAGGGCAAAAGGTAGGGTATATCCTGGACAGGTCATATCCACACCTACGGCCAATTTATCCACACCTACGGCCAACTGACCTAGAGTACTCGAAGAGAATGCACCCTTTTGCTGCGTGGCAGCTGTGCTAACCACTGCATCACAGCATCACCCATATCATACATGGTATGTGAACAGAAAAAAATGCATTGAAATAATACACAAAATTATTTAAGGAAAATGGATGGAGCCAGACATTTCCCATGAAGACAAATATATCTACATTTTATACTGTACACCCTTGTGTAACTGCATGAGATAAACAAAACAGAAACACTTTCAGAAGCACCCTTATACAGGCTACTTGAGCTTCCGCAAGGAACCTACAAACCATACAGGGGATATAAGAAACTTACACACCTGTGTTGAAATGCCAGGTTTTTCTGAGGTAAAAAAAAATGACACCAAGACAAATCATCTCAAAACATTTTCCACTATTAATGTATTAATGAACAGTGTACAGTTCGATTGAAAAACAAACTTTTAGCTGAGACAACTAAAAGTAATAATGGGGCTGCATGGGTGTGCACACCTTCTTGTAACCGTGGATGTGGCTATGTGCAAAATTAGCCAGTCACATTCAAATTTGGGTTAAAACTAGTAGGATTTTCCTGACATTTACTTAGTAGCATCTTACACCATAAGCAATCTTGTTGTTGAAAGGAATCAGTCAGGAGAAGGGTACAAAGAATTTCCAAAGCATTAGCTATACCATGAAAAAGTCATCAACAAGTGGAGGAAGATATGGTGACATCACACAGTGACATTACCGAGAACTGGATGTCCCTCCAAAATGGATGAAAGGACAAGAAGAAAACCGGTCAAGGAGGCCGCTAAGAGATGTACTGAACAGCAACATTAAAGAAGCTGCAGCAGTTTCTGGCAAAAACTACATGAGATCCCAGTCTTTGCATTTTTAATATATCTGGGCTATGTGATAAGGTGGCAAGACAGAAGCCTTTTCTTACAAAGGAAAACATAAGCTTGGCTAAATTTTACAACGACATGCATGTTATAGTGCTGCACGAAATTGCTGCACGAAGTACCGCAGCAATTTCCTAATGCTGTGAACCTGTTCACCCATATGGCAATAAAAACCTTCTGATTCTGATTCTGATTCTGATTCTGATGAGACCAAGGTTGAACTTTTTGACCATAAGTCCAAATGATATATTTGGTGCAAAAACACCACTGCACATCACCAAAATAACACCATCCCCATGGTGAAGCACGGGGGTGGTGGCATCATGCTTTGATGTAACTTGAGCTTTTGATAAGATGGAGGTTTCCAAACACCAGTCAATTTAGGCACAAAACCTTCAGGTGTCTGCTAGAAGGTCAAAAAAAAATAGTGGAATTTCACCTTAAACACAACAGCAATCCAAAACATACATTCAAGTCAAACAAAAGGATGGCTTCATAAGAAGAACATCAAATGGCCCAGCCAGAGCTCAGACTCAAATCCGACTGTGGAGAGACATGAAGAGGAACTGTCCCAGCAACTTATAGTTATGGAGCACTTTTGCAAGGAAGAGTGAGAAAATATTACCAAGTTAAGATCTGCCATGCTAATAGGCTCCTATGCAAAAACACTGAAATCTGTTTTTTTTTTTTAAATGGTGGCTCAACACGTATTCCTTTAAGGTTGTGCATATTTATGCAACCAGGTTATTGTAAAATTTGTTTTTCAGTTGGATTGTACAGGTTACAGGTCCTGTTAAAGGTGAAATTATTTATCTTCTGATCTAATTGTTTTACACTACACGTACCTGTCATTATAACAGGACTGTGCAGACTTTTTTTTTTTTTTTTTACATCCATTGTACCATCTCCCCAAACTGTCCCCATTCATTTGTGTAGTCCAAGACCATCCCACTTCCTGCACTGAAGAGAGGATGATACAGGCAGCAATGACACAACTCCATCTAAATGTACTCTGTGAAGCAAATCAGTAGGATATAAATATTTTGTAGTGCTGAAAAACAGCATTGCTCATTACAGTTTTCAATTACAGTGAATAATTTTCTATCGTGTTTCTCAGTTTCTTTAACTGACTATGATTCAAAGTCTGTGCAAACACAGACATAATACACACACAAACATGCCAAAACACACAAACACCCTGTTATCACCCAAACATGCTCATGAGTGACAAGACAAGTAGGCAGTGTTTTGAGTGCTGCTGGAGACAGTGTGAAGCCTCCTTCATAGACTGCTTAATGAATTGACAGAAGCCCCCTGTGTCCTCTGCCAAACAGCAGAGAGTTATCAACAATACAGCCCTGGCATCTGTTTCTCAGCCAGGAGGGCCCATCCTTCTTTCATCCTTTTTTTTTATTCATCATAACTTTTTTCACAACCTTGTTTTTCTCCTGGAAGAGAAGCATGTTTCTAATTACCTCAGGGCTATTCATTACAAATGACACCCTCCACGTTGCACTGCGAAGATATTCCGAGTGTTGAAGAAAATGGGGTTTGCCTCCGCACTGTGTTCTTCTGTATTGATGAAAAGGGAGATAGAGGGAAGGAAAGCTTTTATCTTTTGACAAAATGCTATGCCGGGGCATGAATATCTGCTTTTATTGTCAGCCTATCGTCTGTGTGAAGGATCTGTTAAAGGGAGTTGGTCTTGCTTGAGAGAGCACTGAGAGAAAGTCTGATCTGGGGCGGTGAATCACCTGGAGGAGGCATTCACATTACAAGTGACGTGAGAAAGATTCATTATGCTGCAAAAAAGGATCAAAGCCAAAGGAAGCGTAACATCTATACCATCACAGTACAACTGCTCTGCATTTCTATTTCTGCTCCTGCCCTGTGTTTCTGAGGTCACACAGTTCTCCAAATCTCTCAACCTTAGAGTAATACTTTGTGCTAATGGTTGAGGTAATCAGACATCCGGCTGCCTATCTGGCTTCTGGACAGAAATTAAATAAACATATTCAATCAGCCCCCAAAGGAGCGCAATATTTACCTCCTGCTAGTTAAGGCATAGCGAGTACAGCTGTCGCCGAGGCTAATATTGCAATCACACAATCAATGGTGTGACGTGATTGCTTTGTCCCGGCTGTTCTGACTGAGTTTTAATGTTTGTACATTCTGTGTAGAGCGGCGCTGGATCAAAATGTATTTTCAAACAGATGTTTGTGTTTTTCCATGTGTTTGCAGCACAGTTTACTATATTAAAACTTGCATAAAAAAATGAAAGAAAAAAAAAACAGGCAAAAACAGCAGATGATTGAGTGCACCTCCTTAAAAAGACATTAAAAAGTGATGATTGCTTCACATATGCACAGAGAATGATATACACACACAACAGTCTACAGACCCAGTAAGCTAAATGTGAACAGGTTCAGTAATCCTGTTTGCTGGGTGATTCAGATCTATAATATAAAATTATAACAGTGAAATGCAACACACACAAATGCTGCTGAAAATTGTTAATCTTGTGATCGGATCATCACAAGTTCACAGAACAGTAAAATAAATATATCAACTCAAGTTATTATATTTAATTTCCTGCTTGGTGCGCTCTCAGTGCTGTTGTTTATTTCCAGCATCACAGCTGAACATTAGAGCTCTGAAATTTTAACTTGATACATTTAAACAAGTTTACTCAGTGTGTTCAGCTCTGATACTCGTCCATAGCCTAATAAAAGAGGGGGCTATCCCGGCTGCCATAGGCCGAGAGGCAGGGTAGACCCTGGACAAGTCGCCAGCCTGTCACAGGGCTAACACAGAGAGACAGACACCCATTCACACTCACATTCACACCTACGGTCAATTTAGAATTCACATCACAAACATTTTTATACTTTTTCTGAAAATTCCAGTGAAAACGCGGCACATACGCTTTGCTCTGCTCTAACTTTACAGCTGGTCTGTATTCAGTGGTGTTAGTAAAGTATTCGTCCAGTACCGAATCTATATCATACTTGAAGCATACTGCAAATTTAAAAAATATGTAAAAATGTGGCCCATTTTAAACCAAAGCTCTGAACATAACCTGCTCTTGACCAAGTTATGTGTTCAGCGTAAGTTATCGTGGTGATTTAGCCAGGTAAAAAGAGAGCCACCTTTCTGAGAAAACTCTGGCTTAAGGCTCAGCATGCTTCTCTAATCCACTAATCTCACTTACGGTAGCGGTACACTCGTCAGGTGAGGATGATAAAAGTGTCAATATTTAGTAGATTTTTATGCTTTTAAGAATAAATGTAGGGGAAACTGGCCAACAGATGGCAACAGAGGGTCACCTCAATGATCAAAAAAGATTCAGTAATATGAAAAAATTCAATAATGTGTAAAATCTGTCAGGGAGGAAATGCCGCAGCAGTTTCCTTTATGTGTCTACACAGCTCCTCTGAGACCCAGCCAGTGCAGCAGTGGAGCCGACTGCTGCCTGCACAATCTGCATCCTCCAACCAGTCTAGTACAAAAAGGTGACTATTATATCACTGCAAGTAGAACCCATCAAAAGAGTGTGGTGGTGTTTGGTGTTCATGACAATGACACATGCATTTGAGCCTCAATTGCAGAGTAATTTAACATATTCCAAAAGCATATTAGAGGAGAACACTGGTTAAGAATCAACATGGTAAAGAGCTTGCGCTAGATAAACATAGTCCAACAGGCAAGGTAATGCAAAATGCACAGCATTCAGTATACTGCATTAAAGGTTTCTAAATAGTGCTGGGAAAAAGTGCAGTCATGCAAATGCCTTATTTTGCTTTCCAGGCTTACTTTTTAAAACAGCTAAGACACAACATGAACCATAGTTGACTAATTTATACGTGAATTAAATTTCTCGGAAACACTGAATTGTTTATCTATTAACATATATTTGTATCGTATCAAAAAAATAGTGTTTGCAACAAGATAATTCCAGTAATCATCAAAACTATTAAAGCAATTGCCAGGAGAGCGCCATAGTTACTGAAAGAGGTTCAATATTGAATCCAGCACCTGTGAGTGGTGGTAAAAAGCTCCTTGGAACGCACCATTTATGCAACATTTCTGGGCTCATTATTTGGTGGTTTATTTTTCTTGTTTCCAAGCAAAATGGAAGCGATGTGACATTTAGATATTTGGAGCTACAAACAAGTTTGGAAGCAGAAGAGTCAAACTTATGTAACAATAACAGTAAATATCAGATATGCTGTAGGTGTAAATCACTCAGAATGAAAGAAACAAAGGTTCTCTTTAGATTTGTCAACACAAAACCACTGCAAGTGGCTCTACAGGCAGCGTCCACCGGCTTATTAGCCTGCATGGAGTGGATCCACAAGATAAGTGTTAGCTTGACCAGACAGTGCAACTGTCACTTTCTCTAAAATAAAAAAAAAAAGAGAGAGACACTAGCTTTTGTGCCCTTATTATGCGATCACTGTGCTTGAGCTCCCTCCACCTACACATACAACCCTAAGCTGAAAAGACACATTCAGTTAAGCAGTAAAAGTGTGATCTTTGCTATACTCTGCAGATTCCTTTCCCCCAACAAGCTGGAGAAATGCTCTACAAAAGTAGACTATTGGAATATTTGTGAATTTTGCAAATTTACCATCAAACTAAGGCTGTGGGTCAATGTAGGTCAAAAAAGATATATAGTTTTTACCCTTTCACTTTATTAATTGTAGCAAATGGTAACTTTTTTGTCTTATTTCAAAGTAAATGTGTCTTCCTTGTGTTGAGTGAGTAAATATTCATGAAATAATGATAGCTCATTAGGGTCAACTCAAAAGGCATACCACATTTTTCTCCACTCAAATTATTGTCTGTACAGCCCAATCTCATTCCTAGGGCATCTAATACTGCTGCTAACATCTTACAGTTACTCACAAGGTATCCTTTGGCATCAGTGCTGCAATGGCAACAGTGAGACAAGTCTCACTCCCAGCTCATTGAATACGGACGCCTGTAAAGGTCCCTTTGGCACCACATTTACTGCACTGGATAAATGTGTTATGAAGTGTCATATTTTAACATGAACCACAACTTTTTCCTTAGCCTAACCTGTTTCTAAATTAAAGCAAGGAGTTAAAGAGCAAATTTAATCAAAACCAGTCCAAATATTGCTATTGCCAGTGCATCGAGGCAAACAACACCTTGTGTGTATCTCTGCAACACCAGCAGCATTTGATAGAACAGCAGTATTCTATACCCTGGAGTGGGACTGTATTAATCTTTATCAGCTGAACTGATCTTTATAAAGAGAACATTACATGTAGCTTAGAGGAAAACATCTGAACATTCACCTTTGAGGAAGTAAAGCCTCTAAGGTGTAGTCGTACCTATTCAAAACTTTTACTTAAACACAAAAGCACAGCAGTAAGCTGATAAGAAAGCCAAGAGGTCTATGTAGGCATTTTATTTCTCAATATTTTACTTTTTTTTTTTTTTTATGTGGAGAGTTAGGTGTTGTACTTGCGAGCACAAAATTAGCTTCACTCCAGGTAACCAGACCCCAGGTCAAAGTGTGTTAGCCACCTGTGAACAGAAAGCACACTCAAGCAAAGACGAGAGGGCCGTGTGTGGTTCCTTTCAGCAAAGGCAGGTGGGAGAGGCTGGAGGACTGATACTCAACAGGGCGCAGAGGGGGGCTGACTAAGCAAAGAGGGAGTCAAGACGCATGGGAAGTGAGGCAGAAAATGAAGAAAAGAGGTTAGAGGAAGAAGGCTGAAATGTGGGGTTGTAAGGAATGAGAGGTTATAGGGATCAGGAGATGGGGGCAAGCGTCTTGGTGAAAATGGTGAGTTAATATGTTTTAGAAACAAATGAAAAGAAAAGAAGGAGGGAAAAGACAGACGCTTAGGAAATGAAGTGGAGAGAGACCGAAGAGAAAAAAAAGATGTTGTGGAATGAGTCTAAAAGAAAAAAGAAATCAATGTATGGCACAGAGATCTATAGCGACAGATAGAATGAACAGTGGGAGCTCAATTATCCACACATCCTGCTGCTTCTCTCGCTGCCTGTGATTGGACAGCATGAATACATCACCTCATACAGCAAACTAATTAATGTTTGTTTGGGGCAATCATTTCAAATAAGTCTTATTTCGCATCATTATTACAAACAAAATTCCAAGCTGTTAGTGAATTGTAAACATTTGATTAAAATTAATTGAGCAGTGGGGAGTGCTGTCAGAACACGCAGAAGCAGCACAAGAAATCACTTGTTTTTGGAAAGACTGCTCACAAACTCTGCTCACGATCCCTCGGAGAGATGATGTCATTACAGGCTAATAATAACAATAATTTAGCACACTTTCCCACCGCTTGCACCCAGCTCTCTGTTTGATTTTTCTTCAGTGTTTCCAAAGCTGGGGAAAACAAGACACTCAGAGACGCACAAGTTTTATTTTGAAAATGGCATTGGAAGGATGTCATACATCTAAGACTGACGGGGGCCAGATCAATAAAGCTTTTGGATATTTTAAGAAAATAAGGAGGCATGCAGACAGCCCAGAGCTGCACCATGGCTTCAGCGCTGTGTGTATTTAGAGAGCAACTCCTGAGGGGAAGGCAAAGAGCAGCAAAGCTCAAACAGAGCCACAGAGTCATTATTTTTAGTCCTGTTTGCTGTGGGCTCGTTCGAAACGCCCTCTCTCCTCCCCGGGAATAAAGAGCAGCAGCATGAGAAGAGAAACGAAACAGAGCCCGAGGAGAGCGCGCGCAGATGTACACATCATTACAGAATCAGATCCAACCGTAATTATAATCACTCAGTTTCATTTGTTACAGTTGGATTAAGTCATTATGGTGCTATAGGTGCATTCTGGAAGGCAAATGATAGCTGATGAAAATCATGCGTCTCAGTGCAAATGTTAGCACTGTGTTCATCTGGATAGGACATTTTTAACATGAAACTATACTACACTTTGGCTCTTGGTGCTGGTAGACTTTTACAGGTCATTAGAGAGGAGGAAAGGTCTAACACGATGATGCTGTGGGATTTCAGCACTGAAAACCATTCCTTTATCAAAGTCTCTTACCCATAACTATGCACGTGCATGCATGAATTTAGAAGTTTGATCGTGAGGATAACGCACACAAGTCTGTGTGCACAGCTCCATGTCTGGGTACTTGCATGTGTGCGTCTCTGAAGCACCAAAGGCGGGAACTCATTCTAGTGGTGCTAATAAAGAACAAAAGCAGAGCCAGAGATGACATCTATGATCTATCACACTCAGCCACCTGCTTCCCAAAAAGAAGGCCATTTAAATGCCACATCTGCTCCGTCCGCCAACCATAAAACACCAGAATACGGCACTCACAAAACGCATAGAGTTTTTCCTATATATAAATGCACAAGCAGTATGTCGGTGCACACAAGGGAAGTGCTCGCACCGAAACCTGACAGCCATTTGGAAAGAGAAAAAGTATATATAACCTAATTTTTGCTTCACAGTAACCCACATGGAGCCAAATGATGCATGTGCAGCTGTCATGTGTTTTAGAAATGGCCGAGGATAACTTCAGAGGCTGAACTCACTGAGAGCCACAGGCCCATTGGTCACAGAGCACATGAAGTCCAACAAAATCTGACCAACTGTCTGCACTTGGGTTGCTCAATATGGGACCCAAGCTGCAGTGGAGTGGACAAGAAATTCATGTGCTATGCTTCTTTGTATGGGCAAACATTATGGCCAAGCTGGGACCAAAAATGTTTATTTGTATGCTTCTTAATTCAGAAACACTGATGAAAATGATGCTTAAAGCACAGACAGATTTTTATTAATATCAAAATGGTTTCTTTGATAGTTTTCTTATGAATTATTTAAAAATGCCATATATGTTCATTAGCTTAGCATAAAGAAAAGAAACAGGCTCACATTTCCCTGTTTTCTACTGCAACAAAAATCATGTAGCAGCAACTCTAAAGAGGTATAAAGGAGTCAGGAGATTATGGTTATCTCTTTCCTGCCTTTTTGAAAAGTTATATTAACAAGCTGACGCTTCAAAATCACCACTCAGACATGAGAGCTGATTCTGCCTGAACTCTCACTTACACAGTCATGTCCGGGCAGGATTTGAGAAGGTCAAGCGGCAACCCTCTGAGCTGAAAAATGAAGCTAAGCGAAGTGCTAAAAACTGCAAGTCTATCTGAGGCTGGCTCCAGAAGCAAATCAATCTCCAAAGACTCTCATGTTAAAATGTCCAACTTTTCTGCATTTAAAAGCATTGCAGCATTGCATTTAATAAAACCTTTTTTGTTTCCTTCTATGGATAGTTTATGATTTTGTCTTTATAATAACTTTGGAGTTGGGGGCATATTGGTATGTGTGCCAACACAGACAGCTGAGGCCAATTGGTATCTGCTAGACCTCACCTCTGCTAACTGGAGTTAATGGACTGGTATATATAGGGCTTTTCTACTCTGAACACTCAATGCACTTTCTACTAAAAGCCTCATTCGCCCATTCACACACATTCATACCCCTGAACACACTGGCAACCTGGCGTTGCCCCAGTGTGCTGCCTAAGGATACTTCCCAGATACTACTGTACTGGAACTCTTCCCCAAGTTTGTGCTTTTGGTGCCTTTTGGAGCATTTTCATGGCATTACTCGCTTGTTAACCAAGTTTTCTAGTGTTGGCTGATAACTTAGTTCTCTGCCCTCATTCAAATATGGTGACTTCCTTACCTTTTTTGTCCTTCAGTTAGTAATACATTACAATCAAAAGTGGCTTCCATGTGCTGCACATTTTTAAGTGGAACAGTTAGAGCAAAATCTGTCAAATGTTTCCAGATAAAGAAAACAATGCCCTGATGTGCCACACTGGAAAAAAAAAGAGGCTGCTATTATTTTTTACATTTTTTTTACAGTGCAAATGCTATACTGCATTGATACAACCAGCAAACAAACAAATAAAATAAATAAATAAATTCATGAGAAAGCTCACCAAGAAGAAATCTGACTTTGAAAATATTGTGTACCTTCAATCTCCCTCTAACAGTGCCACAAAAATATATATATACACATTACATATATTAAATCTATTATAGATAAGTGACTCTATATAAGGAACAATTTTTTAAAAAGAAAAGAAGTATTCACACAGCAGCTGTAACTTTAAAAAAAATAGCTGTCTGCTATGAGAGAAACTTTTACAGCAAACTTTACATCAGCAGTGATCTCCAAATGTTTAATGGATATTGGGTTTGAGAGCTAAATAAATAAATACGAACAACAGTTTGTTTCTAGTTTTCTTTCCATCTGACGTCTTTATCATCTGACGTTTTTATTCCTTTGTTTTAAAGATGTACGAGGCTATCTGAGATTATGTGGTGATTCATACACTTCCAGAGACAATTCATTAATTATTAACAACATTTTGTTTTTGTTTGGCTATGACAGAGGACTTTTATATACCTACTGTAACATTAATTACTACAGCTTGTGGAGCTCTGTTCTGTTTGTCCTTCTTCCATCTTTAAGCATTTTTTATTCCTTTTTTATTCCTCCTTTTTGCCATCTAAAAAAAATGAGAAAAAAGTTATAACAGAATTAGTTACTACTTTGTGTTTTTTGCTACTTCTTTATTTCTGTACTCTTTAAAAAAAAATGGTACAAAGTAGGGAATCTAATAAGGCCAAATTTAAATGTACAGTCTCATACCAAAATTTAAAACTGATCTTTTAAAAATTGATTATTTAAAGGGTAACACTTCATAACACAGCCTGTGACTAAGGTCCTAAGTACACTTATTTTACAGGGATGTACCCTGTAAGTAAATTTAAGTTCTGTATAATTTCCTGGACTGAGGTCTTAGTAAAATATGTTTACTTACGGCCTTAGTCACAGCCGTATTATGAAGTGTTACCTTTAAAGGCATTGTTCAGCACCATACACAACAACAAAAATTATATTAACTACTGCTGGGACTCTAATTCTTTGTGGAAAAAATACTTTGAAAAATATGAGACATGATGTAAGTTTCTGAACAAGGATTGTAGGATGTGATATTTCTGGTAAAATATCTGCATAAAGAAGCAGCTTTGGGATTGTGAGGATTTTTTTCTTTCAGAAATTGCTTTTGCTGATCTCTCTGTGTGTGGTGAGATCACTTCTTGACCCTGTTTGTTTAGCAAGCAAGGCTGGTTCAGGAGCCAGAGTGAAGGCTATTTTAATGAACTCTCTGCTTCAGAGTGATGAATAGGAGTGTCAGAGCTCTGTGTCTGCTCCACCCCTTCAATGCACTCAACTTACACAGTGCCCAAAAACAGAGACTTGTGATTTCCACATAAGGACCTACAAACAGATATTCATATATGCTACGGTCAATAGAATATCAAGATGAACATTTTATTTTCTTTTTCTGGGTATTGGTTTGAATGGTTTTGATGACATTATACTCACCGCAGTACAAAAACCGATCTCAAAATGCACAACAGTTAAAAAAAAAAATCTATGGAACAAGAAGCATGAGCAGTGAGACACAGGCAGTGAGCATGCCAGTCCAAACTACTTTTCAACAGATATAAACCTTCTGTAATATTAAAAACTGAAAAATACATTTACATCTTTACACCAATTAAGTTTCATTATAACTGGAGTTTCATCATCACTTTGGTATCTTAACAATTATACCTATTAACCATATAATTATAAGGTCCTTAGGGCCTTATAACAGTGATTGATGCTGGTATAAGCTGTAACATGGGAAATAAACTCTCTCTCTCTCCCTCTCTCTCTCCAATGTCCCCATTCAGTCTCCACACCAGACAAGGCTTCAAACTTCTCTGAGGGAAACACTGAGAACCAGTGGTCAGAATTACTGTACACATTTAAACTCATGTTGTAAAAAAAAAAAAAAAGTACCATAACAACAAAATTGTTTCTAAAAATACCTCCTCTGTCTGTATTTTAACAGGAAATAGTTTAAATTTTAAATTGTTCATCTATGACACACTGACACACTTGAGGAGCATGTTGCCTTCTGTTAACTGGACTGCATATATCAAAAATGAGGACAAGCAAGAGCCATACTCCCCGCAGTAAGCCTTATTCTTTCCTTTTTTCTTAATAGATGAAAGAGACAGTAAGCCAGGCCTGCTCTTTTTTTTTTTTTTTCTCTTCTCAGTGAGGATTTATTCCTGTCCTGACATGATGATGTCCTGTCAGATGCTTACAGCTGTGTCATAGAACAAGCCTGATCTTCAGTCATGTCTTCTCTGGCTTCACTCCAGAGCTACGAGGGGAGATGCCTTCACAACCCTCAGTCCAATGCAAATGTCTAAGTCCATATCCAACTCTGTAGTCCCAGTGGTGCCCTAGGGGGTTTCTGGCCGAGATATGCCATATGTTAATAAAGAATCACTGTCAATTCTAACACCATTAATTCTGTGGAAGCTGCACAAACTGTTAACCGTCAAGCTACCAGCTACTCCTCTCCACCCCCAGTCTGTCTCTCACTTCTTATAGACCTCATTTGCACATAATGCGCAATACAGAGGAAAAGTGCTCTTTTTAATTATCCTGAGGATTATGAGGTTTGAGTTGTTCCCAAATGCTAATACATAGATGGCAGCTGTGCATCTTTGCATAAGGAGGAGTATATTACCCTTCCATTTGGCCTCTGTTCCTGATGGCTTACAGCTGATCTTTGCACACCTCATTTGACGAGAAAATAAGAGGCTGGAAAGCTTTGCGCGAGAGACCTCGGAGCATAATGAAGTTCGAGATCCGATTAAGGAGCAAATGCCAGAACTCACAAAGTTAATGACAGAAATGAAATATGGGATCAATAAGGAATTCATTTTGAACGATAAAAGAGACAGATGAAGAAGATTTTATGGCACTGAGTCGAACTCATAAATTAAAACTCACAATATTGATCGGATTTAATTGTAGCTGCAGACGGGTGGTGTTTACAAGATGAGAATAATTCAGGAGTATAACTTTCTAATATGTCTGTTAAGCATCCAAATGTGCGGTATTGTGTTGCTGTCTTCTGACATGAATACAACCCATTATCAACAAATTCTACAAGTTTGTCAGGCCTAAACATTGGTTATGGTAATTATTCACATAATTCTAAGATGCTTTTTACATAACTTTTTAATTAGCTAATTAATATACTGCTACCATTAACCACTTTTACACATAAATACAACTCAAAAGGCTCAGTATAAGTAGCAATGCAGATTAAATTTGGAGGGAAAAAAAAAAAACAGGCAAATGTTATGATTTATGATGCTTGACCTTCAGCTGTTCAGCTAAAATCGATGCACATGTAATTATAACAGATCATTCCTCATATGTGATCAACATTAACAGTGAGTCAGTGCTGTTTGGGTGGTACAGCCTGCATAACTTTCTGTTCATTCCAGTAGTGGAAAATAAACTCCCCATTGTGTCTCACTCACAAACTTCATGTATACAGCTCAGGTGTTTCAACGTACTCTTGTACAGGTGTGTCACAGTGGGTGGATAGTGATAGGTTAAATATCCCTGTTGGGTCACAGCGTTGGCCTGACTACCTTTTTGAATGGAAACCTTGTATAAGAAGCAGAAAAAGTATGCTACCAACACTGACTTAACACTTAAGCCAAAAGAAGTGATAACATAGAAGTGTTCTATTTTCTACATTTTAGCCTTGTCTGACACTAAATGATGTTTATTGGAATGAACACATACTGTGCATGATTCATATACCCAAAAGAGCTCAATGCAGAGCATTGGCTTTATAAGCATCCCAATGATAGACAAAAAAAAAAAAAAAACCTACAAAACTCTGACCTCAAAAATCATGAGCTTGAATTTGATGCTGTTCTGAATCTACCACATGCACGATAAAATATCCGGAAAGTTTCAGCAAAATATTCACAGTCCTCATTAATTACTGCATACAGGACTTTAAATCACCCACATGCTCTTCATACAGCCACAAACCCCCACAGCAGACATATTTATTTTCTTCTCTTTAATTCTGTATTTTCTTCTTGGCTCCCTTAGCTGCTACTTTGTCAGCGAATGTGGGAGACAAAATAATTGCCTCTATATTTCCTGCATTGATTTCTTGCACAGTTCTAATACAGTGGTCAGGCTGACCACTCAGGCATCCATGACAGGCCCCTGTATTGCAGGCTTTGTGTTTCAAGAAAAAAAAAAAAAAAAAAGAAGCACTTAAGAGTCAAGACTCTTGGTTTTCTACAGCTTGCTTTCAAGGTCAAACATTAGCAATCAAAACAAAAATTCCTCAAAGAAAATGCATTTCTGAAAACTCTGAGCTGCAGATGAAGCACATATGGCAAATGGTGCACATATGGATACTAAAGTGAACTGACAATGTCAAGGTTGAATGTGAAGAATGTGAAATGCAGGACTCTGTGGGCAGAATATACAATTAAAGATGATTTATTTAGGCAACAGCAAAAACAACGAACAGGTAAAATAAACACAAATTCATGCAGGGAAGTATAACACAACATAACAGACACTGCAGAACAGACTAACCAGGAAGACAGGACTAATGATTAAGAAATGACAAACAGGAGGGGACGTGGACACAGGTGAAGACAATCAGGGCAATCAGGGGAGACGGGGAAATGAAAGGACACTGAGAGAGACATGAGCACTAACATTTAACAAGTACAATATGAGACAGAGAGTAGACAGGCGGTTAGAACTGTCACCTCACAGCAAGAAGCTCCTGGGTTCTAACCCACCACCTGGCTGAACTCAAACCTGATGTATTGAGTTTGCATGTTCTCCCCTTGCCTGTATTGGTTCTCTCTGGGTACCCCAGAAGCTGACAGCCAATGATTGGTTGTCTGTCTCTATGTGTTACCCCTGTAACACACTGGCAACCTGTCTAGAGCGTACCCTGCCTCTTGCCCTATGACAGCTGGGATAGTACTACTACTACTACTACTACTACCCTGAATTGGATAAGTTGAAGAAAATGGATAAGACAGTGAAACAAACAATCCAAAGAAAACATGCTGGACATGGAAGTAGGAAGACCCATAATAAAGATGACGACAGAGACAAGAGAACACTGGAGGACAAAATCATAAACACAGAAAAACAGAGAAGAGACAGAGTGGCTTTAAAATAGTACTAATAGAAACTATGACATAAGCCAAAACACAGGATGCAAAACTGAAATTCATCACTAGAATAACCATAAGGTAAAAACAGAAGTCAAAGACTCAAAGATGTCAAGGAAAATAAATCAAGACAGGAACCCAGAAATACAACAAAGACAGAAATCAAAACCTGGAGTAACAATGAAACCTCAACAGAGGCCCAAATTGAAAAATATTCACATAGGATTAAAAACCCCAAAACAACAACAACAAAAACCCTTGCACTGTGATAGAAAATGAGACACTAATATATAAATATACCAAATTCCCAAAGTGAGCATCAGGAAGAATTAAGGGATTGTAAGATGATTAACAAGACAGAAAGCACAAAGAAACAGAAGCAGCTTGTCTAAGCTCGGTGTTTTTTACATAGCATCTTTTTTACATTAAGTTGTATCTCTTGAGGCCTCTAAAACAATATTTAAAAACCAATATATTAGCAGAAAACATCACCAAAGGCATATCAACCTATAAATGTAACCAAGTGACAAAGAACTTGGTTACATTAGAGGTTTGGACAACATTTAGAGGGTGTCTTTTCCAAACGTCTAAATGTAGGATATCAAGTTTGGAGTCATATTTTTTTTTACAAGAGTACAAAAAAACCAGCAGGAAGTACTGATACTTTCATGATTTGGGGTTTCTGTTGAGTTATTTTCTGTTTTATTTTGTAAATCTTAGTCTCTTTACACTGTTGCCAGTTTTACTTCCTGTCTTTGTTTATTTTCCATCCTTTGTGATTGCTTGCCCCACCCTCAATAGTGTCACCTGTGTTTTGTCTGTCATACCTGTTTTCTATTAGTCATTAGTTCCTTTAGTATAAATGCTTCCAGCTTTTCACTTCTTGCTTGTCAGATTGGCTGTGCTCAGTACAGTCGTTAAGCTTCCTGAGTGTGCGTTTGCATTTTCCTGTTTCTCCTAGTTTCCCTAATCATTAATTCTCCCTTGTGTGTTTTTGGTTTATGCTGTCCTTTGCCTGTTTTTGAACCTTGCCTTTTTGCCTGCTTTCTCTGACCACCTCTCTGTGTATGACCTCTGCCTGGATTAAAAGCTGTATTTTGGATTTTACTTTGCCTCTCTGTGTCCTGCCTTTGGATCCTCTTCCTCTGTTACTGTTACAGGAACTGAGTGGAATAAAGCTATTATGCTTCATTGTCCTTTGAAATATTGGTTTGCAGACTATATCCAAGTTGAAACTTGTCTTTTACTTTATATGGGAGCCCTTTTTCATTAAAAGTAATACCTGCACATTTTACTAGCTGCCATTCAAAGGCTTTTATGTACAACAAAGAGTCACTACATTTTCCTTATAGTAGTAGAAAGAAATGAATTCCCTCATATATTGAAATGTGCAGTATATCATTTGAGTAGCACATTTAACAAGTCTGGATCAATACACAAAACAATTAGAATTAGAGACACTAACACTGGAAGTGTTTAGCATCGATGCACTAAAAACAGCTCCTTCACTGAAGATACTCCTGTTTTCAGTGAATCGTGTACTGAGTGAATGGCTAAAATACATGATGTGAGCATCATGAATGGGTGGCTTGAAGAGTATGTGTTGCACATGACAGACTGCAGTAACAATGCACCTTGTTGGCATGGCTGTTACTAATGAAAGCTTAGGCAGCAGCTACCGGTAGTACTGCTAAAGACAATCCATATGAGCATTTGAAGGAGTTTTGTGAATGAAATCAGAACTAATTCTCAGGTTTGAGTCAGAATATTAGCTACACTGGCAATAAATTTGAAATAATGAGTTGAAGCGTGCAGCCATGTGAGAAATATCTGAGTGATTAAAGAGCAAACAGCCACAAAAGTTCCACAGAGTTGTCTTACATTTGTAACTCGAGCTCTTTTGAACTTTTCATGACAAATTTAGAGGTTAATATGTTTTTGGAGCCAGAAGTTGCAATGATTGGGGGCTGCGTGGATGGCAGGAGGCTGTCCTCCTACTTTGAAAATGTGTAAGAACTGAACATAAACTACTCTGATCTTCGAAATTCTAGATTATGAATTATGAGTATGAGCTAGTTCAGTTAATACTGCAAATGCGTTTTTCACGTCACATTCACCTGACAAAGTTACCACTAAATATGGAATAACGAATTGAAAAGGCGCCGCAGGCAAAACCGCCCACAGGGTGGGTTTTGCTAGTTTATTTAAAAGATCATTACTGAACAGTAAACAAAATCCACAGTTCAGTAATGACCATAGTTTTACTGCAACTGTTGGGAACTAAAACACAGAATATTAAATGCTGTTTTAAGACCTGATTCTGACTCTCAAGCAAGCAACAGAAAAATAAATATAACTGACTTAAACTTACAATTAATGCCAGCCATACATTTTCAGTTTTAAAGGATTAAAAGCGCCACACTGTTTTTCGCTCTTTTTGTAAACACTAACGACACGGCAGTCTTGTTTTAAACAAAGTCTTTTGTGCATTGTGAGCAGATCGGGTGTGGGAAAGTTTGATTAAAAGTAAAAATGAACACAAAGTGTGTGTTAAAACATTGTGCATGTTTAATAAAATTGTGTTTGCCGCACTTTCAAGTCTGGACAATGCTTCAGGTAGAGCTCGAGCTTGAGCATTGTTGTGCCTGACACTGCAATTTGTAGATAACAGCAATATCTGACAGTAACCAATGGGCTCACAGGGCACAAATTTCTTGGTTCAGGACAAATATGGATTGTTACACATTTAATAATATAAAGGATAACAAACTCTTGCTTTGCCCAAAGCCAATTCCGTCATCTTTCTATTTAATGAGTAGAAAAACACAAAATCTCCTATGATTTTTGCAGTTCTTAATTGCCCAACTTTTCATCTTGTTTTAGTCTACACTTTTTGTGTTCCCTGGGGCAAATGTTTAGTATAATGACCCTTTGAACCTTCCCTTCTGCTGCAGACTGCTCTTTAAATTAGGCAAAGGAGGTAACCGTCACCCACGCACTCAGCTGAATGAGAATACAGGGCACAGCGTCAGAGAAACAAAACAAGGGCAAGAGTTAGAAGATGGAAGGATGCGGGAAGGACAGACAAAAAAGTGGGGGGGGACATTGTCCACTTACACCGGTCTTGATTCCTGCAGTGTGAACTGTATTTTCCTTCAGATCTAAAGCCTTGTCTAACAGTCTTTCCTCTTAACAGTCCGGTAGGGTGAAATCACCCTTTGAACCTTTTTACAATGACTTTGTGACATCACACTGTCTGAGAACACCTCTCCCACCCTCCGTGTCAGAGAGGTAAGAGACGACTCACTGGATCGGCAGAGACAGCAAGAGAGCTCGGAGCAAGAGAGCATTAGCCCTGTGGTCTCAACTGAGGCATCAATTAATGAGCAGCCTGGGAATGTGTCCATCCAGACACACTTTTCACCAAGGTGCCACAGGAGGCCATGCCAGAGCCACAGACGGCTGGGGGACATGAATAATTGAGGTCCCTGTTTTAAATGTTTAAATAAATTAAGACCAGTGGAAGAGGTGTTAAGAGATGTACAAGTGGGAGGATGGGAATTGCGGCAAAAATATCTCCATTATGTCTCTAATCATGAAGCAGCAATGTGTTCTTTGTCAGAAGTAAAGCTTGCCACCAGCGGAGGGAAATAAGTTCACGCTGCATATAACACACTCCCTAACGTTGCAAAAAGATCTTCCTAGTCTTATTTTGCCCAATTCAAATATGTGTGCATTTCTTGGGGTGGGTACTGGTTAGATCAAAATTTTACCTAACTCTGAGAGCTGACTGGCAATGAGGTGACAAATAGTGAGTGGAGAGTTCTTTGAAGACCTAGAGGGTAACCACAGAGGACTAAATAATAGCATCCTACCCCACGAAGCTCTGAGCCTGAACAGCCTGGTAGATAAAGTCCTGAAAAATAAGATGAGAGCCATGCGTTCTTTCTTTCTACTGTGCATCATCACACTTCATCAGGTAACTGATATAGGGACACACCATTTGTAGAACTCTGGACCAATACTGGTATGATGATTAAAATAACAACCGAGCTGCCTGAGAGTCAATAACAAATGGATATTGGTTGAGATGGGGCCTTTTTAGGCAAGTGGTCAAAAGTAGAATTTCTAAATGAACTAATAAACAACTAAAGTTTATGTTGTTGTGTTTATTAAATCTGTATTATAGATGATATGATTTACAAAGGGAACACACAGCTTATCTGTATAATAAGGTTTTATTTTTAGTCTTTTTTTATTTTCTTGTCCCATACATGTCACATAGAGTATTTAAAATGAGTAGTATCATATTAATCATCAGTGAACACTTAATATGTATTCAATATGAATGCAAAAAAAAAAGTTAAAAGTATCCAGGGTTAGAGAGGGGCACTAAACCTCGGTAATATTTACATATCTGAGGAAAGTCTTTCTGGTAATGTTCCTATTGAACTGCTGCCCAAATTTTCTACAATCGCGATGCAGATCTGGAAAAACACTCTGACTTTTGAACTAGTAGCTGCAACTCCTTTAAACACTTCATTTTCTTTGAACTACTTTAGTTTCTTTGAACAGAAAAGGATTTTCAGCAGATCTTCTCTCACAAACTTTCTCTGATGATAAATCAAAAATCAGTTCCCTAAATGACTATTAGATCTGTAACACTCTCAAATAACTGACTTATGTACACAACTTCCATCATGTATTTTTAGTTCCATATGGCCTATTTCAGTTTGGTGTTTATCAGACTGTACAAAGTCACAGTGTGTGACATTACAGCAGCTGATATTTTGGTCCAGCCAGTTTTCAGCAGGACACAGAGAGTAAACAAAGCCCCAGTGATTGGCAGCTGTTCCACTCTGCAGAATCCAGCAAAGATAGCTCAAATTGGATGCAAAACCAGCACACTTAGATTTCAATTTGTCTTGTGCATTGATTGTGATTTGTCTCAAGTATGTGAAGCTGGGGAGTAAACAGTGATCAAATTGGTATGGTCCCAAAGAGGCCATACACATTTAGGGTGCTCTGGGCTCGTACTGGTTTATGATGCAGAACAGACAGTCAGTCAGCCAAAGGGATGACACAAGAGGTGGTATCAGGCTTCTTGGGTGTGGGCGGTTTCTTCTGAGCTGCCAGTGGACCACTGCTTCTCCTCTCTTTCATTTTCTCCTTCTCACCCTCTCTCACGCCTAAGTCCAATGCCCAAGAGAAATTAGTCACCCCACACATTGCGGTGAAAGAGTTATTGACTGTGCATGTGAATATTTGAAGGAAAGACAGAGTGCAAGGAAGACTAAAGAGAGCATGCAGGGAGAGAAAATAAAATAGTTTTTCAATCCAACCCTTACAATTCTGTCTTGTATTTGAAAATTGATGCTGGTATGGAAAAAGAACATCCATCTACGCATGAGAACTGTGTTGCAGTACCAGGAAAGCCTCCACATGCAGTACAGATACAAGAGCAGCCACAAGAGGAAAATGATAAGAAAACCTACAAGAGATAGAGCTAGCCCTGTGATAGACTGGTGTACCCCGCCTCTCATCCAAAGTCAGCTGGGATAGGCTCCAGCCCTCCTATAACACAGAATTGGATAAGCACTTAAGAAAATGGGGGGGATGAAATGGATCGATCGACAAGAGCCCCTAAGCTTGAATGTTCACACAGACACAAAGGATTTGGGCAACATTATGCCACTCTAAAAATGACTCATTTAAAATGGTGCAAGGCCAATCATTATAATTTCCTGTATCCAGTTATACTGCATTCAAAATAGGAATAAGATCAGTAGTATTTTTACTCTTTTGTGAGTCATCTCAGCATTTAATGTAATTTTTGACTGAAAATGGAATCTATATTCAGGCATGCTTACTTCTGGAATCCCAAATGTAGTGTGGACTCATTGATTAAACAGCCTTTCTGAAAGTTTAGTCTACTCTTTTATGGCTGAATGTGGGTGTACACTTCAGAACAGTGCTGCCATGAGAGATTTCCTAGCAGAACAATGAGCGTAATATTGTTTATGGATGCTCATAAATTTCCTCTTTTTTTTAATGCATATTGTGGTTTGTTTACACTGTCACCGGGGTAAGTTTGATTTCTATTTGATTTCTATTTTACAAAGAGCTTTGCTAAATGTGTCACTGCTTCATAGAGGACACATATTATATCCCTAGTATTAATATGGCTGCCACCTTAGATTCAAAGCTTCAAAGCATCAGTTGCAGATTCCCAGTTCGACTCAAGAGCTGGCAAGTGTTTGCAGGCAAACTGGTGTTTTCCATGCAAACTATAGGGAACTGCAGCAGTCCGCTGGCAACCAATGAAATCGCAGAGATTTTCAGTGCTTTGCTTTAAGTGAAAAGCTTGTGACATATTTGTTAAACTAAGTTGTATCATATAGTAGTGGGTGTACTTTCTCCCAGTTATCCATACTCTCACATTTTCAGTTCTAATTTCTTTAGTTAATTCAACATAAAATTCATTGTTGTGTCATTTAAATACATTTTGAAACTCTGGGTTTTACAAAACAGTTTTCACAGGTAATTGCTTATTCTCCCACCACCACCTGGAGAAGCACTAATAAGCCCATCTGACCCCCTGCCTGGCAATCCTGGCTCATACTTCAAAACATTCCCCACTTCCTTTCACACACACGTCTGCTTCATTTATTAGTCATCAGTTACCCAAATGCAACTGAAAAAATCAAACGGCAAAAGAATAATTAAAAATGAAATGTGATATAACTATTTATTGTGCATGTACATAACTGCCTGAAAGAGGAGGCGTGCTTGAATGGATGAAAGAGAAGCATGAACTGGAGTTACCTCTGAGCTAATTCTGTCATAGTGGAAAGAAAACACAAGTACCCAGATTTCATTTTGTTCATTAGATCAAGGTTCGGTTGCTGGCTTCTGCACACAATGCATTTAAGAGCATTCTGAAAATAGAAGCCGGCTTTGAAGAAGTCCTCAGCTCTTCCACTGTTGGGCTTTCATGATGGAGAAACCTGACCGGACTTCATGTCAGGTCACAAAATCCCAACCAGGTCCAATTTTTCACACAAGGGTCCGGAAGGGGGGGGGGGGGGGGGGGTCATGTCAGAAAATCAGAACAGGAAGTGGTGAGCCTTTCAAGTTAAGAAAAGAAAACCTAAACCAGCCCTTCATGATGCACATACAGAGACCTCTGCCATTAATTGTCACTTTCATTGAGTCTGATTTCTTTAATCTTACTAACAACAGGGTTGCCATGTTCATGCTTTCTCACCAAAGAAATAACAAGCCTAGAAATAACAGTGCCATTTTTACACCCTGTAATTGCAACTTTTTTACCCAGATTGCAGTCTAATGATTACAGGCACGAAGCTGGAGCTCGACAGTAACACCATAAAAAAGTATGGGAGGAAAAAAACATACTGCTATGGACCCTGGGGCACCACAAGAGTTGTGAGAGAATTATCTGCCAACAAAAAAATGAGAGCACCATTTCTCCCCTGGGAAGCAAGGTTTGGGAATTGAGGTTCTCAAATTTGAAATTCCCCAACCTTTTCACTAGGTGGCTGGTTGATGGCTTGGAGAATTTTTTTTCTTTTTTTGCTGCTGTACTTGAGATGAAGTTGATGAGATACTGGCACAATGGCAGAATACTGTAAGTCAAAGCTGCCAAATACTGACTTCCAACAGACGAGGCATAGAGAGGGGGACTGAAGGATGAGAGCAAAAGAAAGGAATGCTGGTAGAAAAGTCTGATGTCTGGCAAAGCTGAAAAACACCTCTATGGAAGAGTGAATTTCTCTTCTGAGGCTCTGCTCCACTCAAACCTAATTGTCCTCAGTGTCCTCAAGACTTTGAGAGTCAGCTGGAGAATTACCCAGGCAGAGACATGTAATACCTCCACTCTATACCAAGTATCTTCAGGATGGACAGGAACATTAGGTCTTAGAAAATCCCTGTACAACAGGCTGGCAGGAGACCAAGCTGGCTCCATTCTGAAAGAATCCTTTTAAAAGTGTCATACAACAATGGTCAACATCAGTGATTCTCAACTTAGTACAATAGGAGTAACCAGATGAATCTGTGGGGGTTACAAAATGATCAACAAAGTATGAAAACATTGTTTCCTCAATTCTTTAATGCTTATATAAAACACCGCACCAAAATCTAAATTAATTTGCATTATTAGTTTTCTCAAAAGCATCATCTTGAGCTTCAACAAAAAAAAACAGTGCATGGGTTTTACTGGAACACATCTTGAGAGTTGTAATTAAATTCTCTTAAATCTCTAGCTCTACTGGCCTCCAGTAGCTTAATGTTTCAGCTTGCCACAATGATGTACCTCAGGAGGTAGAGCAGGTCATCTGCCAATCGGAAGGCTGGTGGTTCAATCCCTGGCTGCTCTACTCTGTGTGCCAAAGTATCCTTGGGCAAGATACTGAACCCTAAGTTGCACTCAATGTATTTATTGGAGTGTGAATGTGTGTGAATGGTAGGTAGAAAGGACTTAGATCTAGAAGAAAGTGCTTGCATGTATGGGTGTGAATGGGTGAATGAAGGCATGTTGTTCGAGTGCTCAGGTTGAGTAGTAAAGCACTACATCAGAACCAGTCCATTTACCATTTACCATGTAAAGTTGGGACATCACTGCTGGATGTAGTTAAAGGTGCAACAAAGCTCTCCCAACAGTGTCAGACTGTCCTAGTACTAGGCCATCCTGACTTCAGTTGTAGTCAACAGCATATACTGTACATGAACCACTGGCTAGCATGAGCGAGCTGCAGTATCGTCTGACAAAATCACATGCCTATAAGCTAAAGATTATGGCTGTGCTGTGATTTCAGCATTATGAGTAATCCTTATGTGACATAGCTGCAGGAGCAACTGAAGAAGTGAAAAATTAGTCAGCATTAGTTAGTTAGCATTCACTATATGGACAAAAGTACATATAGAATATGGACAAAAGTACAGGACCACCTACACAGTACACCTACAGGAGTTGCTCAGCCATGGAAACCCATGCCATGAAGCTCCTGGCACACAGTTTTTGTGCTTATGTTAATGCCAGTGGAGCTCAGCAGAGCCATGGAGACTTTTACACACCTCAGCACTCAGCAACCCTGCTCTGTAACTTTACGTGGTCTCAATAAGCTCAGTAATAATGAATTGCTGTTACAAGCTTCATGAATGGCAGGTCCCTGATGGATTATTTCCCGGTTTCATTTTGAGGAAAAGCTCACTCAGGGATCTCTGAATGGCCTTTCTGTATAACTTTGTGGACTTCATGTGGACGCAATGCAGTTTTGTGTCACTACATCTAGCCGCAAAGCAATAAGGATGTGAACTGAAGCATGATGGTTAATGCTGTGAATAAGAGGCATGAAAGGCACCCATGGTACAGGTTTCCATGTTTAAAATATTAACAAAAATGAATATCCAAATCCCGAAATTGAATGCCTACATGACAAACTAGTATCCAGACAGAAACAGCTCAGTATCCAAGCATCAAAAAATTCCTTTAAACACATGATAAGCCAATCTATCTTTTCCAAGACTATCAGATGAACTTCGTATGAATGTCTCCACTCCAGTCATGTACACTGAACAGACAACAGAGGGAGCTGATATAATACAATGACCTCACAACACACACATACGCAATTTTAATCAAGCAGTAGGCGATACTGAAGCCTGTGCACACAAACATGATGTGCCCCCACACACCATTCACATAAATGCTCCGGAAAACACCCACTTTTTTACAAACACTGCTACACTTCAGCTGCACACACACACACACACACACACACACACACACACACACACACACACACGCACTATCTTGTGCCGCGTCTCTCTTTCTCACACACACCCACAGCCAAACATGCACACAGCAAATCAGCATGAATAAATAAGAGATGGAGTTGTGCTTCACAGCCTAATCTCTTAGGGGGAAAAACAACGTGCCACACATCAGCCCAGGCGAGTGAGTGGGACACTGCTGGCTTCCAGAAAACCAATTTGTTAGTTTATTGTATTGGTGTTTAGTCTATGGTTACAGTTGATTTCAGCCAGCCCATCCCGGGCATGATCCTTTAAATGGCATCTATAAAACATGGGATGTGCTGTCCTCATGTCCTCCTCCTCCGCTGTACATGTCAGAGCTGCATGCAAGCGTCACAATGCTGCATTTCGTTCGCTATGGTGGGGCTTTGAATTTCTCTTTAAGCACCCGATGGATTCACCCGAGCAGCTCGAGATGGTGCTTTGAGAGGTGGAACAAACTGTGCTTTCTAAACACATTAGCCTATGAACACCGCTGAGCAGCGAATCTTGAGGTGCTGAAATCGGGTGTAATCATGTAGATAGATGGCTGACTTTTTATTGTTCCGCTAAACCAAATCTGCAGGGCTGGTGGTGAATACAGAATGTCTGAAATGATGCAATAACCCAGATTTTATGGTTAACTCATGGTGCTGCCCTGCAATGTTCTCTGTGTCAAAGCACTGGGCTGTCAAATGTATATGTATCTTGCACATGCAGACATGCCTGCTGGTAGGAAATGCAAAAACTGGAATAGCTGCAATACAAACAGGCATCCTTAATTGTACAACTGCACAACATATGTACAAGGTGAAAAAAAAACAATACAGTGCCTGTATTATTTTGCCTCATGCCTGCAAACACAATCCACACTCTTCTATTATGCCCTATTGATCTGACAGAGTGAGCAGGAAGCTGGCAGAGAACACAAATACTGCCTGGGGTGGCTCCTTAAAACTAGACACAAGCCTCTTATCCATGGTGTTCTCTTCCTCTGGAAATCACCTGGTGGCTCATGCATATCAAGTACTCTCTCCAAGCCTCAGTCTACAGCTCTGCCTTTTTTCAGGCACTGCTGTTTGTTGCAACATCTATGTAATTGTAGCTTTACAAAAATTGGAGGCTAATCTGTTTTACCTGTATATGCTGGTTATTTGGCACTACTAAATCGTGTTTTGTTGCATCCAAACATCGCAAGCAATGATTTTTGTTTCACCACTTGTTAGAGTACCCTGTGCCAATGTGCAGTAAGGCAATGCTATGCTGAGCATAACTCCATAACAAATCCTCACTTTTTTCTTCTATTTTGTCTTTTTACAACTACCACTGCAGAGCGAGCAAATCTTTTTTTTTTTTTTTTCATGTTTCCAGTTTACTGTCAAATACAGTGGAACTGTCACAGGGATCCCATCTTCAGTAATCCCACAGTGGCCTTTGCTCTGCCTGTCAGCATTACCAGCCAATAACGCTGCACAATAAAACCCTCCAGAACAACAGTGGGCCGCAGGCAGCTTCAAGGGCTACTGACGGCGATCTATAAAACAATATAATGGGTTGCCTGTCAGCAAGTGTGAAAGGGAAGATCTACACCTCCTCTGACTCTCTGAGGGGACTTCAATTAATCACAGCAGAATTGTATCACCCGGCAGTAGGAGTGTAAGGTTATTACCATCCCCATATTCTGCAGGATGAAATGCGATGATAGCACTAATTGAGGGGAAGAAGGGAAAAAAAAAACAGCTGACCAGACAACTCTTGTCAAGAGGATGAAGGGCAAATGAAAGAATGAGGCGAACAAGAAGATAGACTAAGGTGGATTTAAAAAAAAAGAGAGAGAGCATGGATGAGACAAATTAGGAGAGGGAGAGTGGAAAGTCGATGCTGCAGAAAGGGAAATATTCACAGTGGTGTGTAGGCATAATAATAAATATCTGTGCAACAGCTGACACCAAATACATGAGCCAGTTCTCATTAGGGACTCCTTCTGTGTATCTGCGGTATAATACAACAAGATAACACCACTGTACTTTTGCTGAAATCACAAGCAAGCTGTTTATAGCTGGAGCTGCTTTTCTCTTATGTTGGAGTTAAAGGGAAGCGCACCTGCTGTGAATTCAGCTCCACATTTAACTTTGCTCTGATGCTTAACTGCAGGGAGCTACGTTTATGTTTTGGGGTTACATTTGTCAAGGTACAAGTGATGTGAAAAAAGGAGATTTTGAGGGCAGAAGCCCCCCCCCCCCCAAAAAAAAGCTATATAGATTATGATCAGCTAATTATTTCTCCGCAGGTAGATGAGAACACAGGCGTCGTTTGTTCAAAACAAAAGCATGTTCCCTTCATGCATTTTACACATAGAAGGGAGTTCCTTTCGTGCCTTTGTGCACATGAGCAGATCTCTCAGAGGGAAACTTTTTTTATCCAATCGGAGCTGTCACTGATGGATTCATGTTGATGCGCACATCTAATATTCTCTGAATCTTGACCATATGAAGTTGAACATTTACCAGCCTGCCGCTACACCTGCACGCCACCTAAAGTCGTGAGTTTCCAGTAGCCTATTGCTGACCAACGATTTTTTTTAAAAATCTATTTAGCATAAAAAATCAACAGTGTTATCAATAAGCCTCAATCGTAGGTTCGCCTGCTATTTCAGTCACACATGAGCTGTTAAGCATTAAATATTCAGAATATGAATAGTAATAATATTATATTGTTGTCTAATAAAAGTGTCCAAAAGTGAACAAAATATCAACTATAACGCCAACTTACCTGTCGTTGTTCTCTCGGTTAATCCCGAGAAATGTCCCTTTCACTTATTCTCCATTGCCAATCACAAAAAAAACAGAAACCTCTTCTTCAGGCAAATGGCATTTCCTTGTCGCTTCAAGACGCCCTGGACAACACATAACCTAAAACACTGGTCTAATGTTAAGCTCTCCAGACGCACAATCCCTGAGTGAAATGAGCCTAAACTGGGGCTGCCGGCTACTTGGAGGCGGTGGACTTGAAAGTCTATAAAAGTTACTGGTCCTCCGCCTCTGACTCAGAACTTCCCATCCGCCAGAGCTCCACGGCAGCTGGACAACACGCCGGACCGTCACTCATACTTTCTGAATTCAAGCATGCTGTGGTTTTCTACAATCCCCCTTCCACATACTGGGTGCAGATGGGTTTTTGGCAACGTCTTCTCGCAGTTAGAGAAATGAATCTGAGGTGTCCGCGGGATGAGAGAGCAGCCCGATTCACCACTGCGCGTGTGGACCCTGCTGATGCAGCGCCGGTGCTTTAGCGCCATCCAGCGGTGATGTGAGAACGCAGTCTCCGGTGGCGACGGGGAGGACCTTTATCAGAAAGCTTCAGACATTGATAACTGGATGACTGTCCCCTTCTGAATGCAGCAGCGAGCAAACTACAGCAACGATATAAAAACTGAATCAGATAAGTCACTAATTACCCCAGTGCCACTTGCAGTCATTTGTTTGTGAGGGGTTTTTAGGCTGATTGGTTTGTTTAAGATGTTTTATCAGTTTTTATTATACAGTAGCTTTCATATTCAGACACAAACAAGCTAAAAAAAAAAAAAAAAAGGCCAGTTTATCATGTCGCATGATTTTAGAAGAAGTGCTTTGAGCTTTCTTAGAAATGGAGCTAAGAAAAGATTTGGGGACTCAATATCAATATTTTAAAATGAGATCCAACCCAATTCACTTAGGGAAAAAAATGGCAAACTCCCTAATATCTCATTAATGTTGAAAAATAAATGGGAAATTAGCGTTCTCCTCCTCTTAGGTCTGATATTGTCACCTGACTTCCTGTTTTTATGCGCCTGCTTTCATTTAATTTTTTAATAATAAATAAAAAGCTACTAAAATGTTTATTAGGGCCACCGAATGTGAGTGAACACAGAAGAGACAACAGCTCTGTGCTGAAGGGTTTTTCACACCTCTGTGGTGCACACGAACACCATCTTTTGTTGTAACCTAGTAGATGTCTTCTTTCTATAAAAGACAAAAATAGAATCACAGGATAAGAACAAGATGAAGAGCCTCCTCAGTTCTCACAAAAAAAGACTCCCCTCTTACCAAAACCCCTTCCCTTACCCTACCCAAACACACCACCCACACGCACAATTTGTGTGAACTCAGCCACTCTGAAGAACTTCAGTATTATGACATGAATTAGGCTCGTGTATACTCACCAAGTTTATGATAACACATTTTTGTGTCTTTGACATTACGCTTTCACGCTCCCCATGCATTGCTGTCCAAGCTACAAAAGCCTTCCCTCCTTTAATTTCATTATCATCTCTCCATTTCCCAAGCACGCTCTTTCATCTGCCCCCCTGAATGGCAAGAATGGGTGGAATAATCAATACCAACCTTTAAAATAGCCTGTAGGAGATGGGATGCAAGCATTTGGACTTGTATTTGATTGATTTTGGACCGCCCTCTGAGAGTGTTATCATCATGAAGCCAAAGCCATTTACCTCATAGAAAACTCCATAAACACACACGCAAAAACACACTCATGCAAACAGAATCAAAGGTCAGAACGCACAAATCCCCATGGATAGTGTACAAGAAAAATGTCACACCATTATCACTGCTGGGCTATAAAATTCAACGCAGATACTGTATGTAGACCAGAGACAGGCTTCGCATCACTTTGTATTTGACTATGAATAGAGAAGCTGTTATTTTGACTCTGTGCATCATTTATATCATATAATTCCTAAAGTCATCAAGTTTCTTTCCTCCTCAAGCTGCGCCTCACACGCATTGAGAGAGGAGATGGCCTCATTAATCTTCTATGCATTGTATAGACCTATGCTGTCATACCTCTGCCACTGTGGTTTGTGACACCGCTTCGCTCATTAAATCATATGACAGGATGAGGTCATCCGGGAGGTAAGGTGTCTCAAGCTGTTTGAGAGCAGATAAAGAAAGTAGTGTGAGCCTTTGTTAGAGAGCTGAACAACAAACGTTCTCTAGATGGGAGCTAAGGTGACTCATAAGGTAAATGCCAGTTAGTGAGAACTTGGCATCAAAATCAAATAAAAGTCTCTGCATTTGTCTAAACACAGGGAGAAACAGACATCTGAGACACTTGAGCTATCATGTGATTTGCAACCTCTCTAAGGAAGTTTTTTTCACCGCCTTTTTAGGTCTTGTTACTGTAGGTGGCACCTTGCATAACCCTAATCATCCCATGCTTGTTATTCTGATATTATTTTCAGTTGTGGGGGCTTTGTGGTTCGACACTGATTGTGGTAGTTCAGCTTAAAATAAAAGCAACCTGCAGGGAACAGTGCGAGCACTCTGCCTGAACCCTCACTCGCTTTCAGCACGAAAGTGTGTTTGAAGACAGTGAGATGTCTACCAGAAAATTGCAAGGGAAAAAATAGGAGGCATTACGGCCTCAGGAATGGAGCTCTCCATCAATAATGCAGCGGAAGCAGCAGTTAATGCCCCCTTTAATTCAACAGGTCTGCAGACAACGACACAGTTATTCTTCCTCAAGTGCAGATGCTCGACGAGAGGCAGCTACCTCAGGCTTTATGGCTTTGTGCGGTTTCACTGCCAGGTCTTTCCCCTGACCTCAATCCCAGTTGCAGAGTCTTTGATGGGTTTTCATCAGGGGCTCTCACTAATGGAGTTTCCAACTTCACTAACTCTCTCAGATCCCAATAGTGCACTGCTGCAACAACAAAGAAATAATGTCCACCTAAAGTCAGAATATATGAGCTCAATTTAGAGTGAACAGTGAGCGTACACCTTTTGTAAACAAAAACAGGGCAGTGTGGAATCACAATGTTACGCAGCTATTTGGTCTAGGTCTGTTTTTAAAAAAACTAACACTATCTTCTAGATGGCAAGTACATCAGAAGTGTTTTGCTTTGAAGTTTTGGCTTTTTTAGAGATTACTGAAACTTTACCAAACAAAAATTAATTGCAGACTGGTTTTTAACCACTTCAAAGAGAAAGAGGTGAAAGCCACATTTATAAATCTGACTCAAAACTTTTTTTTTCCCCAGTGGCAGGAGATTCTGACTCTTTGCTTAAAGGGGTGCCACTATGTTCATTTCTTGCGCAGTATTTATTTTTTATTTTTTTATTGGACTCTGGACTCACAGTTCCTTACTCATTTCTTATTGTCTCATCCACTATCTGAAACAAGGCATTCTAGCTTCTCTCTTTAAAGCCACCCTCCACCCTCTCTTTAAACCAACTTATTCTGATTGGCTGTCTCTTAAAACCAGAAAGTTTGATGGCAGATAGGTGATGATGCAACGTCCATGACCATATAAACAATATGAACTCTGACTGAGTAGAGTAGAATAGAGCCAAGAGTAGAAAACCTGTTACCAAGCACTGAGCAGTGTGAAGCCTGAGATTCTGGCTCATGGGGATTACTTGCACATAATCTGGCCTCAGTATGTGAAAATGTTTACAGTAATGTGAGCCTATCACCAATACTGTAACAGTGTCTGTATGGTTACCTTTAAAGGTTCTCTATATTTAAAAGTAACCATGCACCAATGTAAAATTTGAAGTATTGAATATTACCAGTAAATATTTATTAAGCAAAAGTACCTGTTTTTTCTGAAAAATATTGTATGCAAAGATTAGATTAAGTTTATATTCATCCTTCATTGTGTAAGTGGCATATTTTATTTATTTATTGTTTGTTTGTTTTGGGAGTTTTATTGTTTATATAGTGGCAACACTCATCAACTGAAACTGCATCTGAAACAGGAATTGTACACATCACAATACACATCATAGTACAGCAGTTAAACTTCTGGTCAGTTAAGTACAGTAGCAGAGGGGGTTGTTATTCAGGTTCAGCTGCTTTGGTGAACATATGCACTAGAGAGGGAGCAATGAGACGACCCCCAAAACAGGAACAATTTTACAGATGGAGGCCACAGATATTTGTTCCTTCCTCATTTTTTCTGTTTTGCATTTGGATTCCAGATTCCAGTAGACAGGCAGTTGCTAGGAGAGCTGGACAAGACCATAGAGGGTCCTTAAACCATCGACATGATCGGTATCTGCTCCTTGGAGTGACACACAGACCTCTGCCAGCTGGGCAATGGCACCTTGACTGCCATTAGGTATCAGGATGAAATCCTTGGACTCACTGTCAGACCCTACGCTGGTGCACAACAATACCCAGCCTCATGTGGCGAGAGCAGTTCCTGGAGGATGAAGGAATTGATACCACTGACTGGCCCCCACGCTCACCTGACCTAAATCTAATAGAACACCACTGGGACGTCATGTTTCAGTCCATGCGACGCCATACCTCAGACTATCCAGGAGCTCAGTAATGCCCTGGTCCTGATCTGGGAGGAGATCCCCCAGGACACCATCCACCGTCTCATTAGGAGCATGCCCTGATGTTGTCAGGCAAGCATGTAGGGACCACACAAAATACTGAGTACCATTTGGAGTTGCTGCAATGAAATTTCAGCAAAATAGACTAGCCTACCACGTCATTTTTTCACTTTGATTTTCAGGTGTCTTTGAATTCAATTTTTTAATAATTTTCAAACGATGTGGAATCCTTTCATTCCTAAAACATTACCCAGTCTGTATCAGTATTGGTATCCTGCATGATGTGGTTTCACATTTTTGTGCCTTTTTGTAAAGCATCACAAGCAAAAAAAACAAAGCCCAGTAACCCAATTTATTTAATGATTAAGGGCATATCTGTCATGTTCCTGGGCCGGTGGCCCAGTGTTTTTTGTTATCTTTTGTATGTGTCCTTAGTTTGTTATTTCTAGTTCCTTGTGTTCCATGTGTCAGGTCTGCATCCTTGTTCCCCCGTTCAACTTCCTGTTTTATTTTGATAGTCATTTGGTCTCTGTCTGTCATGTTCAGATTTTTCCTTGGTCTTGTCAGTATGATTACGGTTTCCTGTGTCTCCCAGCTGTTCCCACTCCCCTCGTTATCCTTGTGTATTTAGGTCCGGTGTTTTCTCAGCCTGTTGTCGTGTTGTTGTCTTATCCTCGCCATTAGCGCCCCTGCTGTGTTTCTCTGTAGTTCTTGGATTTCAATTCTGGTTGTCTTCCTGTTTTGCTGCATTTGCCCCGTTTCCATTCTGCACTCACTCAAATAAAGACTTAATATTCATTTTACCTCGTTTGCGTTGGGGTCCACTTCCTGCCTGCCACACAGCCCTTCCATGACAATTTCAAATGCATCATACACTGTTTAACATGAAAGCATAGTCTCTAAGGTAGTTAGTAACTGCAGCTGTGAAATAGATGCAAAGAAGTAGACGTACAATAATGTGAAGTAGGAGGTTAAAGTATAGCAAAAATGGAAAATCTCAAGCAAATTTAGCTGTCAAATAAGTGCACTTAAATAAAATGTAAAAGAACATTTATATATTATTACACTTTAAAATTTGCAGAGGAATAATGCATTGTAGTCATGATTTGAGTCGTTTCCTCTTCTTTTTTTTCTGTGATACAGAGCAGAAAGCAAGTACATGACTAAAATCCAGTAGGTGTGTTTTCTTTCAGTTCCACCTTTATTCAAAGCAAAGTATGAGATGGGACAAGATAAAAGCCTTGTTTAAATTTTTTTTTGCTGTGTGGATCTGATTGAAATATATTCATTTTGCATTGTCATACAGTGAAATATGGACCTTAGATGTCTAATATTTCTTGTTTTCTGTCCTGACAATCTGCATATCAAATATCTGCTCTCACCAGAGATTTTTAAAAAGGGGCCAGTGTCTGCGCTATTACTGCATACACACTCGCGCGCACACCCAGAAAGCTAGAGTAATCATGGAGAGAAATTCTCCCGTCATTTCACTGCTTCCCTTGGATTCTGAGCAGTCTGCCTCAGTGGCCTCTGTCAGAGAAATAGTGGGTCATTCATCAGGAGAGAGATTAAATCTTCATCCACTGCTACTGCATGTTGGGAGTACTTTATCTCTGGAAGAGAAAATAAAAGTAAAGAAAAAAATCCATCCTTTGAGGCAAACAAAATCGTTTAATTTCCTTTTATCACTTGCCAGCATCTGCTGGTGTGGACAGTTTGCGCCTGAACAGCTGCTATTGAAAAAGCAAATCAAAAAAAGGTGATAAACAGATGATAGGTTAACATACAGACACAGGTTTAAGGCTGAGTCAGTTATAACATGCAAGATAAACATTCTCATCTGTTTAAGAGGCTAATAAACACAACAAATGAAACATTTCTGTTCTCCTCTTCTACGTCACCATATTCGGAGTCTGACAAAGCTGCTTTCATCTGGTAGTTCTTTGGCTCCATCTGTTGGAGGACTTATCACAGTGTAAGCATCTCATTAAAATGCAGAACACAGCTTCATCACTTTATGTAATATTGCAAAGCGTATGCATCACTGCATCTACCGAATATTGTTTTTAAAGCACTTATAGCATAATTTATATAAATATAACAGTATTATTGTAATGTTAAACTACTCTGGTCCAGTGATTTGGAGACAAAGTAGGAGAGGCAAGGTTGAGATGGTTTGGACATGTGCAGAAGAGAAATATTGGATGTACTGGACAATTAATGTTGAATATGGAGCTGCCAGGCCGGAGGAAATGAAATGGACCACAGAGAGGATTCATGGATGTAGTGACGGAGGACATGCAGAGGGTTGGTGTGACAGAAGGATGCAAAGAACAGGGTGAGATGGAGGCAGATGAAGAGAGCAGCACAAAGTTTTATTCATATTGTAACTTGTAGCAAAATAAACTCAAGTCTGAGAAGTATGTTTTCATGTTTCATTTGCATGTTGTGATTGTTAGTTTTCATTATTAGTTTCTTATTCCTGGATTTTAATCAAATAATTAGCCTATTTGGAGAGAAAGCTTTGTATATAGCCTACTATTGCTTACACTTTGCTTACACAATATTACTTCATTTTAAATTTAATGACAGTGACACACCTCTAAAAAGTCGGGACAGGCTCATGCTTACCACTGTGTAGCAGCCGCTCTTTTTTAACAGGCCATAATGTCTGGGAACAGCTGCTGGACTTTTTGAAGAGGAATGTTGTCCCATTCTTGCCTGATATAGGATTCTAGCTGCTCAGCAGTCTTGGGTCTTTTCTCACCTATTTTTCATTTCATGTTGCACTAAATGTTTTCAGTCTGGACTGCAGGCAGGCCAATTCAGCATCCACTCTTTTCTACTATGAAGCCATTCTGTTTCAATAGCTGCACTATGCAGTTAAACATTGTCTTGCTGAAATACGCAAGGCCTTTCTTGAAAAAGATATCATCTAGATGGGAGTATATGTTGCTCTAAAACCTGTATATCCCCTTCAGCACTGATGGTGCTTGATGCACACCCATACCATCAGAGATGGAGGCTCTTTAACTGAGCATTAATAACAAGCCGTGGGGTCCTTCTGCTCTTCAGTCCAGAGAATGCGGTCAGTGGCGGTTTCTGATATGGGCATGACCACCCCCCTCCCCCTAACGCATTGCGATAGCTGCAAAAGCGCCTACTGCACTACTCCACTTGTGGGGTAATGGGCGCCCTCTGCCTGCTGTGTGGTGCATGTAGCTTTCTGCCATGGTTTGACAGGCAGGTTGTAACAGAAGGAAAGGGGCAGGCGGGGGATTCTCTCGTCTCGGTTGCTTAGCCTAGAATGAATCTGTGCATCTAATAAAATTAGGTGCACTAATAAAATTAGATGCGCACAATTGATAGAACACAAAGCACATTTCATTTATAATACTGTAAATATGGTCATTAATTCACAGTATTTGTGTGAACCTGAATCCTGATGAAAAAAATAACACAAATACGAATCTAGATGGTTCGGACAAATGTTGGTGGATGGTGCAGTGTTGCCAGATTGGGTAGCTTGTGTACACATTGGGCTGGAAAATTATATAGATATATCTATATATTATAAAATTATATAGATATATAATTTTCCAATTAAAAACTTCCTAAAAACCTACCAAATATGGCGAAAAGCAGCGAAAATTTTAACAACTCACCCAAAGCTGTGTATATTTAAATATATATCACACCTGGTGTTAGTAACATGAGTTTCAATGGAGGGTTTGTTGTGTTGGGCTGGCAACTGTCAGTCAGATCTGGCAACCCTGGCTTCAGTGCGAATTACGGAAGATGGAAAGGAAAAGGTCAAAGCCATCAGGTGCGCAGTTTAGGAAAAAGAGAAAAGAAGAGGAGGAGAAACAAGCAAAAGGTAAAGGTAAGCAGAAGCTGTGTAATATTTCAGTTTCTTCCATGTTTTTCAAATAAAAATTTAAAAGAAATTCTGAGTGTGCCTGTGATGGCGGGGGGACCTTCTGTTAAAACCTGCCTGTCAGAGTATGGCAGAAAGTTACACGCACCACACAGCAGGCAGAGGGCGCTCATTACCCCCCCAAGTGGAGTAGTGCGATAGGCGCTGCTGCGGCAATTGCTATGGGGGGTGCTTGCCCAGGGCACCAAACAGGCTAGGACCACCACTGAAACTGAATGCAGTGTCCATGTTTACAAAAATAATTTCACATTTCAATTCATCTGACCACAGAACAGTTTTCCATTTTGCCTCAGTCTATTTTAAATGAGCTTTGGCTGAGAGAAGACAGTGGTGTTTCTGGATCATGTTCACTTCTTCTTTGCATGGTAAAGCAGAAGATCACAGGTATCCATTATTGATTTTCATCCTTGTCCATTACGCACAGAGAATCTCCAGTGCACAAGGGATGAGGATCTCCAGATTCTCAAAAACATTTGATGACATTATGTACAGTAGCTGATGAGATATTCAAAGTCTTCAGAATGTTATGCTGAGGAACATTATTCTGAAAATGTTCCACAGTTTGTAGACTGGTGAACCTCTGCCTATCTTTACTTCTGAGAAACACTGCCTCTCTTTTTTTACATAATCATGTTGCCGACCTGTTGCCAGTTAACCTAATTAGATGCAAATGTTCCTCCAGCTGTTTCTTTGTAGTACCGCTTACTTTCCCAGCCTTCTGTTGACTCTGCAACAGTTTGGCAGTTGCAGAGGCAATTTTGCAACCCCGTGTTTTGGGTTATGTCTTCACTTTTTATTAATAGTCACTTTAGTTCCCTCAGTGTTTCAGCTTTCACGTGCTGCAAATAACATGCAGCACCAGTATACAGAAAAAGGCAGATATGGGAACACAGAACTGTGTGTGGCTTGTTTGCGTGGTCAGTAAAACAGGATTAAAGCTGACAGTAGAAAATGGTCAATGGATGTTTTGCTTACCTGGAGAGAATGAAAACAATCAGTACTGCAGCATTTAAATTAGCCTCTGTTCTAAAGCACTGTGAACTGAAAGATGGACCATGGCCTTAACGATTGTGTAACTCAATTATAAACTGCTCTACAATTAGTGCTGCACTTCTTTGAAAACTGGGCCACAATAAGGATTCTAAGGTTGAACTCCAGCTCCTTTGTGTTCTGATTTCCTATTAGGAGTTAGTTTTAGTGGCACTATTATGAAAAAATATGGTCACTGCGCTTTTCTTAACAAACTGCAGTTCATAATACAGCAACCCTTACAAAGTTATAGTTAATAAATTACTTATTAGTGCCTTCTTGATCTATTTTAAGCATTTCTTTAGGAAAAACATTTGGATTGCCAAACTGAGGAAAATCTGGTGTTTGGTATCCTCTCTGGCACATCTTTTTTTAAACTTTTTAAATAATCACTCTCCTCCAGCCCTTTGCGAGGAATCTTAACTGTATGAAAAACAGAGCATTATTTGTAATTAATTATTTGTTGTGATATTTATCCTTAGCTGTGTAAATATAATTCCTCAGTTGTGCAAATATAACTTAAACAGGTGTGTACAGTGTTTTTATTTGTTTTATTTATTTTATTCTATTCTATTTCTATATACATTTATACTTATATTGCTGCACAATGGGAGAAGCACCTGTAATTTCATTATAAGTGATGTATAATGACAATAAAGCTATTTCAGTCTATTCTATTCTAAACGCTCCCTGAAATGTTCTAAACAGGTTTAATAGTAAAAGCCAAACAGCTTTAACTTTAATTACAAAGGATTCAAAAACTTTTGCTGTTGACATAGAAAATCTGAAACATACAGAATAAATAGTTATGTTTATCTATTTCAGTTCAACTAATGTTGCATGTCTCCCCTAGACTCTGTTTCCACATGGTGGGCAGCAATACCCTATCACCTTTCCCTCAGATTGTTTTTAATATTGAGAGGTCCGTTAACTCTTAGCTGGAATTGCATAGTTGAATTTGCTTAAAGTAACAGTTCCTTGTTTCATTATATTGCTGTCTCAACCCTTTGTCATTTTCATTTTGGATGCCATTAATTTTTATCATTTTTAAATTCATTTATTCATTCATTTAATTTTTACTAATTTGTGGTTACTGATCCTTTACTTAGTCAATATCCATCCCTGCTTTTAATCTCTAACAGTAGAGCTATTATGCCAATACAACCTTTTAGAGCCACTAAACATCCACTTAACTTGCTTTGCATTGCATTATAATTTATTTTACATTGATTTGGAAAGCAGTGTTATGAGACAGGCCAGAGTGCACCTAAGAAGGGACAGTTAGGTTCAGCGCCTGCTGACATAAAAGTCTCTATTATGGGCGCTACTCTTAGGTTTGGAGGGCTTTTAATGGAGAGTTCCTGGAGTGGGGGTGGATTTAAGGTGCTTATACAAATTTGAGTGCTTGCTTTTGAATTTCAATTATCAGTGGGTATGTGCTGGTGTTTTTCTGTTCATGTATAAAATGTATCTGTAGAAATTTGGTGTTTGTCCAAACAAACACAAAAATGATTACCTTTCTTGTTTTGTTTTGGTTTTTTTATAGTTATACCAAAGCATAACACCTACAGTTTAAATCCTAACATCAGTTTTCTTCATATAAAATCCAACACAGTGGGTTTTAAATCAAACAATCAAGATGTGTTGGGCGCCCGGGTGGCTCAGTGGCAAAGCAGGCAACCACATGCATATGTTGCGGTGCAGACAGTGTGGGTTTGAGTCCCGGCCTGTCGCAAGTTTGCCCATGTGTTTTCCCCCATTTCCTGTCTCCCTCCACTGCCAATAATGTCACTGTGGTCAAAAAATTAATAACCAATCAAGATGTGATTCAAGTCTTTTAATTCAAGGGGTTTAACAAAAATATTGTATTAACTGTTTAGGAATTACAACCATTTTTAAATTCTTATGGCATACTTCTAATACAATAATTATTTTCCTATACTTGGATGAAATTCTTTCGACTGACTGACTGAAGTCTCGAACCCATTGACATCACCAAGTGCTGCATTTCCTCCCTTTAGATCCTCTGACAAGCCTGTACTGCAGCTGCCTTCAGTTCCTACTCATGACTTGAATATCCCATTTCTTTGCCCTTAGATCGCTTGGGTTGTGTTACGCATACCCTCAGTGTGCTGCCATATCCATCATCTCGTCATTGTCTTCTTGTCATTCTCATTAACCTGCTCTCCTTTCTGATTTATTCTTAGTGCTGATTGGTTGCAGAAGGCTCATTCACAAATATAAAGCCAGAGAAGGTGGAAGTTGGTGTCTTGGTCCCTCTATCTTCCTCCCTCATCTCCATCAGCAGCAGCGTTATCTTTCTGTTGCTTTTGCAGTTCTGTTTATTAATTATGAGTTTAGTTGGGAGTTTCCAGCAGTCCTGTTTTCAGTTTAGTTTCTATCAGTTTAGCTCACTAGAAGCCAGAATCAGTGCCTCATTGTGTGGTTGGTTCATGGCCTTGTTCCTCTCATTTGTTTTAGTCAGGGCTCCTATCTCCCTTATTTCCATTTGTCCTTTGTAAATAACCATATTTTCATTATTAAAAGCTTGTTGATCTGCAGCAGCATCATTGTCCATTTGCACTGTGAAGTGCTGTCTGATCAGTTTAGTTATATTTGGATGAATCTAAAAAGAGAATATAGCCTTGTACATTTCAGAATTCGTCCTGCTACTTCTACCAGCAGTTAAATGATTAATAAATGATTATATTTTAAGCCATAAATGGCATAAGACTGCCTTCACCATGTCTGACAGATGATGTGGCATGCGTCTGATCATGAGCAGTTCCTTTCCTTCTCTATACTTTTTTCTTCCCATCATTCTGGCACAAGTGCTTAATCTTGATTTCATATTTTTCTTGCAGAATTGTGCAGGCTCTTTTAGATCTTTTCCAGCAAAGTCATGCCTGGCAGTTCCATATTCAACATCCTTTGTCCAATATAACTACTATCCCTCCTCTGCACATGTCCAGACCATCTCATCCTGGCCTCTCTTTTGTCTCTGAACAACTCAACCCGATCTGTCCTTCTGATATACTCTTTTCTAATCCTCTCTATTCTGGTCACTCCCAGTGAAAATCTTCAGCTTGGCCTTCTGTCACACATCACCCCTGACATTCGTCTCCAGCAACTCCAACCTGCCTGCACTCTATCCTTCCTCTCTCTTGTGCGCTGTCCTTTGCTTTGGATGGTTGGCCCAGGTATTGAAACTCACTTTCACTACCTCTACTTCTTGTATTGTCACTGTCACACCTGTCTCCTTCTCATTCACACACATGTATTCTGTCTTGCTTCCACTCTTCTCTCCAGACCATACCTCCACCTCTTCAAGCTCTCTTCCACCTCACCTCTCCTCTCCCTACAAATGACAATGTCATCTGCAAACATCATGGTCCACACTCCTTCCCGACTTCATTTGCCAACATGTTCATCACCACTGCAAACAAAAAGGGGCTCAGAGCCAGTCCCTGATGTAATCCCACTCCCATCTTGAATCCATCTGTCACTCCTACTGCACACTTCAGGTACCACTGTACCTCTCTGCCACTCCTAATAGAAGACTCTCTCTCTTCTCATCTTATCATATGCTTTCTCTAGGTCCACAAAGACACAGTGAAACTCCTGACCTTTTCTACTTCTCCATCAACACTCTCAAAGCAACACCCTTTCTGGGCATGAAGCCATACTCCTGCTCACTGACTGTCACCTCTCTTCTCAACCTAGCTTCAATAACTCTTTCTCATAGCTTCATGGTATGGCTCATCAAGAGTACTATAGCTCTACACATTACCTTTATTCTTGAAAACTGATACCAGTACACTTCTTCTCCATTCCTCAGGCATCCTCTCACTCTCCAGGATTGTGTGAAACAACCTTTTCCTTTTCCTTTGCTACCTCTCTTTGCTGTATACCTAGCCTCCTAGTACTCTTATCTACTTCCTTTATCTCCCTAACTCTATCACTTTTTCTTTACTAACTTCTCCTTTTGAATACTTTCCTGTACTTCCTCATTCCACCACCAAGTCTCCTTGTCTTCTATCTTCTGTCCAGAGGATACAACCACCGCCTTCTTGGCGGTTTACGTCAGCACTACAGCTTCACTTCCTCAGTCATCCGGTAATTCTTCCCAACCACCCAGAGTCTGTCTCAAATCCTTTCTGAACGCTGTATAACATTCATCCATCAACTTCCACATGTCCACTGTCTGATGCTCTCAAAAACCCCAGTAGTCTGGGAGCACGCACTGTCTCTATGGGGATGGGGTTTTGGGAGGATGTCAGGAGGAGAGAAGCTACAGAGAGGCATGTAAGACTGCAACTGTGCTTCCTGGTCTTGCTTTGGATAGAGCACGTGAAGATTACACTATGAAATAAGTCATTATCTAGATTAATCCAGCTACACAGGTTAAACAGATCCAGCAAAACACCAATGTTCTCCAGAACAGGAATTGATATGATTCCACTTTCTGCCTCTACCTTCCTTCTCTCCATCATATCAGCCAGCTCACTTCCTTTGACAGTTATGGTCCCTACATTTCAAGTCCCTACTCTCACCTCCTCATTCCTGCTTTTCCTTTTCACATTAAGAATCACATTTTTAATGATCCACATATTGATTTGGTTTTCTGATGCAACCCTGTCCATTTCTCCCAGGTGGGTACCAGTACCAGCACTAGGAGTACACTGAGTCTACCTTTAATCATTAATTATTATTAATCTCTGTCTCTCTTCCACAGCTTTTGTCCAATCTCTCTCCCCTCAGCCCCAACCATTTGTGGCAGATGACTGCCGCTCCCTGACCCTGGTTCTTCTTGTTAAAAGGGATATTTTCCTTCCCTCTCTCACCAATTGCTTGCTTATAGGGGGTTGCTTTGATCGTTGGGATTTCTGTTTAATTATTGTATGATCTTTACCTTAAAATACCTCCTCGAGGCAACTGTTTTGATTTGACACTCCATAAATAAAACTGAATTGGTGCAGTGTTTTGGAGATAGATAGTGTATTACAAATTACATTAACCGTTAATGTCATAACTTATGAAAGCCTGCCTTTCCAAAAACGGATACTGATTTTTTTCATTTATTCTGTAAAGGCTTGTGGGTGTACTGATTACATTTAGTCCTCCACATTTGTTACTGGCTGAGTTTCATGTTACGTCGCCGACCCTTGTGATTTCTATCTGTTGAGAAGTTGGGGGGGGTTTTTTTGGATGTGTAAGACATTTTCACGGGTGGCTGATTGCACATCCCTGTGAAGCCCTGCCTTCTGAGACGAGATAGCCTCCTGCCGGATTACAGCCTGTACGCAGCTAGTGAAGGCTTTATTTTGTGCGAATGAGGAAAACATCGCCTCTACCTTTCTGAAAACTGTCACATGGGGCCAAGGAGGAAAAACAATCGCTTCCTGAAACGATTCTCGCCCCTCGCTATGTTTTGCCGTTTTCTCCCCTCTCTAACAACATAATACCGCATCGCGTTTAATTTTCCGTCCGGATCTTTTACCCGAGCATCGGTGCCGATGATGATGAGCAAAGTTAAAAACGCGATGTCCAGTCTGGTCGGAGGGATGATGCCGCATGGACACCACCACCATAACCATCACTCAGGTGGTGGACAGACCTGCGGACCGGACAGCCTGCCGCATCGTTTCCCCTACGGCCGGCCGGATTTCTTAGACCTCACCCCGGAGCTCCTGCAGTACTCCACCGAGCACGCATCACGGCCGGTGCTCACGTTAAAGAGAGGCAGCAGGCTTCCCTGGCAGACGGGATACGCAGAGTGAGTGGATCAAGGATTTCAGTGCCATGTTAATTGATTTGAAAATCATTAAATGGTTTCAATAAGAATTTTCGAAGGAGCACGATGAGTGTCAGGCCTGATAAGTGTTTTTTATTGCTGCAGCAGTTTCGAGTACACTGCAGCAGCCAAATGATGGCCAAAATGGCCTTTTGCTATTGAACTGTTTCCACTCCGTGTTCCTCTCCTGAGCTGCTGATAAATTATGTAAATATGGAGCAGCATGTCAGTGCTGTAATTAGACATATTCTGTCATAAAAGAGTGACATTTAACGTTTGAATACAGGCTCCACCTCAGTTAAATTTTGACTTACTGAGGCCATGCAGAAGTGAAAGCAGGAAATGTGTACCTACTCATGTTAGGAACAAAACCAGGCTGGGTGTTTTTGCATTTGTGATGATTCGGATTAACAGATAACTAGGTAGCAACATGTCATGTGGGTTTATTTATCTTTGTGGCTAAAAAAAGCACTGACTCATCACATTTGTCAGTCCTACTGCAGAACTCCTGTCCTTGGTTTTACTTTGGTGCTTTCATACTCTAATACACCTGCAGTCCTCTCACAGGTACAGACAATACAGCATCATTTCATTCATACTATAGGGCAAAATGGGCTGTGGGTGATTCTTGCTGAGGAAAAACACTTTTAGATGTTCCACTCTTCCAGAAGTGGGTGTTTATAAAGGAGTGAATAAATGCAGTCTAACAGTATGTGGGCTATATCATCCCTGCATGTTTTCCTTGAGCAGTGTGAAAAGAGACAAAAAAAATGACTGACTCATGCGGACAGTCTCTGCGCTGGAGACAGGCATAAAATTCCTGACAACAAACGTCTCAAAAGACTGAATAAGTTACGTCAAAGGATGATGGTGTAATGCAGATACTGAGCATGTTCTGTGGAAAGTTGCATCATCTCTGACATACATCAGAATTCTTCTTTAGTGTGAGTCACTTATATTGTAATCACAGCATTAGCGGTGCTGTTTACAACACGGCATAATCGGCTGATCTGATCACACATCCGATGTCAATGCTCATTTTGTACAGAGATTAAAACCCCAAACAATCTGAACCCATCTGTGTTACATCAGTACACTAAGAGCAGGCAAAACTCGGTATCAGACCCCAACAAACGACTCTAAAATACCAGAGCTACAAACTTTGTACGCTCTAAGCCATGATGCACTGATGCCAAATTATAACTGTTGTCAGCTTATAAATGTATATGACTGCATGGCTATTTTTATTTGGGATCACTTTTATTGATTAAGCAGTTATTATTTAGTCACACTGATAAGAGCCCATCAAAGAGCTCTGGTAAGTGTTATATTGTCTGATTAAAGTAAGTGTGATGTGGGTGGATCAATGTAACTGAAATTATAATCGTAACAAAGCACAAATTATCATTTGTACAGAGCATCTATCAGCTCAGTCCATTTTGTCCAGTGATGTTTACACGTACGGACAGTGGTGGCCCAGACAGTACAGATGGTGCATCTTCTCCACTTTGTTAATACTTAATTAGTGTGTCTTGGGCATTCTGGTGGTAATCAGGATTCATGGTCATTCTTCTTTGCAGGGTTTCATGTGGTTTGTTCGTAGTATAGCACTGCAGGCAGAAGATATAGAAGATTACTTTCTCACAAATTGGACAGACTGATGTGGTATAATTAGACATTCTGAACTTCACATCTGTGTGATTGAGATTATGAGTTTAATTGGTGCCATAATATTGGTGTACAACATTGTGTCAGCATAAATAAGTGAGTGCACTTACGGTAAGCCACCCAAAGTGCTTTGGCTATTTAATACTATTTAATTTAATATGGAGGCACTCTTCCAGGCGCTGCCATGGCATCATGTAAGAGAGTTTGAGGAAGCAGGACTCATGAGTGAAAACAGAAAATTTCAGGTACTCAGAATCATTTTTATGTTGTAGATAATGAATGAAAACAGGTTTAACTAACTCATACTGTATATTTAAAACCTCATATATATTTAATGATTGTATATGATGTATTAATTCCAGGTGATGTGATTAATAATTCATAAAAAGCAGATGTAGAAGAGCACAACAGTAAAGAAAGATGAAACTCCTTTCATGCTACTGAGGTGAATTTAAGTAGTGAGAATACATGGATGATGTTTTAACTGAATAATTTTCTGCCAAAAAAAAAATATATCAACAAATGATCATTTTGTTTAGCTGATGTAGAGAACCAAAGCACCGAAACAGGTTTTGTCATGCTTTAACTTCAGTTTATTGTCAGTGTGTGTACTTAAGTATTAGTAACTATGTTGAGCATAGTACATGCAATTAGTTACAAGCAAAAAAAATGCTGTTTCTAGCTTCTTAAATGTGATGATTTTAACTTTAATTTTCTATTTTTTTTTCCTATTTCATTTTGTCAAAACTTTTATAGACAAAAAGAATATACCTTAATGGAATAATTAACTTTCAGATTAATAGAGTTACACCCACACTGTTGTGTTGAACAATATTGTAAAAAAACAAAACAAAAGAAACAATTGTAACCTGTTTGAATTATAATATCTGCTCAGCAGCTCACATAAAGTTGTTTGTTTTTTTTCTACAGGGGAACTGTGTTTGTCAAGTATTGCCTGTCAGCTTTCATTTCTTCATAGCACCGTGCACCTTACAAACGTGATGGGCAGCTTCCCGTCCCTGAAAAGGAAATCGGAATATGACTAGTCTGATTAATTTTTTTTATAATATAAGTTTCTCATGTAGACTTTACTTTGATACTGCGGAAGAGTTTACGTAACCGGGCCTGCAGTGTTTGTCAATCTGCCAACTTCCACTTGGGGTAGTTTCGTTCAGGCACAAGCAAGGATTTATCTTTTTCACATTTCTTTTGTAAAAATCCTGTCAGCCAACCCCACTGTTGTACTCTGAAACGTGCCTGTCACAAGCACAGAGAGTAGATATACACCCAAAACAGGTTGGACTGTTTAAACAGGAACGTACGGTTTCCCGTTTTACTTGAAGCTGAATTGGCACCAGCTATGCAAAAAGAATCTTGAACGGCCGGGAAACATGCAAACATCCTTTTAAAGGATCAAAGGATTGTTTCAGAAGTGTTTCCATTCACTAGATTATATGCACCACTGATCTCTCTCTGATTGAACCACAAAACTGTGTCTGAATCTCTAAAGCTGCCTCTCCTCAGCAAGAGATTATAATGAAGTGAGAATCCCTAGAATTTTGCATGGAGTTTTTTGTTTTACTTGCAGAATTTGTCCTTTGTCTAACAGATGATGTCTGCAGAGACATGTTTGTCAAATAACCCAAACTACAGAATTCACTGGAACTTGCAACTTCCTCTTTTTAAACTTTCCTTGCATAAAAGAGTAACAGAGAAGCACTGTTTTACGAAACACGACTAATAAGGTTTTCAGTCACAAGTTGTGGAAGCATATGACCGAAAGACAGATATGTGAAAGCGTTAAGTCACATTACAGGAAGGCTTGAGCGCCTTGTTTAAGAATGGCATCCTCCCACACCAGCAGCCAGCACATTCACTAATAGCTCATGGGGCTCATGTGACTGCTTTCAAAACAGAATTATTGCTGATTCTGTATTGTGGGTGTAGGAGTTTATCACATGGGAAAAGTAAACACTAACACGTTTTAGCCAAATATAATTGCAGGCCTCCAAAATCTTACAGAACCAGCACTGTGGAAAACACAGACTGTGCATCCTTCAAGTTTAAAAAAAAAAAAAATGATACGTGGAGAATTATCTTCCACACAGGAAGTTTATTTTTGGACTTTTCAGCCTTTCATTTCAATTGAGACAGCTACAGAGTGAAAAATAAATAATATGATATAAACAGTGTCGACTTTAACTCCAGGCTTTGATTCCTCATACAGAGTACCAGTGTCCTAACGATGATAACAGATCCTGCAGAGACCTTGACCCTGGAGTGATTCAAACACACAACCTTCTCACAACTGCAGTCAGATGTGCTACCAGTTGTGCCACAGGGTCCAGTGTGGTGAAGGAACCTTTTACCTTAGCTTTACTGTTCAGTACTGTAACTAGGTCTCGATAGGTGGAATAATGTAGAACTGACTCCATACTGTGAGGTACTTTCACCCTTTGTGCTTATGTGCTACACAAACAAAATGGGTCCCAATCACACATGCATGGCTCCTTTCTGATAATATGTGTTCTTTTTAAACATTCCTTCCTCATAAGCAGCTGATTTTTTTTTTTTTTTTTTTTTAGCCTTTGTTCAGTTGATACATCTGAAGAGTCAGACAGACAGCAAAGGGCGTCAGAACAGAAACAGATTGACCCTGATGTGATTTGGATACACAAGCTTCTAATCTGAAGCCAGACACACTATCTGTTGCACTACAAGGTCTTCACCCATGAGTCTCCTCCTTCCTTTCCTTTTCAGATTGCATGCATCCTTGAAGTGAAGCTAAATTAAATGATAAATTTCCTTTATCATAATACTCTTGTTTTTGACTTTTTCAAGCCCTTATTAAATTAAATGACTTAAACAGTGAGGTACAGTAAGGACTCAGTAGACAACACAGGTCCTTTAGCAGCTTATTGTAAAGGCCCAACACAACATTTTGGTCAAAGTTTCTTTTTTTGTATCCTATAATTCATCTGTCACATAATGATAAGAGCAGCACAAGCACAGACACCGAACCTGGTGTGATCTGAACACGCAACCTTCTGATCAGCGCCCACACACACCACCTGTTGTGGTCCCAAGGCAGCAGTTTACTTTTTTTTTGTGCACTGCTTGCTCTGAAGTATGTGGACTAGCTAAAGCTGACTCAGTACAGTTTTCCTAACTGATGATCTGATCCGCAGTTCACAGGAATCACTACTCCTTTTATAGTATCGGTAAGATTTTAGTGAAACTTGCACGCAGTGATCGCCTAATGGCTCTTCGCCCAAATGGTGCAAAAAGTCACATTTGTCATTTGTACAAGCAATGATTTGTGAAATGTAAACTCATGATTGCAGGTTTGATTTAGGTTCAGCCTCTCTTTGTTTAAGCAAGTTGTGGGTTAGAACTGATCCCAGGCAGCTAACTGGACCCAGTACATGACAAATGTCCTTTCCCAGCTTAGCTGGCCTAATGTAATAGTAATATCTGATGTGATTTGAACATGCAACCTCCTGATTTGGAGTCAGTTGCACGACCTGTTGTGCCACAGGGTCTTTGCCCCTACGTTATGGTCTCCTGCTTACTTTGCTCTTTTATGCACTACCACCACAAGCTCTCTGGACTAGAATACAGCTGACTGCCTGGTTTGGGGTGCGTTACTCGTTGTGCCTATGTACTACACAAAGTGGGGTCCACTTATCTATACATTGCCCCATACTGATAATATGGTATTTGTTCCCAGCTTTTATATAGCTTCAGGTCAATTTTCTGCCATCAGTCTTTATCAATTGTACATGTTAAGTTACAGCAAAGGTAGTTAACCACATGGCTGGGCCAAAAAAAAAGAGTGCTGGCAGAACCTTGCAGGCTTGCTGGGGTCAAATTCCAGTACTGATGAAGAATAGTTTCTCCCCAGCCCTGCATCGAGATCTTTGAACACTGTTCTGGCTTTGGCTGAAAGTTTAGACTGCAATCAGGCGATTTAAAATTTTTCTCCGACATTAGTACTAATGCAGGGAGCAGAGTGCAGGACACTGTGGAGCCTGACCGCCGCTTTCAACTGATTAGAAAGTGAAAGGGCTTTTTATAATCCAGATTTGGGCAGCCATTGCATTTTGAGCCTCATTTTTGTAACTCTCTGAAATCAAAGCTCCTGACTAAGCAGCATCCATCTTCTGAAATGATTGTTATCAGTTGAATTATATGGAATGTGAAAGGTCAGAAGTCGTATTCTGATGTGATTTTTACTAATCTCTCTCAGGTTTGTTGTTTGACTGTTTAGTTTGTCCTCGTTCCTTTTCCTTTCCTCTTTTTTATTTAGGCTCTTTGTTTATTTTACTTTTGCTTCTTACGGTCCCAGCAGTAACTCATACATTGCTCATTTCTTCTCTGTAAAGGTTTCTGAGGGAATCTTAATGCCAATACTTGAATTACTGGAATTGCGCAATGGGTATTAATGCCACGTTATCCAGCTAATGTGGCATTTATCTATAATTGAAAGTGAAAATGTTACATAATACGCCAGTATGAGGTCTAAATAGACTGCAGCCTACCCCAGCTAGGCTCATGTTCCAGCTTAAAGGACCATGCCAGTGGGTGTTTGCATGTTGTTGCCACTATGTTCCAAATCACTCACACTTAAGTGTGTGTTTAGTTTGGATGTAGTTTCCTTTCCAGGTAGCCTTTGGCTACATTTTTAAGTTCTAATATTTAAGACGGCATCTCTAGTCATTATTTTTATAGGTTGATATAGCGGTGGATATAATTGTAGTGAATAATATCATTGTCAAACTGGTCATTTAATTTGAGTGGGTCTGCCGTGACAGGTAAAGCAGGGTTCTCCACTAGATTTGTTGTCCACTAACTGCATCGATTGGTGGTTTTATCTGTGACTCCTACAGTCAGCTTACTAAAGTGTCCTTGGGTATGTTGCTGAGTACCAAAACAGCCCCTGATGTGTCATCAATGCATAAGGGTGTGAGACTACAAGACCAGAAAGGCACTATACCTGTAAGGCTAAAAAGGTGATATATCTTAACCATTTACCACTAACTTAATACTCATCTGCCAACTTCCCACAGTTTTGTCCTGCATTTTAGTGTCTTTCAGTGCACTGTTTTCATTATAGGGCATTACTCTTTTAGTTTGGTGGCTGGAAATCAGATAAGAGCCAGAGTTAACTACATGCTAGAGGAGTAATTAACAGTTGCAGAGTCATATATTTCCCTCAGGATTTGTAGGAAATAAAGATATGAAGGGAGTGCATATTGGATTGACATTCTTCGAAAGGCTAGAAGCACGACTTCAAGTGTACACATTTGTTGTGTCTGCTGTAGTTAGGGGACTCTTTTCTTACATATTTGCCGTAGCAGTTTTGTAAGATACAATGATACTGTGTCAGTGTTGTGTTTCCAGCTTGTTCCTCTGGCCAAAAACACCAACTGTATAACAGTATGTTGCTATGATGCGTAACTGATTAAAGAATGAATCTGAGTTTCTGAGTGAATGGGGAATTTGAATGCATTGCTGTCTGGAAATGAAACTGTACACCACGCACCAAATAATGTTAAAAAATATTTTAAAACGTGATCTTAATGCTGTTGTGCATCTGTAGTTTTAGCTGACACTACTGCAGCACACACCATGCTAGATAATGCTGCTACAGTATGAATCAGTGCATTACTCTAAAGCCATTATCCTCCACAGGCATCAGCTCATCATAAAAACACTTAATCCCTTCTGCAAGTTCCCTCTGGGACATGACTGCATCCTGCCCCACTTTTCACCCCACTGTTGCACTGTCTCTATTATGTATTTTATGTGGTTAGAGAAATGAGACCAAACACTATAAATCATCGGACTCCAGGCTCACCTTTCCTCGTTGTGTCTTTCTCAATCAGGGTGATCAATGCGGGGAAGAGCATGCTGAACGAAGACCAGGCCTCGTGTGAGAAAGTGTTTGTGAAGAAGCCAAGTGGCAAACACCGCAACTCTACTTTGCTGGAGCACAGTGGGGTGAGTGAAGGGCAGATTTCTAACATAACAGGGAGTCAAGGAATGAGGAAAGGAATGTATGAACAAGAGGCAGAAATAAATAATTAGTAATAATGTTTTTCAATCTGACATGAGTATATGTAAAGCCCTAAACATGTCTGAGGGGAATGTCACTAAACGGTATTTGCTTGCCTTCGTATGTGGCCTGAAACATAAAGTTCCCTTACCAGAACATAAACTGCTCCACACTATCTGAGCATGCACTATAGTTACTTCATACCCAGTAGTGGTATTTTCACATCTTGCGTCAGTGTAGTTGGCCTCTACGCCTAGTTGAAGTTTTCATTCTGTATACATATAAATGTGTATGCAAGTACTGTGAAGAAAAAAATTATTGTGACCCAGAAATATCCAACAAGATTTAGTAGGATTTAACATTAACACCCCAGAGAAAACTTTTAACCAGATTTCATGACTTTAATTTGACCTGAATAAACACTTTTTTTTTTTTTTTTTGATTGACTGGCTCAGTCTTTTGATAATCACTATAGTCACATGCTTTAATTTAAGAAAGGACTGCGCGACTATTTCTGTGTGAAACAGTGCAAAGTCATCTGTAATTCTCATCCTCAGCTCTACTGAGCATTTTAACGCCTCACAGCTTTTTTTTTTCTAAAAATGTGACTATTTTTGCTGACTCACTTTGCACTTATCAGCATCAATTTCAGCCACACCACACTGTAATCTGTACACCAGCACAAATCTTCAAGCTGACAGAGCAACAGAGCTCAAATAAGACTAAAACAGGAAACAACTTTACCAACTTAAAAATTGCCTATAATGTTGTGTGTACAGCTTGTTTCCACTGACGCCAGGTGGCCCAATTTCAGAATATTTTTTTTGTTTTGTTTTTGTTTTTTTTTTGCATTTTTGGCCACAGCAGCTTTTTGTTAGCAGTGGAGAGAGACAGGAAATTGGGGAAAGATACAGGGGAAGACACGCAGGCAAATTGGCGACAGGCCGGGACACAAACCCGCGCCAGAACGCGGCATATGTATGTGGTCGCCGGCTTCACCACTAAGCCACCCAGGCGCCCCAGAATATTTTTTAAATAAAAACAGAAATTTATCTACCACAGACTTTACCTTCCTTCTTAATGAACAGACTTGCAGTCTATCATTATCTCCATTTGGGCCTCCTAACTCCTGTAAGACCCGCAGAAACACACACATACACACACACGCACACATACTCATGTCCTCCATTTGGTGTAAATGAATTACATCATCCGTTGTTGCACCCTTCCCCCACTCGAGTCGAGCATCAGCGGGGTAAGCAGATGTCTTGGGCCTGTTTATATGTTGGTTAGTCAGGCAGGCCAACTGGGTCTATTAACATTCCTGCTAAAACATAGGTGGCAATGCCTTTCCATCACTCACTGTGTTATAAACAATAAAAGACCTGAACGGAATACATTTTACCTACAGTCTTTTCATCAGACATAAAGATTACACTTAGACAGCTACATAAAAGTACTTTAGATTAATATTATTTCAATTATATATATATATATATATATATATATATATATATATATATATATATAAAAAACCACACACACATACACTATTGCATTGTGTTGTTTTGAACTTTTGAGTGGTTCCACAACTAAAATCAGGTGTGATGATGTGACTGTTGTTCAGAAAGATGGATTTTGGGATGTAATAACAGAGCTTGAAGGAATATATTGCTTATCATTTTGAAAAATATCTTTACTTGCATTGCCAGAGCCTGTAAACCCTCAAAAAGCTGCACTTTCTGTTCAGAGCTGTCATCGTATAAGAGTTTGTTTTTTTTTACCTAGGAAGCACAAGAATTGTTCTGTTATTTGATACACTACTTTTACTATATTTAATTTATATATTTCTATGTCTGGCTCCTCTTTTAGGATGGCACAGGAATCCCGCTCCACTTCTGGGGGGTGTTTGATGGCCATGCAGGTTCTGGCGCGGCCATCATGGCCTCCAAGCTTCTTCACCACCTAATCAGAGACCGTTTGGGAGAGATCTGCCACCTCCTGGAGAACCCCAGCAGTGCACCTCCTATCTGCCTGGCCAAGAATGGCAGCCCGTACCAGGCAGAGGCAAAGAAAGGAGGCGCACAAGAACCAGAGGACCCAGATGCCGTCAGCGACGCTTCAGTGCGCTTTTACATGGAGAAGGTTGTCAGTTTGGAGAGCCTTGTGATGGGAGTCATAGAGACTGCCTTCAAACAGATGGTGAGCAGACAAATGGGGAAAAGCAAAGCACTTTTTTTATTCCTCAGCCTAAAAAAGGCTGATGGGGTATTGTTGGCCACACCCAAGGTCAAGGTGGCCCCAAAAATCTTGGACAAGTTAGTTCCTACCATAATAATCATAGAAAGTGACAGCATTTTCAGTGGTTTATATTTATGATTTTAGAATTTCTTATTCCTGGTTCTTACATTGCCATTTTCTTTTGAATTGATATGGTGAATGGTGAATAAAGTCACTGAGGCTCATGTGCATCTTCCCATTCCTGGTAATTATGTGTTCTGGAACTTGTACTTCCAGGGGATGTGTGCCACCTAAAGACTCTACTCCCAGGCTCAGGGGTAGCACTGGCGGCCAGCAGCATTTTTTTTTTTTTTTCTGAAATGCTCTGACAAATATTGGCTGCACTGTCATTTAACATTTGAACATGAATCCTAATGACTTTGGCATACTGACCAACACTCCTGGCCAATACCCCCACCCCCCTGCAAGACCCTCAGACTTTATTGTGAATACTCAGCGATACACAAACCCCTAAGTTTTGCATGTTTGCCTCACAAGTACCCAAGTTGCCAGATCACAATCAACACATTCAGACCATAAACTACATGAAATTTTGACCCATCTGTCACAGCAACCTGGCCACCCACAGTCTGATTCAAGGGACAGCTGCTCTCTGTGCAGGCAGCCAGACCAGTTAATGCTGAATGAATAAGATGGATAACATAGACTGTTTTTGTTGTGTATTGCTTTGAACATTGCCAGCACTGTCATGACTACAGCACTTCACAACAACTGCAAACATCTTTCAGTAATTATTTCATCAGCCACAAATAGGAGAGCTACAAAACACACACACACACACATCTGAAAGTTTGAGGTCACTGGAAATTTAAAAGAAATAGATGGATCAAACATGTTGCAAATAACAATCAGCGATTAATAAATTGTTAGTCGTAAATCAGTAATGATTCTTAATGGAATATATTTGTAGGTGTTAAGAGGCCAATCTTCAGAAACCATCATTCTTGCATATTTGTATGCACTTTGGTTCATGACCAGATATGATAAGATAATCTTCTCTGATGCAACATCACTGTCTGATTTAGATCATACTTATAATAAGGAACACTCAGCTTAGGTAATGTGTTCTTGAAAGTGTCCTTGTTTCTCATCATTAGCGCTTCAGTTTTGTTTTGAAAATGAATATGCATGAAGAAAATAATGAGCTATGCAGGATAATGGGGGAGCTTTAAGTGAGAGAGACTTTGCAGCCTTTTGTCTTGACTTTTATTTTTCTCTTTTTATTACAGGATGACCTAATTGAAAAGGAAAAATCATCATATGCCATTTCTGGTGGCTGTTGTGCCTTAGCTGCCATACATTTAATGGGAAAACTCTACGTAGCCAATGCTGGAGATAGTAGGTGAGAGAAACATGATGTGTTTTTATAGCTCCAGGATCCACCTGCTGTTCACTCTGCAGGACATTGCATCATCAAGTATCCTGTCTCGCTGACTAGCCAGTTGTTCCATCTTTTCACTCCAGTCCTTCTCCCTTTCTCTGCAGAGCCATCATCATACGAAATAATGAAGTTATTCCCATGACAAATGAATTTACACCTGAGTCAGAGAGACAGCGGCTACAATATCTGGTAATCTGTTTTGTTTTGTTTATTTGTGGATAAACAGTTGTCAGAATTTTGCATACACTCATCATGGTTTTTTTTTTTTTCCAGAACACAAGGATTGTACAACATATATATTTCATGACTTTAAAAAGACAAGAATTGGGTGGAAAAGTTTTAATATTTTTTGGGATTCAGCTCCTAGATAAATGATCTTTTCCTGACAGGAAGGCACATTATCACTGAATTAACATTAACTGGTTGCCTGTTTTAGTATCTGTTTGTAATTCTGAGTCATAGAGTGGGTGGATGGTGTTTGCTGCAAAAATGGAAAGCCTGTTTCTTTTTCCTTTTCATTTTAGCGTACAGCACAGTGTGCCGAAGGCCTTCTGTCACATGCAGTCCTGTAGCCTTTCAAGTTTTAGAAAAATGACAAGAGTCATGACTGAGGTTAAGCTTTTTATTCTCTAGTTCAATGCAACCTTTCTAATTTTGTGTGCCCCTCCAGGGCTTCCTGAGGCCTGAGCTCCTGGGAAATGAGTTCACTCACATTGAGTTCCCTCGTAGGATCCAGCACAGTGAGCTTGGCAAAAAGATGCTGTACAGAGACCACACCATGACTGGCTGGTAAACCTTGAGATCCTTCTTAATCACATTTTAGATAGTTAATCAGTTTTTACCCCTCAGCCTGAAAAAGGCTGATGGGATATTGTCACCTCTCTGGGTGGGCGGCAGGCGGTGTGGACACCCAACCATTTGAACATGATAACTTGAAAATGAGGTGACGTAGATAAGGGTTTTTTAGGACAGAATTCATTTCCTTATTGGGTTGAGACGACATATGTTTATGTTCCTGCATGCACTAATAAACATATCAGTTACAATCAACAGTATAGTTAAAATCTTGAACACCTGGCTAAAGATATGAAAGAAACAGAAACACAAAAATCACTGCTTGGTTATTTAAGGTAATATAAGGATACAGGTAAGAACATAATTGTACTTAAGGAATATTTTTATTTTTTATTTGATTTTTCCATTTGATTTCTATTCAAGTTTTTTAAATTTTTCTGCCAGGAGGCTGAGGGGTAGCACTGTATTTTTCATCTCTTTAATCTGCTTTGTGCGCCCTGTAAGTGTTAAGAACATCTTGCTGTGGGGTATTTGGAAGAATCGGGAAAAAAAAAATTGTTGCAAACCAGAGGAGTAATTAAAATCATTAAATTTATGGATTCATAAGCCAGTTATTTCAATTTAATTTTATTTTATTTATATAAAACCAAATCACAAGAGTCACTTCATGGTGCTTTATACTGTAAAGACCCAACAATAATACAGAGAAAACCCCAACAGTTAGATGAGCCCCTGTGAGTAAGCACTTGGCAACAGTGGAAAGTAAAAACTCCCTTTTAACAAGAAGAAACCTCTGGCATAACGAGGCTTGGGGGGGGGGGGTCATCTGCCATGATTTTGCTCATCTTGTGTTGAGGATCTAATCACTTAATTGTTTCAGCTCTAATTGTATGTGTTTGTTTGTAGGGCTTATAAGACAATTGTTGAAGATGATCTGAAATTCCCCCTGATATATGGAGAAGGGAAAAAGGTAGGAGGCAACAAAAAGTCAGTGTATTTCATGGATGCATTTTAGCAGCAATTCAATCACAACACTTACAATTCTAATTCAGTTTTAAAGCATTCTCATAGTCTTAATGTTATTAGCTAAATGGGATCTCTGCCAGGCTTAAAAAACAGAGACCTGCTCAGTATTTTCATTATTGTCTGAAAGAACATTGTCTTCACTTAATAATCCCTCATAAATGGATTGTCTGAGAACGGAAGCGCATCCCAGAGCAATAGCCTACATTACTGTGTGTATGCCTGTTTTTTCCTGCTAATGTGTGTCACTGTGTACAGGCTCGTGTCATGGCAACGATTGGAGTGACCCGTGGGCTGGGTGATCATGACCTCAAAGTTTACAACTCCAACATTTACATCAAGCCCTTCCTCTCATGCGTTCCTGAGGTGAGTGCGAGGAGACAGCTCACCTCAGTGTTGCTGCTTTGGCCACTTTGGAGGGTTTAGGATTCATTCAAATAGCTGTCATAGAAAGGCTCAAATTCCCAGACACGGATAAGGTCTAGTGCCAGACTAAAAGCCTTTTTTTCAGTGGAGATCTTTGTTGGTTTTTCTTTTATTCATGGATTTGGCTTCCTTTATGTCTGAGCAGTGATCTAAAAGTGCATTTGGTGCCTTTTCATAAGCTCAGGTATGGGGAAATAAATGGGTTTAGTTATTCCAATTTACCATTTCTTTCCTTCTTTTTTTTTTTTACCATTTCTTTCTTTTTACCATTACCATTTCTGATGATATTTTTAATGATATTGTGCAATAATATCAATGTAGCATTTGCCTACATTGTCTATGGATTTATCCAGGCAGTACTATCAAGGGCTCTATCTACTGCCCATGATAGTGCCCTTATTGTTGAAATAAAGTGATCAGTTTTTTTCTACTTTTTAAAAAAGTTTCCCCCAAATTCCTTCATTAAAATTGCTTCTTAAAGGAGAGCTCCACCAGCAGTGATGCCACTCAAATCAGCAAAAATACTGTTGCATGAGACAGAAGAGGGCTTAACCAATCTCTGCAACCACTTCCTCATTTCCGTTTTAGTCTCGCCACTCAAAGTTACATTGACAGCATCTAGCATAACATACTAGAATCTATTTTTTGAGCTTAGCTCATCTAAAAATGCCATGCTTCCTTTAAGTCACTCTAACCGTGTGACTCAGCTTAACATCAAAAATGTGACAGAAAATGAGAAGCTTTACTGCAGCAAATGGAGGTTATGACCCTTGCATGCCAGCATACAGTGCATTCAATAATATTTTAGCAGTTAACACACACAGAGAAGTGGCTGCCTGTTTTCTTTATGCAATTTTGAAGAAATACTGACAGTATGATACCTAGGCATATAAATTGATTAATGTGGTTTATCTCAATCACAGGTGAAGGTTTATAACCTGGATGAATATAAACATGGCCGTGATGATGTCTTGGTCATGGGCACAGATGGACTTTGGGATGTAACCACAGACAAGGAAGTGGCAGATGCTGTTACCGCCTACTTATCCTGCTGTGACCCCTCTGATCCCATGAGGTATGCAGTCTCCCAAATAATCCTTTTTATTAGGTTTTTTATTCTGGGTGCATGCTCTGGGTCATGCACCATGTTCAGACGGGATTATGTTCAGATGATGTCTTGTATGGAGTTTGTCCACTAGGTGGCGACAAACAAATAGTTGTCCTGTAAAATTATACTTGAAGATCATGTATCATGTAACCTGCATGCAAGCTTATAGTAAAATATTTATAGTAAATTCTAATGTAGTTATGTGTTAAAAGTATAAAGTATCAGAAAGTTTTGAATGTTTATCAATCAGTTTTTAACTATTCTAATTTAGCCCATTACTTCTATTCTCCTTTAAGGTGATAAACAAGTTGGCAGATACATTATTAAAAAAAATAAATAAAAGATATTACAGTATACAGATGGATAACAAATTCAAGGGAAAATGAATAGTGTCTTAGTAAGGTGCTGGGCTTGAGGGTCAACAAAAACAGCTTGAGTAGACCTTTCTGTTCAAAAAATAATTCCTTATTTGGTGCTTTAAAATATGTTGTTGGAGAGCAATGTCCAAAAAAATCTCAGTCAAAAATCTTTCACTGATGTTTGATGACTGTGAGGGCCATAACATATGATTCGTTTTACCAGGAGACAGAGTAAAATCCAGTAAAATCCAAATCTTTAATCCAAAACAATTGTCTCACAAAATGAAGAGTTCAGATAGGCACGCAAACCTACCAAGAGGCAAGCACAAGGGAAGAAAATCCAGCAGCCAAAGCTTATTTACCGGAGAGTGAGCATAAGTAGTTGGGGCGCTTTGTAAAGACGGAGAGCCTTTTAGCTGATATTCACCACTTCAAGAGCGCCTCTTTCACTGTGTTTTGTCTGCTCTCCTTATTGAATATAAGTGTGTAGCTGTTCTAATGGTGGTTTGTGTTTTCTCCTCGGTGTGTGTTATACAGATATACACTGGCAGCCCAGGACCTGCTTATGAGGTCAAGGGGGGTGCTGAAGGAGCGTGGCTGGCGGCTACCCAATGATAAACTGGGCTCTGGCGATGACATCACGGTGTTTGTCGTCCCACTGGCAGGGCAGGAGTCAGAGACATGAGGTTATAGCCACCACTATGACAGCTGACTCTTTAGGGCCCTTCCCATGGTCCCCTCTCCCCTCCTAAACCCTGAACCAGTGGGGCAGTGGGAGAAGAAAACATCTTTGTCATAGAAGACTCGGGTCTGACCAGCACCTTCATTGATCTACAAAATGAGACCCACTCCCTTCACTTCATCTTAACCCAGGAACTGTTTCCCATCTGCTTTGGTTGGTCTTCAGTCATGCAACAAAACATGTTCAGTGACATTAAACTCTTTCTCCCAAACCTGCTGTTTGTGACAGTTGCCAGTGAGAATTAAATCCTTGTTGTACTTTTGTTTCTTGTTTATGTTGAAGGCTGAGCGGCTACTCAAACCTTAAATGGATTGTTCATTTTAATGTTGTGCCCTAATAGTGACTACCTTTTTTTTTTTTTTTTTTCATACATTTCACAGTCATACATTGTAAAGGGGATTGCAATAGAGAATGTGAGGAAACCAAAGAGATGCTCCTGGAGCATGAGGATGAAAATCAGTCAGATACAGAATAAAGAGCAAACACAATCATCAGATTCTTGTTGTTTTGAGAAGTAAAAAGACAGGAAAGGATCTTTTACAGGATAGGTTGCAAACAGAATCAGCTGAGTTTCGGTTGCAGTATTAATTTTCTCGATAACAAATGAATGACAACACCTGAGGCACTTGACGATTGTTGCACATGCTCTGTGGTAGCTTGTTAATTTTGTGATATCTTTTAAATGAATGTGCTTCTAGATGACTTGTTTTATTTTTGTCATTTCAGTGAAGAAAACAAGAAGGTTTTGTTCAGTAAAAAAAAAAAAAAAAATCATTTGTATAATTTAACTGCATTTTTTTTTCTTTAATATTCAGATGGGAAGGTAAATTATTCTCCATAATCGTCTCGGTATAGTAAGATGTGATAAACTTCACACATATGCCTTATTGAAAGATGAAAGGGACTCAAGAGTTTTTTTCTTCAGATGCACTAAATTTGACCCTTGCAGAAGAGGCAAAAAAAAAAAAAACATTGCACGCCCTTAAATGTACTGCATACCTCTTTTATACCATTTTGTTATGTCATGTTGTTATTTAGATTTTGCATATATTTTTGAAGATGACTTTGGTTGTAAGCAGTATCAGATGTTTTATTTTTATGTTTCTATCCATAACTCTTTGTTCAGATAGTGTGCCCTAGACTTTGAGCTACCTAAATGTGTGGTAGAGGGATAGTGTGTTCCAGTTTAGAAATAAATCAGATTTTTCCCATGTGTTTCAAGTGTACTTGTGTCACTGACTCACAGTCTCCTTATTTGTCAAAAGGAAATGAACCTATGGCAGTAATTTAGTTCCTCAATAAATCTTTTATTCAATTTCCTATGAGCTGAACTTCTGGACAAAACAAACTTCAGAAATATGCTTAAACTATTTCAAAAGCAGCAAAGAATTTATCTTCATGAGATTCTCCAGTCTCATTGTACATTCTGTATAATGACAAATAAAGGCATTCTATTCTATTCTATGTACAACCCCAATTCAAAAACGTGGGGATGCTGAGTAAAATGTAACTAAAAACAATGCAGTGATTTTGCAAAGCTTGCAAACCCAATTTTATTCACAAAAAAAAAAAAAACAGAAAACATATCAAATGTTTAAACTGAGAAAATGTACCATTTTAAGGAAAAAAAAAAAGATCATTTTGAATTTAATGGCAGCAACACGTATTAAAAAATTTGGGACATGGATATGTTTACCACTGTTTAGCATCCCCTCTTTTTTAAACAACAGTCTATAAACATCTGGGAACCAGTTACTGGCCTTTTGGGGGAGGAATGTTGTCCCATTTTTGTGCAAATAGGATTCTAGCTGCTCAAAAGTCCTGGAATATTTCTTGCTTTATGACGTGCCAAATGTTTTCAGATAGTGAAAAGTTTGGACTGCATGCAGGCCATTTCAGCACCTTAACTCTTGTACTGTGAAGCCATGTTGTAACAGATGCAGCATTTGTAGTGCAGGCCTTACCCGAAAAAGACATCTAGATGGGAGCGTATGTTGCACTAAACCCTGTATATACCTTTCGGCACTGATGGTGCCTTTCCAGATGTGCAAGCTGTCAATGCCATAGGCACTAATGCCCCCCCATCACACCATCAGAGATACAGGCTTTTGAACTGACAAACTGCCTTCACAAACAAGGATTTCTGGACGTGTCCCTGAGCCCATGCAGTGAATCATGCCTGGTTTTAAATGCAGAGCCGCCTGACGGCCCAAAATCACAGTGTCCAAAAGAGATTTTCGGCCTTGTTCCTTGCGCACAGAAATGTCTCCAAATTTTCACCATCTTTGATGCGATCCTGTACTAGATGATTCAAAGATGTTGCAATTTAATGTTGAGGAACATTATTCTGAAAGTGTTCCACAATTTGTAAATGTATTTTTTTTGCAGATTGATGAACCTCTTCCAAGAGGCTCTACCTCTCTATGTTGCTCTTTTCATCCCCATCATGCCACCGACCTGTTGCCAATTAATCTAATTAGTTGCAAAATGTTCCTCCAACTGTTTATTTTTAACATCACTTACTTTTCCTGCCTTTTGTTGCCCTATCCACTTTTTTAAATGTGTCGCTGCCATCAAATTCAAAATAAACTATTTTTCATGAAATAATAAAACATCTCAGTTTAAACATTTGATATGTTTTCTATGTTCTATTGTAAATAAAATATGGGTTTGTGGGATTAGCAAATCAATGTATTCTGTTTTCATTTCCAATTTACACAGCATCCCAACTTTTTTGGAACTGAAGTTGTGGGTTCATTATTGACATGTGTGCTAAGCATCTGAGTGCAGTAATTTATTTATGCAACCTTATGAAAGAAGGCCAGAGAATTAAAAATATATGGATAGGCATAAGCAGTGACCCTTCACTTTGCCACAAACTGGAGTGGCGATAAATAATTGCTGTCATCACAGGAAGCTATTACTTGTGTTATAAGTTGTACTGTTTGCCAAAATCAAAAGGACTCCTATAGACAGTCAGGTCTAACAATCTGTTACAAACCCAAAACAGAAGCAATGTACCATGTTTGTGTCTGAAACACTTCAATAGTTCAAAATCACATTTAGAAATATTTCTCATATTTCAAACTGAAATAGTCAAAATGGCAAACCAATAGGAGCTGCAGTCCCCAGGAGCAAAAGGAATGGTAGATGTTTTATAAAGAAACAATGGACTGTAAGTGAACGCCTGCTCACTTGGATATGTAAAAAGATGCACCTAGTATTAACTGGCACTTCAGTGACTAGAGGAGCCCTTTATGAATTATGTAATTCTAAGCAATAAACATTTAGCTATTGATTGATGTACTTGTCATAGGAAACTCCTCAGAGGAAGCAGCAGCATCATAACACAGTAGTAATTTTCAGTAATACCGTATGACTTCATGTGGGAAATATTAAAAGTACAATAATAAACGCAAACATTTTTGGGCTGATGTGTGTTTCCGGAAGTGATTGTTCACATGTCACTAGTTGAGGTTATTTCAGAGGGCTACACTGGCGAGATCCACACCCATCCCTCCTGTTGCACGAGTCTTCTTGTACTACGGATGATGTCATCTTTGACCGGGGAGGGGAGGAGGGACTCCGGCGACTCCGATGCCTGCAGAATCTGCATCAAGTTAGAGTGAGGTAACCAGGAAGAAATCGGAAATACAACCATCTGCCTTCAAAATCAACGTTTAGCCGTTAGTATTTTTTTAATATTGTGAATTCAATTCAATTCAATTCAGTTCAATTCAATTTTATTTATATTGTGCAAAATCACAACAAGCAGTCGCTGCAAGCTTATGAGTGACTTTATGAGTGTACAAGATGCAAAATAATTAATATAAATTATTTGATATGAATGCTTGATGATATTGACGGCTAATGGTTGTCAGTGCAACATGACTTGAATGCAAGCGTGAGAACAGCCACAAGTTTGTTTAATTTGGCTGGGTGATCATTCCGCATTTCGTCTTTTTTGAGCTTTTCACTTCAGATAATGGATATTAGTTAGGTTTGACTGTCGGGCACTGGGAAACATGCCCCAAGGCCTACAGGCGTGACAATTTGTAAAATTGGTTGGCCTATGCAAAACAGAAAAGCTAGAAAAACTTTGGTGACAAGGGGGGAAAATTCTCAGGTAAAACAGATGAAAGACTCTGTTGAAAAGTCTTATGAATTTACGAACGAGTGTTAATTTTGATTCACAGTTTGCGTTATAGCTTTTATTTATTTCTAAAGTACAAAAACGCAAGCCACAGGCTGACGCTTTTAGTTTGAAACCCCTAACCGGAAGCGATTGACAATTAGCCCAGGCTAGCTTGTAGCTTTTGTCAGTGGGAGGATCTCTGCTCGCCTGCCCCGTTTCTCAGCACCCACTCTGTAAATTTAGCGAACACTGCAGCAAGAAGTGTATGTGTGTGTGTCACGATCAAGAGGAAAGAGCAAGCAGGGATTAAGATTAATTAAAACCTTCTCATCCGGCTGGTGACAGGTAAATATGAACCGGAGGCTGTGGTTTGACTCAATATTCTTATTTGACACAAGCCGACTGACTAATTATAGCCCACTTACTTGGGTGAAAAGGACAAGGTGGTGGCTTTTTCTCGTACTAACATTCGCCTGTTTTCCCTTGGATGAGAGTTTAACTCCTGCCAGCGCAGTCATTTGTAGTGAGGTCTGTTTAGCGAGGTTGTAGTTGGCAGGGCGTGTTTTTGTACAACTGTTGATAGCTTCATTGTTGCTAGTTTAAAAGTCACGGCAGCAGATCAGATCCTGTCGGTATATTCAGGCTGTTCCAAGTGCTGCGACCTCAACAAGGCTAAGCAGCTCCTAGTGGCAATTTTCCAACTGTACCATTCCTGGGAACACTTGAATTTCTCATTATTGTGATTCAGATTTCCTGTTTAAACTACAAACAGTGGTTTTAAAAATATGCTGAAAGCCATGAAGTGGAGAATCAACTTTGAGAACATGGGTTGGAGTAATAATGTTAACATTGGTGAAAATTCAGGCGTGTTAATAGGGATTTAAATAACCTACAGTCCAAGCATATTTTGGATAACCTCTTACATAATTCTCCATAGTTTGTTAAAAAGTATTTGGAAAATAACCAAAATTCCTGATGCACCCTGGGTAAGTTGACTGATTGGTTTGTGGACTGAAAGCCAATAACAGTATTTAACACTTTTCACTATCCCGATTAGTTTTTCTGTCATCAAGCAAAATTATTTGTGAAGAAAAAGGCTTTTCTTTTCGTTTTATACCACCAGTATTGAAATGTCTTTGAATTTTGGACAGAACAAGAAATGTAGATATCACATGTGTACTAAGGTGATTATTCCTTTGGCTGGGTGCAGTGATTTATCACGAGGTGGCCTGGAAGTCATTAGAGACCTCTTTTCAATCACTAAACTAACTTCATATTTGCATCTGCTGATTTACAGCAAGAAAACAACTTAGATTATTTCTCCAAATTTCAAAAGCAGATTTGTTTATTTTTGATGTGTTCAGAATATGATTATAAAATAAATATCTTTTAGGTTTTGCACTCCCCATGTAGGAATCCCTCAGATAGCCTTATGGTGAAGCCTCTGTGGGATGACGGCCAGTTTCTCAGTTTCCATGTAGCCAACATGGCTACATGGAAAGGCTAAAATTTCAGTTTCTGTCCACCAGCCAGTGTTTACAAGCACTGATACATTTTATACAGGTTAACTAGAAGCCTTACTACCATGTGATGATAACACTGGGCAACAATTTTTTACTTTTTGAATGTTGTCTAGATTTCTACAACTGATTTAGGGTATTTTTGCCCTGCTGAATCAGGAAATGGCATCCGTTTTTCTCCATCAGGTTAGGTTTTTGTGCTAAGTTGATTTGAAAAAAAAATCAGATCTTGTGACAAAATCAATTACATTTTTGTGGCATTATCAGCTGATTTTTGTCAACACATATCCTAAATATGTTTTTAAGAGAAAAAAATGTTTTTCCAACAACATATATTGATTACCTGATAGAAACATCGATTACTGTAAACTGAATGGTGGGCAATGATAAAGGTAAGTACACGTAAATTGCATGTTGCTTCACCATTGTTCAAACTTCAGGGCTTGAACTTCCATTTCTTCGAACTCCTGGAATGCCCAGCGGCAGGGACTCCATCTCTTTCATGTCCTGATGGAATCTCTCCCCCTGCTCGTCACTCATTGAACCCAGGTTCTCAGGAAACCGGTCCATATGTGAAAATAGGTAGTGCATCTTGACGCTCATGTTGCAGTCCAGGTTTCTGAAAGCAGTCAGCATGTTGTTGACAAGTTCTGCATAGTTTCTGGCCTTATTGTTGCCAAGAAAGTTCTTCACTACCAGATCAAATGCCTTCCACGCTTCCAGTTCCACTTTGTTCACTGAGTTTTCGAACTCTGGATCTCTGATGAGCTGACGGATCTTAGGACCGTCAAAGATGCCAGCTTTCAACTTCTCCATGGTCAATCCTGGAAAAGCCTGGCACAAGTAAGTGAAACAGTCACCATCCTTGTCCAGAGCCTTGGTGAACTACTTCATTAAGCCGAGCTTGATGTGCAGCGGTGGGAAGAGTATTCTGTCTCTGTCCACCAGAGGGTCGTTGATGATGTTCCTTTCTTTGCAAGGCACCAATTCCTCCCACACAGCTGAGCACAGTCCCTACTATCCCACATGCACAGAAAACATGGGTACTTGGTGAAGCCAGACTGTTGTCCCAACAAAAAGTTCACCATCTTCAGGTCAACACAAATAAACCGCTTATGCTGATCATAACCAATTTTCTCCAGCACATACTTCACCGCTTCATACTTCTCCTTCAGTGTAGTCGAGTGAGCGATGGGTACAGAGGCAAACTTTCCTATACACTTCGTGGGGCGGCTGCCCCATTAACTTTAGTTTTGATCCACCAACTTTATGCTTTGCCGCACCAATTTTTGGAAGACTTCGAGGTTTTATGACTTCAAACTGATCCCTTTTCGACATAATCACCCAGAACTACCGGACCTGAATACTTCTTGTCATTAAAATAATTATTTCCAATCAAAACAATTATTCAACATCGCATTTTACCCCACCAACTTCTTCTAAAATGCTCCACACATGCGTACATGTGAACAAAAACGTAAAAAACGACATGTGGCCATAGCTCAAAAACTTGACCTGATTGAGCAAAACCAATGTGATTTTTGGATTCAGCGCATCAGATTCGTCCTAAATCAGCTGAAAAAACACAGACAACAAATTTGTTGTTGACCAGTGTAATCGATGAATCTCAAATGCATTTTGGCAAATGCCATTGATCTCCTCACAGACCTGTATGCAAACAAAGCCTGTTCAAATATGTTTTGTGAACTTGCACTTGGACTGCACACACAAGCCAGAAAGCTTCTGGTACCAAAAATCTTGTCTTTCTTGCTTACAAATTGTAAATATTAATATGCCTATAGAGTTATAAAAGTTATTCAGTAATGACTATTATAATGACTTGAAACCTTAGAATAGGTGACCTCTGAGGGAACAGAAAGAAAAACTGACTCAGGAAACACAGTGAAGTCATCTCAGCCAGCAAGTTATCCCCGTTTGGCTGCTCATGACCTGAGTTTTTGAACAGAAGTGAGTCCTGTGGTATCTGTTCTCTCTCAGTGTATCCGCTGCTTCTGCCTTAGAGTTGGGTCATCCTGTTCCAGCTGACTGAACTCTCTTGTCTTGCCCTACTTCCCCTCAGCAGACCCCAAGAGCTGGAGTGTCTTCCTTTGATGTACTTTTAAAGTCATGGCTGCTTGACAGAAGCCATCTATCCGGCTCATTAATCTGGAAATGCCCAGCTGATTATGGTGATCAAACAAGTTTAAGCTGTGTGAGACTCCTCCTATGTAATTGTATCGAAACTGCGGACACCTGAAAGAGCACTGAGATGTTTTTTGGAAATGTACTTATTTACTTTCCTAATCACATGTTTATACTGTTATTGTGAAGTGACAGACAGCAGGCAGTTGGTTTAGCTTATAACAATCCACCTACCAGACTCTGCCAGGCCATTTCTTTGCCTTCGTGCAATGATTTCCTCGATTTCTTTATCATGAGGTGATCTTGAAGTCAGTACCACTTCTTAATATTTTCCACTAAAACGAATTATTTGGCTGTTGCTTCATATTTACCTGCATAATTGCACAAAGAAAACAGCGAAATATATTTCCCAAAATGTCCAAAACAATCCTTTTAATGCAAAAATTCTCTCTGTGTTTAGTTTACAGTCATCTGGTCCTTTTCACATGGATAAATAGTCCTTTGCTGTTAAGAGGCCTTAAGAAAGATATTGTCTGTTTTTTATGTCTTAGGCTGGCTGATGTTGGCACATTTGACCATTTCCTTGGGTGTAGCATACGGTCATGAGTCAGTGAGACTCGGGAGCTGGTGTGTTTGCGCCCAAAGAATGTGAAAGGCAGACCTGATCTGCTCTTGTGTAAAGCAGAGCAGGACTAACATTTCAGCTTTGTGCATTTAAGTAAGGGGACTAAATTTGATCAATAAATACTTGATCTGAAACAGCTCGAAGCCTGAAGTTTCCCTGTGTAATGTGTTGCTAGATGAGATGTGCTTAGGTAGTGCTGACAGCCGGCACTGTGGGCTGTCTGCTGTATGTCATACGCAGCCTTTGCCAGTTTGTGAACTTTGGCCCATTTCTTAGATTGCCTCTTGCAGAGGTGAAGCCAATTCCTGGGAATCCTTAGATCTAAAGGTTTCTGGACTGTTTCAGGGCTGCACCTCCTTGAGGATAAGACACAAGCTGTGTGTTATTGTGAGCTGCAGTTCAGCTGCAATAGTTCCTTGAGGGCGTTTTTGTAAAAATCATGTCCTTGAAGTATATTAAAAGTAATTTTTATTCTGTAGTTTTGGAGTTGTTCTGAAGACAGTCAGGCCAGACTGGAATGATGTTTGTCTGTCAAACTGAGTCAAAAGCCAGCCTGACTTCTATTATTCTTTTGGCTATAAAGCCTTTATTTACAACCAGAGTTGGACAGAGCTCCTTGACAACTCCTGTCTATTGTAGATTTTTTATTTTTTTACTTTAATTCTAGTGCAATATATCACGGAAGCTGCAGTCCTTGGAAGCATGTTACATGTGCAAAATAATCCTGATGGGACTGTTATGTTTGCAGGATATGGGGACAAAAAAGTCATCATCATCACGGTCTCAGGAACAGCACGTTCGTTAATAGCAGGATGTTCGTGTATGTTCAGCATTGTTGTTGATATGAAACTCACATGAGCACTGAGAGGCAGCTCTACCTCAGTGGTCAGGGTCACGCTCTGCTCTGCAGTAACTCTGCTCAGCTTGTTGCATAACTCCTGTTGGCCCTTAAGCCTCAGGAAACCTCCTTAGAGAAGGATTGAGGTGGTGTGTTCATTAACCCGGGGCATTGCTCAAATAGTACAAAGTAATAGTGCTTTGCTTTCCTTTTTAATGGTTGTCTTTGGACCTAGTCTATGTTTGCTTTTCTGCATCTGAGAGCATTTGCTTTGTAAGAACACTGTACTAAAAGCAATATTTATGTCTGTTGAATTTGGGTTTATATTTAACACCTATTTCACGATGTCTTCTAAAACAAAGTTAAAATTTAGAAGCATAAGTCATCAATTTTGCTTAATAAATGATGTAATATGTTACTGGAATCATTATCTGTTCATTGGCCACATAAGTCTAGTTGGATTCACAGAGCTATTCATTTTTACCACTTGATAGTCTGTGAACAGCTCAGCAGGTGAAATATGTAAGGTATACGGTACCAGTCAAAAGTTTGGACACTCTCTCCCATTCAGATGAATGGGAGAGTGTGTACTGGTACTGTACATCATTTACACGTTGATTTTTGTGTGGATTGAACAAACAAGATATTACATGTTAGAGGGTTTAGAAAGTAAGTGGATTATGTTACCTTTGGACAGAGTGGGATAAGCTGTTTTCCCCTAATTCCAGCCTTGAGGTAATTGTGTCCTTACTATTCCTTCATAATAACAGACAAATATAATGTCAGTAATTTCCTCATATTACACTCAACAGTATTATTGTTAAATACATATAATTTATACCCTGATCTAATTTGCAATACCTGCTACTAGATTGACCTTTCAAAATACCTGAAACTCAGCAGAAAATACACAAGAGACCATACAAATAAAAGCTACACAATGGAAAGGATATCGTAGTAAGGCACTGCTTCACAACAATGGTTTTCAAACTTTTTATACCAGTTTAGGAAGCCAGCATGTGGTTTGCTGGCCTCACAGGAAAAGTCATTGGAATGTTTATTCAGTAAATTGTGGGCTATATTGGTAATTGTCATTTTTGTACTGTTAATTTTTTAATAACTAGTGAAATGGCTACTACATTTCTTGACACCAGGTGTAGTTATAAATGTTAGGTAGGTTTAGTCAGCTATGTTGGTGCAAACAGAAGAGTGGAAATTGAAGAGAAATGCTTCACTGGTATGCTGTTGGGCTGCTTTATCATAACATGGCATGAAATGTGAATTAATGAAATGTAGGCTGCATCAGTACAGTGCATTCTTTCCTCACCTCCTTTAGGGACCACATAACATATTAACAAGGATGTCTTCACAACGGGGCTCACAGTGTAGGGAAGAAATATTATACAGTCTTGATAGACAGGATATTGTTCATTCTTTTCTTAGATTTTCTTAGATTTTCTTCAGGCCCGCATTTCAGTGAAATAATGTGAAAAAGGACTGCTTGGTTGAATTGCTGTTAATGCAGTCTGTGACCAGGAGTTGTATTGTTCCAGGAGAACTCAGCCCTTTTATGAAAACAACACAAGATTCAATGGCAACTTGTTGCCCCTCAGGCATAAAATAAAATCCAGGAAGTCTAGATTTGGTAACAGATCTGTGAACATGAAGGTATTTCAGAGCCTAAAACAATAGCACTAAGACTATGAGAATATGCCATGCATTTCTGCAAAGTTACTACGGTGGTAATTATTTTTAACTTATTCCACCTGAAATGATCTCTTGGATTTATGGGACTGGCTACCAGAGCGCCTCAGTAGGAGACATTATGTTACACTGTGACTGAATTACAGTCAAAAAGAATTTTTGTTGGCACCTTAGCGTCATCACTGGGCAGGTCTCATTCAAATGAATAAACAGGCTGCTTTTGAGATTAGTCCGAATGCAGCCTTGCTTTTTTTTTTTCTTCTTGTTTTCAAAGGGTTATGCCCTTGCTTTGACATTTGGCAGGAAAGATTCAAATTTCAGCATCATCCCATTAGATTAAAGGTGAATATTGGCTTTTCTTACAATAAACAACCTTGACAAAAAGGTCAGTTAATAAAAGTCACTTTGGTGTTTTTAAAGCCAGTATGTTTCTTGGATGTAAATTTAAAAAAAAATGTTTCTGCTCTCTAACAGTTACAGTTGTTCCTCAGCCAGCTCTACAACGATAGAAGTCTTTATGAATTTGTTCCGGTGATATCTCTGTGCACCACCAGGTACCTCAAGTTGTGTTGTGTACAGTCACAGCAACATATAAATAAAAATGCGTTTATTTTGGCTTTTATCACAGCTTTCACGAAGACAGTTAATCTCTTAGTAATGAGTGCACCTAGATTCAGTAGGGTTTATAGTCAACACTAGGTGCGGTAAGTGATTCAGGTTTTAATTGAATCAGGGTGAGAATGAATTGAAGTATTTTGTTTGCGTTTTTTCTGCTGAATCATGATGAACAGGTGTCATCTGGATGACAGACTAAAATTGATTTGTGCTAGCAACCACCAGCCTCTTTAGTAGTTGCTGTCATTAGTATCCATTAGTCCCTAAATTGAGGGCATCAGTCATAGGCAGCCTGAGGATTTGGCACCATTTGTGACTATATGGGACATTTTCACGCATAATTTCCTTTTGTCAATGTGTCAAGATGTTCCATCATAGGCTCCTAATATCAATGGGAAGAACTCAATGTACAGCTCAGAAGAGCAACTGTGTACGTGTGGATGTATGTGAAAGTAAGAAGGCGTGTATGTGCTTGCTTGCATGCACAGCGTTGCCTCTGGCTGCTCTCTCCATGTCCCAGCTCTGCTAAGGCCTGTCCAAACAGAACTGCAGCCAAAAAAGCTCCTCCCAGGCTCCACAGAACAGGAAGTGGGTTGTTTTGTTTCACAGAGGGCTCGGTGTTGCTGTCTCCCACTTGTTTGGCTCTGGACCCATCATCTAGTTCACAGTATCTCTGGTCCATTTGGCAGGCTCTGAAAAGCAGAAGATGCTGTGCCGTGTCTGTGGAGAAGTATCAAGTACCCTTAAACACAATGGAAGTGGATCTTTTTTGTTGTTGTTCTTCTTCTTTTATAGTGTAGCAGGGCATGTGTTTTTTTGCTCTATATGAACATATTAAATACATAGAATAACTGTAGTAAGTAAACAGAATAAGCAGCCTAAACTGAAACTCGAGGTACAGTGTAACAAAACCTTTGCAGCTGTAACACAGTTTGTAGGAACTGTAGGAGTGGGTCCTTAGGTTAAAGACAGAAAATGTGATCATACCCATGACCACAATTTCCGTAACAGGAAACAAGTAACCCAGTTGTTAATAAAACTGTGAAACAGCAAACGCCCAAAGTTTCCTGCTGGTTATGCCAAATTTTCATATGCATGGAAATGGAGCTGGGAAGTAACTCCTTCACTTACCTTCTTCATTTTTCTCTTTCCTATTTAAAATTCACTTCAAAATTCAGTCCATTTATTCCTAAACATTTACATTTTTTTTTTTTTTTTTTTAATAATCGTACGCACTTCTGCAGCCTGTATTTAAATGAGTGTACTCTGTATAGAGGTCAGCTGATTACATGGTGCTGATGGTGGTCAATGGCTGCTTCCATGAATCACATGGGAGTGTACATCACCATTTTGCACGGAGGGTCTATAAAGAGAGTCGAGGTAACATCAGGTTTAGTAGGTACCCTTTGCGTCAACACGGGCCCACTCTGAAACTTGGAAGAAAGCTGAAACCAATTAGAGAAAGTAGCTCCACAACAGCAGTTACCATCCATAATTATCATCAGCAACTACAAGCAAAAGTCTAACATACAATTTAATTTTCACATAGCAAAGCTTTTTCCTTAACCTAGGTGTTTACCACAACACAAAATGTGGCGTTGCAAAAAATATTGTCCAGTTAACCAGCTATCAGCTTTTTTCCTTCATCAAAATTACCTTAATTCTACTGGTTTTTAATTTTTTTTTCCCTTGAGTGTGTGTCACCTTTATTCTCTAGCTTCTAACAGTTTCTACAGTCACAACCCGTTGTGATAATTGCTTGGTGTCCTGATGTCCTTTTCATTTTTGTTGTATTTATAACCAAACAGGGCACTAAACAAGCTTATTATTTTTATGACTTTAATATCTTTTTAACAACTGCTATTTCAAAAGATTGTGAGATTCAGTTTGCATATATACCCCCCCACCCCTAAGCTGTGCATGAAATAAATTATATCTAACAAGCCATCCTGGTGATATGAAACTAGCAACAATTTCTCTAATGACCTCAGCCTGTGTTTCGTTGTGACTTCTGATGAATGGCTTGATGGTGCTTATTGAAAGCAGTGGTATTGCCGTGCATCTGAGCAGCGATTTAAAAGTGGGCGTTGGGGCAGGCTCAAATTCAAAGTTTTGCCTGTAGTGCAGAAAGATGAATTTCCCCTGATAAGTGGGTGCCCCTCATGAAGAGTATTAGTGTCAAGACTGCCTGGCAGAAAGTGGATGAGGTGAGGAGCCAAATGACTATATGCACAGCTGCTCCCAGGCAGCAGGGCTCCAGCTCATCCATCAGCTGCACAGCTAACTCATCCCCATGCGTCCGGCACACACACCAGCTAAACCAGTCCTCTGATCTGGGGATACTGCATTATATTTCTTGATGGGTTTTGCACAAAAACTAGTAAAGCTTCTTGAAGCACAGCATAAAATTTAAGCCTTGATAAGTGATTTTTGTTTTTGGTGGGGAATGCCTGTGTAGTACACACACACACACACACACACACACACAAAGAAATCAAAAAAAGTGTAATGTTTTGGCTGTTTTAGGACACTTCATCAAGCACCAAGCACTTCATCAGCTACCCTAATTTCCTTATACTTTTCTCCTGCTTACAAAACAGCAGAGGATGCGGAGGCTGATAACACATTCCTTCATGTCCTAGCTTGTCTCAACATGCCTTTTATTCCTCTCCTTCACTCCAGTCTCATCCTCCATCTCTTCTGTTTGTATAGCTTTGTAGTCTAGATCTGGCATTGGGGATTCAAGGTCTGTGACTGCACTTTGTTGTGACAGCGTGCAGATCAGAGCCTTCCCGAAGGTGTAATGCGGTACCGTCTGTCAGAAATGCCAGAGTGGTTGCTTTGGAGCTATACCGCTTGAGCAGGGGAGGAAGAAAAAAGTGTTTTTATGACATTGTGTTCTTGATTTATCCTGCGATCGCTACAAATAATTTAAATATCTGCCATGTAAAATCCACAAGCAGATGACAGTTTAAGAGTGTTGTTTTGGCTTCAGTCTGAAATGTGAAAACTCCCTTAACAGCAAAAAAAAAAAAGTTTCCATGAATCACAAAAAAGTTTCTTGGGCTTTAAGTTCTATTTGTAAGAGCTTATTGTTCTTCCCCCAACAGAAATGGCAGCCATTCGGAAGAAGCTGGTGATTGTTGGAGATGGAGCTTGCGGGAAAACGTGTCTTCTCATTGTCTTCAGTAAAGACCAGTTTCCTGAAGTCTACGTCCCTACAGTGTTTGAGAACTACATTGCTGACATTGAGGTTGACGGAAAGCAGGTTTGTACTATTTAAACTAAAATTTGCTCTCTTGAACTGATGGTGTCTCTCATCATGAACATAGAAATGCTTTCAGTTTCTGTTCTTATATCTGTAATTGAACTATAAGAGTTTTTTTTTTAAAGCCCAGTCCTCCTCACTGCTGCTGCATCTGTTAACCTTTCCAGTCTCACACAGTTTGGACTGATGTTGCCAGACTTACCATAAACACAAGTTTGTTTTTTAATAGCTTGACCAAAGCAGGCTTCTGATTATTAGGCTGCGAGTACAGGTGTTAAGTGGATTTTATAACCTTTAAAGAGCTAGCTTTCTGAAAGACTACATGAAACCAAAATAAAACAGGTCCCAGGTAGAGAGAGTAAAGCACCGGTTAAAAATACTCATATAAGACAGACTTTATTAGTGTAAACGTTATCTTAGTATCCACAAATTACAAAGAAAAATTAAAACCGCAAGCGGTGATATCGGGCCCTCGCACTCCCTGCGCGTCGACCCGTGGCGCTCGTCGACCCGTGCCGCACTCGGAGGTCTTTTGATCGTGATGGTGTACAGAAGGTCTGAAGAAAGTTGAATTCTTTTATAGGAAAAGATATCTTTTGCTCTCGGCATAGACGCAATGGAATATTTGGGGGTGGGGTCACGGCTCCAGCATGCAAAATAGGGCATGGGTCTGATAGACTGTTTTGATCAGGATGATGTCAAGAATGTTGAAACACATTTTCATACATTTCCGAGAAACTAAGTTTGTGGATGCTATACAAAATTTCATTTGCTTCTGTAGGGGGCGCTCTTGCAGCTACGTATAGCCTTGAATCCATAGTTATGGGTTCAGAGTGGCTGTGTACATGAGTGATTACATTTTCAGGCAGATCGGGCAAAGCATGTACGAACACGTGCCCAAACAATTTTGGTCGCCATTGAGAAAAATGAAAGCCAACTTCAATGGCCTGGTGTGACAACACCGTTTAATATTTTGTCAAGATTTCCACAATATTTGATGGGCTGTTTGTCTAGATGATCTGGAGCCAATTTGGTCTCACTGGCTGAAATGCCCTAGGAGGAGTTCATTCAAATAGCAGGCCTGAAAATGGCAAAAATTGACAAAAATTGACACTTTCAATTGAAGATGCTGGACTTCCTGTAGGGTTTGGAGTATGGCTCCAAGAGACTTTTTTGTATGTCTTAGGATGTTACATGAGTGTGCAAAATTTCAGAGCTGTAGATAAAATGTAACTCAGGGGCTAGCTAAAAAACATGGTATATTATGATATTTAAAGCTGCCAGTAGGGGGCGCTCTAACGTTTATGGACTTTATGCATATCAATGTGTTCAGGGCAGGAGGCTTATCAAATAGATGAGGATTTTGTAAGGAATGGTGAAAGATATTTCATGTATTTCAGAGCAAAACTAATTCTGTGGACGGTCATACAAATTTTCATTTGCTTCTGTAGGGGGCGCTATTGCGCCTACAGTCTTGAATCTGTAGTTATGGATTCAGCCTGGGTGTGTACATGAGTGATTAAATTTTCAGCCTGATCAGACAAAGCATGTGCGAACAAGTGCACAAACAATTTTGGTGGTGAGGGAGAAAAACAAAGGCAAAATATAATGGCCTGGTGTGACAAGGCCGTTTAATATTTTGTAAAGATTTCCACAATATTTGATGGGCTACTTGTGTAGATGATCTGGAGCCAATTTGGTGTCAGTGGGTGAAATGCCCTAGGACGAGTTCGTTCAAATAGCAGGCGTGGAAATCGCAAAAATTGACACCTTCAATTGAAGATGGCCGACTTCCTGTAGGGTTTGGGGTATGGGTCCAAGAGACTTTTTTGTACGTCTTAGTATGTTACATGAGCCTGTACATTTTCATACATGTAGATAAAACGTAGCTCCGGGGCTACTCAAAAAACATGCTATTTTAAGATATTCCGAGCTGCCACTAGGCGGCGCTCTAACGTTTATGGACTTTATGCATATGAATGTGTTCAGGGCAGCATGCTTATCACACCACTGAAGTTTGAGCCAGATTGGGCAAGTTGGCTTTGAGTTACAGCCATTTTTGTGTTCATGGCGAATCATCGAACTTTGCCGTCCCATAAGGGTCACGCCCTTTTGTCAAAAACTCACAGTTTTGAAAACACAGTAAGTCCAACTTCTTAAGGCTTTCCAGGTGAAATTTGAGATGGTTCTGCTAAACCACCTTGGAGCTGGACCTCCAAGTGTAAAATATGACATTTCCTGTTCCCACTAGGTGGCGCTGCGACTGATATTAAAAATTGTCATATGTATGTGTTCAGGGGGGCACCCTCATCCTACTGGAGAAGTTTGATGCACATTGGATCATGTAGGTATGAATGAGAGGCAATCAAAATTTCATGGCGAATGATCAAAGTTCAAAGGGGCATAAGGACCCCTCCCCCTTGGCAAAAACTCACCATTTTCGAGATTTAGATTCCCCTGGGGGTGTAGGTTAGACAAACCAAATATGAAGATGATAACGTCTAAAACCTCTGAGTTATTAGAAAAAGTGTGAGGGCTGCAAATCGCCAAATTTGCATAATTAATTCAAAATAGCGGACTTCCTGTTGGGTTTAGGGCATGGCTCCAAGAGGATTTTTTGTGCGCCTGGACATGATATACATGTGTATGAAGTTTCATTCATGTACGTGAAACACAGCGGTGGGGCTCCAGTTTAGGGGGCGCTAGCGAGCCATTTGGGCGCGCCCTTGCCCGAGCCCATTAAAATACTTAAATTTTCACCAGGTGTGACGCATGTGCAAAGTTTCATGAGTTTTTGAATATGATAAAGCCCCCAAAAAGCCAATTCATTTGCCTGAATAATAATAATAATAATAATAATAATAAAAAAAAAAAAAAAAAAAAAAAAAAAAAAAAAAAAAAAAAAATAAACGAAGCAATTACAATAGGGCCTTCGCACAGTTCGTGCTCGGGCCCTAAATATTAACTACTTACTTTTAATTACCTGTGAGTCAGAAATATAGTGGTAGTCTCAAGTGCTTCATGGCCTCGTGTATCATAATATTGCTGTAGGTAGTGACCTCGTGTGACCAATCTGACCTTGCCAGACAATAGATGATGCACCATTTACATTGCTGCTTACACGTGTGCATTTTTGCTTTTGGACAAGATGCACAAAGGAAAACAAACCTCTGTAGTTACAGTTAAGTTGTGATTGGACAGTTGGTGTTTGGGAAGAGGGTTTAGCTAATGGTAATTTTTTTTTTTTTTTTAATTTGTGTGTGTGTGTGGGGGGGTCTTGACTCTGACTCATGGGGAGTTGGTCAGAGAGAGGACGAGTCCAAGCTGCAGATGGCTCGTTAATTCTCTTGATCTGACCATCGCTACGCCACTTGGCAAAACAGGAAATGACTCTACTTCCCAGCTTCCTGTTCAGACAGGGAACAGGGATGTCTCTTGGCAATCCCATTCCTTCCCTCAGGACCCCCCCCCCCCCCCTCCCTCCTGCTACTGCCTGATAAACGTCCCTCACTTCCTGTCCTTGTCCCAGCTGTACTTCGTGGAGGTAGGCAGGGAGTTAAATCTCATGTTCTAGACAGGAAATATAAAGTCAGCGATCCATGATGGACATCAGCTTGAGGTAATTTTGGAAAAGATGCGAGTGTCAAGTCCTTAAGTGTCTCTCTAGAGGATGGCCACCTCATGAGATTTAGCCTCTTATATAACCAGATGGATTAGATTTGTGCTCAGCCCCTAATTTTGAACCCCCCCCCCCCCACCCTCGAAGCTAAGACACTCTCATCATCAATAGACTAAACCGATTCCATAAATAGCTGTTTGTTTGTTTTTTTGTTTTGTTGTTGTTGTTGTTTTCTTTTCTTTTCTTTTCCTCCCTCAAGTCTGCAGCTTACAACTAGTCCAGTGGGAACATAACGCTCTGGTTGCTCATGCAGTCTAAACAGTGTTTGGCCACCTCCCACCTCCTGCCTCTGCAAACCTCTATTTTGGGACTGTTAACTGATTTTTGTACTTTCTGTGGGCATGCTAGAATCTGTCATTCAGCAAAGTTTGGGTATTTAAACTTTGCAAAAGTTTCCATTGAATTCAGTGAGTCAGCTGAAGAGCAAACTCAAGTGAAGATTGGCTGCTGATGCCTGTACAGGGAGAGACACTACCCGGTTTGATGCTTGCTAATCTCACACTTTCCCTAATTGAATTAATCAGTGGTGTGATGGGATGAGCTCAGTCCCCAAGTTCATTTCCGCAACACTGATAACATAACAGACTTACAGTATGAAGCTGTGATTAGGTCAGAGCTGCTGTGGTGATAAGTGACTGTCTGTACACTGAATTCCTACAAACAAGGAAATGAACAAGGCTAAAACTCACAGATCACAAATTATGATAAAGATGAAAAGTAGATGTTGTGAGAGGGAAAAGCAGTGCTATGTTAAGTACTGCTAACTTTATTTGGTTTCTCATATTTAAAGCTCCAGCCTTTGGGAAGATTACTCACATCCTCCACATGCCTCAGGATTTCTGCGTCATTGTCCAAAAGTGATGTCATGACTGGTTAAATGTTGGTGTTCATTTCCTTTAGTGGGCAACATTATGCGAACTGTGGGTAAGACTAGTGGTAGTAAGGAGTAAAACCAGACTTAATTCTATTTTCAGGATGAATCCGTGTTTATGTGCAGATTTGTATGTATTTTGTTGATGTGGTGCTCCTTCTCATAAATGTTTCTTGTTTTTTTTTGTTTGTTTGTTTGTTTGTTTTTTCCCCCAGGTGGAGCTAGCATTGTGGGATACTGCAGGCCAAGAGGACTACGACAGGTTGAGACCTCTCTCTTACCCCGATACAGATGTCATCCTCATGTGCTTCTCCATTGACAGCCCAGACAGTTTAGGTGAGGAAAGAATGGTATATAGTAGTCTACTTTAAAATGCCTGAATATGACAAATTATAAATAGCGTGACTTATATTACATTAAAATGTTTTGTTAACATTGATCTTTATTATCACATAATCAAACCTAGTTGAAATAAGCAAGGCAGGGTCCTTGTAAAATGCCCTAATAGAATTGATGGGAAGTGGGATTAATGCAGCTAAAAACATCTTTGCCTCAAGGAGTCTGCAGAGCAATCCATCATGAGAAAGTGTTCTGCACTGTGACTCTGCGCTGCTTGTCCCTTTTTATAGTTCTCTCCTCTATACTGAGCATTTCAGCTCACTTCTTGTCTCTCCTGGGACAGAAAATATCCCTGAGAAGTGGACGCCTGAGGTGAAGCACTTCTGTCCCAATGTTCCCATCATCCTGGTGGGGAACAAAAAGGACCTGAGGAATGATGAGCACACACGGAGAGAGCTAGCCAAGATGAAGCAGGTACAAAGGCGCCTGAAGGTCAATGAATAGTGGAATGAGCTAATCTGATACAGGTAGAGAGCTCCTGAATTCTCAGGCAGCAAAAGCCAGAGGATGGGGTTGAAACATTTTAAGAGGTTTTATTAGGATTTTGTCTGACATATTTAGGTGCATATTATTAATCCTTGAGGAACCGGTTAAAAATGGTCACATAGCACTACCATCCTGCAAATATTTGCAGTCTCCCATTTACTTCTAAAGAAGCTGCATGACAGATGAAGTTAATCTTGCGTTTCCTGCTTCCGCGTCATATCCAGCGGACTCAGTTTAAGAACTGTCAGCTTATAGAAACACTGATGCCCTGTGTGTAGAAATGGAAAATTCATTATTGTACTGGGTTTCAACCCCATGTTTATGACATTACACCACAACTCTATTAACTGCAGCATCAGTCTCACAGCTTATTGACAGTAATAGGACTTTGCTCAATGTATTTTTGACCACATCAGAACTATGACAGGCTAGAGATGTTCTAACCCAGGATAGCATGTGAAAAGCAGAACGCTCATATGGCTGTACAGTCAGACCATGAAATGTGATTCAGGGAAGCTGGTTTAATTTGTCACTGAGTATGAAGGCTTATCACACTCCAAAACTCAACACAGCATTTGTACTGCACACAAGATATTATATAATTGGACACCTTCTGTCAGATGGAGGAAAAAAACTTTAATGGAAAAAGACAGCAGGAGGAGGAATCCCTCATCCAGGATGGGCAACGTGCAGTAATTTAGAGTAGAAAGCAGTAACAATAGAGGAAGTTAAAGCATGTCTGCAAGAAACTGATTTCATACAATTTTAAATAATTTACTAAATATTAAAAAAAGATATACTGACAAGTCTTCTCATTTAAAAAGCCTTTTTGCATTAAAAATAATTGGTACTTTTAATAAGTATCAAAACAGGTGATGAAGAATTCTGTGTTGATTCTGTTTAATGCATAATTGATTGATAGTACTCTAATTTCACTTTAAAAGAAAAGAAAAGAAAAAGCAGGGATCTTCCTTCTCTCAGCACTTCAGTTCAGTCCTTAATGGTGTCTGATTTAACCCTGCAGGAACCAGTGAAGACAGAAGAAGGCAGAGACATGGCTGGTAGGATCAGCGCTTTCGGCTACTTGGAGTGCTCTGCTAAGACGAAGGATGGTGTGCGGGAAGTGTTCGAGATGGCCACAAGAGCAGCACTGCAGGTCCGCAAGCGCAAGAAGAGAAGTGGCTGCACGGTGCTGTGAGCTGTCCAAACATCATCAAATCAGCTGACCAATTGGAGAAAAATAACACATGAAAAAGGACTGACCAATTACCAAATGGATCTTTGTACTGTAGCTCATATTTCATGGCAAAGGTGGGCAGATGAATTGAACGTAAACAAAGCTAATACAGGAAATGGACTATATTACATCTGTGGCTAGAAATTGATGTTTCCTTATTGATTTACTTTTGTCCCCCAAAATCTGTCTTTTCTTTTCTTTTTTTTTCTTTTTTTTGGTAACTTGGCTTTGGTAGGTGCACATACAGTATTTGTATGCAATATTGTTCTTCACAAGCTTGTCAGGCAAGCAGCATCATTCTTAGCTTGTATAAAGTCTCCATGAGTAAAGTCTTGTCCAGGCAGTCCAGTTCTGTTTCACTGTAGCAGTAGTGATAGAGAATTAAAGATTATATCTTTTGACCATAAGCGCTAGTGCCTTTTTTAAGTTTATATACCACCATCTGTTTGTCAGCGAGCTAACATTTCAGCTGAGGACCCCTTCATTGTACTGTAGCTCATTTTACACAGTGCTGTCATTGTGAAACCTGAGCAAAGCCATAACTAAAGGCTTTCAGTGCTCCTCAAGTCAAGCACAATAAATGGTTGCTTGTGTCATTTTTGTTGGCATGAAACATTAGTTTCCCTCTACATTCTCCATTCTGAGCCCACTCGCATCGCGGATAAAGACAGGCAGCTGCTTCTGTAATGTAATAAATGTGTCAACAAAGGAGTGAGCTTCCCATTCTGCATAAAATTATTCACATGTACCCCTCATAACTGTTGCTAATCTGTGCGGTGGGTGAAGCTAGATGGGAGGGAAGGGAGAGGTGGCCAACCGAGACACAAGCCAATATGATTCAACTATGCACAATAGCTGTTAGGACCAACAGGGAGATGACACAACTGAAATCACATGTAGGCCACGGCCTGGTGAACCCTCCCTTGTTTGTTTATGAGTGACTGAGTTCAGCTCTATTTTGTGGCGTTAACTGGTCACGCCCATTATCGGAATCTATTTGTTATACTGGTTAGCCCAGTCATGGAAATCATGTCCTGTTAGTGTGGATGTTTCCAGTTGGACGACATTCTTTACATGTTTGAGAAGAGCCACAGTGTGTGTGAGCAGTTTGTTTTCTTTTCCCGGTGCCTTCTCTGTTCTGGTGTGCCTTTTGGTGGTTCTCTCCCAGAGCAGATGGACTAGCTGCTGAAAGTCAAGCTGATGCTGACGAGGTCAAGAGTGACCGCTCTGACATGACAAGACTCGGTTCTTTGAATGGATTCATAAATGGTGAAAGATGTTGTTCATTCTATGCCATCATTACTTCATTTTTAAGACTTTCTATGTCAATACATCTTTGTTATCTTGGCAGATAAGCAGGAGAACTTCAATTTAAGTCATGGAAAATTATAAAATGGTTCCTTAGCATCATTGAAAAAAAAAACAGCTATGCAGCTAGAAAGATTTCCATTGATGTTTATGGCTTTGTTTTCCTCTGGAATTTTTTTTCCAGTTACAACCTATAAGATGAAAATTAGGCTTACTCACTGCAAACAAACAAACAAAAAAAAAATTGGTCTTTAAGGGTCTACATTAAATTTAAGTCAACTAAAGACATGTCAGACCATCCTCTAGTACCCATATGTGCTCGTGTCCACCCAGAATACTCAATAGTGAACTTCACCTGATAATAGCTTGATATGCTTGAAAGACCCCACTGACCGCCCTGAGGCACACTCTTCGCAGCATTCCTTCCTCCACCTCTGTTTCTCATTCATCTACTGTACAAGTCCGCTGGTTGCACGGAGGGTGGATTTTGAGTATGTGGCAAAACAGTATCTTCGGTGTTGCATGCAACCTTCTTACAATGCCAGTAAAAGCATCAAACCTACCAGTTGGCAAGGTCTGTATCTATCATACCGTAAAGCTGTATGTAATGCAAATTTAAACCCTCTGCTGGTCAAGCACATAAATTATGCTTTAAACAAGTGGGCCGGCAGAAAGGCTACAGCTCAGATTAGGTGTTGTGATTTGTTTGTTTAGTGGAGGGGGGAATTAATCACAATCACACACAAGCAACAAACTAAGGTCGTTACCTCAGATCTTTAAAGGGTGGATGCTACTTTTTAACTCTGGACCTGCATTATTGTGGATAACAAGCACACTATCTGGGCAAGTAAAACAGATATTCCTACAACTTATCAAATGAAAGGGTTTCATGGTGGTGGCATGGTGTTGGTGTGTTTTAAACTCTCGCCAAGGAATATTTGGGAATGGTATACAAATAACTGTAGCTGGGAATAGGGCATGAGGATTGAAGCATTCCCGTAGAACAGCAGAGGATCTAGTGTTGAACATATCAGAGAGCATGTACTATACTGCTGTTAATGTGTATGCCGATGATGTCCCGCTATAAGTTGTCCTCGCAATATTGATGCATGCATGAGAAATCCGTGGGTCTTTGCAGTTTTCGCACACATACAGAAGCGCTAACATCGCACACCTCTTTGGGAACAGCTTCAGCTCAATGTTGTGCAACTTTTTGTTTCTCTCGCTCTCTCTGGAAGGATTTGAAATAAATAAAGACTCCAGATTTCTATTAAAGCTCATTGTAATAATGCTTTGTAAACAGAAAGTGTTGTAGTGAATGTTTGATCTGAAGTGAACATGAACGTTGTTAATAAACTATTTTTGCGAATAGACAGACTGGTCTCCTCAGTCCATTCTTGAACACCATAATGCTATTAAAGGAAATGATCAGGTGCGATGACATGGTGCAGTATTAAATACAGTAGAGTAAAAGAGTTTATTTTATTTGGTTCTTTTAGTCTTGAATTGTTAGTTGACAGTAAGACATATGGTGATAAATTCTTGTGTAAGAAAACGTTTCTCTTCATTTCCCATCTGGGAAATTTTAGCATGTGTACAGCCATAGTTGTGCTAATTGGACTAAATTAAAAAAAAAAAAAAAAAAAAAGACCAAATATTCAGCATTTAATTTATATGCAAACTACTCTTGAAAAGGTTCATAAAAAGGATACATTCTTAAATCACATATGCTGAAGTGCTAAGAGTGAGAATAAAATAAAATACTTTAATTCATATGGACTTAATCTATCACGGCTACATCTAAAGAAATGTTAATGCTCATTTTTCCACCCAGGGTCCACATACTGCTGAAGGGCACTCTCCTCTGCTACAGGGCCTACAACAAAATGCAGAAAGACACAAGTTTAGTTTTTTTCACAACCAGAATATTTTATGTGTGAAAGGAATATTAGCTGGGCAAATGCTTTGTTCCAAATGCTTTCATATTTTTTTTAGCTGTAGCTGGTAAGAGGTTTAAGCCTGCGACCGCTGAATGTAGCCCATCCCTGTTTCTTAAAGCCTAAAGCGATATCTTTAAAAGTCTGAAAAACAGCTTAGTCTAATACAAAACTGATGAGTCTGACAGTTTCAGCTCTACTGAGGCTAAACGTGTACTAACATTCAGAATCCACATTGATTTTCAGGGTTGCCAGTTTGGACACAATATCATCTTCTCCTTCTGCGTCGCTGAAGTCAAATCCAGTGTAGCCCTTCTCCTTCACACAGTAGCTGATGAACCTGTGAATGATAAACGCAAAAAATAAAATAAATCAAAACATGAATGAGAAGTCTTTAAAAGTGCTCAGAGAGTATGCACTCCATGATAACTGAGCAAACTTTATTATCTGTAGAGGAAAACAATGTAAAACAGTCCAAAAGCTCCAGAATGACAACAAAGCGGACCTTTCGAGGTTGTTTCGTCAGCTGCTAACAGTGAGCTTTCACTCTAAGTAATCACTTTGTGTTTCCTCATTACTCAGTGTCTGCCAACTATGCTAACCCATCTCCTGTGGTTCTCTTACTTCTCCCACGTGGGGTCCTTGTTGAGGATCACAGGGTTTCCCACCACTATAAGCAGCGACCTGGCTCTCGTCAAGGCCACATTGAACCTCTACAAGTGAATACATATATATACACAAGAAAAAAAAAGAAAAAAAAAAAAAAAGAATATATTAGTAACTTACTGAATAATATATTAAAGAGGCAGCAGGTTCTTATAAGATTTAAATGATGTGACAAACCTTTTCATTTGACAAGAATCCAATATTGAAGTCTTTGTCCATTTTGACGTAGTTGATGCTGCTGCGGACGGTAGAGACCATAATGATCTTCCTCTCTTGTCCCTGAAACTCCTCCACAGAACCAACCTGATATTATAAAGAGAGAACAATAGAAATGAGCATCTTAGGACTGCATGGGGGCACCTAACCATATTAAGGGACACAGGCCGTTTACACCTGCACTGCTAACCTTGAGCTCTTTGAGATCACTCCATCGACTCAGTGCTGGGATGGACCTCAAAGCCTTCTGGATTTTCTCAACCTGTTAGCAAAGCAAGCAGTCATGGGAAGTTACAAATGACTCAACACCCCCCAATCATTTAACACAAAAATGTACACCATGCATATTCACTTGTTTTCTGTAGGGGGCGATAATTCCGACATCTTTTGCAGACAGCTTGGGGAGACCCTTCTTTCCTTGAGTTTCTATCAGTTTGTTGAGGTAGTCGATCAGAACTTCAATCTCAGACACGTTGAAAAAAGACGGACTGTTGGCCTCTCTCTCATCTTTGCCCATCACGCCATGGAAAATCACTGGAAAACCCTGTAGTGGGGTAGCTGTGTCAGTTACTCTTCTTAAATATAGTTTTAATGCAATCTGGGGATTGAATCCTTGGTGAAATTGAAAATATGAATCAAAACTACATATGAATAGTACACGTTAGCATTCCAGTTATGTCTGTTAAGTCTTAGGAAATCTTGAGCCATTACAAAATGACCTGATGCTCATGTTTTGACATGTATTGTCCAGCCATAAGAACAAACCCCATCCTCTTTCAGCTGCTCCCTTGAGAGGTCACCATAGCAGATCATCTGCTTCCATCTCACCCCATCCCCAACATCCTCTTTTGTCATAGCAACCTGCTACATGTTCTCCTTCACTATATTCATGAATCTTCTCTGTGGTGGTATTCTTTTCTTCCATCTTCAGCTCCATCTTCTGCACATATCCAAATCACCCCTAACTTTGTCTCCAAACCACTTAACCTGAGCTGACCCTCTGATATACTTTCTAATCCTGTCCCAGCAACTCTACCACCTCCAGCTCAGCCTCCTGTCTCCACCCATCCCACCCTGCCTGCACTCACTTCTTAACCTTTCTTGTGCACCATCTGTTACTTTGGATGGTTGACCCAGGTATTTAAACTCATCCAGCTTCACCACTTCTGCTTTTTGCCATTCCACCTGCCTGCCTCTCATTCACATACATCTATTCTGTCTTGCGTCTACTGACTTTCACCGATAATACCTCCACCTCACCTCTCACTTCAAATTACAACGTGTGTGAACATCATAATCCAGGAAGACTCTTGCCTAATCTCAAGTGTCAACCTGTCCATCACTACTGCAAACAAGGGGCTCAGAGAAATCATCTGTCACTCCTACCATACACTTCACAACTGTCCCGCTGTCTTCATTCATGTCCTGCACCAGTCTCACATATTTCACTGCTACTTCTGACTTCCTCATCCAGCACCACAGTTCCTCTCTTGGCACCCTATCATATGCTTTCTCTAGCTCCACAAAGACACAGTGAAACTCCTCCTGACCTTTTCTATACTTCTCCATCAACACTTTCAAAGCAGACATTATATCTGTTGGCTGTTTTAAATTAAGTATAACTAAATCTGGCTTGACTAACAAACCTTTGCAGCTCATCATATGCATTAAGATGATTTAGGTGTTGAGAAAACAAAATATTTTTGGAAATAAACAAAAATTATAAAGTAAATATAATGTTCCTGAGGCCACACCTTCTTCGGAAGATATTCCCACTTGCAGTAGGCCTCGCGCTCCCATTGGTCAGCAAACACCTGCAATTCATTCTCGTAGAACAACTCATTGGGGATTTTCAGAATGGCACTGTGAGACCTGGGTGAACGGGGGGAGGAAAAAAGAAGAAAAGCGAAACAAAGCAAAAAAAAAAAAGAACTGGTGATCAACACAGCAGCACTGAACAAGTAGCTCTGACAAGCAAAATGAAGCACTACAGGCTGAGAGACACACCTGTAATTTCGCAGCAGTTTGGTGACAAAGCGGGTGTCAAAATGTCCATCTGTATTTTTCTGATATAACGGATTATATCTCATCAGCCTCTCCAGTAGAGAAAGTCCTGAAGAACATTCACGTTGTAGACTTTAATTCATGTTAATCTGAGAAAAGCTCTAATAAGTGAAGCAACACTCAACATTCATTTGATCCTAAATGTTTATCAGTTAAAGCTGCCAGGGTTATGCGGTGAAATAACTAATGCCGTTTTAATCAGAAAGAGAAAAATGAAATGAGACCACTTATCTTACCGAGTTCGTGCTCTAGCGATAAAGGAGATCGAAGGATTGGTCCCAGCTGCTTAGGATCTCCTGCCAACACCAGCTGACCCTTCTCTGCACTGAGCAGACCTGCGGAACGACATAAAAACACCCCATGAGTACGTAACAAGGTGCATCAATTTCAACACTTGCAAGTTATGACCTTTAGTCACAAGGAACCCATTTTCTGAGGGAGTGTAATATGCAAGACTAGATTAATTTACTGCTACTCTGACTTAAGGTCACTATAGATTTTGAAATTTGTAGTGCAGAATTTGTAAGCTGTGAAAGTCTTCAGTTCACTCATCACTCATTTTTACAGGCTTTAGCTACAAAAAACAAAGACAAAAAAGGGAAAGTTCCACAAATGCCAATTATATTCTGTCTGTACTGATGAATGGCACTAATTGCATGAAGTTGTGTGCTTTCAGAGAAGAGATAAGCAGCTGAAATGTGGATAAAGTTCTGTAAACAGACAGATACTCTATTGTACTTATTCTGAGAAGGTATATTACATCCTGCAGCAGAAATTCTGACATTTTTAATGTTGTCTTCAGAATAATCCCTATAAAAATAGTGAGACACATAAATAAGACACGGTTAATACTGAAATGACCCACAACATTCTAAAGATTGAAATAGTTGAATGTAAGATCCATGTACTTCAACAGATTTAATGAAAAGAATTGATTTGAAAAGAAAGTTGGATGTAAGAGTCTCAAATTTTTCAGGCTTCACAAAAGGACTTTATTTATAGAGCATCAATTCACAGCAACACAATCACACGCCCCCCTATGAGCAAACACTTGGCAACAGTGAAAAATTCCCTTTAAACCCATTTAACCTCTGGCTCAGAGAGGGGCAGCCATCCACCGCCACGGGTTGGGGATGCAGGGAAAAAGAAGAGGGCATAGACAGACAAGACAAATGGTGCACTATGGAAGAGAGAGCCAGAGTTTAATAATTACAAATGATTAAATATAGTAGTGGTGTGTAAACATACAGACGGGTGAAGAAACACTCAGTACATAATGGGTCACCCCTTACAGTATGACTAAGGGATGGGTCGGGTTCACCAGATCCAGCCCTAAATATTAACTATCAAAAAGGAAATTTTTAAGTCTAATCTTAAAAGTAGAGGGGGTGTCTGTCTCCCAAATCCAAAGTGAGAGCTGATTCCATAGTAAAGGGGCCCGATAGCCAACGGTTCTGCCTCCCATTCTACTTTTAGAAACCACAAATAAATCTGCAGTGTGAGAGTGACGTGCTGTGTTAGCATAATAAGGTACAATGAGGTCTTTAAGATATGACAGGGCCTGATTATTCAAGATTTTGTATGTCAGGAGAAGGATTTTAAATTACATTCTGAATTTAACAGGAAGCCAATGAAGAGAAGCTAATATGGGGGAAATATGGTTTCTATTTCTAGTCCCATGTAGTACTCTCGCTGCAGCATTCTGGATTGACTGAAGACTTTTCAGGGAGCTTTTTGAGCAACCTTATAATGATGAATTTCAATAGTCCAGCCCAGAAGTCATAAATGTGTGAGCTAGCTTTTCAGCGTCACTCTAATTTTAAGTTTCTAATTTTAGCAATACTGTGCAAATGAATGAAGGCAGTCCAACATATTTGATAAATGTGCATGTTGAAGGAGATGTACTGATTTAAAAAAAAAAAAAAAAAATGTAGTTCAAATATTAATAACTTACCTGCAATAGCAATGACACACTCTGGCTCCACAGCCTGGCCTCCCTCATCCACAAACACATGTGAAAAATGGCCAACTGGGATTCCTACAGACACAAGCCTCAAAAAGACAGAAACACACAGCAGTATGTGCAAGTGTAACATGGCTCATGACACAAAAATGTGCCAAATGTCAAAGTGCTTAAAAACAGACCATGATGGATACTTTATGTGCCAGCAACCGGCTCTTACCTGCCAGCTGTGACCATAGTTGCAACTATGACTTTGTATTTCATCATAACTTCTTTCTCTGGAAACACAAAGCTGTCTTGTTTCTCGTCCCAGTTACAGCATTTCTGAAAGAACCAAAATATATGAGAAGAAAAAACAAACAAACAAAAAAAAAAACCTTTCCATCCATCCATCAACAGTCTGTCTGCTGCAGCTTCTGTTGGCCCGCATATTTATGCACTTCACAGGAAGAATTCTGTTTTTGGTTGTTCGGGGGATCAACAAGCAACTACTACGAGTTGTGCAGATTACCAAAACGATTACAATCACTGATGTTTATCAGTGGAATCACGAGGAATCTGGTGAAAATACGGGCCTGCTTGTTGGGCTTGCTGAGACAAGAGAATATGTTTGCATACCATTTCACATTATGGCCCACGGACATCATGGACACACAGTTACTGAATTGGATCATCTTAGTCCACAGTGAAGTGTTGGAATAGAAGAAGAATAATGCTCAACACTCACCAGTAGACCCTTGGGGACACTGTTTGGGTCTCGGCTGCTGGCGTATACTCGGTAAACCTGATGAGAATCTATGTTCACTTGCAGTCTCTCACAGAGCAGGTCACACGCACTGTTTGAAGGTGCACAGGCGAGAATGCGCGCTGACGGATCTGCCCTGCTGACCTGACAGAGCAAGCAAAATAAGAGTTATTACTTAATAATGACAGGCTTGTATGTGAACACATAATGTGATGTGTAGGGAGCCACAGGCCCCCGCTTTACACCCAGCAGGGATCCAGGCCACAACTGTCATTTTGAAGGGCACCTAACCCAGCAGATCTGCACAGAATTCAAAGTATACTGCACCAAGGACATACTATAGGACTAACGTAACCATGCTTACAACATGGATAACATAATAAATTAGAGCTTGTTGAATTTTACAAGCCCATCACGGTCAAGTTCTCTCTCTCTTTTTTTTTTTTTTTTTTTAAATTGAAATTTAATTTGAAAATATGTGAGTAATGTGCATCCATCCACTTTTCCAGTTCAGAGTCACCGGCTGGCTGAAGCCTAATAATCTGCCAGCCCTATGATGGACTGGCAACCTGTCTGGGACGTATCCACGACAAGTGGGATGGCTCTAGTCCTCCAGTGGCCCTGAATTGGACAAGTGTAATAAAGAAAACATCAAATATGGTAAGTAGAATCATCACAAGATCCTACTCAAAGTGAAAAGATCAAATGTCTTGTTTTAAAATTAAAAAAAAAAAAAAAAAAATTTAAATGCAAGAGCGAAAAAAAAGAATACATAAGTTTTCTGTCAACTGGCAAATCATAACTGATTCATACAAATCTTCAATGCATCTGTGCAGGAGGCTGGATAAAGGAACTGGTTTTCAGGGTACAGACCAATAATGCATTTTTAACACTTTCTACCTGACTGATAGCTTCAACCACAGTGATCGTCTTTCCAGTTCCAGGAGGTCCAAACACAAGGTGAGGAGCAGGTTTTGATGAGCCCGCTACGATGCGCTGGACCGCAGCGTGTTGCTCCGGGTTGTTTTCCAGCTGTCGATTGAACATTCTGGAGAGCCACGTAGAAATAAATTTTATATTTTTTTTTTCCCCCCAACATGCAGCAAAAAGACATGCAAACTGTGTGTGTAAAAACCTATTACGTGTGTTGTGCCCATTTGGTTTATGGCATTAAACCAAAGAACAGTATTCCCTCCTGTTAATGCAATATAGTGGCTAAATGCCCAGGAACAAAACAGACAAATGCTGAGCCCACGCTCTCACTTTTAGACGCTCACCATTCTCATACCACCAATGGCTGATGTAGAGAAAAGTGAGTTACAATAATGTAGAGAAAATTAAAGTGCATACTAGAAGTTCTGCAGATAGTGTGTCAATAAAGTTTTGATTTTTGCAATGTTTCTTAAGTGAAAGAAGACTGAGCTTTGAAATGTGAGATTACTACCTTTTGCTGCTGAACCTTATATGCTGTCTGACACTGACAAGCAGTCTTCCTTAGTCCATCTTCAACTGAACGCAGCAGCTAGGCCACTAACAAGAACTGAATGGTGTGCACACATCACCCTGATTCTTGATTCCCTTCACTGGCTTCCAGTGACATTCAGAATCCATTTTATTAATAACACATAAAGCCCTACATGGCCAGGCTCCTGCATATACAGCCGAGCTTCTAAAACCTCTCCAATCGTCTGATCAGGATCTCCTCAATACTCCACACTCTTATTTAAAACCAGAGGAAATCACACTATTGAAGTTTTACCTTCTAAAATTTGGAACAGCCTTCCTCAGCCCATCAGGTCAGCTGAATCTGTGGTTTGTTTTAAATGACTGCTGAAGACTAAACATGCGTGGCTGCATGTTTGAATATGTACACTTATCTTTAATGAGTTTTTAATGTGAAGCACTTTGTAACTGTGCATTAAAAAAAGTGCTATACAAATACAATAGTCACTATTACTATTATTATTAAAGATAGTTAAGTTTTGTGTTTATAGGTGATTCCATACATAAAAATAAGCACCAGACCTGAGTTTAGGCATGGGCACACTAGCCACTGCTGCACCTGATGGGAACAACACCTCTCCAAGTTGATGTTTTACTGCCAGGTCCACCGCCCGATGCTGCAGCTTCAAAGGGTATCGGTTGATAGTAAACTCCACGTTAAACTTCATATTGCTGATAAAAATCTGCAACAACCTGAAATGAGTAAAAAGTGAGTCACAGTTTCTTATTCTGGATTCTATCGTTATTCTAGCTCATACCTTTTTGAAAAGCCCAGCTTCACACTGTCCAGCTCTACTTTGTGAACATATCCGGTATACACAGTGATGGGCTCGACGGTGTCCTCAGATTTGGACACTCTCAGACAATCTCCTCGAAGTACAGATGGCCGATTCTCAGCGACACCAGGAACCTGTTGACGGGCATCAATGTTGGGCCATTCATGTGTTTTATAAAAGATAACTACAAGCCTGCAGGTGGCTCAAGATTCAACAAGATAAGCTAAATAAACAAATCTGGGTGTGAGAACTAGAGCATAAATTCATGTGCTTTAAACACTGTACAGGTAAAACAGAAGGAAGATCACCTCCCTCCTTCCCTTCCTTTGGAATACAAAGACCCAAACAAAAAATATGCATTCTGAAGTTAACTGCCAAGAAGCACAATTTACAAATTAATTCAATGCTTCAAAGATGCCAGCTGCCCCAGAAAAAACAGAGCCACTGCATAAACAAAGCATAGCAGACTGTATTCTAATTAAAATCTCTTTACTCTGAGCTTGAGGAGTTTTCTGTTGCCTTGGTCTTGAGTCATGGTTTGATTGTGGAGATCATACTTTCGGATGTCAAACTCCATCTGTATCTCTTCCAGGTGTAGTAAGAGGTGAAATCGATGCGAGTAGTTCTTCATCTTTAAGGTACAATTGAGGAGACTCCTGGATATCAGTGCAGAGGTAAACAGTGTGTTTAACAGGGGGTTAATACCATAAAAACACTGAATGTACAAAAGACACAGCCGATTGTAATGAACTGGGCGGCTTCCTCACTTCACTGATGGAAGTTTCTGTTTGGCAGTTGGAGAGAGGTACTCAGAGTCTTCCATTCTTTGCCTTGCCAGACCCTTCAGGTAATTTTGGTACCTGTACTCTCCTAATTTCACTGCTGTCTTCAGCTGGTGGACAGAACTGCAGAGAATAAAACAGTGTTGGTAACCATTTGTTGATCTAAAGTCCAAATGAGGAAAAAATACTTCAAAGTATTTTCAATCAGTTTTTAAATTACCTCTCAGGTGGTACTCCATCTACTATAATGCTGTCAACAGGCTTATAAGTGTCCACCCGAAATGGTTTATAAGGAGCCACAGGCCCCAGCTCCACAGCCAGTGGAGTATGGGCTGCGGCTTCTATCTCCCTGACAATGCAGAAGGGCGCCGACGCAGGTAAATCTGGGCAGAACTCAAAGTACATGGTGGCAGGGAAATGGCCATAGTGGTTCAGCATGTACCGAACTACAACGTCATAGCTCTCTCCTGGAGGGAAAAGGGGAACAAGGAAGGAAGTAGGGAAGAATTTATGAACATTAGCTTCAGTCTGTTTTGTCATATAAAAAGGAAGAGGAAAGGTCCTCAATGTCTCACCAGGACAGAGGAACAGCGGAGACGCTCTGGTCACTCTCCTTTCGTCCTCTAGAGTGAAACAGCGTATCCTGTGCAGGGCAGTGTAGTAGGTAAAGTGGATGCAGTTGGTGCCCTTATTGACAATGTGGAACTTGACAAGGAACGGCTCCCGCAGGCGAGTCACAGTGAACTGGACCTTCCCACCGCTCGCCACGGGGTCTGAAGTGATCTCAATGCCACCCTTATCAGCTGTGAGCCCTTTCCTGTAGGAGAGGCATGATCAGGCTGCAATATTATCAATGGTAAGACAAGCTGGTGTGAATACACTGCAAAGCCAGTGCACCCTGGTAGTTAAAATATAATGCAGCTGCAGCTTTCCCTAATTCAGCCTGATTAGAGACACATGCAGGTCACCGACCCCACCTTTCTCACCATTTTTCTCCCTTGACTGTCTACTGGTAAACAGATACAAGGTAATTTGTCAGAAATCTTATTATTTATATCTTTATTGTCTAATGTGTTTCTGCTCATTTAACTGAGCTTTTTTTTTTGTTTCAGACTAATGTGCTTTATTCTGTCAAGCCTAAAGACAACACTCTCAATTACCGATAATTAATGAGACCATCGTGCAAAGGGCACAATTAGGAGAAGTAAGTTTCTCAGATAATTTTAAACCTGCACATCTCTAATGTGGAGACAGTCCAGAGATTGTTTCCAGCAGAGACGAGGCTAACCCTCCCAGACATTTATTAGAGAACTGTAGAATTGATGAACCTTAGCTGTTTAACTATACAGCTGATCCTGAAAAGAAGCATTATCAGAGTTTTTTCCCCCTCCATAGTGGATTCATCTCATACAATGTACTGGGATACTAAATGAATGTAATGACACTGAATGATATCAGTATTTGTGTGTTTAAAAATAATAATTCCCAAACTGGCAGCAATTTTTAGTCAAATATAGTAATACTTGATTAAGACTGATGCACAGTTAAAACACTGCACTGGGCTGCATTCGAAAGTCAAAAAAAGGCTCATCAACACCAAAAAAAAAGACAGCTTTAAAAGCTCTGGAAAGTCACCAGAGTGGGAACCATTTTATCCTTTCTCATCTCATCATCCATTATCATCATCTTTTATCTTTTTCCTTTAACATGTAGGTCGAAAAACAAAAGTGCTCATTATCAGTTCTAAAAAGGGAAAAAAAAAAATAACACCTCCTGATAAAGCTGATTCTCAAGAATATCATGGGTTTTTTTTGTTTTTTTTAGCAGCTCTTTCCTTGTTTACTCTAACTCCCTTTTTCTGGGAGTCGGTCTCCTCTGTCTCGTCTGCAGTTGGTTCAAAGTGAAGCAGAAAGACTCCTCACTGATACCAAGAAGAGAAAACAGCTCTCCCCTGAACTGGCCTCCCTACACAGGGTTACCAATCAAAAATAAAATATGCAAGCTTTGATTCTTCTTTGTGAAGTTGTAAAGTTTCCTAAACGTTTACTTTTTTTTTTTTAATGAGTTACCTGTATGTGAAGTGCTTATGAGCTAAAACACTATGGTCACAATTCTTCATATTTTAAAATATGAAGAATTGAGAGATTAGCAAGAGCGCGTTACACCCTTATCAATAATGTGTGCTTGCATATCACTGACAGGCAAATGCACCCTGAGTCTGCCATTTAATCTGCTTTTGATTTTCAAAAGAATTGTGACCAAGATACCTCCTTAAACAGATAGAAACAGAAAAAAATTAACTTGTCAGTGCCCTCTGGTGGACCAACTATGTAACAATGTCTCTTTTAAGGCCCCCTTCCACTACTTGTGGTCTCCCCGCTCCCTCCCCCCTTTTCCTGTGTATGAGTCAGAGCGGCTGATCAGTGTTAGCAGGCATCTTACTTTAATTCATGATTATTTGTCTGAACTTTAAGATGATACATAACTCTAAATTATCCCAAAGTTAGTCTGCTTTTTCTTAGCAGCATTTATGCAATAAGATATACGCTCTCCAGTCACTTCATTAGGTACCTCAAATGCCTGTTAATGCAAATCTTGAATCAGCCAATCACATAGTAGCGACTCAATACATTTTGGCAAGTAGACATAGTCAAGGTGACCTGCTGCATCATGGTTGTTGGTGCCGCTGCTGATCTGCTGGGATCTTCCCACACTGCTGTCTCTAGGGTTTACAGAGAGAAACCATCCAGAGGGCGGTGGTTCTCTGTGCAAAAATGCCAGAGGGAAAAGGAAAAGGGCCAGACTTCTTTGAGCTGATAGGAAGCCAACAAGTAACTGAAATAACCACTTGCTACAAACAAGGTATGCAGAAGAGCGTGTTTGAACATACGGCACATCCAACCTTGACACGGATGAGCAAGCGCAGAAAGGAGAACAGCAGGTGTCATTCCTGTCAGCTCAGAGCAGGAAGGTGAGGCTACAATTCACACAGGGTCACCAAAATTAAACGATATAAAATTGGAACACGTTGCCTGATCTGATGAGCCTCAATTTCTGCTGTGACATTCAGATGGTAGGATCAGAAACGCAAACAACATGAAAGACCACCTTGCATCAACAGCTCAGGCTGGTGGTTTTGTAAAGATGTGGCAGATATTTTCTTGGCACAGCCTACCTGAGTATTGTTGCTGTCCAAGTCCATTCCTTTATGACCACAATGTACCCATCATATGATGGCTGCCTCCAGCAGGATAACACACCACATCACAAAGCTCAAATCATGTCAAACCTATTTCTTGAACATGACAGTGAGTTCACTGAACTCAAATGGCCTCCACAGTCACCAGATCTCAATCCAGCAGAGCACCTCTGGGATGCGGTGGAATGGGAGATTAATATCACGGATGTCCAGCAACTGTGTGATGCCATCATGTCAATATGGAGCAGAATGTTTACAGCACCTTGCTGAATCTATGCCAGGAAGAATTAAGGCAAAAGGGATTAAGCCCAGTTCTAGCAAGGTGTGACTAATAAAGTGGTTGCTGAGTGAAAATGTATTATTAGCCAACACTGGCTGATATGTAACTAATAATCAATCTCATCCGTCATGGAATTTCTTTTACCTCTCCGAGCTAGTCCCAGGGTAGAGTACACTCCGCACAGGTCACATCCCAGATGAGATTCTTTAATATACAGACACAAACACTACCAGAAATTTGTGCTACATTGACACCTATGAGTCTTTTGTCTGTGAGAGGAAACTGACAGTCATGGAAAGAACATGCAGACTTTAATCACACACACACACACACACACACACACACACACACACACACACACACACACAAATATAAATAAATGTTTGTGACTCAGTGCCACGTTTCTTCAGCCAACCAGACCAACAGGCCCTGCTCCTGTATTCTTAACCTAATGTGACCTTTGCTTTATTGTTACATCGTGCTCCTACTTCAGTAAGCAAATTCAGACTGTATAAGGGCAGGTCTGAGAATTGCATAAGAAGCAATAAAATTTTACAGCATCGCGGGAGTTAGAGAAACATGCAGCACTAACTCAAAGTTTATTTTACCTGTTCACCTTCAACTTGCGAAGGATTTCTGAAGCAAGTTTTTTCTTTGGGGTCAGCACAGGTGTCACAGGGGTGGAGGAGGCAGCAGGTGACTCAGCCGGCGTCTGAGGGCCAGAGCTGAGACTGTGTGGCTGGGGGGCCCGGGGCCTCCTCCACTGGTCACAGTATACTCTAACCTACAAAAATACCACACATGTCATCACTATTATGCCATCCATTGACTAACATATGGCACCGGGGAAACTTATACTCACTGATTATGTGTTACCTGAGGTTTGGCATTTATGTAGACTTTCCCCTGCCTTATCTGGGCTTTGTTGAATTTCACAAGAGCAAAGATAACATTGGAAAAGTTGGGATCTTTAATTCCTTCTCTGTGAACACAAGAAAAAGAGGCTGTTGGACACAAGCCAGACCGGGTGCGTGGGACACACGGTGTTTATGCAGCCTACCTGCCCCGAAATTCAGAGTTGTAGATGTCTTTAAGTTCCTTTTTGCTAAAGTTGGATATCCTGTCTCCCAGAAATTCAATGAAGTCCAGTCCAGATTCAAGCGAGTCTTTAAGCGACGGCATGTCGACGAGCTTTTACAGGCCGCGATCACCGACCGTCAACTGACCGAAAGTGAGGAAGTTCATCTGCTGGAAAATAACCTCTGTTTCCTCATGTATTAATATGCCTGCTCGGTGTAAATGTGCTCCAACAGCTAGGAAATTTCCACGTGCTGCGTATTTCCACGCAATTTATGCACGCAGTCAGCGTTTGGAAACTTAGCGATGATTTCTTGTTAATTTTCTTGTTTAAAATATTCATTAAGTCATATATAAATCTACTATTGTGCGCATGTAGCGCAAAACCCGGGCTGATGAACGCTCGCCAATGGTCCCAGTCAGGGAACACCTGTAACTGCGCTTCACAAGAAGAGCGAAAAAACTTCCGCACAGAGCAAAATCCTTTATGTAGCTGCTCGAAAACCGACTTTTTTACGGCGAAGTGTTCGGTCTCTAAATGCTTTAATAAAGTGCATAAATTAAAACTTTCACTTATGGTCTTAATGACAAAGGGGTTGCGAAAGCTGCCTCAGACCTGTTATTTGTGCGCACTCCCTGGACGGGATTATATAACCACTGGCAGAGCAGCTACAGGAGTCCTGCGTGTGGTGCTGGCCTGTAAAACTGTGTTTCCGTCGATTTCATTGAGCTGAAAAAGAGAAAAATTTATAGCTTTTCTGATAACTAATGCTCATAATAAGGGCTACAGCTGAGACGAGAATTTTTTTGTTTTTCGATCAAATGGCAAAGACTGAGTTCCGCACGTTGTTAAATTGGTCCATAGCGAACAATGATATTTAATTTGCATTGATAGAAAATCACGAAAAAATCTACAGTTTGTATGTTGTCTTGAAAAATTACTTAAATTATTAACTGACAGTCAAAATTAGGGCTCCAGCCAACCAATGTTCTCATTATTTTTGCATCTACAAACAGTCAGCACTGCTTGCTCATTCTTGAGACAATCTTTTTATTGTATAATAACAAGTGTCCGTATATTATTATTTTTTGGTAATTAAAAGGAGAAAATATTTTTAAAAATGCACGGTACATGTGTAGCAAAGGATAAACTGTAATTGTTGTGGTTTATGCCACAATTAAAAGCAAACACAATCTGACTAAACGAAGAAAACATAAACTTATTTTATTCTCATTGACCCCATTTAATGATGAATATCAGTGCACAAACCCAGGTAATTCTAATAGGTGCACTAACTTCTTCTTACTACTGTTAACTAGACCACTTTACTTCTGCCTTTTTTAAATAGATATATATCTTCATAAATTGCTCACAATAGGTTCTGTCTGCATTCCAAAGGTCATTGTGCATAAAAAAAAAAAAAAAAACACTGCAGAATAATGATATACACTATATTGCCAAAAGTATTTGCTCACCTGCCTTCACATGTATATGAATTTGAATGACAGCCCATTATTAATCTGAAGGATTTAATATGACGTCGGCCCACCCTCTGCAGCTATAACAGCTTCAGCTCTTCTGGGAAGGCTTCCCACAAGGTTTAGGAGTGTGCTTTGGGGAATTTTTGACTGTTGTTCCAGAAGTGCATTTGTTAGGTCAGATACTGATGTTGGATGAGAACACCTGGCTCGCAATCTCTGCTCTAATTCATTCCAAAGGTGTTCTGTCCAGCTGAGGTCAGGACTCTGTGCAGGCCAGTCACGTTCTTCAACTCGCTCATCCATGTCTTTATGGTCCTTGCTTTGAGCAGTGGTGCACAGTCATGCTGAAACAGGAAGGGGCCATCCCCAAACTGTTCCCACAAAGTTGGGAGCATGAAATTGTCCAAAATGTTTTGGTATGCTAAAGAATTAAGAGTTCCTTTCACTGGAGGGGCCGAGCCCAGCTCCTGAAAAACAACCCCACACCATAACCCCCCCATCCGCCAAACTTTACACTTGGCACAATGCAATCAGACAAGTACCATTCTCCTGGCCACCACCAAACCCAGATTTGTGCCGTGCACCACATTGCCAGATGGAGAAGCACGTCGACGTGGAGTCTCCACTGGAGCAGTGGAGTCCAGTGGCAGCGTGCTTTACACACCACTGCATCTGATGCTTTGCATTGTGCTTGGTGATGTAAGGCTCGGATGCAGCTGTTCAGCCATGGAAACCCATTCCATGAAGGTCTCTACTTACTGTTCTTGAGCTAATCTGAATGTAAAAGTCTGTAGCGAATGACTCTACAGAAAGGTGGCGCACTATGCACCTCAGCATCCTCTGACCCCACTGGGGTCAACTGGACTTGTTGGGTGAGTGAACACCTTTGGCAACAAATAGTGTAGATTACATCACTAGTGTTCACTTTAGCCTGTACAACACAGTTGGATTTCTATATTTTGAGGGACAGACAAACTTTATCTATTTAGTCAACTGGTCTGTAGCCAGCATTTTAGAAATCCCTGCAGTATACCCACTGAGAATAAGAGAATGTTTATTAAGTCTAACATTTTAATTAGAATTATCATAAATGATATATGATAGAGGGTGGCACAGTGGTGTGGTCTCCAGATACTCCAGTTTCCTCTCACTTTTGTCTTTCTTTCTGTTAGCCCTGTGACAGACAGGCGACCTGTCCAGGGTGTACCCTGCCTCTCACCCTGTGACATCTGGGACAGCCATCCCATGATGCTGAATTGGATAATGGAACAAAATGGGTGGATATGTAATGGCAAAAAGTAAATAAATTTAATCTATTTAGCTTTTTTTTTTTTTTTTAAATACAAAACCAGTGACATTTAGTCTAATAGCAGATTCAGCAGTAATGATCACAAGTGACTAAAAGATCATATTTTGTGCAAGGTTTTTATTTCATGAATAATAAATGTACTTACAGTTTGTATAAAAAAATATAGCACAAGCTAAAGGCAAACAGCTGGCAAGAGGACACCGATGCTTTATTATGCCAGAGGAAAGTAATGTCATTTAAGTCATCTCTCAGTACCTGAGAGAAATAGAAGAGCTAAACTTTAACAGGAAAAAAAACACCTGGTCTAGGAATGGGACAAGAAAAGATGTACTCTGGCATTCCTGCTGGTTACAACCAAAGGAATGCTGTATTCTCCAGTTGGGTAACATTTCAAATTGCATATAATATTTTCCCTCTGTTAAAAAAAAAAAAAAAAAGAACAAAACCAGAAAAAAAAACTATAGAGGTAAGGAAGCGCTTAAAGGATTTTAGTTATACAGAAAGTGTAACTTAGTCGCTACATAAAAATCAAGGAGCTTTCAGGAGGTCATGTGTCCATTTGAAACACTGAGGGATCAGAGACTTTGTGTGTATATTGTGTATGTGAGAATTTGAATGGCAGGGACCAGCCAAACGTTCACAGTGTCACAAGAGGCATTATTTGTTAAAAAATATATATATACGTTTACAAATGAGCAACAGTTAGACCACTCAATGTCATTTTAAAATAAAGGCATCCCCTCTTGGTGCTGAACAAAAACTGCAATTCTCTGGAAGGACATACAGTATATTAGGCTGCATCACCAGCTTCTTATTCCCAATAAGTTGGCCATAACCCCAGTGGACCCTGTCCTCTATGCATTCTGCATCTCCTTGCCAATCTTGTAGCTCAGGATCTTGTTCCAGTCAATCTTGGTCCGGGTGACTGGGAGCTGTCGACGTAAGGCTTTGAATGTGGTGTCTGACATGTTCTGATAGTTCTCACTGATGGCCACCTGAGAAAAAAAAAAAAAAAAAAAAAGTTCATTCACTCCCATGTTAAAACGTGTGGTAAAATTCACAGCATTAAAAAGTATGTGTATGTTCAATACTTGCAGTATAAAGGACCCTTTTTTTTTTTTTTTTTTTGTTTAAATGGAAAACAGTAGTGGTCTAAATGGTAATATTGTGGTTTCAAAATCCAAAGTCCAAAAACCAGAGGGTGATGTCACTGTGGCTATGTGCATCTTTAACAGTCTATGGATTTCAGTTCCAGTTAATAGCAGTCTTTAGGTGGAAAACACACCAGTGAGCTTTTATATCATTCACTCAAATCCTGACCCCACAGTTGGAAGTCAATTTATCTGCTTTTTATTTCATTGTTACTCAAGAACAACAAAGTGTTTCTTCTGTTGTTATAGTTCTTTGCAGTTCTAATGTTGAAATGAGGTTTGCTTATCCCCACTCAAATCCTGAAAAATGACAATTATTTAATTAATAATTCTGATTTGCCACTGCTTAACATGGCATTTTATCAGTAATACAACACCACTGTACATATGTAGAAGAATCTTGCAAAGGTCACTTGTCAGCTAAGAGCGCTTACAAAAATAATGCCATTAATACCATCACTTATCAACTAGGGGGAAAAAAAAAAAAAACCTGGTGTGTTAAAATCAGTCTTCCCCTTTTAAAGATCACCTATTGTTCTATGTACACTTGTGCTCAGTTTGTCAAGGAACGTAGCCAGTAGGAAATGCCACAGCTCTTCTCTGACTGTTTTTCCCCCTTGTATTGAGGCAATTCTCACATACCTGGTATTCATTTTCTGCATCCTCAATAATTTTTACCAACACCTTTGCAGTCTGGCTCTCGTTCTGCCAAAATAAACATACATGAGTTAAACAGACCAACTAAACAAGACTATAAATCAAATTCAACATGCTCTAATCCAAAAACATATTTTAAAAATACCAACACAAACTACAGACCACATAGAGCAATACTTACAGACACAGTCAGTGATTTCTGTACATCTTTATGGCTGACCAGCTGCACATTTCCATCCTCATAATAATGTACCTGTGGTAAAGAGAGAAAATAAAGATTAAAACAATATAACAATGAAACAAAACTAATGTCACAGTTATTCTTAAACTCTACCAAATAAAAACTTAATATACCTGTATTTTCAAGACTCCAACAACCTGTGCTGTAGACTGTGAGATACTGAACTTCCACTCAGACCGGCAGCGACCGTTCCTGGGGAAGGAAAATGTAGATGCGTACGCTTGAAAGATGATCTCAAATGCATCATTATGTATACACTACATCAACATAATTGTTTGAGATAATGTGATTAGGAATTTAAAAAGAGATCATTATCCTCTCTCAACTTACCAGAAGTTTTTAGGTTCAAATTGATGGCCCTCGATACAAGCGATAATGGTCTTCTGGCCATCAATTGTTTTCCCATAAACCTGAAGCAAAAAACCAGGAGTGGGTGATTTATTGGGCTTAAGCTGAACATGACAGCCATAGTGCAGTCAGAGGGAGTGATCTTACAGTGCAGACTCCTGTGGGGTAGTGCTCCTTGACGTATGCTCTAATAGCAGAATCGCAGGCATCTCTCCATGAGTTGAGTGCTGCCTCGCCCTCATGTGGCTGAGGATCGCTGGCCTCTTTCCTCAGGTGGTCAAACCTGAAGGAGATCTTGTTGTGGGGGTCAAAGAAGCGGCCATTACCCAGGTCTCCATGCTCTGTTATCAGAACCTGCAGGGAGCACAGACAGAGAAACCTGCTGTTACCGTGAGAGTTCATTCAAACATCCTATCCTAAATGACACTTTTAGTAGGGTCAGTAACAAAAACAAAAAAATACTTGCCGGATCTTCATATCCATCAATTTTAGCACGGGTGAACTGATCCATGTTGTACTGGGCAAAAGCACTGTATAAAATTAAAAAAAAAAGACAATATGACCATAAGCTTCATCCACATCTATAACATTACTGTTTTGCTAGTTTAAAAGAACCTATTACGCTCATTTCTAGCTGCATATTTTTACTCTTGGGCTCTAGAGTAGTGCTACATGTTTTCTGATTTTGTGATTCAAAATAATCTTTAACACTTGGACTTTTGGTAGCTTTCTTTGACCATATAAGGAATAGCCATTCTCAATGACATCATGCTGAACCAAGAGTAGAAAAGCCTGTCTGAAAAGGAGCATTATAATCAGACTGAAGCCTCAGATTCAGCTTCAGACTGCATAAGCGTGATCTCTTTATTTGGAATTTGGGGCATGTTTATTATATGCATCCATACAACATAAATACAGGTATAATAGGTTGCCTTAAAAGATAGGAAAGGAAAGAAGGAAACTTACTGAGCTGCACCCTCTCTGAGAAGATTATCATTGTTGAGCAGAAGTCGCACATCTGAGAACAACAAGTAACGCAAATTAATCATGACCAGATTTTTCTTTGCACAATAACTGCAAGTAATACTAAAGGTGTAATGGGGGCTTACCATTGAAAACTTCATTGAACTCTCCTGGAGGAGCATGCATCACAAAATTAGCTGCAATACGGACCTGGAAACAAATAAGACATGTTGTCATAACACTTAAAATAATAAGTGCCACAACATCAACGGAAATCTGCATTTCATCTCTTCTAAGAACCGTTGGTGGAAAACAAGTCTACTTTATCAAATCTTGTTGGGTTTTTTTTGTTTTTTTTAAGCTTGCCATTTTATTTCATTTTATAAAGATACAGATATTGTAGGTGATGTATATGAACAGATTAAAACCTGCAAATTCCCACTAGAGTTAAGCAGAGAATAGTGGGCTAACTTGCTGCAGGCTGGTTAGCTCCATTTCAGTCACTCCTCAGATGGCAGTACATGTCACCCAAGGGCTTTTCTTAGCAGCCACCCAATATGCAAGCGTAAGCATGTTTTGTCAAAGCCCCGAAGAGAAGAGGTTGAGGCAGGTACCACTGCTCTCACAAAGTAGTACTCAGTAAGGACAGCAAATTATACATTTATATCAGGCAGGCAGCGCATTGTAAAATTCGAAGTGAATTTATTCATCCGTAGAGGTTACAACTTCACCTACATTTCAAACTACAAATTCACCATCTTAACAACATAATCCTGTACAAAAACCCTGACGTCAGTGCTGCATTATAGTATGATTTTGCCAGCGATGCTATCTGTCAGGCAGACAGGATTATTAAAGCCTTCAGGGCTGCAGCTGGCGCTGACCTACAATTGGGCTGTCCTGCTGAAAGGGCAGAAGGACATTACAATGACTAACCTAGTTTAAGAGTGGCCCAGGCACTGTGTCTCCATTCAGAGCCCACAGGACACTCCCAGGCTCAGACTCAGCTTCTCCGTTATGTAATTCAAACTCAAATGAACGCACTATTAATGCAGAGTCTTCAGAAAAGTTAAAATGTGTTATTGTACTCTCGCTATCACACCAACCTATGTATTTTATTTTAAGAATTCAGTGAAGTGATACTTAGATCTGTAAGCTCCTGGCCAGACCATCAGCTTCAGGAATGCAATGCGCTATTTTACAACATGTTGCAGCACGATACAGACAGCAGCACCAGTTATTGCGAGGCCCAACAACACTGCAGGGAGACAGGAGCGCTATCTTCCTCATGCGTTTCTAGTGCCAAAAAAAAAAAAAAAATATCGCAGGCCTGCAGTGCATTTATAACATATCAGCGCAAATTCAGATATGTTAGCAAAACCGGCTGAGGAAGCTAAACGTAAAAGTTTGCAGGGTGTGGGTGGTGTTCTGCGATCGGTGCACTGTCATTATCCTTGCTGTAAATGCAGGAAGTACCTGGACTTCCTTCGATTTAGCATTTGCCAACCATTATAAAGTTACGAGCAACATCAAGCATCGACTTCAGCCGTACGCTGATTGCAGGTCCTAATTAAAACGAGTGTTTTAGTTAAGTTACTTTACGTTTAAGAGGGACACACAAGCTTCAGCTCTGAGCTGTCAAAATACAGCCCTACCTTGGTTTAGCTAGCACCAAACAGACACTTAACACGGCCCTCTTGGCCATTCATGCTCGACTGTAAAGATCTCTCACAGCTGCACTATTGTTCACGACAAAGACTTCAGCTAAAACGATAGTTATTGCATGGTTTATTGAGAGAAATACCTTCTCTTCATCGCCGAGCACTTCGAAATCTGCCATCTTGGCTCAATGAAGCGTTAACAAAGCGACGGTGAATGTTGCCATGTATGTGGGACTGACTCCTCCCAACACAACGACCGCCCAGTTCCGGAAACCACCTCTGTGAGCCGGTTGAACAACAATGTTCACGGTTCCGGGAATATGAAAGTGTTAAATAATAATTATAATACTAACAGATCCTCATGGGAATTAAAATGAAGTGCAATACATGTTTTTATACGAAACTCAGGGATGGTCATTTTTTGTTAATTTTTACGTACAAACTGAATAAACCATATCGCAACCTGGCAACCACGCTGCCTTCAAGTCATTTGAAGCGGTTGAAGATATGCAGTTAAATAACGTCAAATGATTAATTTTTGCATATTTGTGTTGAATGGTCTGAAAAATCTTTAGAAAATAAAAGGTACTGAAATAATAATGATAATAAAAAAAAAAACTCCGCAGCGCATGCTGTTTGGAGCCTATCTCAGCTGCAATTGGGCGAAATGTGGGGTGCAACATGGACAGGTTTGCCGCAGGGCTAACGCAGAGAAACTGACACCTATGGGTAACACTACTAACTGCATGTGAACATGCAAACTCCACAGAGAAAGACAGTGGAACATGTTATTTTAATTTAAGGTTATTTAAAAATATCCCTTTAGAATAACGTAAGACTTTATTTAACTTTTTTTTTTGTGCCAGAAAACCTGGACTTTACAACAGCTTAATTTGAAACCACAGTAGATCTAGTTCAGTTTTATATTTCAGTCCAATATTTCTTTAGTTACTCTGAAGCCAACCCATTCTCTAAGATTAAGCCTCTAAAACATGCCATGTAAAACCAATATCGGTGGGGAACATGTTTAACGATAGCTATATGGAGCTGGAGCTGTAACAGGGATCCTGGGAACACTCCGACACAGCACACACTTTTTTATTTCATTGAATTACATTTATGATTTATTTTTTAGGAGGGCATATGTACTGCACATAAGTTACAATTAACCAATAGGTGGCGATATATAGGCTAAATAAAATGTCAGTTACACCTGCAAAGTAGCAGAAGAAGACATCGAGGCCAGTTGCCGTAAATAAAGTGAAAAAGAGGCGCAGCTTCGTGAGAGGACAGGGGTTGTTTGTGGCCTCGGGAGGCTGAAAACTGACATAAAATAGACATTGAAGGTAAGGCTAGAGTCGTGCTTTCATCCTTTACATAGTATTGCGTGAAGCGAACCGTGTATCTTAAAGCAGTTGGAGATGTAACTGTGAGGCTTTTTGTTCGATTTTAAGGTACTGGTTATGGTAGCGCTAAATGGCTAACGGCCGACATTACCCTAGCTCCGTGTAGCTGCTCTGTAACCACGTAATTAATAACGCGTCTCGGAATGGCGGTGTGTGAGTGCGGTGCTGTTAACGTTACGCTGCATAATTATAATCAGAATACCTAGTCTGTTGTTTTGGGTCGCATAGCTGGTGCCGCAGCGTGTAGCTCGATATTTTCGAGGCGAGCGGAGATTTTTTGCGAGGACTCAGTTTTGAAACTACCATTACGAGCTGCGGTCACGCTTGTTCTGCTTTAAAAGCTAGCACAAACGGGTTGCCTTTTACAGTAGCACGTTTGTACCAGTGCTAGTTCAGATAGGGTGTATTAGGAGATGCAATACATTTTGCTGATATATAAAGTTTTCTGCTTGCGTTGATGTTTAACCCCCCCCCCCCCCCCCCCCCCCCCAAAAAAAAAGAAAATTAAATTAAAATTCTCTCCAGTAGGCAGTAGGCATTCATTTGTTCAGGTATCATTTTATGAGTTATGTATTTACAATTAAATTATATATGTGAAATACTTAAAGCCAACTAATTTTTTTTTTTTTTTTTTTATAGCTTTCTTACGAAAAAAATCGTGTCCCAAAATTTGTCTGTGTGTATTCCAGGAAGCATCTTTAACTCAATATTAACTCAAATAGCTGTTAAAACCAAGGTGTCCAGAAGAGCATGTTTGAATGCACAACACATTGAACTTTAACATAGATGGGTGACAGCAGCAGAAGACCACACCGAATACTATTGGCTAAGAACAGGAAACTGAGACTGCACTATATACCGGCTTACCAAACTGGTACAATAGACAGTTGATAAAGCATTGAATGATCCAAGTCTTAATTTATGAATTTGTTGTAAACAACAAGAACGTGTGGATCCATCCTGTTATGTATCAGTGGTTCAGGCTCATGGCAGTGGTGTAATTGTGTGTGTGTGTGTGTGTGTGTGGGGGGGGGGGTATTTTCTAAGCACACTTTAGTCCTCTTAGTAGTACAGGGATCTCAAACTCGCGGGCCGCAACCGGCCCCGCCCCCTACTTCCGGTCCGCTATTTGATGTCAAAAATAACATACAGTTTGGCCCTGTACTTTTTTGACATTTCGCTAATTCCTCTTAATTGGGGGGAAAGTGAAATGTCAAAAAAGTAACTTAAAGTTCCAAATTGTATAGTTACCAGATCTCAATTCAATAGAGCACCTTTGGAATGTGGCAGAACAGGAGAACTGAGAATGTTTCTGGCAGAGAATTAAGGCAAAATAAAGTTGAACCCAATTCTAGCAAGGCATGACAAATAAAATGGCTGGTGTGTGTGTGTACATATGAATCTTATTGTGGGTTGATTTTCAATCACTTTCTGACGGGCAGTGTGAGACTATATTTCAGAGCATTTTAATTGATTAATTTCATAAGTGTTTGTTGTGTTCTTTCTTTTTTCAGATACTCTAGTTTTCCAAATTCATTGGACGCTGAATTCAGGGCATCCAGGTTCAAGTTAAGGTATGTAAGGAGCTGCTTCCTGAAAAGTATATGTAAATTAATTCAAGCATAAATCCAGTGCAACTCTGATAGTTTGTGCTGTATGTATCCTGAGACCAAAAAATGTCTTGAGATTCTATTGCGCTGAAAGAATTTTATATTGCGTCATCTAAGGCACGTAAAAACGCGCGTTTCTCCTGAGGATTTACAACAAAATTGTTCTGTTTGATCAAAACGATGCATTTGAGGTTTGGCATTTTCAACAACGACAAGTATGTGATTTCATTTCAATTAATGTGATTTTCTTCAAGACGACGTTCTTTCAAAAGAAGAGGACTGCATTTAATTTACATAAAGGACTGTCTGAGACCTAATGAGGTGTATTTTTCTTGGGTGGTGTCATTTTAAATTTGCACCATGAACCTTCGAAAGTATTTAACTCATCAACTGTAACTACAGTACATTGTAAAGTTGGCAGAGCCACTTGCCCTGAATCCTGAATGTCTGACACTGGTGTCTGTGCTATTTTCGCCACATCTGTACAACAACCAAGTACAATTGTGGGATTCAGCTGTGGTATGATATTTATGGCTTTGTGTTTTGTACCAAGGGAAGTGTTTTAACGTGACTTTTCAAAAAAAGTTTTAAAATTTTAAAGAAGAAAATAATCAGTAGTTGGGTCATTGATATTTTCTTTACCTTTCCTTTTACACCACCATGGGTGTTGCAGGATTACGTTCTCCTACGTTATTTATGGCATTTTCCTCGCTGATTGGTCCTGCTTCTGTAGTGTGGTTTCATTTTCTTCAGTTGTCATTTCTTTGCGGAAAACTCGCATTTACTTTGGAGTGATGCAAAAGGGTACACTCAGAACTTCGTGATTTATCGGCAAACGGTCATTGCACATTTAATGAGAAGACATCTTAATTTGTTCTGCGGTCATATTCTGGCATAACCTGTGCCATTTAAAGAGGGATAATTTGTTTTCACTATGAGATGGAAGTGTCTGAGATGTCAGCTGAACACTTGGCAGTTTTCTGCTTGCATCTGGATCAATGAACAATTATTTCAACAAAATTTTACCCAATATTTTGCATGGAGTTGAGAAAATTGTCACTTCAGCAGAAGCTGCCATGGTGGAATTATTTATTTATTTTTGTTTGCAACAGTGAGTACGTGTGCACAGTGTGTAGAAAAACTACCTAAGGAAATTCATACTGGAGTCCGTTGCATTACAGAATCGTGGCTAAATGGTAGATTTGCTTTTTTTTTTTTTTTTTTTTTTTTTTGTTGTTGATATACTCAACAAACATAAACTTACACTTGACTTTCATGTAATTTATGGCAAACTCTCAAATGTGGAAAGGTACAGTTTAATTTAACTTTAACCTATTGCCCAAGTGACATTTGGGCCACTCCACACTAAACTGTAAAAAAAAGTGTTACATAGGTGTCAAAAGTGGACTAATATTTTATTTTTTTCCCAGTTTTTCATTATAGCTGGGAAGGTTTATCCCCAAATGACACACTGTACACTACAACAGTTAGACGATAATTCAGGTGACCTTGATATATATCGTGTGTGAACTGCCTAATTTAGTTGCTTGACATCATAAAATGTGCTGAGAATAATTCTGGGAATTTCTACCATTTCGGATCTACGATGAGTATTTTTGGGAGAGGGGCACAAGGGATGCGTGGACATAACAAAGTTGGATGCCAATGGTTACGCCCACAACAGATGACTTGAATACATTTTCTTAGCGGATCACTGACGATCCTTGTTTATGCCTTTCTTAATAAAATTCCAGCATTCATTTCTTCCCTGTTGTAAAAATTGACAGAGATTTAAAGAGAGGTCCTTACTCATGGAAAAATTTTACTGCTTTTCATTAAATATATTTCACACAGGTTCCAATTGTACAGTTTAGTGTGGAGGATATAAATAAATTAAAATGTGTGAATATTCTTGGAGGATTTTGATTTATCGGCACATTTCCACTTCGTTTGGATTTGAAAATTAATTTTGAGATTGCTTTGTGATTTTATGAACTTTTGCTCTACTAAAACTTTTTATCCTTCAAAGGAATTTGATCTCTTAAGAGAACAAACCAAACCTGTTCAAGCATTTGAGACGCACGAAGAAACAAACCAGCGAACTTGGGATCTAATCATGTCTCGCCGAAGGAGCCGCAGCCCATCACCAGGGCGCTATTCGCGCTCTTGCAGCAGTAATGATCCTAGAGATTTGGAGAGGAGGATTTTTGTTGGGAATTTGCCAACCTCCGACATGGAGAAGAAGGATTTGGAAGACCTGTTCAGCCCATACGGGAAGATAGTCGGTCAGTAAACACAATACAAGCGACAAGTTGCCTGTTTTAATGACATGCCAATATTCATCAGAGAGGTTTTCCCTAAAAGTCATATGTAGGGCTGCAGCTATATTTTAATAATTGAGTATTCTGTCGATTATTCCATCAATTACTCGAGTAATCAGATAATAATTTTTTCGTATTAATAGTTCAACTGCATATTTTAAATTACGTACTACAGTTTCTTGCTGTGTGAAACAAACAGCGGTGGATGGAGCAGCTACAAAGTTCTCTTTTCTTCACTTGCTGATCAGGTGGTTGATGAAGGACCTGCAGCTGTTTCCCTGTGAATGTTTAATGGTGGTGGTGGGAGGGGATTCCTTTTGGACGCTAGAAAAACATTTACTTTCTCTCCACCTGAGCTCACCGTCTCTATGGCTCCACCCCTTTGCGCAGACAGACTGCACGTAAAACAGCTGACAGCAGCTGTTGTGTTATCAGTGTTATTGTTGAAAAACTGGGGCTTTAACAGCGTAATGTTGAAATGCTTTGTATTCACAAGCATTCTCCTAAATACTTTTATACTACAGGTCTATTTTTAGTCACTAACCAGGGATTAAAGTATTTTGACGGGGAAGGGGACCTTCCGGTACCGGACGATCGCTAGTGCTAATAGCTGTGCTTGTTAGCAATATGTCTGGTTATAGCGGTCCCTTCTAGGAGCTGAAGTAGAGAGAGGGAAAAAAAAAAAAATAACAGCTGAAATTTTCAGCACAGCAAGCACAACACCCAAACACAGCAGAGCGTTCGAGGTGTGGAAAAACATGTCAGTGACTCAGTGTTAAAGGGAATGCGTCGCAGCGACATTGACATTTTTAGAATCTGAGTTTTTTTTTTTTTCTTTTTTTTAAAACGCCTGATACACACTCCAGTCCAGTAGGTGGGGTAATGCAGCTATAAGCTGGTTTGTCTACCGCCATTAAATCCACAAGAAGAAGACAACTACAGAGACCTGTGTAACAGTCGGCGAAACACGCTCTACTTGCGTGGAGACACATGATCGCTGCAGAGTTTAAACGAAGCATCGAAGCAGCAGATTTGCTTCGAGGATTTTTTTTTTTTTTTATAATCGAGTTACTCGGGGAATCGCTGCAGCCCTAGTCATATGAAATGTTTTAGATGTCTAGTTACAATAAATTATTAGGCATAAGTCTTCGCATGGAATACAAGTGTTCTTTTTGATATAATTAAAGGAGGTTAATTGGGTAGTTTATCAAAAATGCTCAAAATTGTCCTAAGGTTATGCACTTGAAATATTCCTCTTCCAGGCGTATCCATGTTTCGTGGGTTTGGATTTGTACAATTTGAACGCATTGAGGAAGCCGAAGCTGCAAAGGCGGCCCAAAAGGGTCGAATATATAAAGGTTATAAAATAGGTAAGCCTTAACTGCAAATGATATGATTATATGGTTGAAGGAGTTTTTATTGGAGTTGGCTGAGAAGCAAAAACCACGCTAATGAAAGATTAAGGTCAGGTTGTGTGGGTGGGAAAATTAATAAATAAAAATTTGAAGGGTATAATTGTCTTTGTCTGAATTTGGGAATGAAAAAAATTAAAACAAAAGCCGCAAATGCTTTATTTGTTCTTGTTGTTCAGTTAACCTTCAGCACATGAGATGCCGTTTACAATATGATAAAATTGGAGATTTATTGTAGCCTCAAATGAACTAGCAGTTTGTTAGAATTTTTTTTTTTTTATTATTAATTTTTAAGTTGCAAATCAACAAAGTAAATAAACATGCGCATTTAAATTTTGGCAAGGCCTCAATCTCAGTTTGTTTTATTTGCAACACTGCTGTGTAAGATACTTCGACGTGGATTCGTGTGTCATTTTTGGTTTGGGCCAAAAATGCCAAATTTAAACTTGAAAATCTAATACGTTCAAGCTTTGCTGTTTTCTAGCAAATTTTGACCCGAAGAAAAGACTTCCTTCATTTTGGGTGCATCTCGAAATCAATTTGACAGATTGGGCAACAGAATTTTCTGCATTTTGAACTTTCGTCTTTTTTGGATTTTCAAATTTTGGATCCTGGCATTCGGTTTCATTTGGACGGTGAAAGTCGTGACGCAACCACTCCCATTTTTGCGTGAACATCATTAGCAGATCTCCATGTCACTGTTGTGTTCAACGTTTGGATTGATTTATTTTCAGATGTAAATATGGCAGTGGAGCGACGGCAAGCTAAACCTCAATCCCAGCAGAGCCCTCCACGAAGGTAAAGTAATGCGAAATGAGTGTGAAGAACTACCATCGCCTCTCAGTTGCTGTTATTTTTTATTTATTTTTTTTTTTAACAAAACAAAAAAAACAAAAAAGGTACTTTACAATCACCTGTAATTTCCACCAGTGAAGAAGTGCACTTTATGGATGCTACTGCACCATTAGACGGGTTTGTTTTTGGTGTATTCAGTATTTCACGCCAAGTTAAAAATTTACTGATGTGTTGAAATAAAGAAAAGAGACACATGGATGTAATTTAAGTGTCTTTGTCTCAAATATTGTTGACCTTCTGGCTTTTTTTTAGCGCTGCCTTTCTTTGCGCGACACTTCCTCTTACAGCTAGTAACAATTGTCTTATCATCTCTCGTGGTTCATGTCCAGTTCACAGGTTTATGCCTCACAACAAAATGCCTTTAGCTGTATATATCTAATGTAAAACCAAAAAAAAACTCCGAAACCCAGTGGCTTTTTCTTTTTTTTTTTTTTTTTTTTTTTCTGGTTACCAGAGTAGAGACTTCTGGCAAGGTGGGAGGATGGGGGCAAGCCAGCCAAAAAAAAGAGAAACTTTATTTCCTTTCATCAAGATCCCAATAAAATCTGGCTGAAATGGGCTTAATGCAGATATTGAGTCAATGTCAGTACTCTCCAATATGTGCTGAGGTTTAAAAAAAAAAATAAAACAAAAAAACACAATGCAGGAAAAAGATGCTTAGGATAATTTAGAAATGGCATCACATTGTACAGCAGAGTGGCTAATGGTAAGTTGCTAACTAGATTGTGGTCTATTTCGCCATTTCTGTTTTTTATATATGTTGCTTCTGCGTGGGTGTGTACACGTGCATATAAAAATCGTCAGCGCTTCTACAAAGTCCATTGGTTTATTAACTTTGTTGGAAGCTGTCGTCTTCTCTGCCTTTGTTTGTGAGTAGCCACACTTCTTGAATGCAGCTATCAGTGGAAGAACACAAAGCCATTGCATCACCTGATATCTGCACAAAATACAAACCATGTTGACCCATCCTTAAAACCATGGTCAAAACTCCACAGGGTGCCTCTAAAAAAAAAAAAAAAAGTACCCTAATTACCAGTGTGAATTTTTTTACTCTATGCCTTTAACCAGCTCAGTGACCACCCTGGAGCTTATGACTCTGCGCATGCTACAGAGCATCCTACACATCAGAGAATTGTATTTCAGAGACATCAGGCTGTGGACCATCTCCACTGGGCATTAGGTTTATGTTTGTTTAAATATGATACAGTTGCCTATCGTGAGTTTTAATTGTCACAATATGTAGTATTCTACTGAGCCCACTAACGGTCAGTGTGGAAGCTTATTTTTTAGGCTGCCGCTGTGTTGACCTGCATTTGATCTCATCCAATTAAGGGAAACCTGCTTTTCATCTTTCTTACTGTAAATAAAGTGTTGGATTGTCACTTTATGGACAGGATAGGCAATGGCTTCTTTTTTTACAATAGTTAGCTGGTATATCCATTTCACTTCAGTTTAAACACAATAAGCATAATACTGCTTAGCCTCTGTTTGTGGATCAGAGAAATTACAAATGGGAAAAGTAGGCAACATAACGGTGTGGCAATACAAAGGAACGCTAAACGTGCTGCTTTCTTTCCAGTTTAGCATGTATTTTTGTGAACCACTTCTCAGTTGAGCTTTATAAAATTTGTTTTACACTGTAATATATTTGGTCAAACCTTTTTTTCTAACACTTTCTTTGACCACAATTAAAGACATTACCAAAAATCAGTGGTTTAGGGAAAAAAACATATAATCTGACTTAAATAAAACTGGTATCATGCAATGTCTGAATATTAGAATATTGTTTGTGAAACGCGTTTGCTCGGTCTCTGGCATTTTTTTGCGACCTCATTTAGAGTATGGAAATGCAACTTTCTGAGAAATAAAAAGCCTGTAAGCTTATTGAGCTGCATGTGCAAAATAAACCACCTTCAAAAAGTACCTGTGTATTCAGAGCGGGATTTATGGTCATTGGACATTAAATGGTTGGTTGATAATGGTGCATTTGTAGATCACTGAACCTTTTTGAAAGCTTGTCGCTGAGACTTATCGGAATCTCTTCCTGGATTGAATGTGTGCAAGCTGTGTGACCGGGGGGGGGGTGTTTCGGTTTCTCAGTTTTATTTGTGCAAACACTTTTTCACATTTGAATAAATAGATGTTACAAATTTACACTACCAGCTGTAGGCCTGTCTTCATCAGCTGAGGACAGACATTCCTGTTGCTCTCTACAGTAATTTATAGGCAGCCATAACTCTTACCTTACACTAATGGATACCATTTCTCTCAGGGCCCCGTACAGCAGTTACGGGGAAAGCAAAGAGCCACGACCTCGGTCTCGCTCCCCCGTTTATGGGCGTGACGGACGTGAGCCTCGGGACAGCCGTGATGGGAGGGACTCCCGGGAGCCTCGACCAGTTGGCCACTCTCGTGACCCCGATTACCGGTACCGTAGCTCAGAGAGCAGAGACAAGGACATCAGAGGTGACCCACGGGATACTGCTTACAGGTGACCGACGCACCACCCATTAACTAAGAGTCTTGAGTTTGAATGGTTAAGCTTTTGTCTGAACCTGAAATGTTCCCACAAAGCAGAAGCGAATATGACCGATACTATCGCGGTGGCAGTGCTGCTGAAGACTATTACAGGAGGAAGGATGAGCCCTACAGGGATCCTTATGCAGATCCCTGGAATGGACGGCGTGAGCCAGAAGGTATGTCTACTTCAGTGTACATGCTGCAGGTGCAAATATGGCTAGTTTGAATACTCGGAGAAATATTGTGTTAAATTCTTTTTTTTTTTTTTTTTTAAATTGGGTTTCATTTTCATTATTCATATTTTTCTTTCTAACATCACACTTGTAAGTTTTATTTAATTTTTAATTTTTTTTTTTTTTTGGTACTATGTTTGCAATTGTAAGATTTAGGACTATGAACTACCAGGATTTCTGCATTGCTTTCTTAAATGTGGTCTGAAATTAAGGGTACAACTTTTTGTGTGTTGAATCAAATTGTAATTAAGACAAACATGGGTTAATAACAGTTTAAATCATGTAATTTCAAATTTTTTGGAAGTGAAGTTTGCCAAATGTTTTGCAAGGCTTGAAGTGTGTTTATAGTATGTCCAGTGTGTGTGTGTGTGTGTGTGTGTGTGTGTGTGTGTTTTTTAAAGCCTAATTACTTTGAAATGACCTCCACCCCTACCTGTAGATGAGCGTGTACGACCTGAAGAGCGCCGGCGTAATGAGCTGTATCGACAGTACTATGAAGAACTTCAGCGACGCCATGACGTTGACCGTCCTGTCGACTGCTCTGTAATTGTTGTCAACAAGGCCCAAAAGTATGTCCACAGTCTCTGTTCTTTATAGGTGAAAAAATGATCTTGGACCAGAGAAACATGTCTTTAAATATTCAACAAGTGCATGGCATGTTTTCATTTCATACTGCTCCTGTGTGTGCACGTGTGTCTGTGTGTGCGTGTCTGTCTGTACTTGTGCTTCAAAACCAACTGTAGGGAGTATGCGGAGACGGTTGGGCGGAAGGTTCGTGATTTGGGAATGGTGGTGGATCTGATCTTCCTCAACACAGAAGTATCTCTAACTCAGGCACTGGAGGACGTAGGCCGAGCCCGTACTCCTTTTGCCATCATCATAACCCAGCAGCACCAGGTCCATCGATCCTGCACTGTCAACATCTTGTTTGGCACACCTCAAGGTAATTGAAGACAGCAATATTCACATGTGGTTTGGAACAGTTCGGGTCATTCAAAAGTTTATTATGTTTTGCTTGCTAACACATTGTATTTATTCCCACAGAGCATCGAAATATGCCCATGCAGGATGCCATGATGCTGGTGGCCCACAACTACGACACCTACAAAGTGGAAAACCGTGAAAAAGAACGTGAGGAAATAGCCAGAAAGGCTGCCAAGATGGCAGATGATGTGCTACTCAGGGAGCCTGACCGAGAGAGCCACCCCATTTCTTTACTCACCAACATCACACTGCTGGCGGAAAATAGGTAACGGGTTTAAAATCTTTAAGCTTTATACAAGTATTGTGAAACATCAAGAATTTACAATTAAACAGCTACTGTGTGTTGTGGCACTTTACATAGTCAACATTTGATTTGTCTTTGCCTTTGTTTTGTTGGGTAGATTTGTGACCCCAGAGGAGTTGGACAGTCTGATTGCATACCTGAAGGACAAAAGAACTCGGCTGGTACGAAGTGCAGCCGATCCTCTTGCAGGTAGCACCTCTTTATTGCTTTAAATTTTTGACTTGCATGCACTTAAGCACACTAAATGAGTAACTGGTTAAATGGTTATTGCTGAATAAAGAAGTAAATAACTATAATTTGTCTTCCTACAGCTCCAGTCCACGTTGGTCCTCCTGCAGCAGTACATCATGATGTTCCCCCCTCAGCTGCAGGACACCCTCCATCTACTCTCACACCCCCACAGTCAGGTCACCTCAGTCTGTCAGCGGGTTCAAGCACATCGGCTAACCCAAGTCACCAGCAGGAGCTGCAGGCTAAAATCCTCAGTCTGTTTAACAGTGGCAGTGGGCAGTTAACAGGCACTAGTGGCCTCTCCTCTGCACCCTCACAGTCACACTCATATGGGTCTCTTGGCCAGCCTCCTTCCCAAAACCCAGCCCGCCCACCAATGCCAGGTCCTGCACCTGGATCTCAGGGGTATTCCAACCCTCCAGGCCGTATGCCAGTTGCCCCAGGTGGTCAGAGACCCCCTGCCTCTGCTTCAGGTATCAATTTTGACAACCCAAGTGTCCAGAAAGCTCTTGACACACTCATTCAGAGTGGACCTTCTCTCAACCATCTGGTGGGTAGTGGGGCCTCTCAGCAGCCACCCCCCAGACCATCACCCAACATGGGTCAGGCCCCACCTGTGTCTTTGTACCCCCGGCACTACTGAAAAGCTGTAGTAAACTTATTTTTCTCCCTCTGCCATATCCTTTCCTGTGCAGTGAGTTATCAGCGTAGTATTGATAGACTGTAGGGACGTTATGTAAAAAGTTTTTAATCTTCCTTCATATTGTGTTGATAAAATGTGAGGACTGTTTCAGTTATTTGTCAGAAAATAATTCAGTTTCAGTACGCGTTATGAAATACATTTTGCTTACTGATGGACTCCTGAGTTCTTTTCCAACTGTTTTATTGTTTTACATTCTTTTAATTTGTAACATTGTTCTCATGCACAAAACGAGACATAATTAAAAACTCAGACACAACTCCTGTAATAAAATGGTATTGGTTTATTGCATTTTGTGCTGACAAATCTATAAAATGGAACGGGTATCGCCAGAAGCCATAGAGATAAGCATTTGAAATGTAAGATAAAACTACTTTTTTCTTTTTCTTTTTAAATGTACCATGAACCACAATAGAGAATAATACAGGTCTTTTTTTATTTTAGAATATTTTACTTGCACTGACACAAAAAAATAAACACCTCCACACTAACTGTATTTGATTTATTTACACGTAGCCCCCTCCCACCCTCACCCTTGACCACCCCTGTCCGCAGCAGGTACAAGTGGACATGTACACACAAACACACTCCCACAGAACTGAAAGGACACACTACGGCTTTACCTTAAGACTAGGTATGGTGTCAAGGAAAGGTAATGAACAGTTCAGAATGAAAGAACGTTTCCATATTGGTGAAATTTGGTACAGGTGTGTCTTTGTGTGTATGCTGTATAGAGCGTCTGCATCCATTTGTCAAGCATCCGTACAAAATGTTTCCCACAAGTCCAGTGAATTAAAAACAAGTCTGGACAGTGACAAGGTTCTGGTACTGGTTATGTTTTGTTAAAGGCCATCAAGTACTAAAGAATAATGCATTTTGGGAAATACGCATGAAATAAAAGTTGAATGAGGAGAAGCTGCAGCAGACTAAATAGCAGAGAGACTGGAATCTTCAATAACTGTATCTGTTCAAAGGAAACTGGGCATTTATTAAAACTCAGTACTTATGTGTACATCTTATTTCAATTGTACAAAAACCAAAGTTTATAATGGTGACAGTACATACTTGACTATTTCTTAGGACCGGCAACTTACTGGAACCCGGGCACAGTCCTTCCACAAGCCATCTGTTTTTGAGTCTCGGTTTAAGTATCCGTCACACAAACCAGATGCAGTGTTTTGGGCTTCAGAGATGCTGGTAGGTGGACTTTGTTACCTTTTGATAAAAGCAAAATCCCTTTCCAGTCTGTGCCCTTCCCAAAATGCACAACTTGCCCTTTAAAGGTAATCTGAATGCCTACAAAGCAAAGCAGTTTTGGTAGTTGGAAATACTTATTTTAATACACTGAATGAAACCAAAGCTGGTGACTGGAAAGAGGTAAATCACCGGCTTTGGACAGGCAGCAGACTTTCTGCTTTTTCAAGCAACTTAAAATAAAAATGAACAGGCATCTCCTTGACCTTGGCACGTCCAGGGTTCTGTGTTTTACCTTGTTGAAACAGTATTTTTATTTAAGTGATATTTGCTACAAATTTTGATAAGATAAACCATATGCACTTGTCTTCATCTAATTCACTGGAGCACACAGTTTCACACATTTTTGTAGTTAACGGAAATATACTTTGGTAATCACTTCATCTGCAGGTATTAGACACAATGAGAGGACCTTGTCAATAGATCTACCATAAAAAATAGAATCTCATACTAGAATAATATTCATCTGGGATACAATGGGCCAGTGCTAAGGAAAAATATCCTACTACTAGAAAGAAAAGTGTCTGATATAAACAAAATACTTTTATACCACAAACACCCAATATATTTTCAATACACCTTGTTCAGGGTAGTTGCATGCATGCACTGAGTTACACAACATAACCGGAATGGGGCTCTGCTTGCACTGCATGGATAGCCACTTGAGTTTTTCCTCATCTGACTCCCAGAGAGATCGACTGTGTGAAATCTAAGTGCAGCTGCTGCATTACCTTCCATATCAGGCACATCTGATGCTTCTGTGAAGATATACTGAGGGGGTATGATCTTATTTCAGCTACAGACTGTGTGCCCCCTCTGCAATAATCTGGGATTTGTTTTGTATTTCTCTGTTGGTGTCTTAACACGACAGCCTCCTCAACCCGGTAACAGATGTGTTTCAGAGCCCTTATTATCCATTTAAGGATGGAGACTGGGTAATGATCAACCGGCAGGTTTGCCTCATGCTACAGTTGTGCAGGTGAAAGATCTGATCTAAATCACGGATCAGTTCAGGGGGGGCGAGGGACGTGCTGGTTACTAAGTCAACTATCTCGCTTTGTCCAAGCAGAGCCTGTACCAGATTTGGAAGCGCAAGTTTTATATTCTTTGATCATTTTTCAGAATTATACTGCATTCACATTTAAAATACAGAGCTGGGGTGGATTTTTGTAGCTGGGACGGGGAGACCAGGGATCTGGGACAGAGGGGCTGAGGAGCGAGGCTGAGGGGTGGAGGGGGGATTCTGGGAAGGCTCACCTCACAGATTGAGTGACAAGCACTATAAATTTAACAGTTACTATTATTCTTTTAAAGAAGTTTGACAATAGAAAGGGGAAAAAAAAAGTGACGCATGCTAAAAATGTTCAGGAAAAGGCTGAAATGATAAGATGCAAACAAAACTAGCAGATAGGTGTCTGAATTGCTGCAGCTGGAAACTGCACCATGATGATTTCATGGGATTTCATGATTTTTTTTTTATTTTTTTTTTTAGTCTGAGCTGTCAGACCGCCACAGCTGGCTGTAAATACACTCTTGTGCCACCAGGGATCACTGTGGGACAGAGTCTGTACAGAGCAGGCTGGTTGTTTTTCCATCCCACCGCCCCCATCACAGAGTGCCCCCCTCAGTGTAAAGTGCTGTGCTGTCTCTGCCACATTTTGGTTGAACACTTTAGGTTTTTCTGGTCCAAAAGACCTGGTGACAAACACTCAAAAAATTTAAGAGACTGCTGACATCTCCAGTTATTTATATAAACTGAAACTGTGACAAAATGAAAGAAAAACAAAACAATGAGAACAATATTGCACATAATCTTACAAAACTCTAAGACTTTGCCCACAGTGATAGAACAGTGTACAACAAAAGACAACACTAGCAGATTACAGTGTCCTTGATTTGTGATATATTTACAAAAATGTGAAATGACTATTCCCAAGGCTCGTCTATTTGCAAACTCAAAATCTCCTATTACATTACATAAGACTACTTGAGCGAGATTGAAATATAACGATTAACAATATAGTGAACTCATACTTTTTATTTTATTTTGCTTTTTTGTTGTGTTTTTTTTGCAAAAGACTTGTTTTCAAGGTTGAACCATGCTGCCGACTCTGCGGCAGCACTCCTGAGTTCCCAAAATCTGAAGGTCATTGAGAACGTTTGACACCTGTCTCCACCACTGACTCTGCACCTTAAAACATGTAAGTCATCACAATATAAAACCACTAAAACAAATATTGCCACATGGTACCATGCAAACAGCAATTATAAAACATTTATAATTCAATAAATAAATTTATTTCCAATAAACTTCTCCAATAAACACCAGATATCTTTTCATTTGAATAAATTTAAAAGGCTCAGTTGATGCAGGCAATGTTGTAGAGACAATTCCAAAATAACCATGTTCTTCAAAAACAGGTGTGAGTGTCTAACAACCCCCCCTTTTTTTTTGTTTTGTGACTAGCATAATAAATTCTTAATTACTTGGCACTGAGAAATCTTTGAAAACTAGGAGTGGGCTACTTGTCTTCAGGTGTCACAGGTAAGTGTGTTTAAAAATCTGAAATATTCACGTTTTAACATTTTTGGCAATTCCCCCTCAAGTTTCTTTAAACGCACTAAACTAAAAATGTGTTTCCCCCAAAAATATTTGTTCACTTTACTCAGGGAATTAAAGATAGTAATTAAGAGAGGATTTTTTTTTTTTTTTTTTAGAAAAGACAATAAAGGGTGAAGGTTTTGCCCTCGGTTGTAATATTGCATCAAGGTATTCAGTATAGTTCTCAAATAAAACAGAAAGCTAACCCTGTCAAGAGAGCACAGGCCAAATGTATACAGGTACAGCCGTGTCTTGTTAGATAACCACCACTACCACCACTGATATGTATGTCTATACCCTTTTTACTATATCTCTAATGTTGATTTATCTCATCTCTATTTACAGTACAAATAAATCTATAGATACTAGCAGCATTCACAACACATGGTCTGACATTCAAGCAACACTAAAAACATTTAATATTGTTTGTAAATAGTTCTAGAAACTAATTTGTTTTGCTTCCCTATATTGTATACAATGTATGTATATATATATATTTATATATATATGTTTATTTATATTTACTGTATATTTCTACTAGAAGTGCAAATGACCAAAAAACAGTTTCTTCAAGAAAAGAAACAGGATTAATCAACGTAAAGTGACAGCTGTCCTTGGTCAGAGTGAGATGATTTTGGATTTTATAAGACTTACGAAATCTACATATACAAAATATATGTGTAAAAAAATAAATAACGTGGTCACGTGAGTCCAGATTTCAACCATTGCACATTCCTTCAAAGATGCACTCTTCAGACATGTATATGATTTGTTCACAACTCATTCAGTCACAGGGACGTATGTGGCTCAAATCTTAACCAATCAAATAGGATAGAAAATCTCACTGGAGAGTCTACTGCATAGAGTTCATTCTCGCGGACAAAGTGTTTAGCTACAAAAGCCACTGTCCTCTCTTTATTTAGGCTAGACCCTATAAACAAATAATCAATAGATGTTCAAAAACTCAACTTGGTGAGAGCAGAAGTCGACAACAGCTGGGTGCTTCATGGAGGGCTGAACATGTATTCTTTAATTGTCTATAGGGTGACGTTCCAACTAGAGTGTCATCACTATGCTAGTTTCACGCAGACACCTCTTTTTACCCTTTTAGGACACTTTGCTCTCATCCAACGTGAATCAACAGAATTTTGTTTTCTCTGAAAAACTCGATATGGCACATTTAATGTATTGAAATTTGGCAAAACAATGATAGAGCTTTGAATGATAAGATGATATTCAGCTATTTCATTAATATGTGTAACTTCAGTCTATAAACGTAAATACACATTTGTTCTCTAGATGAAAAAATAACATTTAGTATTTTTTTTTTTAAATTAACTTGATAAAATCATCAAAAGTTCACTCATTGCACAGTGGTGGACAGTGCAGGTGCAGTGCTTTGTTGAGGTTACAATGACGCTTATCATAGTGACAGGAGCCTATGCCATCCAATAAATAAATCCAATAAATAAATAAATAAATTACTTCTTTTTTAAAAACAGCTATTTTGAGCTGTCCCTTTGAGCGAAGGAACTTTTTCTCTCCATTAGAAGCTTTTTAGTATGTCACAAAAATACTACACTCATACTGAACAACGCGTCAGAGCTTGTACATTATTTACAGTAATCCACACGAGAGGTCGACGGGAGGGGGGAGGGGGGGGGGGGGGCTTTGTCACGTCTCCCCACTCGACTGTCACACCATCCTTCTGCAAGGAAATGTACTATTCACAGTTTAATTGTGTGTCAATCTCAACAAACTAAGCTAGCCTTGTACTTTTTTGGCACTAACAGTGGCCACAGGGATAAAACAGCCACTAAGAAATGAGCTGAAAGGAGTGCAGGTGATGGAATCAACCGAACAAGTGGAGCAAAAACACAAAAACAGTTGAAAGGATGATATGCTGAAGAGCGATCAGGTTAAAGAAAAGATCCTGCAAGTCTGAGCCACATGCCATTTGAGTCTTCAAATGCCACTGTGAATTACACGTACATACTTCCTCCGGCAGGTGATACTGCCTGTGGGTAGAAGTGTCTTTTGCCTTGAATGGTTATTCACATCGAAGACAGCAGGCCGGAACGCTGTGGGAGGTGTCCGATCACCACGAGCGAACTGAACAGACAATCCTACATTGATCTCATTTCAGCTGGCTCTCGTTCTCTCCGAGGAGAAGCTGCATCTCTGCCACATTTGTGTTTGAACAGAAAAAAGGAGAAAAAAAAAATCTACACAAATAAAGACACATACATGCATGTGCGCTCACACCTCAGCTAACAACCCATGCACGCCCCATCACCCCCTCCTCCTTGACCGAGTGACTACGACTCACTGCGAGTTAATGTGGTAAATTGCAATCTCGCAAAGCAAAAAAAAAAAAGTATCCAAGAACAAATCTAGATGGCATCTAATTCAGTTGAGAGCCCACACTATTTATAGTAGTGTTTTGGCTGGAGTTAAAGTAGCTTAGCATGTGATACTGCTCGCCAGTTCACTGGGGATGGAGCTGAGGGAGAGGTGCTGAAGCTGAGCTGGGTTATTCGGTTGGGCGTGAGAGAACTATGTCACAGAAATAAACAGTAAGAACAACATGATAAGCACTGATGGAAGGATTTGGATACAGGTGACACAGGAGCAGGGCTGAAAGAGGGGTGGTAATAAGGGGGAAGAGATTTGCTCTTTCAGGAGTAGATGGTGATGACCTCGCGGCCGCCTCCGCGGACTAGGAGGACTCGGTTTAGGCCCTCAGTGAGGACCTCAAGAAACTCCATATCTGAGAGAGACAAATTAAGGAAACTAGAGGAAGGATTTACTGAACATACAGTTGCTTTGTAAAGTTCTCCTTTTGCATGCTCCGTGCATCACTTTACACTCAATAACCTATAGTTAAAAAGTGAAACCTTGAAAACCTGAAACCATGTTTCCTAATGTAATCTAATTTCCAAATATAATACATTTGGAAAATAGTTCACAAGCTTTTTATAATTTATATCTATATATCTGTAGGTCAATCAGATTTATATGAAATGCTGATGACTGAATAATAATTTGAAACTGAAATTTTGCAGAGGTGAAAAAACAAACAACAAAACCTATCTCAAACATCCACAATTTGGCAATCTTATACACTCACCAGTCACTTTATTAGGTACACCTTGCTAGTACTGGGCTGGACCCCGTTTTGCCTTCAGAACTGCCTTAATTCTTTGTGGGATATTTTTCAACAAGGTGCTGGAAGCATTCCTCAGAGACTTTGGTTTATATTGACAGCATCACACAGTCGCCGCAGACGCATCATCTGTGCATCCATAATGCAAGTCTCCCATTCCAGCACATCCCAGTGGTGCTCTATTAGACTAAAATCTGGTGAGTGTGGAGGCCATTTGACTACAGTAAACTTGCTGTCATGTTCAAGAAACCAGTTTAAGATGATTTGAATGATGATTTGTTACATGGTGATTTATCTTGCTGGAAGATGGGCACTGCGGTCATAAAAGGATGGACATGGTCAGCAACAATACTCAGGTAGACTGTGGCATTTAAGTGATGCTCAGTTGGTAGTAAGGGGCCCAAGGTCCACCATGAAAATATCCCCCACACCATTACATCACCACCACCAGCCTGCAGTGTTGATAAATGGCAGGATGGATCCATGCTTTCATGTTCTTTGTGCCACATTCTGACCCTACCATCTCACTGTCACAGTAGAAACAGGCTCATCAGATCAGGCAACGTTTTCCAATGTTCTGTTGTCCAGTTTTGGTGAGCCTGTGCAAACGTTAGCCTCAGTGTAGCCCTGCCCTGCTCTTCTGCATATCTTGTTTGTCATGATTCTGGGTCCATGAACCAGCATTTTCAGTTTTGGGTTTCCTAGTTCTGTTTATTCATTGATAAAATGTTTAATTTCTTACATGTGGGCTTTAGTATACCTTGTTCTTAGTTTTGAGTTGCTGTAGTTAGATTTTTCTTAATGTACTTGCCTCCCTGTCTCATGTCAGGTTCATGTCTCTGTTTCCGTACCTACCTGTTTCCTGTTTTGCTTTGCTCGTTCCTCATCTCACATGCTTCGCGTCCAGCTTTACTTCCTCTTGTCTTGTCTTATTTAATTATTCCCAGCTGTGTTTCCACCTATTCCCGATCCTCTTGTTGTTGTGTTGGTATTTAAGTCTCCTCTATTTGTTGTCACGTTCTCGCCATTGGATTCCTTCCTGCTGTGCGCTCTCCTGTCCATGTATGTTCCTGTTCCAGTGAGTTTTGTAATTTGTCTGTTGGCTCCCATCCAGCCCTGTTTAGTCCTCTGTTTCCAGCTAATAAAAGCTGAAGTTTAAGTTAAGCCTTTGTCTCGTGAGTCTGCCGTTGGGGTACTCTACCTGCCTGCCACAGCTGTTGCATGACAGAAGGATGCGACCACTATGGACAGTTCAATATAGTTTACCCTGTCCAGGGGAGGGATTCTGCCTTTTTCCTCCAAGCAGTAACCACATCATTAACGCCGCAGCAGACCAGCTAGTTCACATCAGCGCCACTGCAGCAAATCGACCCATCCACGTCACCATCACTAGAGTCTTCATCCTTGCCCAAGTCTTCGTTCTCGCCCGAGTCTTCATCCTTGGTTCCTGCTCCACCTGAGAGTCCAGAGGGTCCGGAGCCGAGTGAGTAGAATCTGTGTGATTTGAATCTGGTGCTGACATAATTGTTGTTTCTGAGACTTGGCTTTCGAAATCTGTACTGGAGAAAGATGTGGTGGATTTAACATTTACTGCTCAGACCCTCTCAGAACACAGGGTGGTGTGGTAGTTAATGTGAAGGTTTGTCTAAAGAGGGTGCCAGCAGTACTTCCCTCTCTCGTATCATTTCAAGGTACTATTATTGAAACCATGGCCTCATACAAACACTTTGGTATTGTGATCAATAACAGTCATTCCTTTAAGTCACACATTGAGGCTGAAACTGGGGTTCTTTTTCAGAAACAGCCACCCTTTTACCCCACGTGGACTATGGTAATTAATTTACATGAATGCCCCTGCTCATTCTCTCCATCTGTTGGACTCTGTTTATCATGGGGTATTAAGATTTAGAACTAGCTGTAAACCCCTAAAACACCACTGTACCTTATATTCACTGGTCAACTGGTTCTCGCTGACCTCACGCAGGAGTTTTGGTTTCATTTTATCTATAAATCTGTTTTTGGTTTACTCGCTTCTGATTTATCAGACTACATGTTACATAAACAGATGATTTTGCTTGTAGACTTTAAAAGATATATAAACAATTTTGTGACATCATCGCTGGGAACTTTAATATGACTGTAATTTAATATGACTGGCATTTTATTCCCTATTTATTTCTATTTTATTGTTGAAAATTTATTATGTTTCTCTAAACAGGTCTTTCTTGCAAATGAGACACTGAGTCTCAATGGGGCTGCTGGTATAAATAAAGGTTAAATAAAAAAATTGTTGAATTAACAAGCAGCTGAACAGGTGTACCTAACAAAGGAGCCAGTGAGTGTATATAAACTCATATAGTAGTTAAATTGTCAAAGCTGATTAGTTGTGTTTAGAAACAAATGCAGACTCCTCTCAGAAAACTTTCTGTCCGGGTAAAGGATACAGTTTTCGTCACCTGTTCGGTTCCTGGGTGGCCCTGGCATGTTGAGGAGGACTAGTTTGGCCTCTGAAGACTTTTTAACAATGACCTCATTCAGCCGGAGTGCTGTGTGCATACGTCGCACATTTGACTGGTTCCTGCGTACAGACAAAGCCACAGAGAGCAGGTCAAATGTATGCACACTGATTAACATCCAGATATTATATTTTAAAGCATATGACAAAATGTTTTGTGATGCCAAGTGCTGATATAGGTGATAAATGCTCATTCACACATTTTCTTAATGATGCTTATCTGCTCATGTGTTTGAGTTGATCGGCATAAAGATGTGAATGGACTGAATGAGGTTTATAGAGACTTTGGTACTTACAGGTTCTCCCACTCACTGCAGCATGGCAAGAAAAGAAACGTACATCATTGTAACTGCTAAGCTGTTAATGTTTTTAGTAAAGTTAATTTCTCCCCCTGCAATCAACCTAAGTCTTGTGCTCCATCAGCCACCAGAGATGGCTGATGGAGCACTGGATGGAGCACTTTTTGAAACTTGAAGGAAAAAAGTCAGGGTAGTTCACCTTTACAACAGCTAAAGGTTCACTGAGCATCGCAAAATACTCACGGCTTCATGTTGAAGATGTCTTTGATGCCCTCTGGTGTGGCTGCTCCAGGCGGCTTGGCTGGCTCACCATCACACTTCTCAGTCCAGGTCATCTGGACCTGCGCCCCAGGGCTCTGAGCCCCCTCTCCAGGGGTCAGGGGGGTAGCTGGGGTTGCAGGACTGGCTGGGGTGGTATTGTCATGGATGAGCTGGACCTGGGCAGGGGGGGACACAGGGGAAGAGGCCGACTTTGACTATGAGACGAGAGGAAAAGTGGACGGATGTGGATTTACATGTATATTACATGGACGGTTGAAAGAATCACAGTTGAGGTGGAAATGTAGGAATGCAGGTAAGTCACAGAGCCACAGTGTTTGGGAGAGGGAGAGGAAGACAAGTGTGATTAAGGAGCCTTATGCTGCTTTCTGTATACTTCCTGATTTGTTTGTCAGTAATGTGAGAAAACCCAACTATTTAATAATGCACATTACTTTAAAAGGAAAATACTATGAGATGCTATTCAATGGAAAACTGAAAATAACAGAAAGGGAAAAAACATCTTTGTTGCACTCAAATGATTGTAGCTTTCAATGAAAGTTTCTAAAAGCAAACATTCAGGATTTGGGAAAATACTTACTTGCTCTCTTGCCAGCAGTTAGAGGAAATGCTTGATACCATTATCA